>NW_022631056.1:10860785-11598724 GCF_010015895.1 Lontra canadensis | reverse complement strand
AAAAAAAAAAAAAAAAAAAAAAAAAACAATAGAACAAACCAACGAAACTAGGAGCTGGTTCTTTGAAAGAATTAATAAGATTGATAAGCCCCTGGCCAGACTTATCAAAAAGAAAAGAGAAAGGACCCAAATAAATAAAATCATGAATGAAAGAGGAGAGATCACAACTAATACCAAAGAAATACAGACAATTATAAGAATATACTATGAACAACTCTACGCCAACAAATTTGACAATCTGGAAGAAATGGATGCATTCCTATAGACATATAAACTACCACAACTGAACCAGGAAGAAATAGAAAGCCAGAGCAGACCCATAACAAGTAAGGAGATTGAAACAGTCATCAAAAATCTCCAAACAAACAAAAGCCCAGGGCCAGACGGCTTCCCGGGGGAATTCTACCAAACATTTAAAGAAGAACTAATTCCCATTCTCCTGAGACTGTTCCAAAAAATAGAAATGGAAGGAAAACTTCCAAACTCATTTTATGAGGCCAGCATCACCTTGATCCAAAACCAGACAAGGATCCCATCAAAAAAGAGAACTACAGACCAATATCCTTGATGAACACAGATGCAAAAATTCTCACCAAAATACTAGCCAATAGGATTCAACAGTACATTAAAAGGATTATTCACCACGACCAAGTGGGATTTATTCCAGGGCTGCAAGGTTGGTTCAACAACTGCAAATCAATCAATGTGATACAACACATTAATAAAAGAAAGAAGAAGAACCATATGATACTCTCAATAGATGCTGAAAAAGCATTTGACAAAGTACAGCATCCCTTCCTGATCAAAACTCTTCAAAGTGTAGAGATAGAGGGCACATACCTCAATATTATCAAAGCCATCTATGAAAAACCCACCGCAAATATCATTCTCAATAGAGAAAAACTGAAAGCTTTTCCACTAAGGTCAGGAACATAGCAGGGATGTCCGTTATCACCACTGCTATTCAACATAGTACTAGAAGTCCTAGCCTCAGCAATCAGACAACAAAAGGAAATTAAAGGCATCCAAATTGGCAAGGAAGAAGTGAAACTATCACTCTTCACAGATGATATGATATTATATGTGGAAAACCCAAAAGACTCCACTCCAAAACTGCTAGAACTTGTACAGGAATTCAGTAAAGTGTGAGGATATAAAATCAATGCACAGAAATCAGTTGCATTTCTCTACACCAACAACAGGACAGAAGAAAGAGAAATTAAGGAGTCAATCCCATTTACAATTGTACCCAAAACTACAAGGTACCTAGGAATAAACCTAACCAAAGAGACTAAGAATCTATACACAGAAAACTATAAAGTACTCATGAAAGAAATTGAGGAAGACACAAAGAAATGCAAAAATGTTCCATGCTCCTGGATTGGAAGAATAAATATTGTCAAAATGTCTATGCTACCTAAAGCAATCTACACATTTAATGCAATTCCTATCAAAGTACCATCCATTTTTTTCAAAGAAATGCAACAAATAATCCTAAAATTGATATGGAACCAGAAAAGACCGCGAATAGCCAAAGGAATATTGAAAAAGAAAGCCAAAGTTGGTGGCATCACAATTCCAGACTTCAAGCTCTATTACAAAGCTGTCATCATCAAGACAGCGTGGTACTGGCACAAAAACAGACACATAGATCAATGGAACAGAATAGAGAGCCCAGAAATAGACCCTCAACTCTATGGTCAACTAATCTTCAACGAAGCAGGAAAGAATGTCCAATGGAAAAAAGACAGGCTCTTCAATAAATGGTGTTGGGAAAATTGGACAGCCACGTGCAGAAAAATGAAATTGGATCATTTCCTTACACCACACATGAAAATAGACTCAAAATGGATGAAGGACCTCAATGTGAGAAAGGAATCCATCAAAATCCTTGAGGAGAACACACGCAGCAACCTCTTTGACCTCAGCCACAGCAACATCTTCCTAGGAACATCACCAAATGCAAGGGAAGCAAGGGAAAAAATGAACTATTGGGATTTCATCAAGATCAAAAGCTTTTGCACAGCAAAGGAAACAGTTAACAAAACCAAAAGACAACTGACGGAATGGGAGAAGATATTTGCAAACGACATATCAGATAAAGGGCTAGTGTCCAAAATCTATAAAGAACTTAGCAAACTCAATACCCAAAGAACAAATAATCCAATCAAGAAATGGGCAGAAGACATGAACAGACATTTCTGCAAAGAAGACATCCAGATGGCCAACAGACACATGAAAAAGTGCTCCATATCACTCAGCATCAGGGAAATACAAATCAAAACCACAATGAGATATCACCTCACACCAGTCAGAATGGCTAAAATTAACAAGTCAGGAAACGACAGATGCTGGCGAGGATGTGGAGAAAGGGGAACCCTCCTACACTGTTGGTGGGAATGCAAGCTGGTGCAACCACTCTGGAAAACAGCATGGAGGTTCCTCAAAATGTTGAAAGTAGAACTACCCTATGACCCAGCAATTGCACTACTGGGTATTTACCCTAAAGATACAAACGTAGTGATCCGAAGGGGCACGTGCACCCGAATGTTTATAGCAGCAATGTCTACAATAGCCAAACTATGGAAAGAACCTAGATGTCCATCAACAGATGAATGGATAAAGAAGATGTGGTATATATACACAATGGAATACTATGCAGCCATCAAAAGAAATGAAATCTTGCCATTGCAATGATGTGGATGCAACTAGAGGGTATCATGCTTAGCGAAATAAGTCAATCGGAGAAAGACAAGTATCATATGATCTCCCTGATATGAGGGAGAGGAGATGCAACATGGGGGGTTAAGTGGGTAGGAGAAGAGTAAATGAAACAAGATGGGATTGGGAGGGAGACAAACCATAAGTGACTCTTAATCTCACAAAACAAACTGAGGGTTTCTCAGGGGAGGGGGGTTGGGGGGGTGAGGTTATGGACATTGGGGAGGTTATGTGCTATGGTGAGTGCTGTGAAGTGTGTAAAGCTGGCGATTCACAGACCTGTACCCCTGGGGATAAAAATATATGTTTATAAAAAATAAAATTAAAAAAAAAAACAGAAGAATACAAATACAAAAATAGAAAAAAAGGAAGAATAAAAAGGAACTTACTTTTTTCTACAGAGAACAAATTTCTGCCATTCAAACAAAATCGGAAACCACTATTTGCAAGGAACTTGATGGTGGTATTACAAATGAAATTTTATTTTGTTAAAAACAAGACTTCTAGGAGGTATTAACATCAGTGCCCACTCTGATAACTGCATAGGGAGTGGCGGAATTAGGCATTTGCTGGTTGGGTGTGCATAGAATTTCCTCAATCACAAAATTAATTTGTAAGAGGTTAACATTGTTTTTTTAAAGTCTGCCCTGATGCCAGAGATAAAACAGAAGGGGGAAGTATTCATTTGGCAAGATTGGTATTCATTTAACTAGGAAGTAGGTAGAATTCCCTGAGAGGTGATGTTGAACTGTCTTTTTGTATGTAAAAATGAATATTCGATAAAGCACAATGAATTCAAGAAAGATGTTGCAGGAGTTCTGAATTATTCCTAGTTTCATATATGAAATCATTAAAAAAAACAGCTATGAATGAGGCTGATGCTCTAAATTATCCTAAGAATATGTATGAATTTAAGGAAAAGGAAAAATAAAAACCTTTGCATTTCTGAATTTTGAACTAGAGTGGAAGAAAAACAATGGCAACAGAAGAAGAAAAAATAGAAAATTGGAAATATTATAACATAAATTATAATTTTAAAAGGTTTATTAGAAGTCAAAAATCAACACACGTGTAGTTATATTGCTAGAGCTACGTTATCCTGTAAGAAAGTTAAACAGATCACCAATATTGTGATCATTTCTAGAGAAGCTGGAAGATTAAATGACCTGTCAGAGCTGAATGGTCATTGGGAGGGGAGCAAGGATGGAAGTACAGATGTTGTAATCAAAGTCTTTGCTCTTTTCATCACATCATCTCCATTGATACATTATTTCTTAAAGGTGCTCAAGCAATCTCATAAGGATTTTGAACTTCAGTTGCCTGGTGAGATCACATGGAATGTGATTTGGATCACACATCCCCTTTGGAATATTTTGCTTAGCATACTGGAATTCACCATTGCATCTGAATGTTTGCCCCATTTATCTAGCCTTATAACATATTGCATTCAGGCTGTGTGATGTAAACAAAAAATTAAACAAATAGTTAACAAGTTTTTGTTCCTATCTAAACTGAAGAAAATACTGTATTATACTGATTTTTCCCTTATGAATTAAAGAATTTATTTCATGAACATGGGTAGTAAAACACTATTGATCTATATATAGTCCATCTAAAATTTACCTTAGCATCAACAAAGGCAAAACCTAGATATCTTGGGTGAGGTTAAAGTAATACTTATTAAGCCAGATCCCTTTCAAATCTTTGTGATTTAAAATAAAATAAGGTAGAAGATTATGTCAAAATTAAGAACAATCTTTAAAATTTTTATTCAAATTATTAGGTGATAAATAATCTCATCAATTTTTCAAATAAGTGATTTTGTCAGTTTTATTTGTTTGTGTTAATAAAAGGAACTTTTAAAAAATTAATTAATTAATTAATTTTATTTATTTGACAGACAGCAGAAGGGAGAGTTAGAGAAAGCACAAGCAGGAGGAACAGCAAAGGGAGAGGGAGAAGTAGGATCCCCATTGAGCAGAGAGCCCCATTCAGGGCTCGATCCCAGGACCCTGGGATCCTGACCATAGCTGAAGGCAGATGCTTAACTGACTGGGCCATCCAGGTGCCCCTTTAATTTAAAAAAGTTTTTTAAATGGCCAAAGGAAGAAAGAGACACTGATTTATAGTTGCTGTAATATGCGGTGACTGCTGTTATGTACACCTCTTATTCAGTAAGTTGTGAACTTCCTGAGGAAGTTGGATATGTGTTTTCATACTTTACCCAAACCACGTGACATAGTACAACTGAAATAGAATAGATGCTCAGGAAACTTTATTATAGTAAAAGCGATTGGAAATTGGTTGGAAATTTTGAAGCTATGATTTGAAAAACACAGATTTGGAAAGCTTATACAGAAAATGTCTCCTTTTTTTTTTTTTTTTTTTTTTTTTAGATTAAAAAAAAAAAATCCAGTCAGTTAACATACTGTGTAACATTAGTTTCAGGTGTACAATATAGTGATTCAACAGCCAGTGTTCATCACCCGGTGTTCATCACAAGTGCATTCCTTAATCCCCATCACCTATTTCACACACCCCTCCCTCCACATCCCTTCTAATAACCATTAGTTTGTTCTCTATGAAGAGTCTTTTTCTTGGTTTGCCTCTTTCTCTTTCTTTCCCCTTTGTTCATTTGTTTTGTTTCTTAAATTCCACATATGAGTGAAATCATTGTTTTTCTCTGACTTATTTTGCTTAACATAATACTCTCTAGCTCCATCCATGTTGCTGCAAATAGCAAAATTTTATTCTTTTTGATGGCTAGATAATATTCCATTGTGTATATATACCACATCTTCTTTATCTATTCTTCAGTCACTGTGGAAAGCAGTATGAAGAGTCTTCAAAAGTTGAAAATAAAATTACCCTATGATCCAGCAATTACACTACTAAGTATTTACCCAAAGAATACAAAAATCCAAATCAAAGGGATGCAGGCACTCCAATGTTTTTAGCAGCATTATCTACAATAGCCAAATTATGGAAACAGCCCAAGTATCCATCAGCCGTCTTTATAAGGGGTTGGATATCTGGGCTTGAATGTATATTGAAGGTAAAGCATTGTTAAAACCCACTTACCAGACCATTCTAATAAACAGTCAAGTAAAAGTTAACTTGATTTTAAAGACTGAATCATAAATTTACTTTACCTTTACAGTTCTTAGGACTGCCTCCCAAATTCCAACATTGATATATTTTGTTACAAATAATCTTTTCTTTATGCCTAAGAACTTATACGAAGGTATCTAAGATGTATGATAATCAGAACCTTGAGCTGTTGAGAATTATGATCTCTATCATGCCATATTTGGCCTGCATGGGACTGCTTTTGTTTGTTGCTTATTTTCCCCTTCTTTTTGACATACTTACATACTTACTCTTCAGTTTATGGAATATCTTATTTCTTCCTGAAACTGATATTTTTCTATCCCACTTTTTGCTAGAAAAAGAGAAATGGTCTTTGTGATGATAATATTTAAGAAGTTTGGGATCAAAATATTTACTAAAGAACCAGTATAAGTATATCAAAATATGTGAGCACTTCCTCTAGTGCTAAGAAAAAAGCAACTCATCAATATAAATAGAAACACTTGGAGATGCCTTTTAACTGTCCACTTTTATCGACATCTGACTGTAAAGTGTCATTGAATATGGGGTACATGAAATATAGAATATATTTCTTCTTACTCTTTACAGTTACTATTTCTGACAACAATATCAGTTAGCAAATAAAAATCAACAATAGCTAGAAATGCCAAATGCCAGATGGATGGATTTTGACCCCCCATCTCTGGTTCCTGTCTCTTGTTTCATTTCTGAATCAGGATTTATCTGTCAGTTAGCATTCAATATGCATTAGAATTCATATTGGCATTTCAGATGCTCCTTGAAGCATTCAGTGTTACCTCCCTGTAATCTTTCTTGTGTTTCCTCAAGAAAGAGTTTTCTGATTTAGGGGTGCCTTCAGTCTAACATACTGTGTTATGAATTTTCCTTTACTGTTATTGAATCAAATTATGTCATGTAATTGGATATTTCAAATACCTTTTCAGAATAAAAATTCTTACTTACACAATGAATAGCAAAGAAAACTTAGGGGGAAATAAGGATAAAATTCCCTATTAAGTCTTAAGTGAATGCCCTTGCATTTATTTCTTTTTAAAAAAATTTTATTTGAGTGCCAACTCTATGCCACTAAAAATGGTAATGTTGAAGATACTAACCCTGACCAAAAAAGAGCTTATTCTGTCATGGAGGCAGACAAAAAATTTACCACACAATTTTATAGCTGATGTGTGTAATTGGTAATGGGAAATTCAAAGACCAATGCCTAATTTGATCTGAAAAGGTTAGAAAAGAACTTCACAGGGGCGCCTGGGTGGCTCAGTGGGTTAAAGCCTCTGTCTTTGATTCAGGTCATGATCCCAGGTTCCTGGGATCGAGTCCCACATCGGGCTCTCCGCTCCTTGAGGAGCCTGCTTTCTCCTCTCTCTCTGCCTGCCTCTCTGCCCACTTGTGATCTCTGCCTGTCAAATAAATAAATAAAGTCTTAAAAAGAAAAAAAAAAAAGAACTTCACAGAGAAAGTGACAGCAGAGTCTTTGAAAAAGAAGTATGAGTTTGACCAAAATGCAAGACACTGGAGATTAGAAATTCCAAGACTGAATCGCCACTATCAAGTTTAGGAGGTATAAAAATGCATGGTGTGTTTTTGGAATTATAAGCAACTCCACTCAACTTGATTACCACCCCTTTTATGCAGCCTTCCCTGTTCTGTTCAGCCAGAATAAATCTTTCCTCCAAGTACTCTGTTGTCACCTTTCACGTGGTGCAATTTGATTTCTGCCTTATGATTATCTAGGGAATGTGTTTGTTGAAGACACAGATGAAGGTAACGGCCTTTAGAAATTATACATTCATAAAATAGTTATTTAGAGTTGCAAAACAGAAAAAAGGAAAAAAGAACAAATTTCTTTTGGTCCAGTGATATCACTGAATAAAACGAAGCTATTGTCTGATATTTTTAATGTAAATTAATTACTATAAATTAAGAATATGATATAATGTAATATTCTGAAAGTAAAAGACGGAGAAACACATTGGGATTTTTTAATTGTTATAACCAGACACACAAAATGTATATGCTATTATTTTTTTCTGATTCCTATCATGTATGGAAGGTTCCACTTTTGTATAGATTTTCTATATTTTCAAATATCACCTCTACTTTTCCCTTATAAAATCTTTTGTTGTGAAAGAAGTAGAATACTCTGCCAATCAATGCACTAATATTGAAAAGGTCAAAAATTTTTCCATGAAAACATTCAGTCATTATGTTCTTTGCTCCTCAGATTCTTCTGAGAAACAATTAATTCAATTAAACCAACTCTGAAGCAGTGAATTGTCATAGATCATAACCTTTCAAAATGTCTTTGTGTTCCTTTTCAAATTTACCTTAGTTAGCATATTTTAATGGTATCGCACAAAGGAATATTATTAACAATTCTTGGTGTTAAGAAATGCTATGCTCCTGTCAGTTGCATTATAAGGAGAAATAGAGCGGTGGTATTTCAAGACAAATAGACATCAGCACAATGGATCACATATAAAAGACCAAGAATGATAGGGATAAATATACAAAGTGACATATCAACCTTAAACATTTATTATGTTGGCATCATAGTTCACCTTTACCTCTCCAGTTGTATTTAAAAGGAAAAAGAAATACCACTGGGAAACTCTAAAGGCTATTTAATTGTTGCAAACATGAGGGAGAAATATTATCAGGATTTTCACATTCACAATGTGTAAATTTTCTTAGTGGATTATGTTTCATTAATATATGCCATTTCTTTCACTCTATTAATGGAACCAGCTTGTTTCATTAAATGTACTGCTAGAGTATCCTGAAATGACTAGAGTTTCAGAGCAAAACTGAAATATTTTGAATACAGTGTTATTTCTCTGTAATCTATAGTACATTATATTGAATATATCATTTATAACAAACTTTTATGCAGAAGTTTCATTTCTTCAGTTTCTTGGTTATAAAATTTTACAGGCTTTTAAAATATATGCCTGAATTTAGTTTTCTCTGATCATGTAAATTATAATCCAATGTTACAGACATTTTGGAAAATTGAGAAAAAATAGATTCTTTTTAAGTAATATCCAAAATTCTAGTTTTTTTTATTACTTCCCCATATTTTACATATGCTTGTATATGTTTTCATATCCAAAATAAACCAAGTAGGTATGTCATATTTCTTTTATCATAACTTTGTTTTAGATTATTGCAGGTTTTCAGGTTTATTTCCACAATAAATATATATCTTCTTAAAGTTTTTCTTCCATATTTTGAATTATTTGCTTATTGATTCTCAGAAGTAATATTTAACAGCAACTGCTATATATCACAGAATATTACAATGTTTAAAAAGGGACAATTAGGTTTTTTCTTTTTATTTTATCTATGTATTGCTGTATCTGTGATTACATTTGAATTATTATATGTTTTCTTTTATCCATTTATCTTACTTATCAGACCAGAAGTTACTAAAAAGAATGTCCACCTCACCATTCATTTTTTTTTTTAAAGATTTTATTTATTCATCAGAGAGAGAGAGCATGAGCAGGGGTGAGGGATAGAGGGAGAAGCAGACTCCCTGCTGAGCAGGGAGCCTGATGTGGGACTCAATCCCAGGACCCTCTGATCATGACCTGAGTTGAAGGCAGATGCTCAATTGACTGAGCCAACCAGGTGCCCATCATCATTCCTTTTATTGAACATAAGGCTTAATATATATAACATAATCTCAATAACTATTTGAAGAATGAAAGTTACGTTCAACAAAATAGCATAGAAATCAACAAATCTTTATAGCTTGGGGTGATAAATCAGAAATGCTTACTTGTGCTTTTATGAAAACATTAATACTAATATGAATATTAACATAATATTGTTGAGAAATCCCTTAAGGGAAATACTTATAATTTGATTAAAGTGTATGGGTCAACTTAATATTCAAAAGCACTTTAACTTTAACTGTGTATTTTAATTGTGTATTTAGCTGTGTATTTGGAGACTTGGTAAATAGGTAGAGACTGAGCTGTTTCTAACACAGTTAATTGTTATTGCTTGATTCCAAGTAACAAACCACATTCTATTTCTATAAAGAGAAATGGGTTTGTAAGTAGGGTGGTTATGGCTTGGCTATTTCCCCCAAAAGATATGTTGTCATCTTAACTCTCCTCTCATGATGTGTACATATTTGGAATAGGATCATTACCGATGTAATTATAGAGTCATATGGGGTGCGTGGGTGGCTTAGTCGGTTAATCATCTGCCTTCCACTGAGATCATGATCTCAGGGTCCTGAGATCAAGCCCCACATCAGGCTCCCTCCTAAGAGGGGAGTCTTCTTCTCATTCTCCCTCTGTGATTTCTCACTATCTCTCTCAAATAAATAAATAAATAAAATCTTTTTTAATGTTTTCATTACTATTTTTAAATTTTATTTTATTTTTTTCAGTATTCCAAAATTCATTGTTTATGCACCACACCCAGTGCTCCACGCAATAAGTGCCCTCCATAATACCCACCGACAGGCTCACCTAACCCCCTCATACCCTCCCCTTCAAAACCCTCAGTTTGTTTCTCAGAGTCCACAGTCACTCACAGTTTGTCTCCCCCTTCAATTTCCCCCATCTCACTTCTCTCCATCTCCCAATGTCCTCTGTGTTATTCCTTATACTCCACAAGTAAGTGAAACCATATGATACTTGACTTTCTCTACTTGACTTATTTCACTCAGCATAATCTCTTCCATTCCTGTCCATGTTGATATAAAAGTTGGGTATTCATCCTTCCTGATGGAGGCATAATACTCCATTGTATATATGGACCATATCTTCTTTATCCATTTGTCCATTGAAGGGCATCTTGGTTCTTTCCACAGTTTGGCAACTGTGGCCATTGCTGCTATGTAAATTGGGGTACAGATGGCCCTACTTTTCACTATATCTGTATCTTTGGGGTGAATATCCAGTAATGCAATTGCAGGGTCATAGGGTAGCTCTATTTTTAATTTCTTAAGGAATCTCCACACTTTTTTCCAAAGTGGCTGCACCAATTGCATTCCCAACAACAGTGTAAGAGGGTTTCCCTTTCTCCACATCCTTTCCAACACTTGTTTACTGTCTTGTTAATTTTGGCCATTCTAACTGGTATAAGGTGGTATCTCAATGTGGTTTTGATTTGAATCTCCCTGATGGCTAATGATGATGAACATTTTTTCATGTGTCTGCTAGCCATTTGTATGTTTCCTTTGGAGAGGTGTCTGTTCATGTCTTCTGCCCATTTTTTGATGTGATTATCTGTTTTGTGTGTGTTGAGTTTGAGGAGTTCTTTAAAGATCTTGGATATCAGCCCTTTTTCTGTAGTGTCATTTGCGAGTATCTTCTCCCATTCCGTGGGTTGCCTCTCTGTTTTGCTGACTGTTTCCTTTGCTGTTCAGAAGCTTTTGATCTTGATGAAGTCCCAAAAGTTCATTTTTGCTTTTGTTTCCTTTGCCTTTGGAGACATATCTTGAAAGAAGTTGCTGTGGCCGATGTTGAAGTTGTTACTGCCTATGTTCTCCTCTGGGATGATTGATAGATTCCTCCCTCATGTTGAGGTCTTTTACCCATTTCGAGTTTATCTTTGTGTATGATGTAAGAGAATGGTCGAGTTTCATTCTTCTACACATAGCTGTCCAATTTTCGCAACACCATTTATTGAAGAGACTGTCTTTTTTCCAATGTGTATTTTGTTCTGCTTTGTGGAAGATTATTTGACCACAGAGTTGAGAGTCCATATCTGGGCTCTCCACTCTGTTCCACTGGTCTATGTGTCTGTTTTTGTGCCAGTACCATGCTGTCTTGGTGATTACAGCTTTGTAGTAAAGCTTGAAATCAGACAACGTGATGCCCCCAGTTTTGTTTTTCTTTTTCAACATTTCCTTAGTAATTCGGGGTCTCTTCTGGTTCCATGCAAATTTTAGGATTGTTTGTTCCAGGTCTTTGGAAAATGTTGGTAGAATTTTGATCAGGATGACATTGAAAGTATATATTGCTCTAGGTAGTATAGACATTTTAACAATGTTTATTCTTCCAATGCATGAGAATGGAATGCTCTCCCATCTTTTTGTGTCTTCCTCAATTTCTTTCATGAGTGTTCTGTAGTTCCTCGAGTACAGATCCTTTACCTCTTTGGTTAGGTTTATTCCCACGTATCTTATGGTTCTTGGTGCTGTATTAAATGGAATGGATTCTCTAATGTCCCTTTCTGTATTTTCATTGTTAGTGTATAAGAAAGCAACTGATTTCTGTACATTTACTTTGTATCCTGCCGCATTACTGAATTGCTGTATGAGGTCTAGTAGTTTGTGGGTGGAGTCTTTTGGGTTTTTCATATAAGATATCATGTCATCTGTGACCAGAGAGAGTTTGAATTCTTCATGGCCAATTGGAATAATTTTACTTCTTTTTGTTTTCTGATTGCTGTTGCTAGGACTTCAAGTACTATGTTGAACAAGAGTGGCAAGAGTGGACATCCTTGTCGTGTTCCTGATCTCAAAGGGAAGGCTGTCAGCTTTTCCCCATTGAGGATGATATTCACTGTGGCTTTTTCATAGATAGATTTTATGAAGTTGAGGAATGTTCCCTCTATCCTTATTCATTGAATCATTTTAATCAGGAATGGATGCTATACCTTGTCAAATGCTTTTTCTGCATCGTTTGAGAGGATCATGTGGTTCTTCTCTCTTCTCTTACTGATTTCTTCTATCACATTCATTCATTTGCGAATGTTGAACCACCCTTGTATCCCATGGATAAATCCCACACGGTCATGGTGAATAATCTTTTTAATGTACTGTTGGATTCTATTAGCTAGGATCTTTTTGAGAATCTTAGTATCCATATTCATCAGGGATATTGGTCTGAAATTCTCCTTGTTGGTAGTGTTTTTGCCTGGTTTGGGGATCAGATTAATGATGGCTTCATAAAAAGAGTCTGGAAGTTTTCCTTCTGTTTCTATTTTTTGAAACAGCTTCAAAAGAAGAGGTATTATTTCTTCTTTGAATGTTTGGTAGAATTCTACATGGAATCTGTCAGGTCCTGGGCTCTTGCTTTTTGGTAGGTTTTTGATCACTGCCTCAATTTCATTACTAGATATTGGTCTATTAAAGTTGTCAATTTCTTCCTGATTCAGTTTTGGAAGTTTATAGGTTTCCAGGAATGCAACCATTTCATCTAGGTTGCTTAACTTATTGGCATGTAACTGTTGATAATAATTTCTGATGATTGTTTCTATTTCCTTGGTGTTAGTTGTGATCTCTCCCTTTTCATTCATAATTTTATTAATTTGGGTACTCTCCCTTTTCTTTTGGATTAGTTTGGCCAATGGTTTATCAATCTTATTGATTCTTTCAAAAAAGCCAGCTTCCAGTTTCATTCATGTGTTCTACTGTAACTCTAGTTTCTATCTCATTGATCTCTGCTCTAATCTTCATTATTACCCTTCTTGTGCATGGGCTTTATTAATTTGTTGTTGATTCTCCAGTTCTTTATGGTGTAAGGAGAGCTGGTGTATTCTGGATTTTTCAATTTTTTTGAGGAAGGCTTGGATGGCTATGTATTTCCTGCTTAGGACCGCCTTTGCCATATCCCATAAGTTTTGGACCAAAGTGTCTTCATTCTCATTGGTTTCCATGAAGTGTTTAAGTTCTTCTTTGATTTCCTGGTTGATCCAAACATTCTTCAGCAAGGTGGTCTTTAGCTTCCAAGTGTTTGAATTCCTTCCAAACTTTTTCTTGTGGTTGAGTTCCAGTTTCAAAACCCTGTAGTCTGAGAATATGCAGGGAATAATCTCAGTCTTTTGGTATAGGTTGAGCCCTGATTTGTGACTCAGTATGTGGTCTATTCTGGAGAAAGTTCCATGTGCACTTCTCAAAAAAAAAAAAAAAAAAAAAAAAAAAAAGTAATCTAAGACTTAAGACTAAAAATTCCTGCAGATAGTGTGATAAGATTTTCTGAGGAATACTCATGTCTGATCTATCAACAATGTGAGAAATTAAAAATATATTCTAGTCACCTTTCCAAGTTGTCCCAGTATCCCTTTGAAGAATAATGCAGCAATAGCCCAAATTCTTAATTAACACGCTACAAAGAACTTATCACAGATTTGGAAGTATTTTTGAACCAAGGGAACACCAACACTAGTAAAATAGTAAAGAATATTGTCCTGGAGGAAAATGAAAATAATTTGTAGAGAAAATTCAGTAAGTATAAAAAAGAAGCAAAGCAGGGTTTACTTATAATATAAGTAATTTGAGAGTGAGAGAACACTGAATCTCTGGCCATATGAACACTTGAAAATGACATCCTCATGTCCTCTCCATTGGATATAGGGAAAGTAAAGGAAATGATTTCATGGAACACTCATAGGAGTCATTGCTGACTATCTCCAAACCTCTTCAGGGCTCTTATGTGAGGATGTAGGAAATCTGGGTTTCCATTTGCCCACACCAAAGTTTGGTTGAGAATTAAAGCCAGAGTGCTTGCTCCTCACAGCAGATGGCAGTAGCCGGAGTCATGATGTGATCAGTTGGAAGATATACCATAACCCCCAGAAAGCTAGGTCCAAAGGAGACAAAAGTGTGATAAATTCAATCCAAATGGTTGCCAAACTCCTATGCTAACCCTAGGCACCATTAAGGGGAAATCTTCTCTTCTTCTGAATGACAGTCACCTAAATGAACCTCCCCAGGCCTCCATGGATGGAGGACACATGAGACTTAAGACAAATGGATCATCTTTGGAAAAATGAGATGGAATCTTGATTTGTACTGCAGCTGCATATCAAATCATGAATTGACCTGAGGAATGATGGGATTGAATTAAGAAAAAAACAAACAAACAGATTGAAGTCCATTTATTTTTCCTACTGAGGTTTTCTAAGCTCTGTTCAGGGAAATATAAAATTTCATGTCCACAATGGTGATTTATCTGGATCACAGTAATTATGTAATAATTTCCATACTAGATAATAGACATCACCCTTAACAGAAGTGATACATCTTAAATCCAATGGAAGACCAACTCCTTTTTCCTATATTTCTGATATTTCAGAGAAAAGTACATTAGTGTATAACAGAAGCTATCAAGAGGCCTACTTCTTAGCTGACAGTTCTTTTTCCACTGTCTCTTTTCCAATTTTGACCTAAAATTAGCTCGTATATTTTTAGAAGCTGCAATTTTTGTTTAGTGGAAAAAGCAACTTGTCTTCCAGACTGCCTTATCATTTGAAAGTTATTCTTTCTTCAATAACCATATACAAATAAAACATTTGTCTAATAATTGAAATACTCAACTTTAATGAAAAAAGCTGAATCTTCATCTTTCAACTGTTTTCCAAAATTAAGCTGAAAAGAATGTTCCAAAGTTGCTTTGTAACAGTACACATTTTCTGGAAGGAAAATCATCACATTTTCATTCCTGAATCTCATTTGTGCTTTCTGGAACAGCTTCAAATTTTTTGGAAATACCTGAGTACATTTTTTTGAGATTAATATGAAATCAATGATTATGCTTTCTTAAAAAGCTTAGTCACAAAGCTAATAAAGATACTGTTTAAGGTTTTCTATATTCTCTTGTGACTTCATATGTACACATAAAATATAGTTATCTGTGGTTGCCAAATACTAATCTTTCCAAAAATGAATCGAACAACACTTTAACAATATACTTCTCCTCCTCCTTTGGGACTGAATGAACACATATTAAAGTAAATTTGATAAAATAATCACCTTTAATACTTATGAGATTCTATGCTTTGAAATATAGGATACAATACAAAGCAATCAGAACTACTTATATAAATTAAGAGTAATCAATTTAAATATTGATAAAAATTTCCCAATAGGAAGAAAAGTCTTTTTCAATGCTACATAAATTATCTAAATCTATTTTAAACACCTCTTACACATTTGTAGAAAATACTTTGTGGTGTGGGCAATGCTCAGTATTTTTCTCTCAGGAATATTTGTTTTGAGTCTTTCTCTGTAGTCTGTGTTATATACTCTCTTAGATAAATAGTTAAAACTTCTTGTATTCAACCTGAATATTAATCTCTTTTTGCTGGAAATAGATTCTAATTTCTTCAAGTTATTACAGCAGTTCAGATTAATGATGACTATGGCTATTAATACCTAAATAAGAAAGTATTACTTCAAATATATTTGAGCGCTTTCACTCATGGTTTTGTTTTTAAATTTCTACTTTATTTCTGCACAGTATTCATTATTAACTGACCTTAAATTGATATGAGTATCTATGTTTTTTGCATCAGAAACCATGTGGACAGTCCATCACATAATACAATTTTTCCCCAAATCATCTATGCTGTATGGAAAAGTATTTTTCAAACCAAAACTACTTTCCTTCTATAACAAAAAAAAAAAATTTCCAAGAGGCAACCATAAACTTTTTCCATCCATAAATGTAAAACTCATTCTTATGTTGACTTCATAAAAAATCAGGATAAATTTTTTCCTAAAAATTATTTTTATGGAAGAACACTGAAGCAAAACCCCGAACTTTTAGATACAAGAGGTATATCAATATTAAGGAAAAAAGTCAGAGGAAAGAAGGGAGAAGTTATTGGAAAATTATAGGTCTCCAATTATTATACAATATGCATGGAAGTTAAATAGACAGAGGTTCAGTTTCAATGATAAGCATTATATTTCCTCCCTTCCCAAGAAAAACTAGTTTTCCTTTCATTCTCTTTTCATCTGCACTTCGCACATAAACATATACACAAGTCAGTAACAACCTCATTTTGATCATTTCGAATTGTTTTCTTGGCTTTGTGTTCTTGAAATAGAAAATATTTTAATTCAAGTCATCATTAGAAAATAATGTAAGCATATTGAATTACATTTAGATGACTTAGTGGTTGGTCTTGAAAATATACAGTCTATGCATGTATTGGGTGATATGTGTTAAGTAAACTGTGAGGAAGGAGGGAGCTTGTGTAATGGAAAGTTGAAACCGGTAATTTAGTATGGTGGCAATAACTGTAAATGCAGAGTTGTATGCATGATGCTTTTATCATGCATATGTCTGATGGTGTTCTGAAACATATGAACCTGACTGGTGAGCTAGCCATGTCCCCTGCGTGTGTGAAGTAGTGAAGTTTCACAATCCCTGTGCTATTAAATTCAGCCTTATTTTGTTACTCTTGTTAATAGCATCTAATAGTATTGCTGGTTTCTACCATCCAGTGCAGTAAAACTGAATGGTTGTGATGTCTTTTCCGTTTCTCACCAAACAATTGTTTGGGAACTTGATTTTATTTGTATTAACCCCAAAGGTCTCTCCATTTGTTTAGTTCTTCCAAACTATATTCAACTTTCAAAATCCAACAAAATTGATGGCACATAGACCTATACAATACACTTCTTTGTCAAATCCCCCTAAAAGCTTCAGCACTTAAGAAAAATCAATAGTGCTTGATGTGGTTTTGTGGCTTTCAGTCTCTTGAACACTAAATTCAATTTGATCCATTGCTATTAAAAGCTTAGAGTTACAGTTCAACCATCTAGAAAGGTGAGGGCCTTTGGTCCATCATCTGCCGTTGATCCGCCCACATTGATGAAGTTGAGGAGTTTTAGCTTTGTATCTTTCTTCTACAAATAAGTGATAAATATAATAATAATGACCTATTTTATGTAACCACAATGCCATGAGGTAGAATGCTAGTTTTGATGTATTGCTAAATCATTTATTAACAAACTCCCAGTCTAAATTTAGTGGAACCTAAACAACTCTGTACATGGTAAATTTGTGTCATGGGCCCAACCATTAATACATCTGTATAGAAACTGAGGACTCTTCTGACTGGGACACCAAGATGTGTCTCTGAGGGTGCAGACATGGTTGGACCTATCACATGAAAGTCAATTAGCATGAGAACATGAAATCATCTATTGTAAAAATCATTTATTCAAAGAGAAGAAAAACCCAAGAATGATTGCCGTAACTCAAAAATTAAGCCTCTAGTATTATTTTTTTCAGAGAAGGGGTAAAGCTTCTGAGTAAAATGTGTTGGACAGATGCCTAGATTTTAATGAGACAAAAATTTATTTTCAGAAAACTCATACAAAAATGTGATCTCCCTTCATGTTCCCATTGTTATAAAAGAATTGAAGTAAGGTACTGATTTGTATTATGCACATAACTTTAAAACCCTCTAGAATAAAACTTTAGGAAGACATTTCTTGAGAGGGAAATATTACAGGAGCTACTGTTGTTTAAAAAGTTAACAACTTCACACATATTTACTGAACATTTTACTGTGTTTGGCTCCTTTTAACTGATACTTGTATGAAAAGAAGGGCAACAGTCTCTCCAAGTTCATCATCGACTATCTAAGCTTCCTGATACCCTAGTATGCTGGTCTCAATGCCCAGGAGAATAGATGGGAGAGGCAAGGCCATGTGAAATAGAAGGAAGACCTGGCAAAATATGTTGGTTCTTCAGCCCCACTATGCAGTAGGAATAAACTCATTAATAATTACATGTTACATCTGGAGTATATTACATAAACATTACAAAATTGAATTACAGGTAAATATGGAAAGTACTAAAAACTCAATAATTTGTTTATATGATAGAATACTTTGCAATCATTAATACTGAATGAAGTAGATCTATCTATATATATGTGTTAAGACACTGATGGCTTGAACAAAATCATTGACTGAAAATTGAGATGTTAATATCAATGTATTACTGTCTATACCCAAATTTTCTGGAGTCTGGGAAAAATAAAGTTATGCATTCAAACTTGGGCACTTGGGTGGCTCAGTCAGTTAAATCTTCTGCCTTTGGCATGGGTCATGATCCTGGAAGCCTGGGATTGAGTCCTGCATTGGCTTCCCTGTCAGCGGGAGCCTGCTTCTTCCCTCTATCGTTCACCTCTGCTCATGATCTCTCCCCCTCTCTCACATAAATAAATGAAATCTTTAAAAAAGAAAAAAAAATCTGTTCTGCCCTCTCTGTTTATTGGCTTTCAGCTGGTCATATTCTATTTGGGGTTTTGGAGGAATGTTAGTATTATATTTGGAAAAAGACAATGCTTAGGCCTCCCCCAAAATTGTGACTCAAAATGTATGCTTCATCTTGAGAAACCACACAGATAAGGCTATTATATGCAGATATATAAACTTTGAAACTGTAAAATAATAGACATTTGTCAAGATCATTTCAATTTTAAGGTCACTTCTATAGAATGCAATCTTGGCAGTGACAAATAAATAGTTAGCTTTACATGATTTTAGGTTTTGAAAGCCAGATTTCAAAATGTTTGGCAAAGCAGGGAACTATTAATTAATTCATTTGCTGAACAATATTTTAGTAAAATAAGGAGTAATTATGTTTTACTTAAACAGTTCCAGAATATTAATAAATTTATGGTTCAATGGATTTAGAGATGAAATTTTTAAGAACTTAAGTAGTTCTAACTTTAAGAAAATCAACTTTTAATAGAGTATGACTTTTATAACCAAACAAATTTTCTTAATATGAACTATTTTAAAAATGCATAAACTCACAGAATGTTATAGCAATAAATATGGTTGGGTAGAATGTAAGATAGCATCATTGTTGCACAGGAGTTTGTGTTGATTGCCATATATGCAGTTCATTATTAATCTTCATTATGGCAGTCATGAAATAAAAACAATACAAACTTGAAAACTGGATTCTCAACCTTTTGTTTTTACGGATGTTTATGTTTAGGTATCTTACTTAACTGCTCTGTCAATACGTTAATCTGTGAAAAATAAGAAAAATACTACCTTTCATGTTTATCTCAGGATTGTGAGGAACCTAAATGGTGATAGTTAAAGTTTGGAGAAAATGTGAAGGGATATAGCTATTACACTTTTTACCCTAAGTAAGAACAGTAACATTTTTTTCTGTGCACACTAACATGTATTATGTATTATTCATATTAAACATCTGCATAGACAAATACATTCATTGAATGGCAATGATGTACCAACCTTGCTTTAAACTCTTCAAACTTATTAACTCCTTTGGTCCTCACAGCAATACAGCATTTTAAGTACAACTTAGTCCTTCAAATTATAGATAAGAAAGCTAAACATGAAAGATTTTTCAGAATAAACAGATGTCCAGTTATTATTTTCAGGAAATAAGAGAACCAGATTAAACCCACCAATTCTCCTAAACAGTATGAAGTCATTGAAGCAGAAACTGACTTCTCAACAATGCCCTTGGAGATATATGACTTTGAAATACTCTAAAAATGTTTTTAGGAGTTAATTCCTTTAAAAATAAACCCTATATTTTTGCCTAAACTATGGTTTTTTAAATAAACTATTATTTAACAAAATATTTACTGAAGACCTACTAGGAAGATACTAGACTATACACTGGAGGATGAAAAATAAGTAATCAATAGTCCATGTTCTCATAAAGTGTACAACTGCATGATCATTACTACTTTTACTCAAGACAGTTTTTTGGTTTCTCAAGGGCTTTAGAAAAATGGTACATTATTACTTCTTATTGTTTTAAAGGTATAATCAAGAAAGCACTTATCTAATACTTTTATCAATTTTCTTTTTTTAAAGATTTTAATCAATTTTCTTAATTAACTTTTCTACTCATTTATATTATAGCTCCAAGAAATTTATACAAGAATTCTATTGATCAGAAAGTCCAATGCAAAAACTATGACTCCCTTATTAATCCAAGTAATTTATTTAAAATAATATATAAATATGTTATGTTGGAAAAGCAATATGTTTGAGTGATTGAACATAAGAAAATATAGGAAAAAACAATAAAAAGTAAGAGTAAATTATTTTATTTTTTTTAAGTTAGCTACATTAATGAATATCGAATCCTATTTCTTCACATATATCAGTTCTGATCTGTTTTTAAGAAATTGAATTTTAAACAAAACTGCTGAGAAAATAATTAATTAATAGGTATTCTATTTATAAAGTTAATTCAGATTCCCTAGAGAATTGATAAATATTAGGCAATCTATGATGGAATCTAGAGATACAAAGGATCCTAAAACTGGGAACATGCTTACATCTATGTACATTTATTTTCCTTAATACAAATATTATCTCTGCTTAATAAATTTTTCAAGCATGTCTATTTTTTTAGTTTGGTTAATTTAGACATCTTTCTAAATATCAACTTGATTGTTATTTGAAATATATCAACTTAATTGCTATTTCAAAATATCAAGCTGATTGTTATTATTGAGATACAGCATGAAACTGTTACTGTGTAAGAAAAAGAGGCAATAGAACACATAGAGCTGTTTTTCAGTAGACTGTCTTACTACATGACCACATTTCAAATAACTGCATAATATCATTTTATTCAACCTTTACTTGCTATTTTCTTAAATTCTCTTTCTTGACATTCCTCCATTTATGCCTGTTTATTTAAATATACACTGAATCTAGTTGAACACTTTTTTCACATACTTCAATTAGTATATTGTTAAGTATAAATTTTAAGAGGGAAAACTAACATGGTTTTTAGTGGTAAATTATAAATCTAAATAATCATCTGTTTATAAGCATATATTTTTTTAAGATTTTATTTATTTATTTGACAGAGAAAGATCACAAGTAGGCAGAGATGCAGGCAGAGAGAGAGAGGAGGAAGCAGGCTCCCTGCTGAGCAGAGAGCCCAATGTGGGGCTCGATCCCAGGACCCTGAGATCATGACCTGAGCCAAAGGCAGAGGCTTTAACCCACTGAGCCACCCAGGCGCCCCTATAAGCATAAAATTTTTAATCTTTTTTATAAGCCACATTATTTGATTTTGATAATTTCAGAAAGCACAAGATGAATATGCTCAAACGAATCTTATTATATGATCACATACTTTCATAAACAGTCTCCATTTAAAAGATTCTAGCGATTAAACACTATGTGAGCTAGACATTTAATATTTTCACTTTTGGGAGATTTGAATTATTATATTGCTGGACATTCTACAGCAGTAGAGAATGACTTTAAGTATTTTCCCTTCATCTTTTTACAGACCACATATACTCTGGGAAGAATAGAGATCGAAAATAACTACAAAATATTAGGAAAAGACTTTTTGTGACAAGCTCATTTATTCTCTATACAAATAACCAAAATTATTGTGATGGCAGTCATTTATTGGACTTCTCAAAAATGACTTGTATGTGGAAGAATGACAATGTTTTTTATGCAGTCCCCAAACTTGGAAAGAAAATTAAGTCAAATATTCACAAGTGCCAACTTCAAAGAAAATTTACCATGGTAACAGTACCTTGAAAGCCTGTGGTTGCAGATTTTTGCCAATTAGCAACTCCAAAGGGTGCTATTAGTTCCTTCAAAAACATAAGGGACATTGTTTTCATCTGTGATTGCTATTCCTCCTTTACAGCATGCCATGAAAAGAGATGGAATACATGACAGGATACCATTTAGTTCTTATAATCATACAACTAGTTCATAAAGAGAACAATGCATATTAGGGTGTAACACTTTGCAATAAAGAATAATTACCCTTTCTAAATCATCATCACTAACTTCAAATTCATTTATTTAAGTGAATTGTGGCATACCAACAGAAAAAAAAATCTAAACCACATGAAATATCTAGACTATATATTCTTTTTGTAATGTCAGTCTTCTAGATTGAGAGCTAGAGAATGGATAACAAATACATAATGAGAAGTTTTACTACTCTGAATATGGCAACTGGGAATAGTCTAAGAATTATTCTTTATGATTAAACATCAAATACATACTTGGATTGCTATTCCAAGAATATTCAATTTCCAATATATTTTTCATTTCTATTTCTTTTCCTGAAATCTTGTGAGATTTTCTCTCCTATCAGTGATGCACTATATTTTTAAGAAAGTCATTCAGGACTATAAAATTATTATTATCTTGATTATTATCTTGATTACTACCTTGATCTATATTAGTATGGGTAATTTTATCAAAATGAAACCAAACAATGAAAATTAAAAACATTTTGTTCTTTTATTAGAAACAAAAATTAAAAGCAGTTTTTTTCTTTATCATTGAGAAAATATTTCCATCCATCTACAGTAGCAAAAAAGAAAAGTATAGCACTATCATAAGCATAGCATTTTTCATTTCGAGATATACTTTAAATGGTTTGGGCAAATCCAACATAATTATCAAGTAAATATTGAGAAAATTGATGTTTATTAAAATGATGGCTTATTATAATGTAGATCAAAAACAAAGAATGTTAATAATTTTTATGTAATACTACAAACTGCAGGTAAAATTTCCTAAGAAAAAAATAATTTTATTTAAATTCTTCTTTGAAAATTGGACTTTTATCCTTTAACCAAATTTGTTGCCTTATTTATCAGCTCCATAAATTTAGATAACTTGAACTGAATACTAATTATGAAGAAACTCTCTTAAATGTGTTGTCAATCCAACAAACTCACAAATGAATAGTGAAAAATGCCTGGTTGTTTTCACATTCTGCTTTAATTTAAGTAGCAATTAAATAACATCCAAGATAAGAAGAAAAATTCAGGAGTGGTGATTTTTATTGGCCACTTTACCTTAGCATTCACCATCTTCATTTTCTTAGAAAGTTATAATGGTATAAATTATATTTAATTTTTTCTTAGATTGCCCTCCACTTTCTCTCTCTCTCTCTCTCTCTCTCTATATATATATATATATATA
The DNA here is from genome assembly GCF_010015895.1 of Lontra canadensis. Lineage (NCBI taxonomy): Eukaryota > Metazoa > Chordata > Mammalia > Carnivora > Mustelidae > Lontra > Lontra canadensis. Next base: position 11,575,182 of record NW_022631056.1, on the reverse strand, counting down.
TAAAGAGAAAGCATATAAATGCCTCTGAAGGAAAACAAACAAACAAAAAATATGCTAACAGGGTAAAAGAAACCCATGAAAAATAAAATTGCAGAGAAATATCAAGTGTCAAAAAGGAAAGTGCTGATTATGATAGGGAATTTTATTATTCTGGAATAACTATTGTTGAAGTTGTAAAATATGAACCGCACGTTTTATTTTAAAAGTAAGTTTTATATTTAAAAATCCTTAATACTCGGAAAGTTTTCTTTGCTCTGCCTGGACCTTTGCTCAAGAAAGACAGGGTATAGTCTTAAGAGAGTACTTCTATCTGAAGACAGTAAAAGTTTGTATAGATAGAAATTACACTACAATTTGCCACTAGTAGATTCATATCTACTACCCTAAGTAAGAAAAAGACAGAGGTAGTTGGATCTTATGTTTGCCTCATCCCTTGAACACAGCTAGATAATTATCAAATCATTCTGAACACCCAGAAAATCAATCTGAATACTGAGAGAACAAACTGCACAACTAGAGGGAGAAAAGAAACCACATCATGGAAGGTAGGATGTGTGGAGATGTGATTTGGGAGAGAAAATCACAGGTGCTGTGGAGGGAAGGGAGCCTTGATCACAGGCATGGGAAAGAGACAGACAGAGACAGAGAGATATAAACAGCACAAAAGGGATTGTACAAGAAAAACACTTCCCCAAAACCATTGACTGGAAAAACAGGAAGAGCTGACTATTGCAAATTTTTTCAAGCAATGGAGTGAAAGTCTGAAGTTTTAGAAGTTTGTGCCATCACCATGGTTGAATCAGACAGGTGTAGAGCTGCTCCCGTGGGGAAGAAGGATAGAGTCCTGGTGTGCTCTGAGGATCCTTGGGTCACACTGGGAGAGACAGTTCCCCTTCCTGGAGTGCATTTGCAAGATGTGGTACTGCCTCTAAGGGAACAAAAGAGCTGATAGGTGCCCCATTCACCAGCATAAGAGCAGAGATGCTTGCTGAGGACAGCTAACCTGGATGCTGGCTTTTTGTTGTGCTTTACCATGAATTCCAGGCCACAACTTGGTCATGTGACTGCTTTTCTGGGGCAAATTGGTACTAGCCATAGCACAGGGAGACACTCTCTTAGAGGATCAGCAAGTTTCCATACCAAACCAGGTCCCTGAAATTTGGAGTTTTGAAAACCAGAGGTGCACCGGAAGTAAAACACAAGAACACTGTGCTTCTAAGTAGACAGGTGGCTCAGACAGACATGGTAAGGGCAGGGATCTGACAGAATCCTGGGACGCAAGAGGGAAGATTGTTCACTTTTCTGTGAGGGCCTTCTGAAAAGTGATGGTTATGAACTCTCCACTCTGGGGGAGATGGAAGGCCTATGCCATTTTTTCACCCCTTCCATCAGTACAGACAGACTTCAGCAAGTGACACAGTGCACACAGTGGAGGCTTGAGTCCCTTACACCAAGCCACCCCACTCCCTGCACAAAGCAGGTGCCTTTTTAAATAGGGCAAGTGTGATTGATAACCAGAGCTGCAGTGGTCCCCTTCCCCAGAAGACTAGCATAAACCTGCTGCATGAACCAGGACTACTGATCATAGGGTACCACGAAACTTCAGCTCTAGCAAAAATAGAACCGGGCACAGGCTTTCTTAACACACAAAAGACAAAGTCTTAGACAAAATATCAAGACAGAAGAATTCATCCCCCCAAAAAAGAACAAAAAAAGTTCATGGCCAGGGAGCTAATCAAAATAAAATAAGTAATATTCCTGAAACAGAATTTAAAAGAACAATTGTAAAGATATTAGCTGGGCTTGAGAAGAGTGTAGAATAATCCAGAGAGACCCTTACTGCAGAGATAAAACACAACTAGTTAGGCTGAAATTTAAAAAATGCTGTAACCAAGATGCAAAACCAACTGGGTGTAATGACCACAAGGATGGAAAAAGCAGAGCAATGAAAAAGTGATATAGGAGATAAAATTAAGGAAAATAATGAAGTTGAAGAGGGAAAGAAAAATATTGGATCACGAATATAGTCTTAGAGAAATCAGTGACTCCATAAAATGTAGTAACATTTGTATCATAGGAATCCCAGAAATAGAAGAGAGGGTAAAAGGGGAAGAAGGTTTATTTGACCATATTATAGCTGAACATGTCCCTAATCTGGGGGAAGAAACAGACATCCAAATCCAGGAGACACAGATAATTCCCATGAAAATCAACAAAACCCAGGTATCACCAAGACATATCATAGAAAAATTTGCAAAAATACAGAGATAAGGAAAGAATTCTGAAAGAAACAAGGGATTAAAAAATTCCTAACCTATAAGGGAAGATAAATCAGGTTAGCAGCAGATCATTCCACAGAAACCTGACAGCCAGAAGAGAGTGGCATTATATTTAATGTGCTGAATGGGAAAAATATGCAGCCCCCAAATACTTTATCCAGCAAAGCTGTCATTTAGAATAGAAGGCAAGATAAAGAATCTCCCAGACAAATGAAAACTGACGGCATGCATGACTACTAAACCAACCCTGCAAAAAATATTAAAAGAGTCTCTGAGTGGGAAGGAGGGACCCAAAGCAACAAAGACTAGAAAGAAACAGAGAAAATCTCCAGAAACAATGATTTCATAGGTAATACAATGACACTAAATTTATATCTACAATAATCACTCTGAATGTAAAGGAGCTTAATGTTCCAATCAAAAGACACAGGGTATCAAAATGGGTTAAAAGAGAAAAAAAGAAGACCCATCTATATACTACCTACAAGAGATTCATTTTAGATCGAAAGACATCTCAGATTGAAAGTGACAGAATGAAGAAGACTATCATGCTGATGGATGTCAAAAGAAAGCCAGAATAACCATACTTATATCAGACAAACTAGATTTTAAAGACTGCAACAAGTGATGAAGAAGGGCAGTATATCATAATTAAGTGATTTATCCATCAGGAAGATCTCACAATTGTAAATATTTATATCCCCAACTTGGGAGCATCCAAATATGTAAATCAATTAATAACAAATATAAAGAAACTCACTGATAACAATACAATAATAGTAGGAGATGTTACCACACCACTTACAGCAGTGGGTAAGTCATCTAAGCAGAAGATCAACAAGAAAACAGTGGCTTTTAATGACACACTGGACCAGATGGACTTAAAAGATGCATTCAGAACATTTTATCCTAAAGCAGCAGAATACACATACTTTTCAAGTGCACATAGAACATTGTCCAGAATAGATCACATACTGGGTCACAAATCAGACCTTGACCACTACAAAAAGATTGAGATCACACCATGTTTATTTTTAGACCACAACGCTATGAAACTTAAAGTCAATCACAAGAAAAATTTGGAAAGACCACAAATAAATGGAGGTTAAATGACATCCCACTAAAGAATGAATGTATTGACCAAAATATTAAATTTAAAAAAAATACATAGAAGCAAATGAAAATGAAAACCGGACAGTCCAGAACCGTTGGAATGCAGCAAAAGGTGGTGATAAGAGGGAAGTACATAGCAATATAAATCTACCTCAAGAAGCAAGAATAGTCCCAAATACACAACTTAACCTCACACTTAAAGGAGCTGGAAAAAGAACAGAAAATAAAGCATAAAGCCTGAAGAAGAAGGGAAAATAAGAAAAATTAGAGCAGAAATAAATGATACAGAAACAACAATGACAACAGAAAAAAAAAAGAACAGATCAAATAAAACTAAGAGCTATTTGAAAGAATTAATAAAATTGATAGAAAGTAGACAGACTTTAGCCAAAAAAAAAAAAGAAAGAAAGAGAGAGAGAGAAAGGACCCAAATCAATAAAGTCATGTATGACAATCAACATTACAGAAACACAGTTATTAGAGAATATGATGAAAAAATATATGAAAACAATTGGGCATTATGGAAGAAATGGATACATTCCTAGAACATACAAACTAACAGGAAGAAATAGAGAATTTGAACAGGCCCGTAACCAGCAAAGAAATTGAATCAGTATTCAAAAATCTCCAAGCAAATATGAGTCCAGGGCCAGATTGCTTCCCAGGGGACTTCTACCAAACATTTAAAGAAGATTTAATACTTATTCTTCTCAAAATGTTCTAAGAAATAGAAATGGAAGGAGAATTTCAAAACTCAGTCTATGAGGCCAGCATTACCTTGATTCCAAAGCCAGATAAAGACCCCATTGAAAAAGAAAATTATAGGCCAATATTCCTGATGAATATGGATGCAAAAATTCTCAATGATATACAAACAAATCAAATCCAACAGTACATTACAAGAAGTATTCACCAGAATTAAGTGGATGTATTTCTGGGCTGCAAGAGTGGTTTAATATTCACAAATCAATCAATGTGATGCAACACATTGATAAAAGAAAGGATAAGAACGATATGATCCATTCAATGGATACAGAGAAAGCATTTGACAAAATTAGCATCCATCCTTGATAAAAACCCACAAAAAAGTAAGGATAGAGGGAACATACCTCAACATCCTAAAGGCCCTATATGAAAGACCCACAGTTATTACCATTCTCAATAGGGAGAAACTGAGAGCTTTTCCTCTAAGAACAGGAACAAGACAGGATTATTTACTCTCAACATTGTCATTTAACATAGTTCTGGAAGTTCTAGCCTTAGCAACCAGACAGCAAAAAGAAATAAAAGGCATCCAGATCAGCAAGGAAGAAATCAGACATTCACTATCCACAGAAGATACGATATTATATGTAGAATACTTGAAAGACTCCACCAAAATATTATTAGCACTGATACATGAATTCAACAAAGTTACAGGATATAAAATCAACATACAGAAATCTGTTGGATTTCTATATACCAATAACAAAATAGCAGAAAGAGAAGTCAAGAAACTGATTCCATTTACAATTGTACCAAAAACCATTAGATACCAAGAAATATACCTAATCAAAAAGGTAAAAAGATCCATATGCTGAAAACTATAGATCACTTGTGAAATATATTGAAGTTGACAGAATGAAATGGAAGAACAGTCCATGTTCATGGATTGAAAGAACAAATATTCTTAAGATGTCTATACTACCCAAAGCGATTCACACATTAAACGTAATCCATATCAAAATACCAACAGCACTTTTCACAGAGCTAGAACAAATAATCTTAAAATTTGTATGGAATCACAAAAGACCCTGAATAGTCAAAGCAGTCTTGAAAAAGCAAAACAGCTGGTGACATCACAATTCTGGGACTTCAAGCTGTAGACATCAAGATAGTATGGTATTGGCACAAAAGCAGGCACATAGATCAGTGGAACAGAAAACTCAGAAATGACCCCACAACTCTATGGCTAACTATTCTTTGACAAAGCAGAAAAGAATATCCATTGGAAAAAAAGACAGTCTCTTCAACAAATGGTGTTGGGAAAGCTGGATGACAACATGCAGAAGAATGAAACTGGACAACTTTCTTACACCATACACAAAAACAAATTTAAAATGGATCAGAGACCTAAATATAAAACAGGAAACCATCAAAATCCTAGGGAAGAACGAGGCAGCAACTTCTTTGACCTCAGCCATAACAAATTCTTATTATACATGTCTCCCAAGGCAAGGAAAACAGAAGCAAAAGTGAACTCTTCAGATTCCATCAAGATGAAAAGCTACCACAGAGTGAAGGAAACATTCAACAAAACTAGAAGGCAGCCTATGGAATGGGAGAAGATATTTGCAAATGACATCTGATAAAGTGTTAGTATCCAAATGTATAAGGAATTTATCAAACACAACACCCAGTTAAGAAATGGGCAGAAGACATGAATAGACTCCAAGGAGGACATACAGATGGCTAACAGAAACAGGAAAAGATGCCCAACATCACTCATCATCAGGGAAATACAAATCAAAACAACAATGCAATACCACCTCATATCTGTCAAAATGGCTAAAGTCAACAACAGGAAACAAACAGATGTTGGTGAGGTTGTGGAGACAGAAGAACAATCTTACAGTTTTGGTGGGTATGTGAACTGGTACAGGTTGGTATGTAAAACTGGTACAGCTCTAGAAAGCTGTATGGAGACTCCTCAAGAAGTTAAAAATTGAACTACTGTACAACCCAGCAATTGTACTACTAGGTATTTACCCAAAGGATACAAAAATACTAATTCAAAGGAGCACATGCACCTGGATATTTATAGCAACATTATCATCAAAAGCCAAATTATGGAAAGAATCCTAATATCCATTGACTGGTGAATGGATAAAGAAGAGGTCATCAGCCATCAGAAATAATAAAATCTTGTCATTTGCAATGACATGGATGGAGCCTAGAGTGTATTATGTTAAGCGAAATAGGTCAGTCAGAGAAAGACAAATACTGTATGATTTCACTCATAGGTGGAACTTAAGGAAAAAAAAAAAAAACAGATAAATGTAGGAGAAGGAAAAACAGAGGGAAGCAAACCATAAGAACAAACAGGGTTGATGGAGGGGAGGTGGGCAGGGGATGGGATAAATGAATGGTAGGTATTAGGAGGACACTTGTGCTGTGCACTGTGTTTCTACGTAAGATGTGAATCACTACATTCTACTCCTGAAATATTACAGTATATGTTAACTAACTAGAATTAATTAAAAGTTTGAAACAATAAAACAAGCAAAAAGATACCTATTTTTCCTTTAGGAAATAAGAATAGAATTTTCAATGGTGTATCTCTTTTACCTTAGACATGGTAGCTATTTATTTGGATTATTTGGTATATCGGTGTTTGCAAATCAAAAAATGACTTAAAAAATCTTTTCTTTTTAATCTCATAAATTAGGATCTTTTTTTCAAAACCAGTTCTTAAGTCACCTGAACAATTTAGATCTGGTAAAGAAAAAAATGCAGTGAAAATATACACTAAATAAACTGGCATGGTAGGTTTGTTTCTGGTACAATAACTATTTATTTTCTGTAGCAGTTCCTCTTTAAAAAAAGTAAGGGGATAATGGCAGATTTTTGAAGAGATAAAATTTTTGTCCCTTTAAAAACAATGGCAATGTAAATGCAAACTTTATTTCAAACTAGTTGGATAGATTACTTATTTTTTTTTAAACTCATCCGACTGTTCTTTTTTATTCCTATCATTTAACAATCTTCAAATATACCTTCAGAAAGCATTATTTTCCTTAGCTTGTCCAGCCTTTTTGATCATCTAAAGACCAGGCAATGAGCATTTATAATTTTTTACATTTCTCAGTTTGTTTTCTAAATTCTCTGCCCTATCCTAAATGTTTAAAAATATTGAACTTTGTGTAGGAGGTTGGGTTAAATGGGTGATGGGGATTAAGGAGGGCATTTGTTGTGCTGAGCACTGTGTGTTAGATGTTAAGTGTTGAATCACTACATTCTGTACCTGACACTCATCTATGTTGTATGTTAACCAATTGAAAATTAAATGAAAACTTTTAAAAATATTGAGTTTTGTGAATATAATCTTACGATGCCTGAGCATGAAAAAGGAAGGTGGGTAAAATCTGAGGGAAAGACCTGCTGAAAGTTCTGTAGTTGGTTCAGGTTTGCCTTTTTCCTTTGACTGTGGTAGTTGCTTATCTTGATAGCATCAGTGTTGTTCTGTTAATAATGACAATGGTGATGAAACTGTCTCTGGTCACAAGTACTTATTCATTCACCACCACAGACCAAGTGTGTACCCAGAGTTTGCAAAGGACTATGTTAAATGCTGAAGACATATCTAGAAATACGATGGACATGATGTTTTTTAGTTCATGGAGTATATTATCAGTGTAGAGGAAAAGATGTAAACATGTAATTGCAAGTGTATGAAAGAGGAAGTGCAGAGAACTACAAAATGTATGTAATGATAGTAGCTAACAAAATCTGCTGGGTAAAGGAAGGTCTGTCTCAGAAAAGGAGGAAGTCTGGTTTGGTGGCGAAGGGAATGGAATACTGGCAGAAAGAAAAGAGGTTAGGATTTAGATAGCTGAGAGAGGTCATGTTCCTATTCCACGAAACAACAAAAGAGAGAGAAAGAGAGAGGAAGAAGAACTAGTTATTTGCTGGGGCACTGAGGAATGTAGAAAACAATGAGGGAGGATGACAGTCTGATTCCCAGTCATGTGGGGACTTGTTATGTCATGGAAGGGATTATAGAATTTATCCTAAGGGTAAGGGTAAGCAAAAAGGTGATGTGGAAAAACAAACAAACAAACAAAAAAAACCCAACTATTTAAAAGTTTATTTCTACTGGGGTGCCTGGGTGGCTCAGTCGGTTAAGCTGCTCCCTTTGGCTCGGGTTGTGATCCCAGGGTCCCTCATTGGGCTCCTTACTCAGTGGGGAGTCTGCTTCTCTCTCTGCCTCTGCCTGCCACTCTGCCTGCTTGTGCTCTCTCTCTCTGACAAATAAATAAATGAAATCTTAAAAAAAAAAAAAAAGAAAGAAAGAAAAAAGAAAAAACTGTTTAAAAAAGTTTATTTCTACTAAAGTATCTAGAATGGATTTGGTAAGGGTGAGGGTGGGGCAACAATTCACACTAGAGATCCATTTAGGTGGGGATTATGTCAGATGCTTGCTGTTGTATTAGTCTAAGTAAGGGATCACTGTACTTTCACTAAGTGTGTGGCCTTATGGAAGGAGAGAAATGAATTTAAGAGGTCAATTTAAGAGATACTAGTAAATTAGAAACAATAAAATTGGTTATTAATTGGGTGGGGTGGAAGATGTGGAAGTGCTGCTAATCATATACCACCCCTAGTTTTCTATATTAAAAATATAATAGTGCTGCCATTTATAGAGCTAACCCTTTACAGAGATACAGGCCATCAAAAAACAAACAAATAAAAAACAGTTTTACGTGTTGAATTTAAGTTTATTATGGGTGATCCAAATGGAAAGATTATTTCCTTGCACAAAAACACAAATCTGGAGTTTGTTAGTAAATTCTGAGCTGGGTAGGGGTTAAACCAACGTAAATTGTGCCAAGTACACCAAAAAGAGGGATTGCTTCATGCAGGAGGTCTTCATAGATGATGCATGGAATTGTGTTAATGAGACAAAGAAGTTTATTTACTGAAAATGGACTCTTTTTTTTGTTTGTTTAAGATTTTACCTATTTATTTGATAGAGAGAGATCACAAGTAGGCAGAGAGGCAGGCAGAGAGAGAGGGGAAGCAGGCTCCCTGCTGAGCAGAGAGCCTGATGTGGGGCTCAATCGCAGGACCCTGAGATCATGACCTGAGCCGAAGGCAGAGGCTTAACCCACTGAGCCACCCAGGTGCCCCTGAAACTGGACTCTTAAAAGAAGTAACAAAGAGAACATTATAGATCATATCTGGTCTCAAGAAGTAAGGGCCAGAATGAAGTAAGTTTTGGAATGAATAGCAATGTAATAAAGACACAAGTGATGGCTAGAAGGGATCATGGAGTCTGGATATTTTTGTCTTTACTTTTATTTTGAAATGTTTTAGGTGGGGCTTACTTTGTTTTAATATGGAGGACACTTGTAATTGCTTAATGGGAAAATGTTAATAGAAAACCGAAGTTGATAATTCTGGACAGGGAACTATGCAAAGCATCATTGTTCTTGAAGTATAATGAAATAAAAAAATATAGGGCAGATGCAAGACCATTTGCAGTTTGGATGGCAGATGTTAAAACCTCCATTGCATGGCTGGAACACTGTTTGTTAATCTATTCATCAGGTGATGGACATTGGACTTGTTTCCACTTCTGGGTGATTATAAGTAGCATTGCTTTGAACTTTTGTATGTTATCTTCTGGGTGCAAGTATATTTTCAATTCTCTTGTATGTATACACCTAAAAATGGAATTGCTGGATCTTATAGTAACCCTATATTTATCAATTTGAGAATCTACCAAACTGTTTTCCATAAAAAGAATAAAGTTCCTATACATGCTACAATATGAATGAACCTTAAAACATTATGCTTAATGAAAGAAGCCCAACACAAAAGAGTACATACTGCAAGAATCTATTCATATGAAATGTCCAGAAGAGGTAAATCTATAAAGACAGAAAGTAGATTAGTGTTTGATTAAGAGTGAGGTGGGGATGGGAGGGAATGGGGAGTAACTCCTAGAGGCTATAGATTTATTTGGGAGATGACAAAAGTGTTCTGAACTTAGTGGTGATAATTGCACAACTTGAAAACACCAAAAAAATTGAACTATATATTTTAAATGGGTGAATTTTATGGCATGTGGATGATATCTCAATATCAATGTCTTAAAAAGCAATAAGAGGAGGAAAGGCGTAGGGGAAGGAAGGAGAGTAAAAGAAAATGAGGTAGAGATTGGGAGAGTTCAGGAACCGGGGCTCTAAGGTATATTGAATAAATCATTTCCTTTCATTCCCGCCTCTGAAAATTGAGACCATATATGATATCTCATAGTGTTCCTTTTCAAGGATTAGAAGAGATGATGTTTACAGAGCACTTTATTCTGTCTTTGATTTATCCTAACTGGTGGCTTTTTATTGGACTAACTTATCAAAGGATTGACTCAAGTCTAATCTAATATGGACAATGAGGATAATCACCTGCCTAATTGAGCTGTTGTGAGATTAATGAGGTAACCAAGTTCAACCTCAAATTCACTTCAAACCAGGCATATTACAAGCTTAATAACACACACAACATGGTGTCCAGTAATGATATACTTATTGCAATTTTATCAGATGCCAGTGTCTGTGCTGTACACTTGACATGGGATTATCAACTGTCTTTATAGCAGAATACCATTAGTCACTATAGCAGCTTCATGCTGCTGGACATCAAGCCAAAAACATACCATCAAACAAAAAACAACTTTTACAAGTCATGTGAATATTCAAATTTGGACCGAATTTAGAGAACAAACAAACAAAATAGAGGAGAATATTACCCTTTATACTGTGCAAAGCTTTAATAGTTTATAAGCAGTCTACTTCTAGGAAATATTTGTGATTACATAAAAATAACCCAGATTTAAAGACAAAATATATGAATTTATATTCTTACTCCAAATGATCTCTTGAGGCTCAATTTCCTCCCTGCTAAGTTGAGGCTCATAAATAGAACATGGGCTATATTATATAGGGATGATAAAACAGAGGAACACAAAAGCTGATACTATATTCAGTTTTGTCCTTAGATCCCTGGCAACCAAAAAGGAAGGAAAGAAGGGAAGGAGGGAAAGAAGGAGGAAGGAAGAAAAAGGGATTCTCATTGGTAACATTAAAATAAAAATAGGAAACCATTTTCTGATGCTAAATTCAAAACTGTTTATCATGGATCATTAACCTGGAGGTATTGAATGCACAGCATAATGGACAATGTCTTTCATGATGGCTTTCAGAAGATATAGAATTCTTAGAAAAACTTTTTATGAAAATCCTTGATAAAAATTTATATCAAAATGTTAAAACATTGCTTAATGAAAACATTTGCTGGGGACTAACCTACTAGGGACTAGGATATACTTTTCTAGAGATGAAAGTCACAGTGTCTTTTTCTTTTTTTTTTAACTCCTGTGTAAACCAAAAATGGGGCTAGCATATTCGTGTATTATCTCTAATGTTTATTACATCCTATAAAGTGTTATTATTGCCTTTTACTACTGTTAGAAGATGACAGAACCATCCCATCTTTTCCATTAAAACAAGCAATCTTAAACTTGATATATGGATTAGTTTGGATGACCAGCACATACTTTAGCCTGTCATGTTCATAGATAAATGATCTCAGTGAGGCTTTGGGGAGAAACTGGACAACAAGCTGTTCAAGGCTCAGCTCACTGGTGCATGTGCAGGGCTTAGAGTCCCCTGATTGAATGATGATATTACAGCTCCTTTTTAGCTCTTATCTTACATTTTCTGCAGCATCTGATGATAATGACCATACAGTCTGTTACAGAAAGAAAGTTAAATTGTATTTAATAAAATCATTAACACTTTTTAAGTGAGTATTTAAATCTCTGCAATCTTTAAATGTTTTTATCCCATCTCCAGAATAATAAGATAGAATACTCTTTCACCTCCTGGACTATAAGAAAGCTCAGAGACTCAGACAAAGAATGATAGTGGGATGGAGACTTCAAAGACTACCCCCATAGATCTTCCTATATTTCTCCACTCTGTCTTTCTGATAAATTAGTGAATTTGTGTTTCACCATTGGGTGACTGTATTTCTTTTCTCCATGTGCCTGTCTCCAAGAAGAAAAGGGAGGAGCTATATTGGGGTACTCTGAGATGTAAATTCCCAATGTGATACCATGAATTAACTACAGATTATCTAATGTTCTTTGAATTGTTTATTAATTCTCCTTATTCATTAAAGTTCTTAAAGTTCATTAAAGTTCATTAAACTTCATACCTAAAGTGAATACATTTTCTTCTAGGGAGAGCAATGTTAACTCAACCCTGGTTACTTCTCTTGAGAAAGTTTGATGTTTTTAATGTTGAACCTACCTTGGGCTGGAATAAGGAGTATACAGTTCCATTAAATAACAAGTGCACACTTTCTTTGTCATTATGGTGGGAAGCAATCAAGACTAAGATCCAAACCAAACTGTTCAAACATGGATTCTTCCTCCAGAGAGTTTCTAGAATTTAGATGTCTCTAAGCTAGGTGTTTCCTAAAGCTGTTTCCTGAAGCTAGGAAAATGATGGCAGGTAAAATGTCATCCTTCTGTAGTCCCATAGTGTCTCCTCAGAATCCTAAAGTGTCCTAATTCTTACTTTATACTCTTCATACTTCTGTGTTACAATTGTGGGGTTTTTGTGGATACTGCTTAGTTCAAACTGTTTTATTTTCTTTAATATCATGTGAAAAAAGAACTTGAAATGCTTCTAACTCTTAGATAATATCTTAACTTGTTCCATGTGTAGAGCTATATGGGATGTTCCAAGACCTTGAAGTTTGGTGTCAGCAGAGCTGAGTGAAAATGAAAATTACAGACTCATCGTTCAGAAATTTAGAATTTCAAGACAACAGCTTAACATTAAAGTACTATGAGAGTGCATAGGTTACATGCATGTGCAGCCAGTCCTGGAGGTGTCTCTTAGATTGTTTTCTTAAAGTAAAGCCTAAGACTTGGAATCATATTCAAGTGATTTAATTGTGAGTGTCCTCCAGAAAGTATAAAGGAAATAATATGAGATGGAGGGAAGCTAAGCAAGATGGTGGCCTCAGCTATGTTCAGTCTCACAGGGAAAACTCTGGAGCACAAATTTCTTCGACAGTCAAACCTTGATGAAAGAGGGCAGGACTTTTCTAGCCTCATGTATCTGATCATGAATAATTCTTCAGAGAAAGGATAACAATTCCCAGCAGGTAGGGTAAGACTACAAATGCTGGTAAATGGGATCTAGTTGGGGCAATAACATCTTCCATTACAGTCTCTTACTCCAATTTTATGGTATTCTAAAAGTCTTTTTGGTTAATGAATCTATGTCACAGTGACATGTAGCACATCAAGAAATGCCACAGTTTTGGGGTGCCTGTGTTGCTCAGTTAGTTAGGCGCCTGACTCTTGGTTTTGGCTCCGGTCATGTTCTCAGGGTCTTGAGATTCTAAGCTCAGCATGGCGTCTGTTTGCCTCCCCCCTCCTCAAGCTCTCTCTCTCTCTTTCTCTAAAATAAATAAATAAAATCTTTGAGATCTGCCACAGCTTGGCAATATATGGATGGCTCTGCCTTGGTAATTTGAGCAGATTCTGAGAACATTACCCTATGGAAAGAGTGTAAGTTCTCAACAAAATTCAATTTTTTATATCACATGTCTTAGTTCATTCAGGCTTCTATAATATTAATACCATCTACTGGGCAGCTTATAGACAACAGAACTTTATTTCTCACAGTTCTAGAGTCTAGGAAATCCAAGATCAATGTGCCAGCTGATTCAGTGTCTGGTAAGAGCCTGCATTCTTGTTCATAGTAGGCTGTCTTCTTGCTGTAACCTCACATGGTGGAAGGGGCAAGAGGGTCTTTCTTACAAGAACACTAATCCGATTCATGAGGGCTTTATTTTCATAACTTGATTAACTCCCAAAAGCTCTACATCACATTGGAGACTGGATTTCAACATATGAATTTGGGGGAGACACAAAAATTCAGTCTATAGCATAGTGATTTTAAAAATCACAGCCTTCATCCCTCCCTGTTATTTCTTATTATCTGACTCTAGAAATCAGAAAATTTAAAGATAATTTACATTATCAGATAATTTACATTATCCAAGGTGCATTTGACTTTTTTCTCCTCTTTATATACTACCTGAATCTATAAATAGTTTAAAGCTCTCTATAGTATTCCATCATACTACCTCATCACAGTCTTCCAGTATTCTCAAAATCACAAATGTCTTCTGAGAGTGCACCTCATCTCTTCACATTACCTTTTTACAGGGTGATAGCCCTTGTTTCAAGGTGAATTGCCTTTTATTCAAGTACTGGGCTTTCAAATGGCCACTGTTGGGGTTATGTACTATAAGAGGATTCTTTGAAAGTTCAGAAGGTCCCAAAATATGAAGTTGCTATGACTAGCAATCCATCAGAATGAAAGGAATGTAGTTCTCTTTAACTTTCAAAGATAAAAGTTTGTCTGTATTGGCGGCTCCAGGTGCACTGGGTGGCTAAAAATTAATTTTAGTCAATTCTCAAAGAACTTTCTGGAAGCAGCTCCCTTACTTCTAATAACTTTCCCAGACAGAGGGAAGCAGACATACAGCTTTAGGTTAAGTTGTATTTACAGTGTCAACCAATGAGAATCTTTGATTTTCAGTGAGTCTCAGAGGCCAGTTCTAAGTAGATTACTGTTGTATCTACCTCTTTCCAAACATAAGCCTTCATTTGGGGAACTTTTATATGAGATCTACCCAGTGTCACCTTTTCCCAAACCCATATTTTGGCACCTGTACACATACCACATTCTCTGATTCCCCCATTCCTCTGTTTTCAAAAACACACATGCATTCTGCCAATTTCTCTTCCAAGTTCTCACTCCCTATCTCTCACCCATCCTCTCTCCTTTCTCTGATATTCTGATTTGGGCTTTCTTCAAAACCATGAGTTTGCACAGCTTAAGAGAGGGTCCACAATAACTGAATTTCCGAACTTCCCAGAGACAATAATCGACAAATGAAGATTAGGAGCTAAAGTATAAATGCTAGTCTCTTCTCTTCCCACATGGGAAATTCTGAGGTGCATTCTCCTAGGTTCTTCAGAGTGTTTCTAGGAGGATTGAGCACTAGTAATCCAGATGCCAGGACTAGTAACCGAATCAATAATGTAGCTTTATTGGTTTTTCATTCTATCTTCTCTCATTTTTCCCAATCCCTCACTCCTGCTTTTGGAATCCTTTCCTCAAACAACCACCTGTAGACAAAAAGGCCTTGTCTCAGGACTTGTTTTAGGGTAACCTACATAAAGACAATTTCTATTGACAATGGCCTTAGAAATCAGACCCTCTGTGGGATCCTGAGACTGGTTAACTCAGCTGATACAACAAGGACTACACCACTGAAAACAAGCAAGAAAGAAGTGAAATGCTAGGAGCAGAGATGGCAGCACCGGATGAAATACCCTGAGTCCTCCAGCCATGTAAGGGCAGCTCTCTCACTCTTCTCAATATTATAAGGTCTGCTTTCACAGAATCAGTCCTGAGACTTCAACTGAGTCAGATGCCTTGCAAGATGAATTGTCTTCTCAGATTCACCCATATTTCTCCTTATGATGTCTAAAAATAACTTTGGTCAAGGCTCAGCATAGCCCAAGCAGGGAATTATGGGGAATTATGGTCTTGATACCAGAGGAAATATTTTCTCACTAAATTAATTTCAGAATTTGTACCAGTGGGAATTGGGAAAATATCACTGGGAGTGGATCTTAAGAATGTAGGACCAGTCTCTTCAATAAATGGTACTGGGAAAACTGGACAGCTATATGCAGAAGAATGAAACTCGACCATTCTCTTACACCATACACAAAGATAAACTCAAAATGGATAAAAGATCTCAACATGAGACAGGAATCCATCAGAATCCTAGAGGAGAACATAGGCAGTAATCTCTTTGATATCAGCCACAGCAACTTCTTTCAAGATATGTCTCCAAAGGCAAAGGAAACAAAAGCAAAGATGAACTTTTGGGACTTCATCAAAATCAAAAGCTTCTGCACAGCAAAGGAAACAGTCAAAAAAACAAAGAGGCAACCCACGGAATGGGAGAAGATATTTGCAAATGACAGTACAGACAAAAAGTTGATATCCAGGATCTATAAAGAACTCGTGAAACTCAACACACACAAAACAGACAATCATATCAAAAAATGGGCAGAAGATATGAACAGACACTTCTCCAATGAAGACATACAAATGGCTATCAGACACATGAAAAAATGTTCATCATCACTAGCCATCAGGGAGATTCAAATTAAAACTACATTGAGATACCACCTTACAGCAGTTAGAATGGCCAATATTAGCAAGACAGGAAACAACATGTGTTGGAGAGGATGTGGAGAAAGGGGAACCCTCTTACACTGTTGGTGGGAATGCAAGTTGGTGCAGCCTCTTTGGAGAACAGTGTGGAGATTCCTCAAGAAATTAAAAATAGAGCTGCCCTATGACCCTGCAATTGCACTACTGGGTATTTACCCCAAAGATACAGATGGAGTGAAAAGAAGGGCCATCTGTACCCCAGTGTTTATAGCATCAATGGCCACAGTCGCCAAACTGTGGAAAGAACCAAGATGCCCTTCAACAGACGAATGGATAAGGAAGATGTCGTCCATATACACTATGGAGTATTATGCCTCCATCAGAAAGGATGAATACCCAACTTTTGTAGCAACATGGACAGGACTGGAAGAGATTATGCTGAGCGAAATAAGTCAAGCAGTGAAAGTCAATTATCATATGGTTTCACTTATTTGTGGAGTATAACAAATAGCATGGAGGACAAGGGGAGATGGAGAGGAGAAGGGAGTTGAGGGAAATTGGAAGGGGAGGTGAACCATGAGAGACTATGGACTCTGAAAAACAATCTGATGGTTTTGAAGGGGCGGGGGGTGGGAGGTTGGGGGATCCAGGTGGTGGTATTGGAGAGGGCACGGATTGCATGGAGTACTGGGTGTGGTGCAAAAATAATGAATACTGTTACACTGAAAAATAAAAAAAAAAAATTTAAAAAAAAGAATGTAGGACCAAGATGGCAGAAAAATATAATAGGGATGTTGGGATGACTCCTTGAAGCTTTTGATGTGACAGTGCTTCAATTTGGTTGACAATTTCTGTGCATGCTGCACATATTTCACCTCAAATATCTTTTGAATCTTTTATTTTCCTGTGTAAGGGCTTTTCTTTACATCAATGACAGGATAACTTAAACCAGGCAAAGGACAGCCTTGATATGTAAGTGAATTCCCACCCTGGGGAAAACCCTCAATCAATGAGGGAAGCATCCTCAGTGGCTCAATATACCCATATCCTATCCTTCAAAGGAATAATCCTAAGGCATGTTGTACAGGTTTCTCAGAGGGCTCCCAATTGTATCAAACCCCAGTGGCCAGGGAGATGACTAGCTCAACTACACACTATTTGTTAGCTTTCCCAAATTTCCAATTCCATTTCCTTCTTTGGGAGATCATTATCTAAAGAGCAGATCTGTGCCCATATTCTTGAATCAGGCTCTGCTTTGGGAGAAACTAAATGAAGATATGTCTTAACCATTTACATGATCCAAGGAAAGAAAGAAATAGTTAGAAATAAAACATACATCTATATGAGTGTTATTCAGCCAAAAAAAAAATACTTACTGTGAAATTTAGCATACAAATTTTTCAAAACTTTAAGGTGAATTAATGATGTGGGTTTTTCCCCCAAGTAGTCAGAATCAAAATTGTGGTCAAGACACAGATAATTTTAATCGAACGCATATCTGCTAAGTAGACCTTAGAGATCTTGTTGAGTTGATGAAATTTCCTGAAGCTGGATTATGGTGATGGTTGACAACTCATTAAATCTACTAAAAATTATTGAATTGTACACTTAAGGTGGAAGAATCTTATGGAAGATAAATTGTGTCATAAAATAGTTAAAATCTAACCAAAAACCCATAAAGGAAAAAAGAGAATGAAAGGCTTTTAGATGTATCAGATGTAATATCAGAACAGAGTCTACTTGAATTTTTATTTTTTTTTAATATTTTTTTATATTTTTTAGGATCCTTGTCCTATTAAAACAAGATTCCTTAAACTGAGATCAGAGGACCTCAGTGATCTTTTTGACATATTTTCCCAAGGCCTAATAGAATTAAGCTTTGGGGGCTTTCTTCATCATCTCTGTCATTTGACCTATTGAGGAAAATAAAAAGGAAAACTCTATTCAGCCTTAGCAGACAGCTAGGATACAATGTACAAGGAAACTATAGATAAGGGAAACACTGCTTTTTGAATTATGGGAATGAATCAGATCCCAGGCCAGGAGAATTTATTAGTTTCCAGGTTCAGATAGAGATCTGCATGAACAACGGATAAGAATCAAGCATGATATGGGAACTAGAAAATATCTCTGTAAGAATTCTAAATTTTAGCTATCTGACATTTCTTTCTCAGTATGATTAAAAGCATCAAAGGGGATTGGCTCCAGATAAAGTCATGCCAAATCAGAGGCAAATACCCTACAGGTTTATTAAGTTCATTTACATTGAAATTTTACTTCTATAGAGTTTAATGCATCATTTTTATAGTTATATTTAGAAACAAAAAGATTCTAACTAGTTTAACCAAAACAAATTGTCCTCTTCATGGTAGGTAGTTTTTCCCTAAGAAGTTGTTTCCTTTTATAACTTAAGTTTGGAAAAAATATATATTATATATGTCATTGCATAAATATGTCAGGAAAATTAATGTTACTTGATATAGCAAGACTTTAAATTTCAGTAACTTTATACAGTAAAAGTTTATTTTTCCCTCATTGGGCTCAGTACTTTTAACCCAAGCGATGATTCATGGATCCTGATTCCCTTCATGCCATCTTCAATGTGTGACTTGAAGATTCCCCTGGCATCATCCTGCTAATAGATGCATAAATTAGAAAGACCACAGAAGAGGTTTAAGGCATTAGGACTGAAAGTGGCAAACATCTTTACAATGCAAATTTCTTTGCTCTAAACTTAATCACAGGGACCTGCAGAGGAGGCAGGACAATATAGCTGAGCTATGTACCGAGGGTGAAAATGAAATAGATTTGGTAACCACTTAGGATCCTTTCTACCAAAACCTAATGACTCATAGAGCCCATTCTGTGGTCTACCATCCTACTCAGAGAATCCCTCACAGCAAAAATCCGAGGTACACATGTTCAGAAACCTTTAGCACCCTCTTCCTAGCCATAATTGATTGGAAAAGATGCACGTAGACTCCTTTTGTCCAAGTCTCTAACAGCTGCTTTGAGTCTACAATGGCCTTCTGGTAGTTGTTCCATAGAGCCCTGTTTGTTGGAACTTTCTTAGATGCAATTAGAATGTGTATCCTTGTAATGAAGACACACAATTTGAAGTAGATTAAATGAATCTCCATTCCTTGTTAAAATATCTAATTACAAATCTACATCAGTCCTCATCTCTCCCTCTGGACACTTCAACTGTAATTATCATGACCCCTTTAAACTCAGCTCATTAAACTCAATTCATTTCTTTGTCTCACCTAAACTAACTCTTTTTGTAGCTGTTACTATTTTTCAGTTACAAAGTCTTCTAAACAACTTGGACCAGGGATTAAAGTCAAGTTTGACTTATCTCCTATCTATCTATCTATCTCTCTATCTATCTTGTTTGTTTCTCACCCCATCTTTAGCTTCCATTTGCTAAACCACACCTCTACTTATGGTGCTTATCTCTATGGAAATGATCACCCATCTCAACCTCTTGCAAGCCCATTTTACACACACTGTTGACCTGACTCTAGCGATGTCACCCCCAAGTGAAAATGTAGAACTTCTATCCAGTACTTGCCTAAAAATACCCATGATAATTAGTTTATAATTAAGGATCATTCACAATAATATTGTGACCTGTCTTTTCTATTTTCTTCTGTTCTGATTCCCTATAAATTGGTATATGCCTCTGTACATTGGCATCTTATTGTAAATCTGAATTATGTATTAACTGCTACAAGGTGAATTCCTTAATTCAATTCTAGCCCAATTTCATACCTTGCTTCTTTAAAATATGTTCGTTAATTTTTGCTTTTCCAAAAATATCTGTGTATGTTCATGTTTTGGAGCATTTGTGTGCATACTTAATTTTCTTTTTATTTTGTACTGAAAAACTTCATTGAATTGTGTCTTAAACTCTAAGCTGTTGTTAAAAAAAGCAGTGCATTACTTTACATGTGTTGAATGAATGAATGAATATAATAATCACTCTGCTGATGAAATAAATAATTTCAAAAGGAAAAAAGTTTTATCATTTATAGTAAGTGCATGCTTGAAATAGTATTGTCTGCTATGTGTACTCTGGTTAATTTAGCCTCAATGCCATTTTTTCTCCTCTTGAGAAAACATATCATCTTAACATTTATCATTTATCCCTCCTTTACAATCTCAACCAAATCATTACTGATCCATCTTTTCCTTCACAATGAAAATTAAGCCCATTTGACTTTAATTATGATTTATATATTATAGAAATAACACTGTGTACTATATCAAATATTTAAAAAAAAAAAGGAAAAGGGAAATAAACATCATAAAAATCCAGGACCCTCAATATTTATATCAATTTAAAGTATGTAAGAAACTTTCAAAAATTCTACCAAAGTTGCTTTTTCTAATTATGCTCTCTCCTTTTAGGTTATCAATATCTATTATTATGATTACTGTATATTGACTTGAATTTTTCTTCTTTTTTTTAAAGATTTTATTTATTTGAGAGAGTGAGAGAGTGAGTGGGAGGGGCACAAGAAGAGGGAGAAGTCAGGCTCCCCGCTGAGCAGGAAGTCTTCATGGGCTGGATCCCAGGACCCTCACCTGAGCCAAAGACAGATGAAGATGCTTACCCTACTGAACTACAGAGACACCCCTTGTGTTTTTTATTTTTAACTATTTATTTTTGCAATAGTATTTTCCCACTGTTTCATTGCAAGTGCGAATCACTTTGGAGTCATTATCTGCTGAACAGACTTTGACAGATAAACCTGAGAAACTATTCTTTATTTCTGACAATTTTTCCAATATTAAAATGTGTTATGAAGGGCACCTAGGTGGCTCAGTGGGTTAGAGCCTCTGCTTTCGGCTCAGGTCATGATCCCAGGGTGCTGGGATCGAGCCCCGCATTGGGCTCTCTACTCAGCAGGGAGCCTGCTTCCACCTCTCTCTCTCTGCCTGGCTCTCTGTCTATTTGTGATCTCTGCCTGTCAAATAAATAAATAAAAATCTTCAAAAAAAATGTGTTATGAGTTCACAAAAGTTGATTTTCAGGTAAATGTTGGAAATACAATTTTTTGCGAGTAGTGTTAAAAGTATAAACTGAAGCATATTAAAATTTTTAAGATTTATTTTGAGAAAAAGAATCCACTAAATTGGGCAAAGGCAAACCTAAAGTGGTTAGGAGGGCTCCTGGGCAGGAGCCAGAGGAAAGATTGATATATGTGCAAAGCAAGAAAGGATATTTTTGATTGGCTATAGCTTAAAGCCTGGTTGGCTGTTTATGATTGGTTGTCCTTAATCATTTTGATTTTGTAACCTTGAGGTATTTGCAGGGTTAGATTTTGGTTGCTTAGGTAGGGTGCCACAGAATTAGAGCCATCAGTCTAATGGTCAGTGGAAATTCTCCATATTTTCTTCAGCTTATCAGGAATAGCATAAAAATATAACATTTGCAACATTGGTAAGTAGTCTAAGCTTTATAAAAGTAATAGTTGTATAAAGGTGAAGAATGTTACTAGAAAGCAAGTTTATTCATGCATATTTATCATATGGAAATTTAAACTAGCCACACCTCCAACAAATGCAAAACAAATTCTTGTTACGAAACAAAGACAAATTTGCTTCATAATCCTAGATGCTTACAGTCTCTTCAGTAAAATAGTGCAGTATTCCTTACTTCAAAATAGGTAAAAGAATGTTTAAAAATGAAAACAAAGACAAGTGGATTGTCTAATGATTTCATTATAATATTAAATAGGGCCTAAAATTTTAATCTCTTCATCTAATATCTTTAAAAAGTAATTAATCAATTTCCTGGCTTTGATAATGTACCATGGTCATATAAGATATTACTATTATGGAGGAAATGGATGATTGGCGTACACCACCTCCCTGTACTACTTTTGCAATTTCTAGTGAGTCTATAGTTATTTCAAAGTAAAAATTTTTTAAAAAGTCATTCATGAAACAATTGCCTTATTCTACACAATTTTTTATCAGTTGTTATGAAACGAGTTTCTACATGTACACCACATACAAAAGCTTATGATTTGCAGAGTATTTAAAACATGAAAGGACTGGATATTTTAGTAAAAGAGAAGGCAATGATCAGTTTATAGTTACTATTTTCAGTCTATTTCCTGGCATAATCTCCTTCCTTTTCCAAAGCAGTGTATGCTCTTTGACAGAGCTACTGAGCTGTTGGGGATGCACACCAGATTTGAAGACAGAAATGCTGCTTTCTTTCACCCTATCCCTCTTACCCACACTGCACATATCATTCACCTCTCTTGTTTGAAGCAGAGGTTACATGCTGTGTAAGTGACGAGGGAAAGTGACCGTTAGGGTGAATTACCCAGTATGTCCTCAGATGCCTTGATATTCAGCTAGAAGAACACTCTTCCAGGTCAGAAGTGATGTATTTTCTATGTCATCTTAAATGTTACTAATGCTTCTTGATTTGACTTTTCACATTTTGAAGAAGAGACACACTGGAAAACATGTTATAGGCAGGTTTTAAAACACACACATTTGCATTGGCAAATAACATTACATATAAAATTGGTTTATAGAATTATAAAATACCTATTGATTTTAGCAGCTTTAATCATGCATGGCTTTTACAGGCCTCCAAACAATGGACCTAATTGTTGCTGTCATTGCTTCTAATTGAGAGTTAAAGATTCTAATCATCACCTTTGTAAAGCATACATTTTAAAATATTTTTTTTTACATTTTACTTATTTATTTATTTATTTGACAGTCAGAAATCACAAGTAGGCAGAGGGGCAGGCAGAGAGAGAAAAGGAAGCAGGCTCCCTCCTCAGCAGAGAGCCTGATGTAGGGCTCACTCCAGGACCCTGAGATCTGACCTGAGCCGAAGGCAGAGGTTTTAACCCACTGAGCCACCCAGGCACCCCTTAAAATAAAGTTTAAAAAAATGTGAAAAGTAAAAGAGGAGTAGAAATGAAAACATCTTCAACAAATTACATTTTAATGCTTTGCTTTCGGCTTTTGTCTGAGTAATACAAGAAATGACTGTGTTAAAAAAAGGAAAGAAATGAAAATTCAATTTTGATTAAAAATTCAATTTGGAAGAATCATTGCTGAGAATTATGCTCAGAATTTTTCAGTTTATCCTAATCTGGAAGAAATCCATAACCCAATTGTTTCATAATGACTATTTCTATTTGGCTCCTGTCACATAAAAAAATAATAAATCTATGGATCAGATGACACTAATTATATATAAAAAATGGACATTCTTGTATCTGGTACCTAATATATTTAAAGTGGAAGCTACCTCCTAAAGTCATCAGGAGGACTAATTAATTTTTACACTATTGTGTTAATAGAATATGAGTTAAATGTTTAACACTGAAGCTTAATACTCTCAGTAATCTAGTACTCTTTAGTAGTCATGGACTTCAGTGAATGACAATTCTGTTGAGTTCTCAGCAGCTATCCAGATTACACAGTGATAATGCTAATTTAGAACAGATATGTTAGCGTATTGGAATATTTAAGGCTAAACCCAAGTGTAGAACTAACCCTGGAAAATATCATGGAGGAAAATGTGAGTCATTAATCCCTCTGCACCTGAAACAATCTGTATCCCCCGTCTCTCTCTTGCTTGTTTGTTGTTGCCTTAGTTCTTGTGCTATTGTTTGCTTTTTAGCCATCAGAAACAATTGAGTCTTATGCTTTAACGGTGACAATGTTAGAACTTTACTCTTTTTTTTTAAGATTTTATTTATTTATTTGACAGATAGAGATCACAAGTAGGTAGAGAGGCAGGCAGAGAGAGAGGGGGGGAAGCAGGCTCCCTGCTGAGCAGAGAACCAGATGCAGGGCTCGATCCCAGGACCCTGGGACCATGACCTGAACCGAAGGCAGAGGCTTAACCCACTGAGCCACCCAGGTGCCCCTAGAACTTTACTCTTAATGTAACAAATTCATCTGCCTTAGGGAGTGTGCCTTCCAAAGATTTCATGCAAAACTTCCAGAAGGACAGACAGAGTTAAAGGAATTGTTAGATACTCCTCAAAGACTGCTTAGAGTGCTTGTGAGTGTTATTACTTATTGATGTACTTGGGAAACAGTCAGGAAGCTGTCCTTTTAACTCTTCTTGTCTGACATATTGAATAAATATGGGCTGCTTGCCTTTATAACAAATATATATAACTCGCTATCTACAGAAAATTCAAGGTATAATCAACATCATAATCATAAAGTGTGTGTGTGTGTGTGTGTGTGAGATTTCTACTGTGCAAGTTTCACTTTGGGAAAAATGTTTCTGGTTTTTATTTATGAGTGTTAACTCCATGTTTCCCTTTAATCCAGGCTGTAATGAAATATAAATAGATGGCATGGTGATCATATTTTAAGAGTTTAAAGTCTAATTAGCATAATGAAGTTATCCAAGAAATAAATGCATAATTTCCATTGTTAATGTTTAGTTCAAATTAGAAAGTGTGTCACCATCTAACTGTAAAAATCATTTCACCAGAATATGAAGGTGGATTATACTGTACACCTCCCTTTTTTAAATTTAGTTTAGGTTTAGTCTGAAGAGCTAATCATTTAGTATTTATTGCTCTCAGGTTCTATCCAAGTATTTTGTATGTGTTAATTGTCACGAAAATCTTGTGAAGTTGATACTATTATGTTTTTCTAAAAATGAGGTTCTGCGACTAAATGACTTGCCCAAGGTTATTCAGCTGCTAAAGGAGAGAATGGGACTTTTATCTAAACAGGTAGCTCCAAGATCTGTGTACTTAATCCAATAACATCCTCCTGATAAACCCGAGAATTGTAGCAATTGCTTTTATAGGTGAAATTTACTGAAAAATATCATTGCCCAGAATTATGTGCATATTTTATAGATGATATTTACTGAAAAATATCATTTCTCAGAGTTATGTGTAGATTTTCTCACTTCATCTTCACTGCATATTGTGGAAGTAGATTCAGTTATGCTCATTTTACAGTTAGGGAAATTGAGGATTATAGAGATGATATAACTTGTGCAGTGTCTCACTGCCTTTAACCACTCATTTTGCTCTACCATTGATATTTATCTATGCTTAGGCCACTAACTATGTTGTAATACTTCCATATGATTATAAACTAATTCATTAATGTGGCCATCTCATGATATATATGTGTCAAACAATAAGAATACAATAATGAATGTATGAGAATTCCCAATGCAGAAGTGTGTTCATCTTCTCAGTGACTATCTTTTTATAATTAGTGATAAATGTGTTATGGAAGAGCAAAGTAGTGATTTATTCTGCTAAAGGGATCAGGAAGTTCTCTGAGAGTTAAGAGTTGATCTGGATTTCATATTGTGCATTTCATGAGTGAGAGGATGGATTTGGTGATAACTGGCAGTTCAGGCAGTGAGCAGACGTGATGGCAGGTCAGAGATTAACAGTGCATGGGGTATTTGGATAATGAACAGTAGTCCCACATTGTTGCGGTATGAAGTGAGGAGGTGTGTGATGGGAATAAAGCTAGGAAGGGGAAAAGGGCCAAGCTGGGCATAACATTTCAGCTCTGATAGGCCATAGTGGTTTTTCTGGGATAGGTAACAGTGAAACAGATGCAGCTTTTTTTTTTTTTTAATGGAGTTGAATAATACAATCCCAACTGTCATATCTCTAACAGTCTTAGAGATAAATACATGCAACATCATGGGATCAGTGGCAAAGGGGAATAGAATAAATTATGCTGACGTCAGATTATCTTTGAAAACTCTACCTGGCACAGAGATAGAGAAGAGTTCATGAGAATTTTTCCTACAGTGTTTTATTACTATTATTATTATTGTTGTTATTATTTTATTGAAGTTTGAAGATTATTGCCTAGAAAAGTCTATAACTTAGGGATCACATTCTAAAGTTAACCACATTCATATTCTTAGAAAACAAGAGGGAAAAGGGAATAGGAAAATGTGGTTATACACAAGTATATAATTAAAAATCAAGAAAGAAAAATGCAGTAGACATGTTTGTTTGTTTCCTTCAGCGGGAAAACTTATCCTCTCTTGTCCTCATGATTTCATATTTTTGATTTTTCTCTTCCCAACTTACTAGATAATGTTAGCCATATTCCATTGTTATATACTTGTAATCCATTGAGCATTTACTATAAAGATGCTAGGCCCATTTCTTTATATGTACATTTCCATAAGTGATAGTTGTTTTCCTCATGGTTTTAAATATTATCTAAATATTGGGGCACCTGAGTAGCTCAGTCAGTTAAGCATGTGACTCTTGATTACAGTTCAGATCTTGATCTCAGGGTTATAAGT
The DNA here is from genome assembly GCF_010015895.1 of Lontra canadensis. NCBI lineage: Eukaryota > Metazoa > Chordata > Mammalia > Carnivora > Mustelidae > Lontra > Lontra canadensis. Next base: position 11,548,441 of record NW_022631056.1, on the reverse strand, counting down.
TCAAGCTGCACATTGGGCTCAATACTGACTATGGATCAAAATAAAAAAATAATAATAACAAAACAAAATAAAATAGAAGAGGTCTTTTCTGAGGTCCAGATATGTTCATTTGATATTTTACTCTTGATGTATGATGATCTAAAACTGAGATAAAATCCATATACTCTACAATGAGCATGTATTTTGATCTATACACCTCATTTGTGTCCTCTGTCACCATTCTTAGCCAACCTGCAGCCACCTTTGGTCTGAAATAATATGATAACCTCCTAATTGGTCATTCTCATCTATTCTTACAACTGTTTCTTATTTAACAGAGGAAGATTATTTATTTATAAATCATATCATGCCATGTCTATACCCCCCACACACGCAGATACCCATTGCTCTTAAAATAAAATGTAAACTAATTTCTTGGCCTCAAAATCTATGAATGGTCTCTCTATATCCATGTCCTTCTTTCTTTATACTCATGTCATGCATGGCTTGTTGCAGATTCTAAGACAAGTCACTCCACCCATCCACTTCCAGGATTACTTTATTTTTTCTGTCTAAAACACTCTGCCCCTCTTCCCTTTGTCATTCTGCTCATGAAATCTTTCTCATCCTTTAGGTTTCAGAAAAGTTGCATGACTTTCAAAAGCCATTCAACAGTAGTCCATCTGAAGTAGATTTTCCTTACATTATGATCTCTCTTAGAAGCCTGTTTATTTCTGCTGTGTAACACATTGATATTTGTAATTATTTTTGTTTCTTGTTTACTTTGTTGTTATCTGTTACCAAACCAGATAGAAAAATCCTATCATTATGTTACATTATATAAAACTCTGTCTCGGCAGCCTGGAAGAAGAGATGCTCTTATTAACCTTGAGAAAAGAAACTGTCTGTGGAGAGGGCCATGATGTAGAGCAGTGTGGGAGTTTCCTCCAGGATCTGAGATTGAACTCCAGTCAACAGCCAGTAAAATGGAGTGGTCCTTAGTCATACAGTCACTAGGAAATAAATTTAGCCAACTCCCTATATGAGCCTAGGAGGAGATCCTTTCATTGTTGAGTCTCTAGCTGAGAATACAGCCCAGATGACACCTTTATGATAGTCTTGTGAAATCCTGAGAAGACAGCCTGTTTCATAAACACAGTGAGATAATGGATAGGTATTCTTTTAAGCTGCTAAGTTTATAGTAATTTGCTACACAGCAGTAGAAAACTGTTACCTAACACAACACTTTATAGATAATTTACCAATATCTGTGGCTAAAAACATTACATCATTAGGAAAAAAAGCTAGAATTATACCATTATGTAATCATCAGTTAACTGTATATCTATATGACACTTGACGTTGAAAGACAACTGAGGAATTCCTAGAGAAAATAATATTATGTAAAATGAAATAAAATCCTAGTATATAATACCAACTCATCCAATTCAGTTTGGAATCAGATGATAGAATAGAGATGGCTGATTAATGACCACATGCTACAGGAAAAAGAACTTGCATACTGAATCAGGATATACTCACATAGCTTAGCCAGGCTTGTCTATGACTTTCACCAGTTCTCTAGAATGTATAAATCAGTCACTGCCTGAATCACATAGCACCATCTGTTCTGGTTTAAATTATGTGCTTTGAAGAAAATTACTTCATTCTCACCTGACAAATAGAGGAATTATATAGAAACCCCTTGGTTAATATGCTATTTTTTATAGTGTGTTATTATTTGAAATAATCAGAAGCAATTTTTCTCACAATTAAAGGAGATGCTTTGTGTGTATAGAAATCTTCATGTAAAAGGCTGAAAACCAGTGAAGAAGAAAAAGGATCTGACCTAAGCAACTTTTGAAAATGTGTTTTGATAGGACATTGAAAGGCTGAAGACAAAAGGAACTGTGCATAGCACTGCAGTGTAAATGATAAATTTCTTATAGGGGTTTGAGTTAGCAATTCTGAACCTGATTTGGAGCTATACTGAGAATGAACCAACAAGTAAATGGATGGTGTAAGGTGAGAGCTAGATTTGTTTCTGTCAGAGGGGGAAGTTATAAATAAGCAAGAAGGGAAGACCAGAATGGAACTGTGATATGGGATTAGAGATGGAGACTTTAATATGAATGTTTATCAGTCTACCTATTATCTATCTATCTATCTATCATCTATTTACCATCTATCTTCAATTAAAGAAATGTATGTATAGTATACATACACATAGTGGTATAATTAAAAAAGAAATATATGTATAGTATGTATACACATAGTTGTATACAATTAAAGAAATGTATGTATAGTATATATACATAGTTGTATAAAGGATAGTATATATACACACAGATATGTATGCCTAGCAGCCTTAGAACCAATGACAACCTAGTAGCAATAAACATACCCAGACCTCATATATCTTGATTTAGAGTTTAGTTCTTCTATAAAAAGAATTAAAAGTTTTTGGAGAAATGTCTAGGACAGGGGAAATGCAATGAAACTGGATCACTTTATACTACCATAAAGAAAAAAAAAGTGCTAAAAAGAAGGGGTCATGTCAAAGGGATCCAGTAGCCAACTGAAAGAGCTTCCAAAGACTAAACCAGAATGATTTAATTAACATAATGAAAAAAAAGAAAGTATTGGAGTACAATCAAAAGTATAAAATAAATATGTATAATTTCATACTGATAAAAATGAACAAATAAATAAATAATGAGAATAGACAAATAGAACATTTTAAAAAATGATTTATTTAGTTACTACCTGTAAGAAGGTAAAACATAACTCCCCACCCTTTAGGAATGCTACTCAGTGACTTTTTTCCTAAGAGAACAGCATGGACCTGGGGAAAGAAACTGTAAGGTACAATGAAGAGACTTTACAAACTCAACTTCAATCAAATAATCAAGGATAAGTCATTTTGATAGCATGTATCCTTATATTATGTCATCAGAATACCACTTTATTTCTATGGTATTCTGGTAAGAAAACAAAACAAAATAAACATACACAAAAAACTAACCCTAGTCTAGTTACAAGGAACACATCAGGCAAATTCAAATTGAGGGCACTATACAAATATCTGACCATTTCTGCTAGAATGTCAAGGTCATTGGAAACAAGGAACTACGGAGAAACTATTACAGACCAGAGGAGACTCACAAACATGATAATTAAATTCAGTGTGATATCCTGGATTGGGTCCTGGAACTTAAAAAGACTTAAAAGTTGAAAAACTGCTGAAATCTGAGGTAAGATTTTAGTTTAGTATAGTAACATACCAATATTGGTTTTGGCTTCTTAATTAATTCGACAAATGTAGCATGGTGATATAAGATCTTAACATCATAAAAAACTACCTGAGGAGTATATGGTAACTTCCTGCTTTATGTCTGTAAGTTTGAAACTTATAAATTTGAAATTTGTAAATTTGAAATAATTTTAAGATATCTAGAAAAATATTTCTACTGCTGGTGTCAAAGAAATTCCTGCCTATGTTTACTTCTAGGAGTTTCATGGTGTCAGGTCCACAAGCCCTTTCATTTTTATTTTATTTTTTAAAAATAATTTCACAAGTTATTTTGTCTTAAATGTGTAGTGTGCAGTTTTGTAGAATGTAAAGTTTATCAAGAATGTGAATATGAAATTGTGCAGAAACACCTCTACATAATTTTGAAGTGTATAGTGTATACACATACACACAAACTAATAATCATAATCTGCTTAGTAAATTTTAAACAAACTCCACAGAGTAGTATCAAAACAACTTATTCTTATCTTTGGCTGTACTAAATATTACCTCTAAGTGACTTAAACTGAAAGACTATGAACAGATCTTCATCATTGGTAATTAATATGTCTTATTAATATTTTAATCTTATTAATAACATTTTTGAATATCAGGGAAATAATTCTTTTCTGATACCATTTGTCACCAAATAAATATTTTACATGATACTATACCCTTGCCAATAATTTTAAGTAACCCTTGAGGAATGTCTAAATTAGCATTTAATTGACAAGAAAATGACAAAAGAGATTTTGTAAATTACCATGAGAATCTGAAGTTCAGTCTTACTATTTCTATGTGGTGAATTTGTTTCCCGATACAATATAGATTTGGTTCTCCAAAGAAAATTTATTTTGCAGTGTCTTTGTGAATTTATTATTTGATTTCAAAGGAAATGTAGAATCTCAAAAGCTAGGGCATAATAAGACATTCCTAACAAATGCATTTATTTTTAAATCAAAAACATTATTTTAAAATAATATCTCTAAAAATAAAATTTAATATAATATATATAATAAATAAATAAGGTAAATAAATAAATGCTTCATTAGTTTTTAATTTTCAACTTTCAAAATTTTTGTTGACGTAGAATAACAGATGACTTAAAAGTAAGTTAATAACATCAAACTTAATGGTGAGAAACTTGACTCTTTTCCAGTAAGAATAGGTACAAGGTAAGAATGTCCTCTTTTACCACTTCTTTTCCATATCATACTGGATGTTCTAGCTAATGCAATAAGACAAGAAAAGGGAACTAAGTCAGATAGATTGAGAAGAAAAAATAATCTTTATTTCTAGATAACATGATCAGCAATGTAGAAAATCCAAAATGACAAAATAGCAAATTTACAGAATATAGCCATAAAATGTACTATACCAAGAGTGAAGCCTAACATAAACTGTGGACTTTGGATGATTATGATGTCTCAGTGTAGTTTCATCAACTGTAATACATGAACCATTGTGGTGAATGGTGTTTATAGACACATATATACATATACACAGATACATATACAGAATATAGATACACATATGTAAAGAAAACTACAAAATTTTGATGAATTAGAAGAGCCAAATACAGGGAGAGATATTCCATATTTATGGATTATAAGACTCAATATTGTTAAGGCATTAGTTCTTCCTAGTTCAATCTATAGATTCGATTCAATCCCAATCGAAATCCCAGCCAGTTCTTTTTTTTAATATTGACAAACTGACCCTTAATTTTATATAGGGAAACAAAAGCCTCAGAATAGCAATACAATATTTAAAGAAAAAAAATAGAGAAAACAAATCTGAAGGACTGATACTACTGTATTTCAAGACTTAACTATAAAGCTACAATCATTAAGATAGGCAAGTATTGGTTAAAAAAAAATAGGCATAACAGTGGAACAGATCCAGAAATAGAGAACCCAGAAATAGACCCACATAAATATAGTCAATTGATCTTTAACAAAGGAACAGAGTTAATAAAAATGGAGTAAAGATAAGTTTTTTGACCAATGCTATAGGAACAACTGGATATTTACATCATATATATATATATATATATACATATATATATACACACACACATATATATAATACAGATTATATATATATATATATATATAATGTGTATATATATGTATCTCTCTATATAAATAGACACAGACCTTATAGCCTCTACAGAAATTAACTGTAAGTGGATCACAGATTGAAATTAAAAAGGCAAAACTATAAAATCCCTGGAAGATATACATAGGAGAAAACCTAAATGGTCTTTGGTATAGTGACACATTATAGATGCATCACTAAGGCTCAATTCATAAAAGAGATAATTGATAAGCTAGACGTTACTAAAATTAAAAGTATGTGCTCTGTGAAAGGCAGTGCCAAAAGAATGAGAAAAGGGGCCACAGATTGGGAGAACATATTTGTAAAAGACACATGTGATAAAGGACTGTTACCCAGAATACACGAAGAATTCTTAAAAGTCAACAGTAAGAAAATAAATAACCTAATTAAAAAATGAGCCAAAGATCTTAACAGACACCTCTCAACAGAAGATGTACAGATGGCAAACAAGCATGTGAAAAGTACTTCACATGCATCATCAGGGAAATGAAAATTAAAACAACAGTGGGATACCAATACACATCTATAAGTTGGCCAGAATCTGGAACTCTAAGAACACCAAATACCAGTTAGGTATGGAGCAGCCGGAACTCTCATGTATTGCTGGGAGAGATGCAAAACTGTACAACCACTTTGAAAGACAGTTCAGTGGTTTTCTACCAAACTGAACTTACTCTTACCATACAATTTAAGCAAAGGTGCTTCTTGGTATTTACCTAAGGAGTTGGAAACTTATGTCCACACACACATACACACACACAAAAAACATACACATAGATGTTTATGTGAGCTTCATTTATAATCGCCAGAACTTGGAAACAGCCAAGATGTCCTTCAGTAGGTGAATACATATACAAGCTGTTGTATATCTAGACAATGGACTATTTGCTCAAAAGAAACGGGGTGGGAGAAGATGGGGTGGCTGGGTGATGGGCACTGGGGAGGGTGCGTGCTATGGTGAGCGCTGTGAATTGTGTAAGACTGGTGAATCACATACCTGTACCCCTGAAACAAATAGTACATTATATATTAAGTAAAAATAATTTTTAAAAAAGAAATGAACTATCAAGCCATGAAAACATATGGAGGAACCTGAAATGCATATTACTAAATGAAAAAAAGCCAACCTGAAAAGGCTACATACTGTATGATTTCAACTATGTGATACTCAGGAAAAGGCAAAACTATAGAGATAACAAAAAGAGAAGTAATTGCCAGGTTTTAGAAGGGAGGATAGGTGGAGGAATGAATACGTGGAGAATAGGGTACTTTTAGGGTAGTGAAAATACTCTGTAATTTACTATAATGATAGGTACATGTCATTATACATCTGTCCAAAGCCATAAAATGTACTATACCAAGAGTGAAGCCTAACATAAACTGTTGACTTTGGATGATTATGATGTCTCAGTGTAGTTTCATCAACTGTAATACATGAACCATTGTGGTGAATGGTGTTGATAATGGAGGGGGCCATTCATGTGTGGGAACTGGGAGGACATGGGATATCTCTGTACCTTCTCCTCAATTTTGCTGTGGATCTAAAACTGCTTTATAAAATTAAGTTAAATATAATGCTATTTTAAAATATTTCAGAAAAACTTTTCATATAGAGTATTAAGATCTATAATTGATCATCTGCATTCTATGGAATCAACATTTGTCTCTCCAAAGCAACTATTCCTATATCAGAATACTCACAATGAGAAGCAGATTTCCAAATGGACACTTAGGATTCAGCTCATCAACAACCAGGAGGTACAAAGTGAAATAGAAAATGAGAACAAGTGAAGGATAGCTTCTACTGATCTCAGAGAGCATATTATATTGGCTGTCTAAGCTTTGAAATTCTACTAAAAATTGATTTCATTACTCTTGTTGTGGTCAAATAGAGAAGATGGTTAAAAAAAATAACTTGACTGAAGCTTTCTTTTATGTTATTATATCTATAACATTCAGCTTGTATAAAAGAGAAACTACGAAAGGGAACTTTGAATATAAGAGAGAGAGAGAGAGAGAAGCTGGATATGTGTAAACTCAATTTCCAGAAAGCCTAAGAACATAGCATAAAAGACATTTTTCTATTAAGATGAAGGCATTGTTGTCATTAATATGAAAACATGGTTGTTTTTCATTTATGAATTCATATTACAAAACATATGTATATATCTATATAAATCTTATATTGCATCGGGGTCATGGAGAAAATGCAGAAAAATGAAATACAACATTTATATTACCAAACTTTCTATTTCTTCCTTCAAATACCACTTATTCTGTGGCTTTCTAATTCTTCTACTTGCAAGATTTTTGTCAGTCTTTTTTTCTTCAAATACAATCTTGGGTGGAACCAATATGTAAAGCAGTAAAAAAAAAAAAATACTATTGTCTTGGTTGAAACATCAGACTGAAACAGACTGTCAGCAGACTTTTGAAATGTTAAAAGTGGGCAGTATATTTTGGATACAATAATTTTGGAATGCTTTAGTTTACCCTTAATTTTTAGCAATAAATTGTCTTCTCTTTGTATTAGTTCTGCCTCCCTAATTTGACTGTGAATTTCCAACACACAGGAGCAGAGTTTTCATGTGCACTCCTCATGGAATCTAGATTCTGAATGAAACATTGTTCCAGAAGCCTGAGAGTACTTCCACAGGAATGTGACATCTTAAACAGCTAGAAATGGACACATGTAGAGGCTAAAATAATATTGTTCCAAGTGCAAATTGGAATCATCAAATTGATTAAATATATTTGTTGCCCTCCTCAACTTCCTCCCTTTCTTTACTTCTTTAATCTCCCTCATCTCTGTCACCCACAATCATCACCACCCATGTTATAGAACCTTGGAAGACAAGTCTTTCAACGCACATGTTGCCTTTTTTGTTCCTTGACCCCCTTTCATACTTTTCATCATATATACAATAATGTATTGGCTAATAAATCATTAATTAAGCACAAATTTTTGGAAAACAGATTAAAATCTTTAAATGAGAATGTTGTATTTGATAATTCCAAAGATGCTACTTTAAGATTCTAATTTTATCTTAATTTCTAAGTTATTCCTTTAAACACAAGTATTTTTAAGTGGTATCATGTATTCCAGAAATATGATATTGTTGTCAGAGAAAAAGATAACCACAGCTGTTGTAACAATGTTGGAGCAATATTGGCATATGAAGATGGTGGGCACAGAAAGAGAGAGGTGGATTCTTATTCTTACTGATGTCATTGAACTGCCACATTAACTCTCATCCTATCTCAGGCTTCTAGTACTATGACATTTTTTTTCCCTGAATTTTCAAATTTGATAAGTTGGGATTTTTTTGTTTTATATAGGTGAAATCATCCTAACAGGTATTAAAACTTAATAAGTATATGTTGAAAAAATTGGACACAAATGTGAGTATTTCTGCTCAGATCAAGAAAAACTGATGTATTAGATGTTTTAATACTAAAATTCTTTATAAAGTGATTACTTTGATAATATAGAGGGAATATGATTTTGTTTCTAAGGAACATAAAAAATATCAACATACCTCAAGGAAAATGTATTTATTTCAAGGATACTTTGCATCTACAAAATTCAAAGAAAATTTTATAAATCAGTCCCAAAAAGATCATAATCACATGTTTTCCAACGATTTTAATGTAAGACATTTGAAGAACATTCATTTTTTACTTCTACCACTTATAGGACTTAGGTATCCACCATAATCATTAAAATCAGGAGTTTAAATGCTAAGGGAGAGAGCATTCAATTCACCCACATCAAATCAGCTTTCTTTCCCAGCTCCAACGATTGTGGCCATGGATTCAAAACTTACTAGTGATGTGAAAGGACTATGTCAGCCTTACTTGAATTTCACAAAGATCAGGATGACAATGACTTAAACTTGTGAAAAAAACTAAGATATCCAAGGCTAAATGACTAAAACCTTCCTTATAGGATTTTCTCAACCCAACCAATGTACTATAAAACACAATGAAGATAATTGCTTTTATGAAAGAAAAGGGAAGGGGGGATAGAAAAGTGTTCTGGGGAAAATAGCTTATAAAATACACTGTCATATAAAGTTTTATGATTTTGGTACTATATAACATATTTTTAAGTTAAATGAAACTGTGAAGTTATAGAGTATATTTAATAATCTAATGAAGCAAGAAGAATGTAATTGATTTTTTCCTTATAATCTATTTTGTACACTATACCCAGAGGGATCTTTCTAAAGTCTTAGGAATCTAAATCTAAAGTGTGATGTCTCTTCTCTAATTAAAGTCCTTCAATGACTTCCTACTTTCCTCAAAGTGTGAAGGACAAAACCCCAGAGACTGAAGGAAATTTCATGCTTTGGCATTTGCTTTCCTCTTTAACCTCATCTTTTGCTACCATTCCACTTGTATCTTACATTGAAGCATAGAAAACACCTTCCAGTCTCTTTTATATTCCATCTTTCCGGATTTTCTCTTCCTTTTCTGCTTTTCATCAAATCACCTCTGTGCTCCCATAGCACCTTGAGAACCTGATAATTCAATGATATTCACATATTGTGCCTGCATATGTAATTGTCTGTTTCCAACCGTGGGTTAGTCGCATCATGTATGTTTGATTCTCAGGGTTCTCTCAGTAATAGCAGAATCCCTGTTATATAGTAGGTCTTCAAGATATATTCATGGAATGAAGGATCAACAATACATTTTAATAATTCACCAAAAACAAAAAAAAATGTTTTTCAACTGACCAAAGGTTATTCTAGTACTGTTTATACTAGTAGGTCTTCTCATGTGAACTCAGATATAAGCTTTAGCAGATACTGAAAGAATCCTCATTGTTAAACATCACTAATATCATTATGGGCATAACTAAAAAGGATTCCACATTAAACGAGGGTTCAGGAATTGAATACTGTACCAAGGCTTATATACATTTTATATGTGTGTGTGTGTGTATATATAAACATATATATACACATCATATATTATATGTATACATTATATATACATTATATATGATATATATATATATATACACATACACACATACACACATATCATATATATCATATATCACTATAATGGTATACTTAAAATAATTATTTTAAGATAACTAATATAAAATTATTAAGGATTTGTGGTTAAAATAAGCAGCTTATGACTAGATATCTACTATGGAGATTTATTTTTGAGTGATTACCGATGGAGATAAGTCAACTATATTAGGTTTATTGTACGAATATAATTTGCTCTTTGATGGCTTATTAAGTGTGAATTAGTATGAATTAACCTTGGTAACCTCATTCTTTCTCATTACTTTATTTGGAATATCAGTTATCACTAATCTACATTGTAATTTCTCTATTTTCCAAGAAGCGTACACAGTTAGAAGTAGGCTAATCAGTGCTAGTCAAAGGAAAAAAAAAAAAAGCTACTGATTATTCCGAATGGTTCATTATTCAGATAAAACAGGTTCTGAATGACATAGTGAGGATATTTTTATAAACATAAAAATGAGAAATATAATTGGGTGTCATTCTTTCAGATAATTAGTGTTAACCTCAAAACTTACTAGTGATGAAATTATTGGAGTTTGATTTTGTTCAGAATGCAAAAATCATTTGGACTATTGTAATCTTTTAATTTTAGAACTGGGTATAACACTCAGAGTACCTGTTAGTGTTTCTCAACCCAAGGGAGTTTGCCTCCAAAGAGCACTTGAGAAACAGAAGGGGCTATTTCAATTGTCACAATAATATGTGGATCTGCTTGGTGGCCCTATTGACTATGTGCCCATAATGTGCTGGAAAGTACCTTGCAATGAAGAACAACCCTGCTTCAGATGCCAACTGGAAAACCCTTAATTTAGAGACCAGGAAATCAGTGATAAAAACAAACTGGTGGTTGAACTGGATTGGGATTGTCTTCAGATTGTAACTCTTAATGTAGCAAGAACAAAACAAAAACAAAAGCAATAAACAAGAAATAAACAAACAAAAAAACACCTAATTCAGTGGTTTGGGGAAATCATCATACAGAACTGTGAAGCAAGTAATTGCTGAAACTGTTACCTGTGAAGAGACCAAGAAAATAAACAAACAAAAAAGTCAAGTTAATTGCTTTTGAGATAGATATATAAATATCATACAAAATATATAGATAGGTGATAGATGATAGATTGGTAGATAATGTTTTATATGGGCACTATGGACTAAATTACACCTCCCTAAAATTCAGATGTTGAAGCCCTAACTCCCAGTGTGACAGAATCTGGAGATGCGGTCTTCAGGAGGCAATGAAGTTTAAATGAGATCATGAAGGTAAGGCTCTAATCAAATAGGACTATAGATTTATAAAAAGAGAAAGATCTTTCTCTCTCTTTCTCTCCCTCTGTCTCTCTCTGTCATGTGCAGACACAAGAAAACAGTCATCTGTAAGCTAAGAAGAGAGATCTCACCAGAAACTGAAACCTGCCGGAGCCTTGATGTAGAACTTCCTGGGCTCCAGAACTGTGAGAAAATAAATTCTCGTTAAGCCATGTAGTCTATACTGTTTTGTATGGTAGTCTGAGCAAAGACAGACTATAACTATCTATCTACCTATAGATAGATATAGTGTGTGTGTGTGTGTGTGTGCGTGTGTGTGTGTGTGTGTTCACGTGTGAACATATATTTTTTTTTTGTTTGTTTTTCTTGGTTGAATACTTAGAAAACACCTGGGTCATAAGTGCATGCTTAAGTTTATAAGAAGTGCTGATAATTTCCAATTCTGGGTAAGATAGAGTAAGAATACTCTGTCTTCTCTCCCTCCCACTGAGTGCAGGTAAAAACCTGGATAGAACACAAGAGGCAAGGATCTGGAAAAGTAAATAGTAGCAGGCTGGTTGCAGAAGAAAAGAATGAAAAATATCACTGAATAGGCATTGAGTTAACCTTTTTATTCGATTTCTTCTTTCAGTAGCAATAGTCATCAAAGGCAGAGAGAAAGATAACTACCTTAATTCTGTTTCTAGGAGCAGAAAAGTGACTTCTTGGCAGTGATCAATGCCAGTAGAGGCCATACAGGTTACTTCAGCTCTATGGGAGGGGCACTTTCATCTCTAATTGAACAAATTATGGTCCCTAAATTATGGGCCAACCCCTGGTTTTTTGTTTGTTTGTTTGTTTGTTTTCTCCTCTCTCTCTCTCTCTGGCTTCTTGAATCTTATCCTGGAATGCAGGTATGGGTATAGAAGTTCACAGAAGAAAGATTTAAATAAAGTTCTTTATTTCTCTCTGATGAAACAAAAAAGCCCTAAGGAATCAGAAAATACTAGAGATAGTAAAGAAGGAGAGTATCCTGAGAGTTAGCAATTTAAAAAAAAAAAAAAAAAACCTTCTGGACTGAGTCCTGAAGTCTACATAGATGGGTCTGATTATGCAATATAAAACATACTATAAAAACAGAACTAATAGTAAGCCATTACCTTGATTACAAACTGTGTAGGTAAATGCGGAACAGATGAGAATGGCAGTGCAAAGACTTTAAAAATAGAATAAATAGGGTGCCTGGATGGCTCAGTTGGTTAAGCAACAACCTTTGGCTCAGGTCATGATCCTCGAGTCCCAGAATCAAGTACTGAGTGGGGCTCCCTGCTCAGTGGGGAGTCTGCTTCTCCCTCAGACACTTCCCCCTCTCAAGCTCTCTCTTTTTCAAATAAACAAATGAAAACTTTTCAAAAAATAGAATAAGTGTTGAAATGATAACTCTGGGAAACCTGGTAAAAACATGAGGTCTACATGCAACCAGACCAATTATTTGCTAAACCAAAAATACCATTTTTTTCTATAGGATTTAAAGAAGACTAGAATTCCATCACATAATATAAAAAATACAATATAAAATATAATACTAAAAACACTACAAAACAACAAGAAGATGCATTTTTTTAATTGCATGTGAAATATTTTCCAAGATAGACTATGTTGTACATGATAACCCAAACTTATTTTTTTTTTTTAATGAAATCCTACAAAGGTATTCTCTGGCCATAATGCAATTACCATAAAGATAATAGGAAAATCTCCAAATATTTTATAACAAAAGAATATATTTCTAAATAATTTATAGGTTACTGTGGATAATTAGAAAGTATTTTGAACTGAACAAAAATAGAACTATAACATATACCTAAAACAGCTGAAATTTATATCACTTAGGACTTTTATTAGCAAAGAAGAAAGGTCTCAAATCAATCATCTCAGCTTCCCCCTTCCAAAACTAGTATGGAAGAAGAAAGCGAATCCAAGTATGCAGAACAAAGGATATAATGAAGGAATGATGGATTAATGAAGATGGGAGCAGAAATAAAGTACATTGAAAACAAGAAAATAATAGGGGAAATCAAGGATACATAAAGCTGGCACTTTGAAAAAATTAATGAAATGGATGAACCTCTAGCAAAATGGGAAGAAAGTCAGAAGACACAATTAACCATAAAAGAAATGAAAAACAAGAAATTACTACGGACTCTGTGGATATTACAAGTCTACTAAGATAAATTAACTAACTCTTTAAACATACACACACACACACATAACCACAACTCACTCAACATGAAATGGATAACCAGAACAGCCCTTGCTCTGGTAATCAAGTTGAATTTATCATTTAAAATCCTCCCATAAAAAAATCTGCAGAAGTATTTTCCAGAATGTTGTACCACTTAGTCCCACTAGATATGGACTCAGGATATAATCATGCTCCTCCCCAAGAAGTAAATTGTTTTTTTGGTGTGTTTGTCTGATTTAGTGTTTGTTTTCCTCTTGTTCTCTTCACTTATCTCCAATGAAGATTCACAATGTGCTATGATCAGTAGCACTCGTTACCCTTTCCGCATACATTGAGACTTCTGTTTTGTAGTGAAAACAGAGAAAGTTCCCTTGGCTTTTCTTATGCCTCCCCAATGACTGTTGTTCTTCTCCCCAAATCGACACCACAGTGAGCATTACTGGGCTCCTTCAAAACCTTTCTGTGTCTCTAGAGAGTTCATGGAGAAAGAGTCTTGAAAGGATATAGATTCCCCCAATTTCTGTAATCATTCTAAACACAAGTCTAATTAAGTGTCTCCCACATTATAGTCCTTTAAACTCCCCCATAGTTAAATTAAAATGCCTTTACTTTATTATTTACTTCCAACTGACCCTTTGGGATTTCTATTTCTATCTTAACTACAGTTTTACCATATCAGGAATATGAAGAATTCAATGGTTCTCACAACCAGAACTCTCTAAAACTATGATGTAATAAAATTTCAATTCCAAAGAGATTCCCTCATACAAATTTGATTCTGCATTATATTTATTGTTTTTTATTATGGATAGACATAGAAAACAACCAGATGAAAAACAAGTCCAGTATGTCAGGGCACTGCATTAAAGGCAAGTCCATTAGGTTGTTCAAAAAAAATTTACATAATGAAGTTCTCTTTACATGTACAGCCAGGACAAGTTTCTTTTCCCACTCTTTATGAATTTATTTACCTCCTTTTATTAGATAATGAGAGCATTATAACCGACTGTTCTCCATTTCTGTTTTGATTTATAGGAAGCCTTAGTCAAAATTTGTGTTCCAAGTTACATTGTCAGCCTAGGTAGTTTGGTACCTTTTTCTACAGGATTGTTGCTCAGTTATTAGCTGTATGTTATCAGCTGTATGTTAATTGTAGCACATGAGAAAGAAAAAAATCTTTTGTTATTGAGTTGCTTACTTGTAGTAAATTTAGGGAAAAAAAAAAACAACAATAAAAATTCCAAGCACTGGAATACCACTTCATGCATAGGAGTTCAGGAAAATGGATTACTATGACCTGGAAGGCATTTTAAAAATAGAAGTTCCCATTTCATACCAAGTGAATTAAGGAGAGGTTACGGTTAGGAATAAGAAGTATAAGGGTTGCATACCCGCAAGGTACGTTTGAAGGACAGTGAGGAAGCTTTCCATTCTTATAAATAGAAACTTAAAAATAAAATACGATTCAGCTTTGGATAAAATTAATACAAATTATTTTCATGGCTAAACTTTAAGACCAGTATTTTATAATGTCAAGTGCTGTGAATTATCTAAGCACAGGGATAAAAATTATCAGTAAGGTAATGTAGAGAGAGTTGTGGAAGATTTATATCCCAGTGACTATGAGATCACAAGGGAAAATGACTGAGTATGGTAAAAAGATTTCACTTTAAATATGTAAGATTCCAAGCCTTATTATCTTCCATCACGAAAAGCAAGAGACTTTCTACTTTCTAAAGTCCTTCCTAAACTATTCAAAGCAAATTATTACTTGCAATGATTTTTCAATTATTAAACAAAAATACTCATGTAATCCTGTAATCTAAACCAATCTAGATACATGGAAAATACATTTGCTCCTTTAATTTACAGAATGAGTGCGTTTAATATGGGAAAAGTAGTTTGTGAATCAAATAATGAATGTGTTAAACCAGACCCTTTGCATAGTGAAGTATGCAAGACTGTAAATTAATTAAGAAATTCAGATTCCTTAAGTCTCTGGGCAGATTGTATTTAATGCATGCTTTGCAGGTTCAGACACGAAGACAATGATGGGGAGCAGAATAGGCCACCATCATATATGCCACTCTGGCATGCGGATTATTTCCAGCTAAGGATAACTGGGGTCCACCCAACTCAGGAAAACCTTTACCTCTCCATAACTGCCTAAAATAATTTAGCTGGGGGCTGGCCCAGGAAGAAAGCTATTCCCAGAAATAGTTATTTTATCTGAAAGACTTACCTGCAAGGCAGAGCAAACATCCGATTATCATACAGCTGCTCTTATTATTTTCCTGTGAATTGCCTTCCTCCCTTTTGAAGGCCCACGGCCTTATCCTATTCCTTTTTTTTTTAAGATTTTATTTATTTATTTGACAGACAGAGATCATAAGTAGGCAGAGAGGCAGGCTCCCTGCTGAGCAGAGAGCCTGATGTGGGGCTCGATCCCAGGACCCTGGGATCATGACCCAAGCTGAAGGCAGAGGCTTAACCCACTGAGCCACCCAGGCGCCCCACTCTTATCCTATTCCTTAGCTCAGGGTGGCACATAAGTCTCAATTACTTGACTGCTTTTGAGTCTCATGTGTTTATGCGGCTCCTGTATGTAGGAGATGTTTTCCTCCTATTAATCTGTCTTACATCAATGTAATTTTTAGACTAGCCAAAGAAGCTAAAGGAAAGAAGGAAACACTTTTTCCACCTCTACAACCACACAATACATTGACTGATGGATGGATGGATTGCTCCAAATTATGAAGTATGAAAAAAAGTATAAATGTGAATTAGGTGACTAGGGTTAAGCGTGAGAACCTCAGGATAAGACACATTAGATTTCTCTCTTAGGCAGTAGAAAGTCAGAGAATGTTCAGCTGAACTATGACACTGGTAACTAAAGATATTTACATCTTTACTATATCTTTTATTTTTCAAGTTTTTATTTAGATTCTAGTTAGCTAACATATAGCTTAATATTGGTTTCAGGAGTAGAATTTAGTGTTTCATCACTTATGTATAACATCCAGTGCTCGTCACAAGTGCCCTCCTTAGTACATCTTTACTATCTTAACATGGATACCTAAGAGAATCATTAGGTTTAGATATGAGATAGAAATAGTTTAAATTGGAGAAGTTGCATAAGAAAATTAAATGAAGGAAAATATATATATATATTTTTTTTCCTTCATTTATATATATATATATATATATAATTTCCTTCTATATATATATATATATATATATATATATATATATATATATATCAGGAGTGAGAAACAAACTAATCAAGCTTTGGTTTCCCATGAAAAATCAGGTATCCAAAAATTGGGATACACCCCTTCTGTGCAAAAATTTTCCAAAAGTGAGTAGTATCTGCTACTTTAGAACTGCAAAATAATGTTATTTGGCCACAGTCCCTGCCATTGCCTATTGCATACTGGCTTATTTTTTTCATTTACCTTGTTGTCTTTTAATTAGACTAGTTTTCCTGTCCCTTTGGGGAATGATTTCAGTGTCTCCAGTTTAAAGTCATCCTGGTGGATATTAAAAAAAAAAAAAAATCACCCTGGGGTCAAAGTGATATAATCTATTCCATATAACCAGAATGAAACATACACAATAAAGTCCTCTAAAAGAAATAGTCTATGGGGCATAAGTGTAGATTTTCTTAATTATAAGTGTATAAACTGTTACTTAATCTAGATTTTACATTGTAGATTAAGATGCCCAACATTTCTGAAACATCTATCTTGAAATAGGTGTTATTACAATAAGACTATATGCTTATATGTATATATATGAAACAAATTCCCTGACTGTGATGGTTTCTGGGGCCACTGCAGAAAGGAGCTTATGCAAACATAAGACATAAAACATACTAGCAAAATATTATGGGTGCTCAGAGAAGGCAGCTCATTATGCATAAGTGAGCATGTGGTTTGGGGTAGGGATTTAAATGGGGTGTTCAGAAACTAAGGCTTCACAGAGAAAGTTTTACTAGAACTGTATTCAAGAACTGTAATTTTAAAGAATATAAGAAAGAAAGAAGCAATTTGGGCAAAGAGAACACTAGCGTTCATTCATGCATTGATGTTAAACCCACAATGATAAAATGATTGTGGAGGTATTTGCACCTTACACAAATTAAGATTGTGAAAAATAAAATTAACACACTGCAAACTATTTATTTACTATAAAACAACAATAATTATGACTTAAAAGGTTATTTTCCCTGAATATTAATTTATGACTCTAATTAATTTTCTTGACCATTTTTAAAATTCTTTAAGCCCATTTGCATAGTCTTTTCAAAATAATCAATACAGCACAGTCTCACTAAAGATAAGCCAAATGTCTTCCTCTCTACTTTCTTCTAAGCTTCTACTTTCTTGTCTTGTCTTTATTCAGAAAGTGAATACTTCTAATCTTACTGCATAAATAACATTTTCAATTTTTAATTTCAGAATAGTAGACATGATAGAAGAGAAAAATATCACTTTACAACATATTATAAAATCTATTTTATCTTCATTTATTGTATGCATTTAGATATTAGTACATGATTCCATTTGCAAAAACATGCATTCTAGAGTCTCTCTGAGCTCTTTCTTAAGTCACAGAGGGAAAAACTCAAACTGAAGCTTCTCATACCAAATTTTTGAGCTGCACTTTCTTTCTTTTAGCTATGTTAACATTCATTATAGTAATTCCACTAGTGGATTTGGCAGAGCTAACATCAGGCTTTAATTTATAAGGGTAAGTTTTATAAAGAATCTCTCTGTTCTTTGGCTAAGAACTGACATTTTATGTATGATTAAAAGTTAATGTGCTTTAGTTTGGAATGAGAACTGTTGAGCATATTGTGTGGAAACAGATTTATGGCACAAAATGTTTTCAATGAAAAAAAATGACGGTGTCATGCTTCTTTCTCTTAAAGCTATGTTTTGATTCTGATTTTCTTTCTGATACTTGCTCCTGCTCATTCTCTCTCTCTTGAGATGTGAATACTTAAATTGGACAAATTCAATTACCTCTCAATTTCTCTTTTGTCTTTCAAAAAACTAATTAGAAGTTATTGAGTTAAAAACTGTTTGTGGTTTTAAAATACATTAGAACTGTGGAATTCAAAGCACTGTTGGATGTATAAACTTTCTGTTTTCTAATCAGTACATCCAT
This sequence comes from Lontra canadensis, assembly GCF_010015895.1. Lineage (NCBI taxonomy): Eukaryota > Metazoa > Chordata > Mammalia > Carnivora > Mustelidae > Lontra > Lontra canadensis. The sequence continues at coordinate 11,529,333 of NW_022631056.1, read as the reverse complement.
TGAAGCAAATATATTTCTATAAGAATGGTAAATATATAAGTACTTTAAGGATTAACTGAGGTGAATCTAGGGATGGTAGTAGCATAAAATGTTTAAGCAGATGCAACTTTGGAAAAATAAGTTCTATGTATCCACTTACAATATATGTTGAATTCTAACTCTATGGAGGGCACAGTACCAGAGCCTAATAATGTAATCAGGCATAATCCCTGCACTCACAGAGTATATGATTCAGTGGAAGAGACTAAATTAAAAAAAAAAAAATAGACATCTGGCCACTCCCAGGTTTCATAGTGGAAGCACAAAGGCTCTGTTTCCTTTACCAATGAGTAGATCCACTGAAATGCCTACAAAAGACAGAGACCTGCATGGAGATGTTTTAAAGGTTAGTCAACTGTGATATTTATAAAATGGTATTAAATCTCCCTTGCCTACAGGAGTCTAGACTTCCAAAACACTAAAGCCTGGCTATGGTGGTTTGTTTTGTATGATTTTTTATGATGCAATCTTCCTAGGGGAATAGTGAATTCATTCACTTATTAATGTATAATTTGTCAATTTTGATAAATTTATAAAGTAAACATATAGAGAACAATTAAATTATATGAAGGGAGGGAAACCTAATCTAGTTTGGAATGACAGTGAAGGCTCCTGAGGTAATGGTACTTTATCTAAGTCTTACAGAATGAAGAGGAATTTGTTTAGTGATGAATGGGAAACAAGTTAGAAGAAATTAGTCTAAGAGAAGACCCTGAGTAAAACAGAATACTAAATACTTTGGATGAACTGATAGAAAACCATACAGATAGAAGGGGAGAGGGTTGGAGAAATACACAGGAGACAGATGACCAGTCATAGTGTGTGTGTGTGTGTGTGTGTGTGTCTGTGTGTGTGTGTGTGTCTGTGTCTCTGTGTGCATGTGTGGGTGTGTACATCTGTGTATATTTAAAAATAGGTAAAGGAGGGGCACTTGGGTGGCTCAGTGGGTTAAAGCCTCTGCCTTCGGCTCAGGTCATGATCCCAGGGTTCTGGGATCGAGTCCCCCATTGGGGGGAGTCTCTGCTCAGCGGGGAGCCTGCTTCCTCCTTTCTCTCTGCCTACTGTGATCTCTGTCCATCAAATAAATAAATAAAATCTTTAAAAAAATAGGTAAAGGAAGCTGCTGAAAGATTTGAAGCACGGGCATGAGGTGATTATGTTTGAATTGTGAGCAGGTCTTCTGCTTGCTATTGTGAGGAATAGATGAGGAGAATTTAGTATAGATGTGGGGAAATGTGAAAGGAAACTGTGGATAGCAGTCACTTAACTTGAGAAGAAGTAGATGGATATAAAATTCATTTGGAAAGTGAAAATGATAGATTTTGATGATGATTGCATAAAGGAAACAGAGGAGTTCACTGTCAGGGATTTTATTTATAAATCAAATAAAGAATAAAATTTTTGTAATGTAATCTAGGGGAATAAATTAAGTTCCGTTGTAAATTTTGCCTAACATAACTCCCACTTTGATGAAAAGACCAAATCAAGGAAACCTCAAAATTAAAATAAAATGTGGTTCTCTGTTGTTATAGTGTAACATAGCACCTATTAAGAAATGGCCTGGATATGTTGCCTAGTTATAAAGGCGAATACACTACGAAAAAAGAAAAGATAAGAATTATGGGGTAAAAATCCAATGGCCTTACATATATACATATACTTTCTTTAGATTCTCCACTGACAAATAAAATGTTTCCCAATTTACTGAGGTGACTTTTCAGCACAAACAAAATAAACCAAAAATATAGAAACTGGTAACAAGGAATTTTTTTTATTGCATCTCTAACAAAATTACATAAAGGGATTTCACAATATCCTCTAGTGTAGCCAGCTTCCTTCAGGCGTGTACCATATTATTACGTCTATGCCTTATTCATCTGTGCATCTCCAGTGGCCTGAATACTCCTGGCCGCATAACTGCGGAATATCTACTGAGTCTGTGTAAATATTAAATAACTGCCTTAGGTCATGGGGCTCATAAGAAAACAAGAAAAAGAAAGAAAAAAAATACAGCTGTGTCTCCTTTCTCATAGTATGATATTCTTTCTGCTGAGTTTATTTTGTGTCTTTAAACTGACTTGTCCTTTCCCTCCCCGTTCAGCCAAAACACACCACTATGGGCAAGTCCCTGGGACCTCCAGTTATTCAGAAACCATTTGGAATGTTGGCCTTGTCCTTATTTCAAACCAGTCCTTTTTTCTCCTCACATCTTCATTTTGCTTCATCTAGCTATTACCTCATTGATATTCCTGTGAATCTGAAGATTACCTAATGTTTTACAGGTACCAGGTCTTGACAGGTCAGTATTTATCTGTGTCCGCTATCAGTAGGTGTTTGCCTCCTGCTGCTCAGATGATCCCACAGTCTGAGTTAGCCCATCTTATAATTGGTTTAACCTGGTACTAGTCAATGCGTTCAATTGCCCTATTCCTTCTACCACACTTTGGTCTCTGTCTCAGAAACAGAAATCTATTATTGTTCAGAATATATATTTTTTATTTTTAAAGACTCATTTATCTATTTTAGAATGAGGGAGGTGAAGAGGGGGCAGGGAAATGGAGAGAAAGAATCCTAAGCAGACTCCTTGCTGAGCCCAGAACCTGTTTAGGACCCAAGCTGAAACTAAGAGTCAGATGTCCAACCAACAGAGACCCAGGATCCCCAGTCCATAATATTTTAAAGTAGAATTGTATAATAATGGTAACAGATTAACCATCAACTAAATAATAAAGTGAGGGAAAAAATTCTTATGGAGATCTGAAGGACAACACATCCAAAAGAATCAATAGCATGTCTCATCAAATTTAGGAAGTATGCAATATGTGATAATTCTTTTTCAATAAAAGACTACAGTAGTTTTCCCAGATCTGTGGGGTTACATTCCAAGATCCCCAGTGGGTTCCTGAAACCACAACAGTACTGAATCCTATATGCACTATGTTTTTTCCTATTCATACATACCTATGATAAAGATTAATTTATAAATTAGGCAGAGTAAGAGTTTAACAATAACTAATGCTGAAATAGAACAATTATAACAACATATTATAATGTTTTATATTATATGTTATATATTATATATATTATATGTTATATATAATATGTTTTTATATTATAATAAAAGTTATATGACTGTGGTCTTTAACTCTCAAAATATCTTACTGTACTATATTCACACTTCTTGTGATGATATGAGATGATAAAATGCTGATCAGAGTAAATAAGATGAATGATGTAGATAGGATTTGTGATGTAGCATTAGGCTATCACTGACCTTCTGACCATATGTCAGAAGGAGGATCATCTGCTTCCAGACCATAACTGATGGTGGGTAGTTGAAACCACAGAAAGTGAAGCCACAGGTAAGGGGAGTTGGGGGAAGACTACTGTATTTGTGTGTGTGTGTGTGTGTGTGTGTGTGTGTGTGTGTGTAATATCTTCCTCTTCTCTAAGAACCTCCTCATAAACTCAGGACTTATTTTTGGATCTGTTTTTGTGCCAGCTTGTTAAATAACACCTACTGAGATCTTAACTGATAATTCAGATAGAAATTAATGATGCCTCACAGTATGACTAATCCATGACATATTTGCATTTTATTTTTTTAAAGATTTACTTATTTATTTGAGAAAGAGAGAGAGAGAGAGAGGTGGGGTGGGCAGAGGGAAAGAATCTCAAGAAGACTCCTCACTGAATGTGGTGCCCAACTAGGGGCCCAGTCTCCCAACTGTGAGATCATGACCCAGCAAAACCAAGAGTCCCACACCCAACCATTTGAGCCACCCAGGCACCCCTATATATTTGCATTTTAAAAGGAAACATTACATGGATGAGATAGGAGCACTGGATTTCTAGCTAAAGCGGCTATGGTTTTTAGGAAGGGAGAAATTTTCTCATTTATACATAGATTTTACTTGCACATATTAGGCTTAAACTACAAGGGTAGATGTTGTGGTTATTGGAGATGGAAGAGGGTAATTTCAGACTTCCTTAAGGATATCCCCATAGTTTATACAGCAGAGATATCAGAAAGAGACTAAAGGGGATCTAGTAAAAGAAAATCCCTGAAATATTAACAGCTGTTGTGTGATAATGTTTCATTATTGAATGTTTCTTATGGGGAAAAATAAATCCATAAATAAGAACTTGGAGCTCAACACGACTTCTGTACTGATGGTAAAAATCTTTAATAAATACAGTTGATGGAAAATAGAAATTACTTTAAGTCTTTTAAACTATTATTCTACATATACTAAATCTTTTTAGGCTATACTAAAGTTCTGTACCACATATTTCATGTTTCTCAGAAAAGAATTAAAATGTTTTCAGATAATACTGTTAATATATCACAGTTTAAAATAAAAGTCCTATACACTGTGAACTGGATTTCAAACATCTAAATGTTAGTCATTCATTACCTTTCATAGTGTAATGAGAATTGATCCAACTTTTTTGCGGGGGGGGGGGGTTCTAAGGTAAAATTTCCTATTCTGTTCTTTACTACCTTGTCTGTCTCTTAAACTCGTCTAAAATCTGGCACTCGTCTTAAAATCGTCTAAAATGTGTCCAGCCAATCATATAACCTCGAGACCTCCAGCACCTACCAGAACATCCTGAAATCACACAGCGTTAGTGTCTACTCTATGCTTTTACGTTTTTACGCGCTGTCTGCAGTGTTCATCATTGCCGCAGTCCTGCTTTCTTTGTAGGGCCTGGGGTTTTATGTCAGTAACTCCCTGCCCAGAAGAAACTGAAAGAGGTAAAATCCGAGTAATACTTGATGAATAAGTAAATGAAGTCTTCCACAGCTGCTCAATTGCCTCTAACCTCTCTATCCTTAAAGATCGAAATTGTACTTTTACATCCAATGACAGAAGTCTTCAAAAATGAACCTTTCATGTCAAGAACCATGTCTTATGGAGTTTATACACACACACACACACACACACACACATATATATATATTTTTTTCTTTTTTTTTTGGAGGGGGAACATAGTTTCTTATTTCTGTATACCTTATTTCACCTACCGCAATGACTGAATGTTTTTGATAAATTGCTATCGATCAACACTTAGAATATTGATATGACTTTAAGGCATGCAAGCCAATTATCTTACAATATCTTCTCTGTGCATAGTTGTGTGCTAAACTCAGAGATAAATTGAGATGGAAAAAAATCCTCCCTTTGCTCATAGAAAATATGTTTCATTGGAAAGATTAAAAATATAGAAGAGAAAGAAACAATTACAGAGACTAATATAAAGTCATTTCATTTTTTAGCACTTTCAATATACTTAGAAAACATTCTCAGGAGTATTATTGCCTTTAGTCAATAAGCTACCTTAACATAAATCATTTTATTTTACAAGTTAAATGTTTTTTAAGTATCTTTATTATTAATGTTGTTAAGTATTGTTAATGACATTATTAAAATTGTTAAGTATCTTTATTGTTAAGTCTCTTTAATGTTAAATTTCTTTATTAATTTTCCAAAGTGTTTCTAATTAAAAGGGAGTTTTTCTCTAATAAATGAACTATAATTATCACAGGATTAATTTGTACTAATCTTTTGCTTTGAGATATAAATAATCTAAGAACATAATTTTTTCATTTTCAAGGATAAGAAATTAAACCAAATGATAAAAATTAAAAAATAAATAAATTTTTAAAAAGACATTTACAATCCACAGGATAACTTGCTTGAGTAATTTATTGCCATCATGATTGAACATTTTTTTTCTTCCTCTTGTATAATTAGTGGTACTGCAACAACTTATGATAGTTTTATCCTAGTCATGACCTTTATAAATTTAGAAAAGTATGGTCAACATGATTCTTATAATCAAGCTTAGTACACTTGAAAATAGGTATCTGTTATCCTCTTAACCTTCTGTTTCCTAATCTAAATATATGTCTGTGACTGCTTTACATTTTTTTCATAGGACCACTTTTTCTATTTTTAATTATCTTGATAATTTTCTTACTCATGTTGGAGTGGGAAGAGTATTACTGATATAAACACAAAATATAATAGAAACTTACCTGTGTTTTCTAATATGTTAGAAAACTTTGTAAAGAAAACTTTATTTTACATTTTTTACAATGTACATATTTTGTTAAAATTTTTAAAACTACATAAACAAAAATCAGACCTAAAATCAAGAGTCTACCATGCAGAAATTATCCTATGTATTATCAGGCTGCAAGATACACTTTTGTTTTCAAAGTGTTTGTATTTTGGTTATGGTAACATCTCAGAAATGAATGAAAATATACTTAAGTATGAAAAGAACATAGAAAGATAGGAATGAATGAAAGGAAGAAAGGAGGGAAGGGAAGAAAAGAGAGGGAAAGTGGAAGAGGGAATAAGAAGAAAAAGCCTTCAAGAGAGTATACATTTCTTGCCAAATCAGTGAGCTTGGCAGAAGAGTTAAAACAGTCCAGAGTAAAGAGGTTTTGTCTAGAGAGCTATTAAAGTTTTTTTTCTTGTTTTGTTTTAGATTAATTTTTAAAAATTTATTGACTTAATGATTGATTGATTTGAATATATTTTTTAAAGAGTAGTTTTACTTTCACAGCAAAATTAAGGAGAAGGTACAGAGATTTCTCATATATACTCTGCCTCCACACATGCAATGGTCTACCCCATTATCAATATCCTCCACTAGTGGTACATTTACTGCAGTTGATGAACCTACATCAACACATAATTCCCCAAAGTGCATAATTTACATTAGGCTTCATTCTTGGTATTGTACGTTCTCTGGGTTCAGATAAATGTATAAGACCATGTACCATCTATGCAGAATATTTTTACTTCACCCCTAAATCTTCTATTGTCTGCCTATCCAACTCTCCTTTGCACCTGAACCCCTAGCAATCAATGATGATTTTACTGTCTCCGTAGCTTTGCCTTTTTGAAGATGTCATATAATTGAAATTATAACTTTTCATATTGGTTTCTTTTATTAGTAATATGCACTTAATTTTCCTCTATTTTTTATGGTGTAATAGCTCATTTCTTTTTAACACTGATTAATATACTATTGTCTGAATGTACCCATAGTTTATATATCCATTTACTTCCTGAAGGACATCTTTTTTGCTTCCAACTTTTATAAATTATAAATAAAGTTGCTATAGATATCTATGTGCAGGTTTTTTATACAGACATTAGTTTTCAACTCCTTTAGGTCAATACCAAGGAGCACCACTGCTGGAATTATATGGTAAGAGTATGTGCAGTTTTGTAAGAAACCACTAAACTGTCTTTAAAAGTGGCTGTCCCATTTTGCATTCCCACCAGTAATGGAGAGTTTGTTGATCTACTACCTTGCCCATATTTGGTGTTGTCAATATTCCTGATCTGGGCCATGCTAAAGGTGGGTAGTGATATCTCATTGTTTTAATCTACATTTTCCTAATGACATATAAAGTGGAGTCTCTTTGTATATGCTTACTTTCCATATGCAGACTTTGTTAACTAATCTTTCTCTGACCTCATTCTAGTGCCACCCTTTTGTCCATCCCTACTATGTGACCCAAATTAACATTTTCTCTCATGCAGATACACAACAGTCATCTCTGCCTTAACTTTGTATATACTTTCAACAATGTCTGGGATCCATCTGTTGTAGAGCCTCATTAGTTCATCCCTCTTGCTGTCCAAGTTTCTGAACAGATTTCAGATCCTTACAATCCTTTCCTTGATCAGTACAGTTTTTTCTGCCTTTTTCTTACCACTGTTATTCTTTTATGATTTTCTAATGAATAAAAGAAGAGCCACAATAGCATTTTCTTTTTGTTGTTGTTGTTGTTTATGGTGACTGACAGTTCACAATAGCATTTTCTAATTTTCTTTTTAAATAAATTTAAATCAACTTACAGTAAATTTGGCTAATTTTTTCTTTTGGTGTAAGTTCTATGGATTTTAATTCATGTTTATATAAGTGTACTCATAACTATAATCAGGATACCAGAATGTTCCAAAGTCCCAAAAATACCCCCTTGTGCTGTTCTTTTATAGTCACACACTCAACCCACTACAGACCATGGGCATTCACTGATCTCTTCTCCATCATTACAGTTTGATCTCTGCAATTTCATATAAATGACTCAAATAGAATATAATGTTTGGGGGATCGGTTTCTTTCGTTTAACATAACATTTTTGATATTCATCCAAGTTCTTATTTCTATCAATATATTTCTTTTGTATTTGTGAGTAATATCAATTACATGGGTGTATCACTAGTTTTATCTTACTTTTTAAAGGACATATGAGTTATTTCCAGGTTTTTTTGCAAATTTGAATGGAATCATTATAAATATTTTTGTACAGGTATTTGAGTGAATAAAAACTTTCATTTTTCCTAATGTAAATTTCCAAATGTAAGATAGCTCGATTATATAGTAGCCATATATCTTAAATTTATAGTAAACTGCCTAACAGCTTTTCAGAGAAGCTTTATCACTTGGCATTCGTATGAAGGTTTGAGTTGTTCTGCATTCTTACCACTATTAAGTGTTGTCAGTATTTTTTTAAGCTACCCTAATATACGTCTAGCGGCACCTCATTGGGATTGTAACCTGCATTTTCCCAAACATTGATAATGTTGAATATCTTCCTTGTGTTCGTTTGCCACCCTCATGTTCTTTGATAATGTGTCTGTTCATGTGTTTTATGCATTTTTAAAACTGTGTCATTTTTGTTCTTATGCTCTTGGATAAATTTTTATATATTCTGGAAAAGTCCTTTATTGAATACATGATTTGGAAATATTTTCTTTTAGGATGTAGCCTGTCTTTTCACTTTCTGTAAAGTTATTTGTTCTTACATTATTCTACCTTTTTTTTTTGCATGAGAATTAATACTTTCCAAAATTGTCTGATTTATTTATGAGATTACTTATTTATAATCTATACTCCACAAACCAGTTTTCATGTTAGCAGAAAACTTCACAAAAATATGAATTCAGGATTGCACCTGTATTAGTTTCCCATGGCTGTTGTTACATAGACTTAGTAGCCTAAAACAACACATATTTATTTTCTGACATCCTGAGATCAGAAGTCCAAAATCAGTGTCATAGGATCAAAATCAAGGTTTTGGCAGAGAGGTACTCTGGAAGTAGGGACAACCAGTTATTTTGCTTCTCAGTCTCTGGAGGCTGTCCTCATTCCTTAGTTCATTGATTCTCCTCACATCTCCTCCCACTTTCATCTTCACATTCTTCTACTGTAGTCAAATCTTCCTCTACTCACTCATAGTGTGATTGTATTTGGAGCCAACAAAGATAATCCAAAATAATCCATCCATTCTAATATGTTTAATTTCATTAATCAGCAAAGTCCCTTTTACTATATAAAGTAACATTCACAGGTTCCAGGAATTAAGACCTGGATATCTTTGGAGTCATTACTAAATTGATTATATGTCTCAACCTATGCTGATCCTGCTCTTATATAAATTCCTGCACTCTTTCCTGAACCTCAGAAAATTGCAAATGAGGATATATTTTGATAATTTATGATCTAGGTATTATATATTTTAACCATTTTTTTCCCTCTGTAACCATACTGCAAGTGTCTTACATATCAGGATTGTGGCTTCTATTTTATTACTATTCAACAAATAAATTCTCATTGAATCTCTATATTTTTAATCAGATGATAGATTAACAGATTGTTAATCCAATCTGTGAGCACCAAATACCTGAATCATTAATAAATCCAGTTTTCATCTAAGCCTGTGAATTATTCAAGGATCCAAACTCCTGGGCTGAATCAAGTTTTTCAATAATCTTGTTTTCATGCCAACATTAACTTCACCTAGGGACTTCTTTCTATCTCTCCATTTCTCTCTGTTTCTGTCTCTGTCTCTCTCTCTCTGTCTTTGTGTCTGTGTGTCTCTCCATTTTCTTCACTCTTCTTTGTGTCTTCCTTGTTTTTTTTTTATTTCCCTCCAAAACATGATCTCTATAAATGACAAATTCTGACCACTATTGTAAATTTTGTTGGTTAGAATTGATTTATTTTATTCTCCTGACAAAAAAAGCAAACAGTTTAAGAAAGATATATGTGTTTTCGTTTTCCCAAGAAAATTGGATTTCAATGTATCAAGTATCCTACTGTTTCTATACAATAAACTGTGAGAGAAATAAAAAAAAGTTTATACTTTCATCATTTTAGTTATTTTTTTCAGGTTTCACAGAAAGGATATATTAAGAACACAAGCTTACATAAATATTATATAGCTTATCCGTCTGTGTCACTTTCTAGACTTTCTTGATATTGGTGGTAGATGTGTTGTTGAAAAATAATGTAATGTTTAAAATGACTAGATCTTTCATATATCTTCAGTATAACTATAAGTTCATGCTTTTCACTTCAATAACATATGAAACTGCCTTTCTTTTATGTCAGTGGTTGCATCTGTCTAAATAAATATAAGTGAATTAAACTTAAAGCATAGTTATAGTTTCATATTTTTTAAATTCATTTTCTTGTAAATTCACTTTTAAAATCAGTAGTATTGGTTTCTGTTATTGCTAACATCGCGTGACAAACATATATATATATTTATTTTAAATCAGAATCTTCTACTGCCTACAAATTTTGAGTGAGCTAAAAGAACATTATGTTAAATTTGAAGAAATATCCTAAAATATTTCCATTCCAGATAGCTTTATAAACCCCAAGAATGCTTTATTCTATATTCTACAAAAGTTTCTTTAAAAGGCAAAAATGAAATAAACAAGCTAGAAAAAAGTGATCATAAGTTTTTGATAGATATATTTTCTAGAGTAGTATTTTCTTAAACATTTGAACACATGCTTTTGTTTTAAGTGCTTTGATTATATAATCTAAATTGTACAAATGTGGGATTTCATATTATTCAAGAAACAAGAATCCACGAAACTTTAACTCATAGTGATAAATTTACATACTTGAAAGCATCATTTGAATAATTTCTTTCCAGATGTTATACCTAGTTTGGGAAATGGTCTTATTAAAAATTTAGAGAACTGACTTCATTAGTAATGAAGACAGTCATTTCAGCAGACAAAATAGCAAATAAAATTTGACTTTCTCAAAAATTGCTTTACTCATGATGTCTGACAGTTTTTAATTGCTCATTTTTCAACATGTAGAGCTGAAAAGTGGCTTCATATACTTTATATAGTTATGTTGGAACCCTGATGCTATTAATAATCCTTAAAACATAGAGGAAAATTAAAAATATGCTAAAGGATTTCCTTAAGAGAAAAGGAATTATTGGTCATTAGTTCCAACTCATATAACAATATTTGAGTTTTCTTATGGAGAATATTAGTAACGATGAAGTGGAAAATCTTATTTTTATTTAATTAAGTATCACATATACTTATTTTAAAAATATGTACAGTCATTTTTAAAGAATATTAATACTTGCATTCATTATTATTATAATCAAATATATGATGGAGTGAATAATAGTAATTAGAGATAGCAACTGAGACAGTACAGCAATTTTGTTCAAATTTATATTACAATAGTCATTGTTTTATTGCACAGTAAGAATATTGCTATAAACAACATTAAATAATAAATGGTTTTCAGTTAGCGAGAGTCAGATAAATATGGCAAGGCCAGGATAAGACAGAGTTTACAGAAGTTAATAGTCCCTGAACTGTAGTTAGAGAAGGCCAGGAAATTGATTATTCTTAAGATAGTTCATAGGGTGGTCATAAAGAAATCTCTGGTTCCAATATTAGTGAACAGAAAAGTTATAAATTCATTAAACTCAGGATGGGTATGCAAGCGTTAAGGAGACAGATAGATTGGGCATCCCCATAACAGTTAATAGGGAATGTAAATTCAAGTGACTGGAACTTGTCTTTTTAGTCTTATATCTCCAGTATCTCTCCTAGCAGAGAAGAGGAGTGTAGGAAAACAGAAGACAGACTTACTTATTGGGAGATTGGGATTCAGAAGCAGGAATTATCTCTAAATGTCTTTAGAGACATTTAGTCTTCAGGCCTGAGATTCGATCTCTAAAGATGAAAGAAACAGGAACACAGGGGTTTGGTGTAGATTTTTAAGTTGCTGGAATGTGGTTACCACAGTCAAGACAGAATCCTCACCAAGGCTAACTTTAATGTTGATATAATAAACTACAATCTTCAAGATACTTTATTCCTGGTAAATTGGATCCAAATTGATTACTTAGACTAAAAATAAGACTTAATCTACAATTGATATTGACCTCAATGGATAAATAAATTTACCAGCAGGGAAACAATCAAGAAAACATTAAATAAAGAACCACAGCGTGGTAGAATAAAAACAAGCTTTGAAATTCAATAGTAATGTGTGTGTCAGAGCACACAAATGAATGGTTGACTTTGAGTAAATTATTGATATTCTCTCTGAATCTGTCTCATTCATAAAAATTGGGTAAAGGATAGATGTAGGCCAGAACCCTTTCAGGACAAATAGCTATATTCAATCTAGCTTAATAAAAATAAATCAAAATGGTGATTATGGGAATAGGTAGGTGAGATTACAATTATCTGGTAAACTTCTTGAAGAAGGGAAAGGTATATAATTCCTATGAACAAGAAAATGAAACATCCTAGGGCCATCAATTGAAATGCCTTTTCTTATTTTCCTCCAGTATAAATATTGACATTTTAGTAATAGACTTAAGATTTAGATATGTCAATGCAAAAGCAATAGAGCAAAACAAACCTATCAAGTTTTTTTTTCATTTCTCTCCCCTTCCAATAACAATAGGAAGGACCATGAAGCTATATGAACTGATAATACTTTCTGAAAATAAATATTTTAAAACTCAAAGCATAACCAAGACACAGAACATATCTTATAGAAGTTAAAGAAATTGTACTTTCTTATAGCACAAAATACTTCATAAATCCCAGTTTTGCTGTCCAAATGTATAGTAAGATTCAAAAGAAAATTATTTTCACACATGATAAAATCAAGGAAGTTTGCTTTGAGTGATTTTTTTAAATCTATTTCAAGTTAATGTAATAAAACAGGGTACTTCACCACTTTTTCGGAAAAAAATTTTCTATAGTACATCTTTTTTAAAAGAATAACATTTTATCAAATGAAAAGTTTTGTTGTTAAGCTTCATTTTGTGTTATAAAATATTCAGTGACACTTCACAAGAATCTATAAATCACCTTTCATTTTCACTTTGTCAGAAGACATGCATAGAAGTGTTGTGAGTGTGTGTGTGTGTGTGTGTGTGTGTGTGTTCATGCACTCATGTGTAGAGGGAAAGGGAAGGCCATCAGGGAGTGAAAGAGAAAAACAGGTAGAACAAGCATGGAGGGAGCTGAAAAGAAATAGATTGAGGGAAAACAAAATAAATATAATTATATAGAAATAAGGCAATAAATTAAGACTTAAGAAGCTCAATACTGAAATGAATTGGATAATTTTGATCTTAATGAGGTTTGATTAAAATTAAAATTATTACTGAAATCATAGAAGTAGCGTGGCTGCTTAATGTATAAAGCCATGATAATGAATTTTTATAGAAATGATACATTCTGAGACAGAGAATACTTCTGCATACATATTATTTTTGGATTATTTTACACTGTGAGATGAAGAAACTCTTTCTCTCTTCCATGAAGAAAGAAAACTTATTAACTAGACAAAGTTAAGCATTAGCAAAGTGAGAGAGGCTAAATTAAAGACCACACTATTACGTCGAATACCCCCTTCTCAGTAGTGTAATGACACAGAGACATGGAGACACGGAGAAAAGCAGAGATTAAATAGTAAGTTCAAATAATACATGGGTATAAAGATAAAGTCTCAAGAAAAATTAAGAAGAAATAGATAATATGACTATGACAGTAGCCATCAAGAGGGTTGAATAGATAGTAAACTTCGATAAAAGAAAGCACCAGAACCAAATGGTTTCTATCCAAAAATTAAGAAATAAATGATACTAATTCTTTATAAATTCTTCCAAAAATATAGAAAGATTCTCCTTCTGCCTGTAGCTCTCTCTGCTCATGCTCTCTCTCTCTCTTTCTGATGAATAAGTAAATAAATAAAAATTTTTAAAAAATGATAAAATGTACATTTTATTTTTGAAAAATTACACAAGGATTTCCAATGTCATGCCAGCATCATTGTATGATTTCAGTCCCCCAATATTCCATTTTGTAACCCTGTTTGAGATTTTTTTTTTCATAACCTTTTTGGTCATTTTTTCTTCTCTTCATACCAATCACAACCTTAATAGAAATAAATAGTTTTGAATAGTTTCTTTTATGTTCTTCTCATAAAATCCTATATATTAAACATAGATACACAGACAAGAAGTTTTGGCTAACGTTACATATATTTTAACCAAAAAATCTAAAGATAGCAGAAGTAGGACAATAATAATTTGTTAGTATTCCTGGGGAAATAATAAAATTTTAAAATATGACCAATGGCTAGCACATTCCACGGTGCCTTGTTCCAATTTCAGCACCAGTAGAGTCTGGGAAGTTATTAGAAAAATGCTATTTAAAGAAAAAATAATGGTTAATGAAAGCTGTGTTTACCTTGAAAAAAATAACTAACTAAATGCTTTATTGTCTTTTCTTTTTTACAGTAGGAATTATTTTAGCTTAATATAGTAATGCTAGTAATTTTTTATTAATGACAAACTCTAACGGACAGTTTATATGTATGTATTTGATTAATTACAAATTAAATTATACATAAAAATGAAGTTGATTGAATTACAGGATTCATCAAAGAAAGTAATTAGAATGTGCTTTGGTGGGAGGATGGTTTATAACAAAAGCTAACAGAGCCTAAAATGTGAAGATCATCAACAATCTGTTAAACGAGCTCTGGGCTGGTTTTAGAAACATTATTTTAGAGACAATTATTCTGAGACTATTAAATATCTAACAATGTGCTAGGGGCTTTAGAGGAAATAAAAATCAGTGAGATACAATCCTTTTCTATATAGAACTTGCTAGTTTAATAGTGAGGGCAGGAGGTGGCGAAGAGATAAAAATAAGACAAAAACATAACTGTAAAGTAACAGTAGTGAATGCCATAAAAACAAGCAGCATCTAGGGGAGGAAAGAGTGGAAACTCTCCATAGACCAAGTGATACTAGTTATAAAACTGATATAAAGGCAGAAATGGAAAAGAGAAAATGCCATGGAGAATAAATTGAAGAAACACAATTCTTGCCCTTGAGAGTATATCAAGGAAGGAAATGGAAAGGGGGACAGATAAATGACAATAAAGTATGAGAAACCCTAAACAACAACACGCAGAGTATAAATCAGCAGACTGCCTGGGAAATTTGGGAAGCAGCCTTCATTGAAGTGACACTATTTTTGGTAGGTTCTACAGGATGCGATGGAGTTTGTCTAAGAATTAAGTATTCTGGTCACAGGAACAAGAAGAACCTATAATGTCTCCAGAAATCTACAGAATTTCACATAGAATGTGTTAGAGACATGGTGGAGGTAACACGAGTAAGGTTTTGAAAATCTGCGAGTAAGGTGCATTGAAACTGGTCTGGTTCCAAAAATAGAGGAGGGTTGAGAATGGAAACTCAGGATTAGTTTGCTCTAACGGTTTTAGTTGCTCTCAATTTGTTTAACAAAAACTAATTAACAGGCCCTACAAAGTATAGTCACAAGCTTAGGGGTGGAAGTCATTAAAGCACCTTTTATTTTCTCTCTTGTTTCTCAAGTAGGTAGCCAGTTGAAATGATCAAGAAAGTCTACAAAGAATGAAAAATCTGGGGGCACCTGGGTGGCTCAGTGGGTTAAGCCTCTGCCTTCAGCTCAGGTCATGATCTCAGGGTCCTGGGATCAAGACCCGCATCAGGCTCTCTGCTCAGCGGGGAGCCTGCTTTCCCCTCTCCCTCTGCCTGCCTCTCTGCCTACTTGTGATCTCTCACTCTGTCAGATAAATAAAATCTTAAAAAAAAAAAAATTCAGTTAAGCCAAAGAAACTCAGGATACCATTAGGCTGGGGTTTGGGCCCTGTTAACCATAAATTGTCTATGTAATTACCATGTAATATTTTGTTCATTGTGCCACCATTATATTTTTTTTTAGTGTTGTTTCTTAGTGTACCATTGGGACTAATATGGTAGGCTTGGCTATACCCTCCTACAGGCCATGATGCCGATTTGAAGCATAGAAATACTTAAAATGCTGTCCTCTCAACAAAATGGTTTGAATAGTTAGAGACATAAATTCTCTTTGATAGGCCAATGTAGGCAGTATGATGATTGATTAACTGGAAATGAGATGAAGGAAGAGATTGATCAGGGGGATGGGATATTACTGTGATTACCAAAGGATTGGTGATCACAAGGATTGGAAAGGACAAAAAGGATTGCAAGTTACAAAATTAAAGCTGTGGAGGTGGGAATAGAGTGGTTAGATGGGAAAGTCATGTGTGAATGAGAAATTATGGAATTTATTGAATTTAGATAATAAGGGAAAATAATAACAATCCTACTTTGAGTGAACAGGTTACTGACTAGCAAGAAAGATGTAACTGGAAAATAACTGATTTGTTAAATTCAGGGTAGAGAAAACATCCATGGAATACAGTAACTGGAGTACTATTGCCTAGGTTAAAACACTGGCTCCATGACTTTCCTTCCTGACCTTGAAAAAGTTACTCAGCTTCCCCACATCTCTGCTTATCTGAAATTAGAGAATAATAATAACACTTGTCACAAGTTGTTATGAGGATTAAATGAGATAATATAATTGTATGATTTAGGGACACATGGTGGCTCAGTCTGTTAAGGGTCTGCCTTCAGCTCAGGTCAAGATCCCAGGGTTCTGGGATCAAGTCCCATGTCAGTGTCCTTACTCCTTGAGAAGCCTGATTCTCTCTTGCCTTGTGCTCTCTCTCTTTCTCTCAAATAAATGAATAAATAAATAAGTCTTTAAAAAAAAAAAGATTTAAAGCAGTGTGAGAAGCTCAAGACATGGGAAACATCATTTTGAGATTCATGAATTAATGAACATGGAAATAAGATTGCTAGCAGTAGGATGAGAAATTAAAAGAGAAAATGAATAACTAGCAGAACTTGTAGAATCTTAATATTTAAGAATTTCAAATAAGGAAGAAATATATCAAATTAAAAAGAAAGAAGTAAAGAAGTAGGAAGAGAACCAGGATAGAGAGGTACAGAAGATGTCAGTAGAGAGAATATGGGTTTTGAAAAGTGCAGAAGGAATTTATTGGTTTTGTAAGAGTAGAGAAGCATAAATATATTGTGTCAGAAATGTGGAATCATACTAAAATATGCTATATTAACTGTTGTATTAGTAAAAAGGGCACAGGTTGAAACTTAGCAACTAAATCTGCATTAAAAACTTAGTTTGCCATAATTGGTAAGCTTAATAATAAGACATGTCAGCAATAACATAATCAACATAAGGAAACACAAAATAAATTAATTATAGGAAAAAGAGGTGAACAAATTTGATTGACTTTGGGAACCCTTCATATAGTAGAGACAATGTAGCTTGCATTTCATAGAGGGAGAAAAATATACATGGGTATTAAATAAATCATATAAGCAGAAAGTAATAATTGTTAGGAAATACAAGATTTTCATAGTGATTTGGGGGCATACATTATTTGGTATTTTGAATATAATATAATTTGGATCAATGACTCAGAATACACGTGTTGATGTTTGAGTTTTGGTTATAAACAAAACAGGTAATATACCCCTTAATTATAGTAAATGCTAAAGACTTTCTACATCCAAAACTGAAAGTTAATATTTGGTTCACTTTCCTCTAATATGTTCTTATATAGTCTTAATAATGCTTAATTTTATTTTTTGTATTTTTTGTAGTTTCAAAATAACCCTATTAAAATCATTGCACTGAAAATCTTTAAAAAAATAATCACATCATTAAGAATATTCAGGTATTCATGAAGTTTTGAAATATGGATAATGACTTGAGCATGTCACTAAAATGATCATCTGTCCCCAATTAATACTGATATATTGCAGTTGGGAGGTCTTTTAATGATCGCATTACTGGGAAATTATTGCTACTCATATAATTTGTCCTTATAATCATGTATTTATCAAAGACACAAAAGACAAGTCTCCCAGGAGGCTTATTAAAATCCTTATTCTCTTGATTTCTAATTGGTAAAGAAGATAGTTTGTTCTTTTTTTTTTTTTTCCTTAAAGACCAACTGGGTTTTCATCAACAGAAGTATCATTTAAAACTACGCAATTGTCACATACATAAATTTCCATTTTCAAAGGGCAGAACATAATATGCCAAAATGAATAATCACTTTACAGCACTCTTTCTGCTCAATGAAGTCATAATTAAATCAAGTAAAAATTATTTATTGAACATCTATATGTACAAGGCAATCTAGTCACCACTGAACTTAAAATCATTAAGTGTATCATTAAAATGTAAGGTAAATGTGCAAAATTCTAGGGAAAATATTATATGTAGAGCTTTTCATTTGCTTCAGAATTATTTTTTCAGGTTTTTATAAGTTTAAGCAAATCTACATCATTTTTTATATTATGTATTTATAAATCCATAAATCTTGTTTCATTTTTTAAAAAATGTGGTGATGTGTCTTGCAAGACAAAACCTTAAAATACAATCTCTTTCTAAGTTCTTTTTAAATACCCATTCTATCTTTGAATGTCCTGGTTTATCCTGTGACAGAGCATGACAACAAATTTGACAATATACTCGGAATAAATTTCAGATGCTACTCTTCGATGATAAAATAAATAATCAAAATAACAAAGGATTTATGACTTGTTGGCTTTACTCACCTGCAGAACTATCTCTCTGTTAAGTTACTCTCTCCCACCTTACTCCCTCACCACCTTTGTACACTGTATACCTTGGAAGGCACTGTGCCCAGTCCTTACTAGGGAGTGGGGAATTATATTCCCCCCCTTTGAGGGCAGAGCATCTACATAAAGTATTTGGAATATTTCTGCATAAGAGATTTGTCTCTTCTCTCTCATTCATTAATTAATTTTGTAATGTACTCAATCATTTACATTCTTAATGGTTTATGGATATTTATATGATGCTTTTGCATTACACTATTTTTTTAAAAGATTTTATTTATTTTGACAGAGATCACAAGCAGGCAGAGAGGCAGGTAGAGAGAGAGAGGGAGGGAAGCAGGATCCCCACTGAGCGGAGAGCCCAATGTGGGACTCGATCCGAGGACCCTAAGATCATGACCTGAGCAGAAAGGCAGAGGCTTTAATTCACTGAGCCACCCAGGCGCCCCTGCATTACACTATTTTTAAAACAGCACATATTATTTCAGCTTTGGCTGAATATTGGAGACTCATTCATTTGGCTCCTGTCCCTATTACTGTAGGTGTGTGTGTGTGTGTGTGTGTGTGTGTGTGTGTGTGTGTGTGTGTTTGGGAACTTTCTTACTTTCCAGTATTACAAGATGCTATAGGCTCATCTTGTGAATCTCCTGCCCTAAACCTAGAATCAACTATTTCAACAGGGAGAATTGGAGAATAGTATTAAAAAATGGGACTGAACACTAGATGTGCTCATTGCCACGGGGTGTTTTGATTTTTTTTTTTTAGTTTTGTGACATTTCTTTTGTTTTTTAAGCCAACAGAACAAAATTATATATATTTATACCAACCTGTGTACATAGATGTATCTGTACATATTACTATATGTAAGCATCTGTATCTATACTAATATAAACTTGAGTTTATTCTGATGTATCCAATCCATTCTCATTTACATCATTCTAGCTTCCTTCTCTTACTTATCTGCAAAGCCTCTCTCAATAGTGAGAAGCCTGGTTCTCACCATCCATCACCCAGTTATTTAATTATTCTATATATACATATACAGAACATCAAGAGTTATAAATCATGTTGATAATACATACACTTGATATGATATAATGACAAGAACATTTTAGCTCTGTGGTCTTCCTCACAGTTACCCAAAGATCTACTCTTACAGTGAAAAAACATCAAATCCCAATTGAAGAAACTTCTACAAAATACATGAGTACTATTCAAAACATTCAAAGTTAGGAAGAACAAGAAAAGTGAAAAGGGGCAATAGACAGGAGGAGCCTAAAGAGATGTGACAGCTAAATGTAAGGTGGTGCTCTGGTTGGGATTCTGCAACTAAAAAGGGATGTTATGTAAAAACTAATGAAATCTAAATAAACTGTGGACGTTATATCCATTCATTTATTGTAACAAATGCATATAAGTTATTAATAATAGGGGAAACTGGAAACTCTGCACTTTCTCCACTGTTTTAGAAAATCTAAAACTGTGCTAAAAAGTAAAGTTTGATAAAATGTTTTTTAAAGGACAAATACTGTATGGTTTCACTTATATGTAAATGAAGAAACATAGAGAAAGTAGAATGAATGAATGAAGGAACACAGAGAAAGTAGAATCCAACCTATAAATACAGAGAACAAACTGGTGGTTGCCAGAGGGAAGGGGACAGGGGGATAGAAAATGGGTGAAGAAGAGAAGTGGGAAATACAGTTTTCCAGTTATGATATGAAGAAGTCATGGGAATAAAAGGCATAGTGCAGGGAATATAGTCAATAATATTGCATGGTGTCAATGGTAGCTACACTTGGGAGCACAGCAGAACAGTAGAGAGTTGTTAAATCACTGTATTGTACACCTAAAACTAATGCAGCATTGTGTGCCAACTATACTAAAAAGTTTTTTTAAAGGATCTTGATGTGCTTCAGAGTATGCTTATACATACAGATAATGATAATTAAACTGTGGTCCCTGATAACAAATACAAAAAGAATTATTATTCACTATTTTAAAAATATTATATGTGATTACTATACCAGGAAAGATGTTCTTTTTTTAAACCATTCTCAGTAATAAATCATTAATAGATAAATTTTGGCTCTGTGGTAGGTTTTATATTTAATAGTTGTAAAAAAAATTAATAGTAGAATGGAAGAACTTGGAAATCCAAATTTTAAATATATAAAAAGATTATATGCTTATACTGTATAAAGCAATTAAACTGAATGCCAGGTATAGTTGCCATATGATCAAGAACGACATCATAGTGTCAGAGATTTTAATATACGGATGTAGAGCTGATATAATTATAATAATAACATGTATGTTTTAATTGTCTATGCTATGCATCATATTATCACAAACTTTGAAGATTTAACTAACATGTATTTGTTAGCTCGTGGTTTCTGTGGATTAAGAACCTGGACAGAGCTTAGCTAGGTCCTCCATGCAGTATCTCCCAATGATGCAAGCAAGCTATGGACTAAGCTTTGTTTCTTTCTGGAGCCCAGACTCTTATTCCAAACTCATAAAGTTGTTGGAAGAATTTATTTTTTTTTGCAGTTATAGGAACAAGTTCCATATTTCCTTGCTGACTGTCTGCAGGGGGTCCCTTTCAGCCTCTAAATTTCCCTGAATTTCTTGTCACATGGCCATCTCACAAGTTTTTGTATAATGTGACAACTCATTTCTTTAGAACCAGCAGAAAGAATTTATCTCCTCCTAAATGGCTCAGTCCTTTTTAAAGGATCCAAATGACTAAATCAGGACTACTATGGAAATCTATTTTTTAGATTAACTCAATTATCAATTGATATGGGACCTTAATTGCATTTGCAAAATCTCTTTATTCTTGCCTTATAATCTACTCAGGGAAGTGACGTCCAGTCATATCCAAGGCCCTCCTAACACTTAAGGGGAGGGAATTTTTAAGGACTTGTATACCAGGAGGTGGGAATTTGGGGACCATCTTGAAATTCTGTCTGCCACACAATCATTTACTGCACACTGTATTAGCCACAAGCCTCTGTTCACTTTTAGAGTGCCCCATTTTAATTTACAATGGTTATGATGTTGTGAGGGTCAATGATTTAGGTAATAAGATCCACATCTTGGAAATTAACAGCCTAAATGTAAATAGGTTTAATAATTTGTCCATGAATACACAGCTAGAAAGTGGTATATTAGGGATTTGAACTCAGATCTCTGAAACTAGACCCAAACTATTAATTTCTGTGATATCAAACAACTTATTTAATTACTTACCATTTATTGCTGTAGAAGCAAAAGATGGAAAGTAATGTGCTACACACATTAAAAATAATTATGCATTTTCTAATAATAAGTGACTTGGTAAAGTTATTTAATATGCAAAATAGGAAAGGGTGACTCCTTCAGTTTAAAATGAAAGAACTCTGATAGACAAAAGTATCATAGTTAAAAATGTTGCAATAGAAGTGCATTTTTTAATGTTTTATTTAAAATAATTGTGAATTTAATAAAACACTGTGAGAATAGTACTATTCCAGTAATCTAGGTAAAGGGTAGATTTCCAAAACAGGTTACTAGTATATGTCTCCTAGAAAATCAGGATATTCTCATGTATAATCATAAAATCATCAAAGCAGGAGATTTTGGAGTGTTCCCCAAATTTCTTTTTTATCAAAAGAAAATCCAGGTCAGGTGTTCAATCCAGTCTTTCCTTTAATCTCAAGCAGTTCTTCAATCTCTCTCTGTTTTTCATGACATTGACATTTTGAGTCAGTTATTTCATAAAATATCCTTCAATAGTGGTTTGTGTATTATCTTTCATGATTAAGTTCAAGGACTGCATTCATAGACTGAACAGTCCAGAAGAGATGTTGTGTTTTCCTCCATGCATGCTAATCAAGGCATTCATGATGCTTATTTGTCCCACTACTGTAGATCTTAATTTTAATCACTCAGTTAAGAGGGCGACTGCCAGTTTATTCTACTGTAAAATTTTTATTTTCCACATTGTAATCAATGAGTATCTTATGGTGATATACTTTGGTATTATTACAAATAAGTGACTAATCATAAAATTTTCAAATGTTAATTTTAGCATTCCTTAATGATCCTTGCATGAGTCTACTATTATCTTTATGGTTGTCAAATGGCAATTTTTATAATTTCATCATTTTCTACATATTTTATCTGTCTTTCTATTGTAAGGAAGAAACTTCCCTTCTTATTTTTGTGTTTGCAATTATTAATTTATATCAAGATGAGTTTATGGATTCTTACTGTGTTCACTGTATTTAATTATTTACTTATATTAGTTATTTGATATTCAATTTGTCATTAACTTCCTAGAAAGTACTCCTTATGTCCTTTTGAAATATTTCCATCATTCTTTAAATACTTCCTGACTTGATGGCACAAATAGGTGCTCTTGGTTCATCTGATTCTAGTCTTAGCATGAGACGTTTCATGAAGGATCTCTATTTCCTTTTAGAGAGAATTTTATATGCAACCAAAATCTGGACACTAATTATACATGGGGCTAGTGAAAAGCTCATGACTTCTTTTCTGTGTCAGAGGACACAGCTAGGAAGTAAATGAGTATATATGCATGCATTCACACATATCTATAAACATCTCTTCTATTGTAATATCTATCTGTGGTCTACCTGCCAATTGTAATTCAACACCACATGGTTTATTCTAGTCTTCCTTAAGTCTGTATTTTAATTCAAAACATTAACTGCTAAAGGGTTAATGTTTGGGTCATAACAAATGTTGTTTTGTTAGATATTGCCTAATTCATCTCCAGAAGCATTCTACCAACTGGAATTTGCACCAGAAATGGATGAGTCCCAGTTTCCTCACAGCTTCACCAACACACTGATAGCATTTTAAAACTGGCGAAACGCTTGAAGATAACTTATTCCAACATCTTTATTTTTCAAATGAGGCAAAAAATACTGCTGACAGGCTACTCTCACTTAATTTTATAATGTCAACTAGTATTCTGATATTTTGTATTAAAGGAAAATAAGATATGGCACAGAATGTAAATCACTAGACTTAGAGTCACAAAACCCAATTTTATTTCCGCAGAATTGATGAAAACGGAAAATTCTATTTCTTGAACATTTATACTTCTATAATGAGGAGTAAAGTATTCCACTTTGTTAAGCCAAATTTCCAAATGAGAAGAGGGATATTGACTGCAGGTAAGAATAATCACTTTATGTAGTGTAATTCTTTTTTTATTTTATTTTATTTTATTTTATTTATTTACTTGAGAGACAGAGTAAGAGAGAGAGAGCTTGAGAGGGGTCAGAGAGAGAAGCAGACTCCCTGCTGAGCAGGGAGGCTGATGCAGGACTCCATGCCTGGACTCCAGGATCCTGACCTGAGCCAAAGGCAGTCGCTCAACCAGCTGAGCCACCAAAGAAACCCTATGTAGTATAATTTTAAAATATTTTCCCCAAATTTCCTAAAGACATATTGATTTAAAAATCATATTTATATTATTTAAAATGGTGTTTTACAAATAAGACCCATGGCATACTAAAGAAAAACAGAAAGAAAATATCAGTTTCTTTTCTAGTGGGAAATAGAAATAGATTTTAGAAATAGAAATAGATTTTATTTCCCAAGGATTGTATGTAGGCTATATATTTTACAACTGTCTTAATTTCAATAATACCTTATAAAAATCTGCTTTCCAATTTTTCCACATAGATTTATGGGCTCAGAGATGATACACAATCTTTGAGTATAATCAGTATACTCTGCTCTCCCGAATAAGCCGCCATGTCTGATTTCCTTGCCTGAATGCCTCTGCAAACACATTATGACCTGTCTTGTGTTATACATTACTATTAGTAAATGAAATATTGATGTTGTTTGGATATAGTCATTATTGTAGCTAACATTCCAGATTTATTCCATGATATGCATATAATTCAGTTTGGTAAACACAAAATCCTGATTTATTTGACTAGTTGGAACCACAAAAATCTTCAGAAGGATTCCTTTTTCTCGCTAATGCAATGTCTGAAGCATTACATTCTCATCCCTGCTATAAATGCAATCTATATGTCACTTTTAATTTTGCATATCCTTTTAGGCCAGGTTTTGACTTTTATGTGGTTAAAAATATAGCTCTAATCTAGTGCAGAAATTTGATGATAAATAAATGAAAACTTCCAACAAAAATGTCACTAAATTAACTAGAAACAATTACTATCTGTAGTCTTTTCTCTTTTTTTTTTTTTCTGGTTTAAAAAACAGTATAGATACAGTATTTGAAATGCTAGACCAAACATCTGAAATGTCCATATGGTAAATCAAATATTTATTACATTAGTAGCACCTTCATTTTTTTTTAAGATTTTATTTATTTATTTGACAGGGAGAGAGAGAGAGATCACAAGCAGGCAGGAGGCAGGCAGAGAGAGAGCGGGAAGCAGGCTCCCCGTTGAGCAGAGAGGCAGATGCAGGGCTCCATCCCAGGACCCTGAGACCATGACCTGAGCTGAAGGCAGAGGCTTAACCCACTGAGCCACCCAGGCACCCCGCATCTTCATATTTTAATGAAAAACTCTACTATGTAAGTTCTTCATTGATTCTTTCTTATTCTGAGGGCTAAATACACATGTTTACATATATTTTTAACTATTAATATCCTTTCAATAAAATGAAAGTTTCACACATTGTTTAAGAATTTTTATATATTATATGACCCTTCAGTGTCTCCTATAATTATGTCTATAATCTGTATTTTCTTTGTGCCTCCTTTCTCCTATTATTTTCTGACTTTTGATTGCTTTATTACAAAGGTAATACAATTGCACATACTTATGGTAGAATCATTATTTTAGATTTTAAAAACTGTATTTGTTTTCCAAAGTATAGCTTTATACACATTACATTTTCTAAGGCTTAATTCTTAAAGATTATTGAAGATTAAAAGATCCATTATATAATAAATAATTGCCATGTATTAAATATATTTTGCTATAAAATTATTATCAGGATAAATTGGGTACTTTAAGCTTGTCCAAAACATTCATGAACAGTCTACACAGATATACACACAAATACATATATATATGTATATATATATATACATATACAGAAGAGAAAGAGAGAATAAAATGATCACCAATTTTTTCAAGTTCACAACAACATAAAATAACAGGTACAAAGAATATGCCTTTTCACAATAAAGATGGCTATTATATGAAATATTAAAAGGTAACACTACATAAGATTTAACTCTCCGAGGTTGAATAAAGTTTATTTTAGTTTATTTATTTAAAATCATTATCATTGAGTCATAAGATTTTGTATTCACTTATATTAATTTTTTTGTAATGCCAGAACTAAAGGGAAATAGATGTTTTATTTTAAATATATAAGTATATATAAAAATATATGTATATACACAAAAATATAAACATACATATATGCACTTAGAGTTTTGACTTTACTGTGTTGTGGTTTGTTCCCACCATCTGACAGGCACTAACTTTTAGGAATTCATACTCAATGCTTACACTATATTGTATGCCTTAATTGAGTAATAACCCCAAAATAAAACAAGTGCTTAATAATTGAATCTAATGCATATTTTTGGAATACTACATATTTTCCATTATTTTATGAAAATTATTATAAAATTGATATTATAATTATAAAAATATTAATAAATACTATTCATAAAATAGAATATTATATATCTTTCTATACTGTTTTATTTTTTCTATCTATAAGTGTTGTTTTAGTGCTCTGTTTAAGAGATTTGAATGCAAAGATTATGATTCCATTAGAAATGTATCAAAATTATAAAAGAAATTGTATTACTATCTCTAAGGTAGAAAGTTGACTTCTGACTACATCACAAAGCTGTATAAATCAAAATAGCATGTTACTGGATAAAAATGGACACATAGATACATAGAACAGAATTGAGAGTCCAGAAACAAACCCATGCATAAACCCATGTTAACTAATAATTGACAAGGGAGCCAAGAATATTCAATGGAGAAAATTCTCTTCAATAAAAGGTGCTTGGAAAATTAAATATTACATGCAAAATAATTAAACTAGACCCATTTCTTATACCACTCACAAAAATTAACCTGACATGACTTAAAGATCTGACACCATAAAACTCCTAGAAGATAAATGTAGGAAAAAAATGTTTTGACATGGGTCTTGACAATGATTTTTTGAGTTTGACACCTATAGCATGAGCAAAAAATTAAAACAAAAATGAGACTACATCAAGCTAAAACCTCCTGTACAGCAAAAGAAATGAAGAACCAAATGAAAAGAAAAGCCTACAGAATGGAAAAAAAGTACTTGCAAACCACCTACCTGATAAGAAGTTAATATTCAAAATATATAAGGAATTTGTACAACTTAATAACAAACAATCCAATGAAAAATGGGCAAAAGACCTGAATAAACATTTTTCCAAAGAAGATATTCAATGGCCACATACATGAAAGGGTGCCCAACATCACTAATCATTAGGGAAATGCAAATCGAAACCACAATGAAATATTACCGTACACCTGTTAATATTGCCATCACCAAAAAGACAAGAGATTACTAATGCTCCTGGAGATATGGAGAAAAGTGAACCCTTGAGCACTCTGGTGGGAATGTAAATCAATATAGCAACTGTGGAAACAGTATGAAATTTCCTCAAAATGCTAAAAATAGAGCTACCATGTGATCCTGCAATTCCACTTCTGAGAATATATCTGAAAGAAATAAAATCACTATCCTACAGAAATATATGCAGTCCTATGTTTATTGCAACAGCCAAGATATGGAAATAATTGCTAATGGATAGATGAATGGATAAAGAAAGTCACACACACACACACACACACACACACACACACACAATGGAATACTGTTCAACCATAAAAATAAAAGAAATACGGTTATTTGTGACAACATGGATGAAGCATGAGGGCATTATCTTAAGTAAGTCAGACAGAGAAAGGCAAACACTATGATTTCACCTATATGTGGAATATAAAAAAACTAAAAACAAACTCACGGAAACAAAGATCAGATTTTGTGATTGTCAGAGGTGGGGAAGGTGGCAGATGGGGAACGGGGTGAAGGTGTTTAAAAGGTAAAAACTTTCTGTTATAAAATAAATAAGTGTGGATTCTGGTGTTGTAATGTACAATACGATGACTATAGTTAATAATACTGCATTGTACGTTTAAAAGTTGCTATGAGAGTAGATCTTAAAAGTTCAAATCACAAAGAAAAATAAATTTATAACTATGTGAGGTGGTAGATGTTAAGGGAACTTACTATGGTGATCATTTTGCAATATAAACACTTAACAAATAATTATGTTGTACACTTTAAACTTATACAGTGTTATGAAGCAAATATATGTAAATAAAATTAGAAAAAACTTAAGTAAAAAGCCACAGCTATGCAACACTTTATTTTCTCCTTAGTTT
Organism: Lontra canadensis; assembly: GCF_010015895.1. Classification (NCBI taxonomy): domain Eukaryota; kingdom Metazoa; phylum Chordata; class Mammalia; order Carnivora; family Mustelidae; genus Lontra; species Lontra canadensis. The sequence continues at coordinate 11,500,968 of NW_022631056.1, read as the reverse complement.
CTATATCCTATGTTTGTGTTTTTAACATAAATATTTCTAAAGTAGCATAGGCTTGAATGTAATTTAAAATGGTATAACAAAATGATCCTTAAAATACTCATTTTAGAATAGAAAGCGTTTCTGAAATACAATGTAATGTTAAATGCTCTTTATTTCACAATATTCTTCCCCACACACCCACTAATTAAACTGATATTTTGGTGTTAAAAAATATACTATCTGAAAAACTTCAAAAACTAAAAAAATCATGATTTAGATGTCCAAATTTATATCTACATACTTTTAAAATACAATAACACTTGGGATTCATATTAGACTTTTACTATTAAAAATGTTGTTCCTTTTACCCCTTCCCCAGCAATATTTTAGGTATTAGGTCTCTTTAGCACTTATTAAAGTAATGATTTGACAGTCTTCATATTCATTAGGGGTTTTCTTCAGGTGACTTGGTTAGGAAATCATCCATGAAAATTAAGATTTTACAAAGACAGAAATACACCTTTTCATAAATCAAGTCAAAAGAAAACAATTTTTTTTTTATCTTGGAAATAAATTGATGCAATAAACATTGTGACCAAGTTTACTGGAGCCACAATTTTATTGTATTAGGACTGTATGAGGCACTATAATATAGTAAATTCTTCTATAGGACTGTGACTGAATGGGGGATATATAAATCTATTTATTAAGACCCAATATTATTTTTTTCATGTTAAAGTTGTGAGCATGTCTTTTATGACAATGTGGCATGTTCCTTTGTTAAATTTAAACAGATTCTCATAAAGAGCCAATATTACATGAACATGTGCCATTAAAATGACAAGTTAAATGGATCATTTAGAATTTTATTTTAAATAAAAATTAAATATTAAACATATTGGTGACATCTGATTCATGCATATTCTTATCTTAGATCATATTATCAGATATACATATCCATATCTATCTGCTTATAACATTTAGCATTTCAACAATTTTTTAAAAATATATTCACTATTAATATATGCAGTTTATTGTGTCAATCATACCTCAATAAAAACTTAAAAATGAGGGTGCCTGGCTGACTCAGTCAGTAGAGTATGTGACTCTTGATCTCCGGGTTATAAATTCAAGCCCCACATTGGTTTTAGAGATTATTTTTAAAAAGAACTTAAAAATCATTATAACGATATTTCTTAAGTATTCATCTTAAAAACAGCTTCTTTCTACAGGTCTTATTTGGGGGAAGAAAAAGTAATTGAGCCTTTTGCCTTTCTAAAGTAATGTCATATTCTATTCTGATAGGGAAGGTTGATGAACAAAGGAATAAAACTATTTGTATAATTAAATAAGTTTTATTTCTCATCTGGGAGAATCAAGAAAACAGGAATTTTGGAGGATCCTGGAAGAGACATTTCATCAGTTTAGTGGTGACCAGACAAAGCAGGAAGAGGCATTAACTAAAGTTCTTATGAAACAGTGATGATTAATACTGTGTTTTATGTTGTTGGTGGTTTTTTTTTTTCCCCTTTGAAGGCAGTAATTCTGGCAACCAGCTATAGTATTGACCTTGTTTTGCTTTTGTTTTTGTTTAAGATTTTATTTATTTATTTGACAGAGAGGGAGAGAGCACAAGCAGGGAGAGGGACAGAGGGAGAGGGAGAAGCAGGCTCCCCACTGAGCAAGGAGCCCAATATGGGACTCGATCTTAGCACCCTGAGATCAGGACCCTGAGTTCATGATCTGAGCCAAAGGCAGTCCTTAACCAACTGAGCCACTGAGGCCCCCAGTTTTGGCATTATTTTAGTACTGCTTTTAAGTATGACTATAGGCATATCTAGATGTTTCACTTCCACATTTTAAGTGATGATATCAGTATCTTAAAAGCAGAAAAGTAAGTTATGTGATAATCAGAGGTGATGTGCAGAGAAGTCAGGAGTAGGGGGAGCAAAACAGCAACTGGGAAATTAGTGGTTATTTTGTTTGTCCTCAGAAATGCAAGGGAGAGTGATGAAGTTCCTAAGATTTGGCTGAGATGAGAGTTTGAATAATTTAATCTGGGTATTAAACAAAAGCTAAAGCTAGAAATCTAGAGAATTTTCAGACCATCAGTTATGCAGTCATTACACCAGATTAAGTGGGTAATAAATAGAAATATAATGATTCCTTGAAAAGCACACATTTCCTAGACTTTTTCAGAATCTTTTGATTTCTTCTGGCAATGTTATCATTGCTCTTTGTTATTCATATGAAGTAGGGGGAAAAATATTTTTTCTATGTGCATCTTGCTTTCCTCAATTCACAAGACTCCTCTATATTATTTATTGAAGTTTTTCCATGCGTGGTGACAGTTTAGTTGATAGACTGTTTGCCAAGCTGACTGTGATAACACTGAAAACCCCTACTCTTTTTCATCCCTGGGTACGGACCTTTAAGATATAGAAGCATAGTCCAGTGCCCGAAAATGCATTAGGCTAAAAATCTGGTGTGTAACAAGATACTAAAATGGCTAAACATTTAGTTTCTAGAGCTAAACTGTCCAGATGAGTCCTATCTTTATCACTTCATATTTGAAGTTTGATGAATGCCTAAACGTCTGGGCCTCAGATTCTTTGACACAAAGAGGTGTCTAAACAGTTTAACATACTTTATAAAACTGTTGTAAGGATTCCATAAAGCAGTGCACACAAAGCGTCATTATCATCCTCTGGAATGTAACAAGTATTCAACAAATGTTAGTTATTATTATTCTTTTTTGTTAAAGATTTTATTTATTTATTTGAGAGGAAGAGACAGCAAGAAAGGGAACACAAGCAGGGGCAGTGGGAGAGGGAGCAGCAGGCCTCCTGCTGAGCAGGAAGCCCAAGGCAGGGGCTGGATCCCTGGACCCTGGATCATGACCTGAGCAGAAGGCAGACACTTAATGACTGAGCCACCCAGGAACCCCCAACTATTGTTATTATTCTTGACGTATCACTTGGATTACTTCATTACAAGGGAATTGATGTTTGAACAACTATAATCATGGAAATTTGACCAGGTCATTATTTTTTAACATGTCCCAGTTAAGACAAGGAATAGGTTGCAAATCTGCTGGTCTTCCCCCTTCCTGTTGTTCCAAAAGTGGCATACCCTTAAGATTATACCCAAAACAAAACAAAACAAAATCTCTTGAATTAATAAATAGGTAGAAAGAGAAAGAAAGAAGTTGTTTTCTTTTCTTGGTTTGCAAGTTAGGATAATGGGAAATCTGGTATTACTGGTGGTGAGCTTTCCTTGATGTCCTGAAGTAAAACCAATCCTCTGCATACAAACAGACAGAGGAAAGAAGACACAGGGGAGAGAAGGTGACAAAGAGACTTTGGATTAACTTTTCGGTTGATCCTTTCCTGAAATACTTGGATTTCCATATTAAAGATGCAATAATAAACAACCCTTTTGCTTAATCTAGTTTGAGTTTGAATTCTTGTTACTTCTGCACAAAGATTTCTGCATCTAATTGAAAATTAAATTAAAAACAACCTTAAAAAATCAACTACTCCTTCATCACCAAAGAAAAAATCAAAACCTCTTGCTGAAGAAGGAAATAGTCAAAATAGGAAAATATGCCTCAGGCAATACGTCCTATTTATTTGATAAGAATATATTGCCAGGGGCGCCTGGGTGGCTCAGTGGGTTAAAGACTCTGCCTTCAGCTCAGGTCATGATCCCGGGGTCCTGGGATAGAGCCCCGCATCGGGCTCTCTGCTCAGCAGGGAGCCTGCTTCCTCCTCTCTCTCTCTCTCTGCCTGCCTCTCTGCCTACTTGTAATCTCTGTCTGTCAAATAAATAAATAAATAATCTTAAAAAAAAAAAAAAGAATATATTGCCCATCCTGGACTCAATTTACCATAGATCTATGTAGGATTTCCAGAAAGTAATCAAAGAAATAAGAATTTCAATTAATCCATGAAGACAGAAGTGGAAAATAAAAAGCTAGTATATCTCAAGGAATATACAGATACACACATTCTTTTTTTTTTTAAGATTTTATTTTTTTATTTGAGAGAGAGAGATCACAGGTAGGCAGAGAGGCAGGCAGAAAGGGGGAAGCAGGCACCCTGCTGAGCAGAGAGACCTATGTGTGGTTTGATCCAGGACCCTGAGATCATGACCTGAGCCGAAGGCAGAGGCTTAAACCACTGAGCACCCCAGGCACCCCATGATACACACATTCTTAAGATCATTGAGACATTGAAATAATGTCAGTGAGATGCACAAAATATACAGCACTTAGACAAATTAAAATTTATACTAGGAAACATTCTGTATCAGAATGAAAAACCAATAAAAAATTGAGCTTAAATTGATCTTGTTCCCTTCATATGTTTGAACCACCCAGATTATAATTAGTCAATTACTTTTAAAAAGCATGAAATTAACAAAGGATATAGGTAATAAAACATTCAGAGATTTTCAAGCAAACACTGTTTTTCCACAAATAAATCTCTTTGGATGATATCTCAGTCAAATTCATTTTTGACAATTCATCTAATAAGGTTTTATTTTCAGTTAAACTCAAGCGGAATGTAATCTCAAAACCTATACTAACATGATTATTAATTTGGATACATAATTTCTAACAGAATAAAAGTCAGAAAAAATCTTTGAAAAATTCTACTTTTCAATATTTTGCACTGTTTCAAAACCCTCAAGCGTCTAGGAATTTAAAAGAATTAGAAAAATAAAATTACCTGGGTAATTATCCACTTGTCTATATTGATAGGTGACAAACAAAACAATAGCAAATGGCCAAAAACTATCAAATTATTTTTGTTTTTAATATGTTCCAATTATACCACCAAAAATAAATGAATACAGGATTTGATCTACACAAGGAAAAATGACTAAGTTATAGATACTATAGATACTATAGTAATAGTATACTATAGATACTATATAGATACTAAGTTATAGATACTATAGATACTTTATAGATACTTTCTCTGGATCTTCAGACTACAGAGTCAGTATGAATTTTTAATAAGCAATTATTAATCATTCAATAAAAGCATGCATTAAAAAATAATGATGCACACATACACCTCATAGTATGACAATCTAACTCAATAACAATATTATTGTTGCATAAGTTTGAGAGGGAGAGAGAGAGAGAGAGGAGTATCATTTCACTTTGAGTTAAGAGAACACTATATTTTTCCCTTGAGCAGATTTATTTATTTATTTTTTTATTTTATTTTATTTTTTTTTTTTTAGCTAAATGCTCTTTTCTTAGTTTTAATTGGCTGGGTTGGTTCCAAGTGTTTCTTCTCTTTCTTTCTTCTAGCATCTCACCATGCTGCTATACTGTTATAAGTTCACTTTGTTGTGACTAACAAAGAAAAAAACTGTTTTGTCTGAGGCCTATAGCCAGAATCTCTTAACACATGGCAGCAACAGCTGGTATTTCTGGAATCTGAAATGCACAAGGAAAACTGTTTATATTTTTCTAAAGTATAAATATATATTTCTTTAATAATTGAAATTCTAGAATTATTGGTGTTTTATTAAAAATGAATTAAAAGTTGAGAAAACAAGAACAGCATACTTTGCTAAGTTTTTGCTACAGTAAGGATTTAATCTAAATTAGAATAATAATACATATATCTAATGTAGTTTTAGATACGTAATGTAGATGATGATCCATTACTCATATTTTGTATTCATTAAAGTGAATGAAAAAGAATGTTAGGTCAATTGAATCTAGAATTAAGGTTTGCTTTTGATTCTACTTTTAAGAATAACTAGATACTTGTGAGAAGTCTTTGGTCTCCTTTGGCTCTCAAGAACCCAGGTTTAATGCCTGGAGGTGGTTTATTACTTCTTAGGTGACACTTTTATGTTTTATCAGGTTACTCTTTCTACATTTTTATCAAAAATGAATATGAATATGAACACCAACAGAAAAATGCTTTTGAAGTAGAACCACTTTTCTACATTCCTGAAACTACACTCTGTAGGTGACTGTTTATTTGATTTAATCTAAAAACAACCATCAACAAGTGTCCTTGGTATGAAAAAGATAAGGATATTTTAAAAGATTTGGAATATAAATTATGCTGACTTGTAATTCTGAGAGCTTAAGCACAAAAAGTAAACTAAGACTTGGAAATATGTTACTGGTGGATGATTGAAAAAAAAAGTGTCAAGGTATCACAGAAAACTGATCCACATACATAATTAAAGAGTGTCCAAAGGTAGTCAAAAAACCATAAGTAAGTACCCAAAGGCATAGTCACATCACTGATTTTGGTGATCATACTAGGTGGTCAAATATAGGAGGGACAACCAGGTGATTAATTCAGAAGTTGAATAAGTTATGAACAATGGAAGATTTATTTATGGAGATAGTTGTCCATCTGAGAGAGACAGAATATGGATAACAATAAACAGAACTGGAGAAAGAAGTCAGCTAAGAATTGGAAATGGCTATCAGTTGGGGTTTAGAGAAGACCCCGACCTCATATTTTAGATGAGTCTAAGGAAGTATATGGAGAGTCTACCTAATGAAATGTCAAACTGAAATGCAGACTTTTCTGGTAGGATCAGCAAGATTGGAGGTATAGAGCTAACTAGATGACCGAGTATTTCAAAATGACCAAGACCAGATATAACAATTATTAAGACATGGCACAAGGTAGTTTAGAAACATGTTTTCTTCCACATTGATGTCTTATTCATTTATTCAACAAATATTAAGCATTTGTTTATAGACACCCTTCTAAGTTCTGAGAACACTTTAGTAACCATAACAGACAATATACCATTCCTTTGAGGAGCTTACAATCAATATAAGAAAGGGAAAAAAAGTAAAATGAATAAATAACAAAATCGGATTATAATAAGTATTTTGAATCAAATATAGACAATATGTTGATAAGTATTGGAGGAATAATTGTTGTTTTATGGGCTACTAAAGAAAGACTACTCAGTCTCTCTGACATGTCAGCTAAGAAGTGAGAATATAAATGAATATGAAAGTACTTTACAATATCTAGAATCAAAAAAGTGTGCTTTGGGCCATGGAAAAGTAACTGCGGGAACCCAGAAATGGGAAATAACTTGGATGTTCTGGAAAAGACTAGTTAGTGTGTGTGTAAAATGTTCGCCACAAAGAGTAATGAAAGTCCTTCTGGTTGTGCAGTGAAGACTGACTTGTAGACTCGTAGAGAAAGAAGAAGAAAAATAAAGAAACTAACTGGAGAAATACTTTTCAGTAGTTTAGATTGTTAGGATATATGCGGTGGTGGTAGTGATAGGAAAAGATAGAAATAGACATTGAGAGGAAACTAACAATTTTCATTGAAATTCTATGTGGATAATAATGAGAAAAGGGGTAATAAAAATGGCACTTAGATCTTTGGTTTTAGGTACTATGTAGATAATGTAACAAATAAATTAAGCTGTAAAAGACGGAGAAGGTGATAGTGTTTGATAGCATATTGAACATCAACTCTATTTGGGTCATATTCATTATGAGATGCCAATTAGACATCTAATCTTTTATCTAGTAGCTTATCCTATGTGATTTAAGTTCAGGAGAGATCACAAGACTGGAGAGGTTAGTAGGAATAAGCTTATAGGTGGTATATGAAGTTAGAGGACTGGGTAAACTCAACAGAGAGTGAAAAAAATGAAGAGAACACTGTGCATATTTATTTTTCTAAAAAAGGAAGATGAGCCAGAAAGGAGATTATTAAGGAAGACCATAAAAGTGCAATGTCACTAAAACTGTGAAGGGAATAGCGAGAAGAAGGAAAGTTATTGGATTCAGTAAGAATGGAGACATTGTTAATTCCATGGAGATAATTGGTCAAATCAAAAAAGGGTATATTAGAGACTTCTGGGGAAGACGGCAGAGTAGGAGGACCCTAAGCTCACCTCCTCCAGTGGATACAGCTTGAAAATACCCACATCTCTATTAATAATCCAGAAAATGACTGAGGACTGGCAGAACAGATTCCCCACAGTAGGATGTAGAGAAGAGGCCACATGGAAGAGGATGGGAAGGGCAGAAACACTGGGAGATAAATGGACTCATGGGACTGTCTGGGGAGGGATAGAGAGGAAAGAGAAAACACACCCTCACATTAGCATCCAGGCATGGGAAGCCTGCATGTGGAAGACTAATACCCATAATATTTTTTTAAACTTAAATTCAATTAGCCAACATATAATACATCTCCAATTTTAGATGTAGTGTTCAGTGATTCATCAGCTGCTTCCAACACTCAGTACATTTGACTCTTAAAACCAGAGGGTCTGAATTTCACAGGTTCTTACACTCAACAGGGCTTGACACTGGAACTTTAAAAACCAATCACAGACACAGTTCTAGGAGAGTCAGGACAGTGAAAGGAAACCAAGTCTCCACCCTTAAAGAGTCAGTACAAATTCTTTATCCATTTGTCTATTGAAGGACAAAGAATAATTCGGAGGACATTAGGAGAAAGAAGGGAGAAGTGAAGGGGGTGGATCGGAGGGGGAGATGAGCCATGAGAGACTGCGGACTCCAAGAAACAGGCTGAGGGTTTTAGAGGGGAGGAGAGTGGAGGGATGGGTGAGCCTGGTGGTGGATATTAAGGAGGGCATTGTTGCATGGAGCACTGGATGTTATACATGAACAATGAATCTTGGAACACTACATCAAAAACTGATGATGTACTGTATGGTGACTAACATAACACAATTAAAAAAAAAAAAAAAAGAGTCAGCACAACAAATAGACCTGCAGAGATACAGCATAGAAGCAGCAGTTTGAAAAATGACTGGGGTATATGAGAGGGAGATTGGTTTATTAATCTCAGAATTTATGTTAGAGTGGCATGGATCATTGGGAGACTTCTCTAGGAACAAAGGAGCTGGTGGGTACCATTCCCCTCTCCCCACCAAACCTAGATTCATGGCACCTGTGGGAACCAACTCAGTGCTAACACTACCTGGTTTGCCAACAACATACTCCAGGTCCATGTTCTATTGCAGATGTGTACTCTCCATCCAGGCTTTGGCTCCAGGTCTCCTCCCACAGCAGACCTGTCCAAACCTTGCTAACATGCACACCTTGGCCCTCAATCTTTTCCAGACCTGTACCCTCCAAGACACCCTTGGCCAGATTTGATCCAAAGTGGTGGCCTGGCAGTGTGCAAGCAGCCCTGATAGGGCCAGCACTACTCTAAAGTGACTCTTGCCCAACCGAGAAGGGGAGATAACCAAACACACCAGTCTGAGTGTGGTACCAGCAGTGTCCTGGGGAAGACATCTGTTTTAGGTCCTGCCTACCAATGAAAGTCCTACCTACCAATGAAAGGGGACAACACAGGGAAAGTGCCCTGTGTTTTGGTACCACTGCATCTCTGGCAAGCACCTGGTCTGACTCAAGCCCAAGGCAGCTTCAGACTGGCCCCCTATCAACACAGGGACAAAACTTGCTCACAACAGGGAAAGAGGGCCATGGCAGACAACTGGACTAGAGGCAAAACTGGCTCAGCCACAGCACTAGGGTGCATGCAACACACAGAAGAGACACCCCATCAAGCACCAGGTTCTGGTGAACAGAGAGTAGTGTTCAGCAGAGCATTACAGGACTTCTTCCTCATAAGGCTGCTACCTTCAAGAGAAGGAGACATAGTCGACTGTCTTTCTTTCTTTCTTTCTTTCTTTCTTTCTTTCTTTCTTTCTCTCTTTCTTTCTTTCTTTCAGATTTATTTACTTATTTGACAAAGAGAGAGAGAACACAAGCAGGGGGAGCAGCAGAGGGAAAGGGTGAAGCAGACTCCCTGCCAAGCAGGGAGCTTGATGCGGGGCTCAATCCCAGGACCCTGAGAGCATGACCTGAGCCTAAAGCAGACACTCAACTGACTGTGCCACCCACGTGCCCCATAGCTGACTTTCTTAACACAGAGAAACAGAAAAGAGTTAGACAAAATGAAGGAGACAAAGAAATAAGTTCCAAATGAAAGAATATGACACAGATCATAGCAGACTTGGGGGAAGAATGAGACCCTTAACAAGCAGATAGAAAACAAAGCAAAACAAAACAATCCAGAGGTGAAGTCAATAACTGAAATTAAACATATACTAGATGGAATAAATAGCAGACTAGAGGAAGCAGAATGGATTAGTGACCTGGGAGACAGAGTAATGGAAAGCAAACAAGCTGAATAGGAGAGAGAGAAAGAAATATAATTAAAAATGAAAATAGACTTAGGAACACAGAGACACCAATGAGTATAATAATATTTTAATTATTGGGATCCCAGAAGGAGAAGAGAGAGAGGGAAAGTGGGAAGAAAATTTATTTGAAGAACTAATGGTTTAAAATTTGCTGAATCTGGGAAACAAAACAAATCCAGATCCAGGAGATATAGAGAGCCTCCCAATAAAATCAACCTACCTAAGGAGATCCACACCAAGACACATAGAAACTAAATGGCAAAAAGTGATAAAGAGAGATTTTAAAGTAACAAAAGAAAACAAAGCAGTTACATTTAAGGGAAACCCCAAAAGGCTCTCAGCTGATTTTTCAGAAGGATCTTAATGGCCAGAAGGGAGTGGCATGTTATATTTATCGTGCTGAAAGGAAAAAAAACAAAAAACAACAACAACAAAAAAAACCAAAAAAACCTGCCACCAAGAAAAATCTATCCAACAAGACTATCATTCAGAATATAAAGAGGGTTAAGGTGTTTCCAGACAAAAGTTAAAGCAATGTATGATCACTAAACCAACCCTGTAAGAAATGTTAAAGGGGACTCTCTGAGTGGAAAAGAAAGACCATGAATAATAGTAAAAGAAAAAAAAAAAAAACTAGGAAGCACAAAAGCTCCAAAATTAAGCATATCTATAAAAACCAGATAAGGATTCACAAAATTAAAGAATGTAAAATATGACACCATGTGCCTAAAATTTAGGGGAAGAAGAGTAAAGAATGGGTTCAAATTTAAGCAACTATCAGCTTTATATAGACTGCTATATGAATATTATGTCATATATAAACCTAATGGTAACCACAAACCAAACACCAGTAATAGATATTCAAAAAGGAAAAGGAAAGGAAACCAAGTATATCACTAAAGAAACCAACAAACTGAGATAAAGGTAAAAGAGAAGAAAGGAACAGAGAACTTTTAGAATAAGTAAAAAAAATGGCAATAAGCATATACCTATCAATATATACAGAATGGAACATTAATCACCAATAAAAAAGAATGAAATCTTGCCATTTTCAACAACATGGATGGATCTAGAGGACACAACTGAAATAAGTCAGTGAGAGAGATAAATACCATATGATTTCATTCATATGTGGAATTTAAGAATCAAAACAAGTGAACAAAGAAAAAAGAGGCAAACACAAAAACAGACTCTTAACCATGGAAAACAAACTGATGGTTACCAGAGGGGAGGTGGGTGTGGGATGAGTGAAATAGGTGAAGGGGATTGAGAGTACGTGTATCATGATGAGCACTGAGCAATGCATAGAATTGTAGTATCACTGTATTGTACACCAGAGACTAATATAACACTGTATGAACTAGCTGGAATTAAAATTATAAAGAACAGAAAGCAAAGGAAAAAAGAACATATTAACAATCAAAATTTTGTTAGTGAATTAAAGCAAGCTCAAGTTGAATTTTGCATAATCCCAAGGAGTAAGCAGGAGTTATGTAGTGATAGTGGGAAAAAGTGTTGTGGATGACATATACAGAGAGCATGATTTTAAAAGAGAGAGGGGAGTGTTAAGGAGAACGAAAAAGCAGTAGTTGGATAGCAGGTTGGAAAACAGAATGGATATTATTACTCGACTCAGAACTAAGGTGAGTAAAAGTGACTCATGCCCCCCAACAAATGGCAAATTCAAACTGAGGCATCTACAGATTAGGGAGCAATCTCAAAAATATCCAAGTGTCAGTTAATACCGAGAGGTGCAAAATTTTTCAGAGAAAAGTTTGAGAAAAATTGAAAATTTAGTAAATGTAGATTTATGGCTCCTGTGAAAGGACTTAAGAGGACAGGCAAAAGGAAAATCAGGTTAGATTGAGAAACATGAAACCATATGAAAAGAAAAGCCTTCCTGATGATGGGTGAGGTGGCTGCTGGTGGTGACAGAGGTAAACTGGCACATCAGGATGATACGATTATATTCAATAGTCTAATAAAAGAATTTTGGCAAAAGCAAACCTGTGCATGTAGTTTCATGGTATGATTGAGATGGCCTTAAGTAAATTGACTCCCAGTGGAATTGGCAGCTTGGAAAAATGAGCATTTTTGTGGAAAAACAACACAATAAAAGTTCAGGGTATCTTATCGATCATGCAACTTGAGATAAAGCCAATAATCCTTTGTAAACTATGTATTATTATCCAAACTCTAAAGATAAGGAAGTTAAATCACAAAGAGGTTAAGTGCTTTCTTCAGTGAAAAACCACTAGCAGCTTATATCTCTGGCCTATTACAGTAGCTGGGACTGGAGTATCACCGTCTCAAAAACAAATAGAAGCCTGGAGAAAAATGAGATAACAGCCTTTGGACATTGGAGAATAAGCAGTTTAAGACTGTGATCCTTGGGAAAATAAAAACAAAGCAGGTGAACTCTACAATTGCCCAGGCTCTTTGCCTGAAAACACTTTCCAGGTCATCTTACATTGAGATGTAGCAAACAGAGCACATCTTTCATGCTGAGGTGAGAAGAAAGAGTTCAAAAGGGCAAAGGTGACCACAGTTCGTGCAGAGTATTAGGGAATAGAGTGTTGCATTGAGAAACAGCTCCAGGAATGTGAGAAATTTGAATTCATGTATCTGTAGCATAAAATTCCATGAGGGTGAGCAAAATCAAACTTTAGTACAGTAAAATGAGAACTCTCCAGTAAAGTATGTTGGTACTGTTCAATGTAATGGTGCCTCCTTCCTGAACCTACTGTGTTCCAGTGGAGAACCCCATAGAGGTTATGTCTCACTACTGGGCTATGCTAACAATACGGCGACAGGTAAAATAATTTAAAATTTCTACTTAAATTTAAAAATACATATCAGAAGTTCTAGATGATCCACACATATTTGATCTGCCAGCCCAAACAAAGATTTCTAGTTTTTAAAGAAGTACAACAAATCCAGTATTTAACAATATGAAATATACAGCAATGTACAACAACTGATTAGAACTCACTAGATATGTTTAAAAAAGGTAAAATATAACTGATAAGTACCAGAACAATTAGTCAGTAGAGACTCTAAAAGTATAGCAATGATAAAATAGACTAATTAATGAAGACTTGAAAACAGTTGTAAACACAATTAAATATTTTCAAGAATTTAAAGGAAAACATGAACACAAGAGAAATGAAATGGAAGATAAAAATTAGGCTCAAATGGAACATTTAATGATGAAAATAAAATATGTAAAATAAAAATTTCACTGGGTCAGATTAGTAGGAGATAAGAAACTTCAGAAAAATAATGAAATGGAACCCAGGGTAAGCAAAATCACACACACAAACACACACACACACACACAACACACACACACAAAGAAAGACTCAGAAAAAAAAAATGAAGAATCTCAGAAATCTATAGGGGAATATAAAAAGATTAAAGATCTTTTTATCAAGACCAAGAAATAGAAGAGCAGAAGTGGAAAGAGAAAGACAGAAAATAAATTTGAATAAATAATCATGAACATTTTCCAAAGTACATGAAAACTATAAGCATATTAGATTTAAGAAGCTCAATTAACCTAAAAAATATGAAACCTCAAAATATATGAAACAACAGGGGAGCCTGGGTGGCTCAGGTGGTTAAAGCCTCTGCCTTCAGCTCATCGAGCCCTGCATCGGGCTCTCTACTTGGTGGGGAGCCTGCTTCCTCCTCTCTCTCTCTGCCTGCCTCTCTGCCTAGTTGTGATGTCTGTCAAATAAATAAATAAATAAATCTTTTAAAAAATATATGAAACGGCATATAATTAAATTGATGAAAAAACAGGAATTTGTAGAAACCTTAAAAAGAGCAAGAGAAAAATGACACCTTACAGACCAAAAAATAAGTAGAATAACTGTAGATTTATCATCAGAAAAAATGTAAGCAAGAAGAAAGTAGGAAAATCTTTCTTTAGGAGGAGGGTTGTCAATCCAGAAATCAACCCAACGAAAATATATTTCAAAAATAATGTCAGATGTCTGCTTCTGCTCATGAAGAATTAACTTATTTCTCAGTTATCTTCTTCTTGCCAGAAACAACCATAAAATTGGACAAAGTAAGTAAAACCACTCTCCAGAGTCCCTGAATCAGGACAGTTTAGGATTGCAATTTCTGAGAAAATGGAACCAAATGAGTTGAGCTCTGTAATTGCTCAGCTTGTTGCTCAGAAATAGTTTTTAGTCAGTAGCACAAAGAAGGAGAATTCAAACAAAGCCTAGGAACACACTGAATTGGAAGGACATAGGATTGAAGTGGCTAGTATTAGCAGAGCATAAAATCAGTAAAGAGGGAGCTGGGTAGAAAGAAATCACTCCAGACATCTGCAGCTATGTGTGCATGGTGCACAGTCAATAAAGCCATGGGGAAATGTATTGAAAACACTATTTAAAAAAGAGAAGAGGGTGGAGGATTCGCTAAAGTCTGTGAATAGTTTTTAATTCTTCGGTCAACATGGAAAGATCTATGCAGTGACAACAATGTTGGAGATGTTAGAAATATTTATCAATAGAAAAACAGTAATACTTATTGAATAATTTTACAGAAATAATAATTAGAAATGGAAAAATAAAAGATGACACAAACTGGTTTGAGAAACTAGTTGGATAATGTTACAAGAATTAAGGGATGAAATAGTTTTTGTAAGAGGAAGTATATTAAGAACTCTGAGTTGGAACGTCTCAGTAGCTCAGTGTGCTAAGTGGCCAATTCCTGGTGTCTATTCAGGTCATGATCTCTTGGTCCTGAGACTGAGCCCTGTGTTGGGTGCTGCACTCAGCATGGAGTCAGCTTAGATTCTCTCTCCCTCTCCCTCCATGCTCTCTCTCTATCACTCAGATAAATAAATCTTTTTTAAAAAAGAAAAGAACTCTGGGTCATATTATATTTGAAGTGCTTATTAGATATATATAGGAGATGTGATAAGTTGGTAGGTTATCTAAGGAGATTTATCAAGTATTAAATAGAGGACATCATTATAGTTACTAAAGAAATGAAGAGGATAATAAGCAAAGATAATTAAATTAACATTAATTACTTAAAGATAGACACCTCAAAGCCCACTCATGAAGAACTAAATAATCTGAATAGCTATTAATCTTCTAAAAAATTGAAATCATAGGGGCACCCGGGTGACTCAATATGTTATGCGTATGCTTTCAGCTCAGGTCATGATCCTAGGTTCCTGAGATCAAGCCCCACATGGGGCTCCCTGCTCAGCAGGGATCCTGCTCAGGGAGACTGCTTCTCTCTCTCCCTCTGCCCCTCCCCCCCAACTCCTGTTCTCTCTTATTTGCTCTGATCTCTCTCTCAAATAAATAAATAAATAAATCTTTAAAAATTTAAAAAAAAAATTGAAATCATGGCTAATAAACCTTCCACACACACAAACAAAACAAAACAAAACAAAGGAAAACAGAGCAAAAAGCAAACAAACAAAAAACCCTCAGGATCAAATGACTTCAAAAGGTCGTTCTATTGTATATATGGACCGTTTCTTCTTTATCCGTTCATCTCTTGAAGGGCTCTTTCCACAGTTTGGCAATTGTGGCCATTGCTGCTATGAACATTGGGGTACAGTTAGCCCTTCTTTTCATTACATCTGTATCTTTGGGGTAAATACCTACTAGTGCAATTACAAGGTCATAGAGTAGCTCTATTTTTAATTTCTTAGGGAATCTCCACACTGTTTTCCAAACTGTCTGCATGAACTTGCATTCCCACCAACAGTGTAAGAGGATTCCCCTTTCTCCACATCCTCTCCAACACTTGTTGTTCACTGTCTTGTTAATTTTGGCCATTCTAACTGGTATAAGGTGATATCTCAATGTAGCTTTGATTTTAATCTCCCTGATGGCTAATGATGATGAACATTTTTTCATGTGTCTGTTAGCCATTTCTATTAAAACATTTAAAGAAGAAATAACTAATTGTACATAAAATATAAGAGAAAACACTTCTTACCTCATTTTGGAGCTAACATTAACGTAATATTATCAGCAAAGGACATTACAAGAAAATTATAACACAACAACAACAATAACAACAAAAACCCTAAAGACCAATATCCTTCATGAACACAGATACAAAAATCCAACAAACCATTATTAAATCAGATCAAGTAATATGCATAACTAATAGGATATCAGAATCAGGTGAGGATTATTCCAGTAACGCAAGTTTTTTTAAAAGATTTTATTTATTTATTTGACAGACAGAGAGAAAGCATAAACAGTGGGAGCTGTAGGGTGAGAGTGAGAAGCAGGCTTCCCACTGAGCAGGGAGTCCAATGTAGGGTTCAATCTCAGGACTCTGAGATCATGATCTGAGCCAAAGGCAGATGCTTAACTAACTAAGCAACCCAGGTGCCCCATCCAGTAATACAAGTTTGAATTCCATTAACTTTTGATTTCCATTAACACTGATTTCCATAACTTACTATATAATCAGATTAAAATGGAATAAAACACATGATCATCTAATGAGATACAGTAAAACATTTAACAAAACTCAACACCCATTTTTATAAATATTTTAAGCATACTAGATATTAGAGAACTTCAAGTTTTTAAAAATATTATGTTATGTTTGTTACTGTACAGTACATCATTAGTTTATGATGTAGTGTTCCAAGATTCATTGTTTAAATATAATATCCAGTGCCCCATACAATACGTGCCCTCCTTAATACCCACCACCAGGCTCACCCATCCCCCCTCCCTTCCCCTATAAAATCTTCAGTTTATTTCTCAGAGTCCACAGTCTCTCGTGGTTCATCTTCCCCTTCTATTTCCCCCGCTTCACTTTTCCCTTCCTTCTCCTAATATCCTCTATGTTATTCCTTATGTTCCACAGTAGGTGAAATCATGTGATAATTGACTTTCTCTGCTTGACTTATTTCATTCAGCATAATCTCCTCCAGTCCCATCCATGGGAAGTTCAATTTATTAAGAACAATCAGTATGAAACCTAAATCTACATCATCTAGGAACAACTGAATGATTTATGTCTATATTGGAAAACTAATCAAAGATGTATATCCTTACCACTTCTGTTCAACATTGTACTTTTGAAAGATCTAGTCAGTTCAATAAAGCAACAAAAACAAATGCAAGGCATACAGTTTATAAGAAATAAAGCTGTCTTTAATCACTGATGACATGATTGCATACATAGAGAATATGTGAAAATCTACCAGAGAGGAAAAAAAAAAACATGGCAAGTGACAAAGGTCCACAGACAAAGAAAATTGAATTGCCGTATAACTAGCAATGAACAATTGGAAAATATAACGTAAACATGCAAGACAAATGGCCTACAAAAATATTAGAATAAATAAGGTTTGTGAAAGCCCTTTGCCTTGAAAACCTCATATAATGGGTGAGAAATTTATATAAAATCTAAATACGTTAAGAGATATGCCTTAGAGATGTTCTAAAATAAGAAAAAAATAATTTTATTAAGATTCCAGTTCTCCTCAAATTGATTTATAGATTCTATGAAATCTAAATCAAGATCCCAGAAGGCTTTTACTTTTTTTAAAATTTTGATGTGTGAAAGTTGTCAAGATAAAATACAGAGGAAGTAGGAAAGCAATATGAAATAAGAAGAGCACATTTGGAGGATTTTACTACATGACATCAAGACTTGTAATCAAGCTGAAGTAATAAAGACAGTGTGGTTTTAACACAAGGATAATCATATCACTCAGTGGACTATAATAGTCAAAAATTGAATCACATATATGATCCATTTGTCAATGCAATGAATCTCTTTTAAATAAATAATTGCCTTTAAGTAAATGATGCTAGAAATATCATACATATATATAATATTTACATATTTATATGTCTCATATAAATATATATGAAAAATAACTTTAATTTTACCTCACAAAAAATTTTACTTGAAATAGATCACATAACTAAATGTAATAACTAAATTATAAAACTTGTAAAAGAAAACGTGGAGATAATTTTTAAAAACTCTGAAACAGACAGTGGTTTCTTAGTGAAAAACAAAAATACAGTATAAAAGAAAAAAATGATAAATTGGGCTTCATCAAAACTAAAAATGTCTGCTCTTTAATGAATACATTACAATAAAAAACGCTTCAGTGGAATAAAATACAAACACATATATAAAAGATGACTTTTGTCTGGAATTTATAAATAAATACTGCAACTCAATGACAAAAGACAAATAAGAAATGAACAAAATATTTTAATAGATACCTCACAAAATTACATAAATACATGACAAATACATATCAATTGATGACATCAAAAGTTTTTGGTGAATGACAACCAACACCACAGTGAGATGCCATTCACAATCACTAAAATTTCTAAAGTATAAACAAATTGCTGAGATTGGAATCTTCATAACTCTTGTTTCTGTGGAATATAAAATGTCCAAACACTTCGGAAAACAATTTGATGATATTGGGAATTGATTTGACAATTTCTAATAGAGTTTCACATACCTTTCTCAAATGACCCAGCAAGTCCACCCATAGGTATTTATGCAAAAGGAATAAACATAGTTATCTACATAAATAATCTGTGTATGAATGTTTATAGTAGCTTTAGCTGAAACTGGAAACCACTCTAAAACTAGAAAACAAGTTAAAACCTAGGGAACCACTTCAATACCAGAAACAATCTAAATATCCTTTAACAGGTAATGGATAAACAAATTGTACTATATCCACACAAAAGTTTACTATTCAGCAATGAAAAGGTACAAACCACTCATATACCCCAAAACAAGGGTTAACCTCAAAAGCATTTTCCTACATTAAAAAAAAAGTAAATATGAAAGAGCACATATTGTGTGATTTAGCTTATACAAAGTTCTAGGAAAAGCAAATACAATCTTTAGTGCCATAAATAGATGTTCCTGAACCCAGAAATAGGGTGATGAATCATGATAATGGTTGCAGGGACATTATATATTTGCCAATGCTACTGAATTTCATATCTCAAAGGACATGAACCAAAAAGTCTAATTTAAAGAAAAAAGAAGCAGTTAATAATCATCACAGATGGGGTTTAGAAATAAAGTATTTGATTTACTTCAAGAGTTAAGCCTGTAGACACAGAAGGACTTGCATATGCTCAGGATAGTCACTCCTAAAGCAAGTGAAGAAAGACACAGATCTCTGTCTCCCTCACCCCTTATTCTGTCTTCCCTCTTGTCCTATTTCTCTCTCACACACATATAGCATAAATGTATAATAGTTGTATGACATAGGTGCAGTTTGCTAAAATAAGACATTTGGGGAGAACATTGGAAATTTTCAAAAGTTCTTTTCTATAGTAAAAACATCTTTAAAAATAAAAAAAAAATAATTCATTTGCTTTGACTATTTCTGAGTTGAGGAAGGAACATAATTTAATGTATGAGTCTTTTAACCCACTGAGCCACCCAGGCGCCCTGTAATGTACGAGTCTTTTTTTACATATTTATTTGATCCATAATAAGACATAATAATAGGTTATTGTTATTTTCCTCCAAAGTATCTTGTAAGTAGTTTAAATAGTTATAGTAATATTCATACAAGCTTAATTATAATACAGTTTTACACTTCAAACTGCTCTCCTAGTTTCCTTTAAGATTTATTTAAGTTAGCAAAACCATAAAGAATCTTGTATTTGTGAAGAGGCATCTAATAATCATAAACCTAAATGGCATAATTCCATTTATTTTTTAACCGACTGTTAATCTATGTAATCTGAATATTTACCAGATTAAATGGCAAATTTTACCTTCTAAATCTCTACATATCTTATACATTAGGTATGTTTTTCACATCAAATATTTCTTGTCCATTTTTCTTTTTTTCTTTCATAAATTAGAAAACTTACTCTTTCCTTCCATTTTTAAGTGTTTTCTAATAGCAAAGGAGATTATTGTAACCCAGAAGTTTGAAAATGCACCAACACTTTATGGTACCTTTTATAATGAGGGTCTATGTGGTTAATGATTCTGAGGAAAGAAATAAATACATGAGCACAGGGAGTCATTTGTGGGATAAAAACTTAATTCATTAACTTCATGTTTTGGAAGCAATTGAATTCTGGTGCATTTTGTTGTTGTTTATGTTGAGTGATCCAGTATGGTATCCTGGTATTGGTAGGATCTCTAGTGTGTATAAATATAAATGACAACAGTTGTTTTCACATCATCACACAGGTTAAGATGAATAGGAAGTTTGAATTAATGTCATTTTTTTTCCACAGCCATGCACATGGAGCTGTAAAATAATTTTTAAAAATCTCAAAAATTTTTAAAAATTCTCAGTAGTTAAGTTTTATAACCTTGACACACTTTTTTACCAAAGGAGAAAAATGGTACATGGTTGGAACCCACCAGAAAATTGTCCCATTAGCAAATAACAATGATAATAGCAGGAATAGAGTGTCAGTAATAGTAACAATGGTAATAATAATAAATGAAAAATCAAGTATTCAGTGGGACATTTAGGCACTTTCCATATAGAATAGAGTTGAGAATAATCATGCTCGATAGTAGTATCTAAACTGGACACTGTCAGAATACTGAAAAGCTTTACTCAATGATGAAGGTATATGCCTGAGATAATCATAGTTAGAGTAACATCACTGAAGTTCTGGTGCTTGGACATAGGACAGTGGTCAGATTCTGAAGGAACCAGTTTTTCACAACTTTGCAAGTTGGGATCACCCCAAATTCAGCAACATGAATGGCAAGTAGGATCGATTTCAGTGAACCTGACCACTGGGGAAAAAACAAAAACAAAAACAATATAGAAAAGAGGAAAGTGTCAATGGGAATCTGAATTCCTCTCATTGGCAATATCATGGAATGACTGCTTGAGACGAAACTTTGACATTACTCACATGCATCACAAGATGACAGATTTATTTATTTTAGCCATACTTGAATTAGAATTATATAAAGTATAATAGAAAACACTTCTTTGTAATCTGCTGCAATTATCCCTTTTTCTATCACCAAAGGCTGTCTAAATTCTAATTTGTGTTTTATGAATAACATTAGCACCTCACCACTGCACTCCATAATCTGAAGTAGATCTCACTCTCTACTCAATGATAACAATGACCCAACATTGAGACTCCACTTAATATTTGTCTCTTAGACTCAGGGACTTCATCATAGTCATCTTATGTTTCTTTTTCGTAAGGACTAATACACTTAGTGCATTTATTGTTACACATTTTTATTGTTAATTCAAGATTAAGTTCCTTGAACTGAACAATTAAAAATGACTGCAAATTTTCTCATAGTTAGATATATATAAATAAAATTATCTTTGTGTGTGTAATCATACTTAAGATACTCAATTTTAAAATGTGTTCAAAATCTGTATTCATTAGTATGCATGCGATGAAATTTTATGTAAACCTATTGCATTTTTGCAATAGTGGGAGAAAAATACACACTATCCAGTAATTATTATCATTGAATAGTGTTAAGGATAATTTGCAGTATTATTTATATCAAGTTTTTATATTAAAAAAAATATATTTTCTTGGAATCCATCCTACAGAAAAATGTATAGATGTAAGCAAAAAGTAGATGTGTAAAGATGCTCAATGTATATAATTTAGAAAAGGATAATTGAAAATAACCCCAATTTCCATCAATAGGGAATTAGCTACATGAACGATGATAAGTACAGACCAAAAATAATTACACAGAGATGTAAAAAAAATGTTCATATAAGAAATATGAAAACCAGGGTGCCTGGATAGCTCAGTGGGTTAAAGCCTCTGCCTTCAGCTCGGGTCATGATCCCAGGGTCCTGGGATGGAGCCCCACAGTGGGCTCTTTGCTCAGCGGGGAGCCTGCTTCCCCCTCTCTCTCTGCCTGCCTCTCTGCCTATTTGTGATCTCTCTCTCTGTCAAATAAATGAATAAAATTTCAAAAAAAGAGTTAAAAAAAAAAGAAATATGAACACCTACTTATATTAAGGGAAAGAATTAATAAAGAAGCTGCATAGCGTAGGAGTTAAGATAGTGGAGTGGTAATGGGGATGAAAGCTTGCCTCATCAATGCCTTGAACATAGCTAGATCAACATCAAAACATTTGAACCACTAGGAAATCAATTTGAAGGATTAAGAAAATAGTCTGCACAACTGGAGGGAGAGAACGTGGCAGATGCAAGGTTTGGAGTCATGAATTGAAGGAAAGAAAAGCCATGGTGCCACGGAGGGAGTGAGCCCTTTTCACAGAGAGAAGTCAGGGAGAGAGGGAGAGAGTGAGAAAGAGAGAGCATGTTGGGTTCATCCAAGAGGCTGTGGTGTGGGGATCTCCTGGGTAACACTGGGAGAGAACACTCTCCTTCCTGAAATACATTTGAAAAGGGTATATTGCTTCTTCAAGGACAAAAGGCCTGCCAGGAGCCTTTGATTGGCTGTTGAACAGGAGTGGACAGAGGTGTCCAGAGGACAAATAACCTGGTAACAGCTTCTTATGCTTCACTCCAGGCACCTGCACAGGTGTATAACTGCTTTTCTGGGACAACATGGTGCCCAATGAAGCATGGTGAGGCTCTCTATAGGTTGGGGGGGGGGGTTGTCAGTGCCTTGCCAGGTCCTTCAGGATCTGAAGTTTTGAATCCCAGCCACTGACCAGAGATAAAATACAGGAGAACTGCAGTAGTGGGCATGTTGATGGCCAGGACACAGACAGATTGAGGGCAGGGATCCCATGAAAGTCTGGGATACAGGAAGGGAGATTGTTTGCTTTTCTGTGAAAGCCTACAATGAAGGGCCTCAACCTTGAGTTCTTCCCAGGGATGAGAGGGCAGAGGTAATGCCATCATCCACCCTCCGTGATGCCTACCAGCTTAGTTAGACTTCAGAGAGAAACACAGCTCCTCCAGTGGAGGCTGCAGTTGCTCACACCAAACACCACCCCCTGAGCCTGGCAGGGGCATCTTCACTAGTGCAGGTCTGTCTGTGGGCCAGTGCAGCTGGCATCTCCCTTAGAAGACCAACAGAGGTTCACCACATGTACCAAGTCTACTGATCATAGAGTGCTTGCTCCAAAGCATTAGCTTCAGTTCTGGTGTAAACAGTACCAGACATATTTTTTAAATGTTTTTAATTAATTAATTAGTTAATTAATTAATTAATTTTTTTTTTCTTGGATTAGGTTTCTTTCTTTCTTTCTTTCTTTTACTTTGGAATCAGGATTACAGTTTTTTGTCTGTTTGCTTTTTTTTTTCGTTTTCTTTTTCCTTTTCTCCTTTCATAGATAGGGCTTTGTTGTTGTTGTTCTTTTTTAAATTGGGCTTATCTACAGAGGACTAACCTGTGGGAAAGTGCAGCCAAAACACAAAAGCAGAGTGCACACAGCATACACCAGAAACACTTCCTGTAGGGTTAGGCTCTGGACAGTGTATGACCACCACTTAATATAGTATTACTCTCAGGAGCTGGAAACATAACATGCTTTCATAACACACAAAAGACAAAAATCTACACATAATGACAAGACAGGATTTCTTCTCAAAAGAAAGGTCAAGAAGAAATCACAGCCAGGGATTTGCTCAAAACAGATATAAATGATATATCTGAATAAGAATTGAGATCAACAATCATAAAAATACAAGCTGGCCTTAAAAGAAACATTGAAGACATCAGGAAAACCCTGACTGCAGAGATAAAAGATCTAAAAACTAGTCAGGCTGAAATTTAATAATGCTATAACTTGATGTAATCACAATGAGGATGGAAGAAGCAAAGGAAAGAATAGGTGACATAGAAGAAAAATTTAGGGAAAATAATGAAGCTGAAAAGAAGAGGGAAAGAAAACTACTAGCTCACGAAGGTAGACTTAGGGATTTCAGTGATTCTCTAAAGCACAATAATATCTGTTATCATAGGAGTCCCAGAAGAAGAGGAGTGGGAAAAGGGAGCAGAAGTTTTATTTGAACAAATTCCCTAATCTGGGGGAGAAAGCAGGCATTCAAGTCCAAGAGGCACAGAAAACTCCCCTCAAAATCAGCTAAAACAGACCAACACCAAGACATTTCATAACAAAACTTGCAAAATACAAAGATAAAGAAAGAATTCTGGAAGTGGCTATGGACAAAATGTCCTTAACCCACAAGGGTAGACACATAAAGTTAGCAGCAGGCTTGTCCACAGAAATTAACAGGTCAGAAGAAAGTGGCATGTATATTCAATAACCTAAGTGAAAAAAATATACAGTCAAGAATAATATATTCAGCAAGGCTCTCATTCAGAATAGAAGGAGAGAGAAAGATTTTCCAAGACAAGGAAAAACTAAAGGGGTTCATGTACACTAAACCAGCTTTGCAGGAAATAATGAAGTGGATCCTTTGAGTAGGAGACCAAAAGCAACAAAGACTATAAAGGAATAGAGACAATCTATAGGAACAGAAACTTTACAGGTATTACAATGGGACTAAATTCATATCTATCAATAATTACTCTGAATGTAAATGGACTGTTTCAATTGAAAGAAAATAAAATCATGAATCAGAATGGATTAAAAAAAAAAAGACCCATCAATACGCTGCTTACAAGAGGTTTATTTGAGATCCAAAGACATCTCCAGATTGGTGGAGAACCACCCATCATGCTAATGAACATCAAAAAAAAGCTTGAGGAGCCATACCTATATCAGACAAACTAGATTTTAAACCAACTTCACTGGTTTGAACTTTATTGGAATGAACAAACTTAATTTTTTATAAAAAATAAAAAAGGGCACTATATCATAATGAAGGGGTCTATCCATAAAGATCTAACAATTGTAAATATTTATGTCCCCAACTTGGGAGCAGCCAAATACATAAATCAACTGGTAACAAACTGAAAGAAATTATTGATAGTAATACAATAATAGTTAAGTACCTTGAACACCCCTCACAGCAATGAACAGCTCAACTAAGCAGATCAATAGGAAACAATGACTTTGAATGACACACTGGACCAGATGGACTCAACAGATATATTCAGGACATTTCATCCTAAAGCAGCAGAATACACATTCTTTTCAAGTGCACATGGAATATTGTCCGGAATAGATCACATATTAGGTTATAAATCAGGACTCAGCCAGTCCAAAAAGACTGAGGTCATATCATGTTTATTTTCAGACCACAACACTATGAAACTTGAAGTCAACCACAAGCAAAAATTTGGAAAGACCACAAATGCATGGAGGTTAAAGAACATCCTACTAAACCATGAATATGCTAACCAGGAAACTAAAGAAGAAATTTAAAAAAAAAAAAATAGAAGCAAGTGAAAATGAAAACATGACACTTCAAACCTTGGAGATGAAGCAAAGGCAGTCATAAAAGGGAAGTGGATAGTAATACAGGCCTTTCTCAAGAAACAAGAAAAGTCTCAAATATACAACCTAACCTCACACTTAAAGGATCTGAAAGAAGAACAGCAAATAAAGCACAAAACTAGAAGAAGAAAAAAAAGGAAATAATTAGGATTAGAGCAGAAATAAATGATATAGAAATTTTAAAAAACAACAACAAAACAGATCAATGAAACTAGGAGCTGTTGTTTGAAAGAATTAATAAAATTGATAAATCTCTAGCCACACTTACCAAAAAGAAAAGAGAAAGAATCCAAATAAATAAAATCATGAATGAAAGAGGAGAGATCACAACCAGCTCCACAGAACTATAAAAAATTCTAAGAGAATATTATAATCAATTATATGCCAAAAATTGGGCAATATTAAAGAAGGAGATAAATTTCTAAAAACGTAAACTACCAAAACTGAAATGGGAAAAATAGAAAAATTGAACAGACCCATAACTAGAACATAAACTAAATCAATAATCAAAAATTTCCCAAAAAACAAGATCCAGGCCCAGATCTCTTCCCAGGGGAATTCTACCAAACATTTAAAGAAGAATTAATAGCTATTCTTCTCAAACTCTTCCAAAAAATAGAAATGGAAGGAAAACTTCCAAACTCAGTCTATGAGACCAACACTGCCTTGATTCCAAAACCAGACAAAGACCCTACTTAAAAGGAAAATTATGGACAAATATCCCTAATGAACATGGATGCAAAAATTCTCAACAAGATACTAACTAATAGAATCCAACAGTACATGAAAAGGATTATTTACCATGTTCAAGTGGGATTTATTCCTGGGCTTCAGGGGTGGTTCAATATTCACAAATCAGTCAATGCATACATCACATTAATAAAAGAAAGAATAAGAACCATATGATCCTTTCAATAGTTGCAGTAAAACATTTGACAAAGTACAGTATCCTTTCTTGATAAAAGACCTAAAGTCCCTTCTTTCCTTTCTAGAAAGGACGTTTCCTTTCTAGAAGGAACATACCTCAATGTCATAACAGCCATGTATGAAAAACCCACAGTCAACATCATCCTCAATGGGGAAACAGTGAAAGCTTTCTTCCTAAGGTCAGGTACACAAAAAGATGTCTACTCTCACTACTGTTGTTCAACATAATACTGGAAGTCCTAGGTTCAGCAATCAGACAACAAAAAGAAATAAAAATAGCTAAACTGGCAAGGAAAAAGTAAAAATTTCATTTTTCGCAAACATCATATTCTTTGTAGAAAACCCAAAAGACTCTGCCAAAAACTTGCTAGAACTGATACATGAATTCAGCAAAGTCACAAGAAACAAAATCAACATATAGAAATCTGTATTTTATACACCAATAATGAAGCAACAGAAAGAAAAATCAAGGAATTGATCCCATTTATAACTTCACCCAAAACCATAAGGTACCTAAGAATAAACCTAACCAAAGTGACGAAATATCTCTACTCTGAAAACTATAGAACACTTATGAAAGAAATTTAAGATTATAGCAAAGAGATGGAAAAACATTCCATGCTCATGGATTAGAAGAACAAATATTGCTAAAATGTCTATATTACCCAAAGCAATCCACACATCCAATGCAATTCCAATTAGAATAATACCAGCATTTTTCACAAAACTAGAACAAACAATTATAAAATTTGTATGGAACTACAAAAGACACTGAATAGCCAAAATAATGTTGAAAAGGAAAAGCAAACCAGGAGGCTTCATAATCCCAGACTTCAAGCTGTATTACCAAACTGCAATCATCGAGACAGTATGGTACTGGCACAAAAACAGACAAATAGAACAATGGAACAGAATAGAGAATCCAGAACGGGACCCAAAACTATATGTTCAACTATTCTTCAACAAAGCAGGACAGAATACCCAATCAAAAAAAGTCTCTCCAGGGCGCCTGGGTGGCTCAGTGGGTTAAGCCTCTGCCTTCGGCTCAGGTCATGATCTCAGGGTCCTGGGATCGAGGCCCGCATCGGGCTCTCTGCTCAGCGGGGAGCCTGCTTTCTCCTCTCTCTCTCTATGCCTGCCTCTCTGCATACTTGTGATCTCTCTCTCTGTTTCAAATAAATAAAATCTTTAAAAAAAAAAAAAAAGTCTCTCCAACAAGTGGTGTTGGGAAAACTGGGCAGCAACATGCAGAAGAATGAAACTGGATAACTTTCTTGCACCATCCACAAAAATATATTCGAAACGCACGAAAGACCCAAGTGTCAGACAGAAATCTATGTAAATCCTAGAAGAGAACAAAGGCAGCAACGTCTTTGGCCTTGGCCACAGGAACTCCTTACTAGACACGTCTCTGGAGGCAAGGGAAACAAAAGCAAAAATGAACTATTGGGACCTCATCAAGATTGAAAGCTCTGCAAAGTGAAGGAAACAATCAATGAAACTAAAAGGCAACCAACAGAATGGGATAAGACATTTGCAAATAACATATCAGATAAAGAGCTAGTATGAAGAATCTATAAATAATTCATCAAAATAAACACCCCCAAAATACATAATGCAGCTAAGAAATGGGCAGAAGACGTGGACAAATGTTTCTCCAAAGAAGACATACAAAGAGCTAACAGAAACATGAAAAAAATGCTCAATATCACTCATCATCTGGAAAATATAAATCAAAAATCACAATGAGATACCACCTCACACCTGTCAGAATGGCTAAAATTAACAACTCAGGAAACAATAGATGTTGGTGAGGATGCAGAGAAAGAAGCCTTTTGCACTTTTGATGGGAATGCAAACTGGAGCAGTCACTCTGGAAAACAGTACAGTAGTGCCTCAAAAAGTTAAAAATAGAACAATCCTACAATCCAGCAATCGCATTACTAAGTATTTATCAAAAGGATTTAAAAATGCTGATTTTTAAGGGACACAAACTCCACAATATTTATAGCAGCTCTGTCAACAATAGCCAAATTATGGAAAGAGCCCAAATGTCCATCAACTGATTAACGGATAAAAAAAATGTGGTATTTATATATGGGATATTATATATAACATATATATATAATATATATTATATATAACTCAGCCATATATATACATACATATATACATATATATATATATATTATTCAGCC
This sequence comes from Lontra canadensis, assembly GCF_010015895.1. Classification (NCBI taxonomy): domain Eukaryota; kingdom Metazoa; phylum Chordata; class Mammalia; order Carnivora; family Mustelidae; genus Lontra; species Lontra canadensis. The sequence goes on along the minus strand of NW_022631056.1, from coordinate 11,472,297 downwards.
ATTAAAAAGAACAAAATCTTTCCATTTACAACAATTGGATGGAACTAGAGTATATTCTGTTTAGTGAAATAAATCAGAGAAAGACAAATATATGAATATGATTTTACTCATATGTGAAATTTAAGAAACAAAATAGATGAACACAAGGAAAGAGAAGAAAAGAAATAAGAGAAAAACAGACAGGAAGGCAAACTGTAAGGGACTCTTAACTGTAGAGAACAAACTGAGGGTTGTTGGAGGGGAGGAGGGTGGAGGATACATTAAATGGGTGATGGGCATCAAAAAGGGCACTTGTTAGGATGAACACTGGGTTTTATATGTAAGTAATGAATCACTAAATTCTACTCTTGAAACCAATACTACCAAATATGTTAACTAACTTTAATTTTTTTTAAAAAAATAGCATAAGATTACTTTTTTCTAAAAATATATGGTATGGAAATTTCTACCAGTTAACTTCGTTACATTTGAAAATTTTATAGGCAGCATGTATGATTTTTAAAATTCAGTTGCCATAGAAATTAAGATAAAGAGTTAAATATATCCAATGACAGGGCCTATGGATCTAAAATCTTTCATTTTAATAATTCATTAACTTTAATACAACCATTATTATAGTCCTAGTTTCTATAATAAGAACATTAATTTATTTTAACAAAAAAAATGGATTTAACAAAAAAAATGCAAAACAGGGACTGAAAGTAATATTAAATAAAATACCACTAAGTTTATATCAGTTATGATTAAAAGAGGTTTATTAACTGGTTCATATAATTTATTTCTTGTTTGCTAGTTTATTTTAATGAATCTTAATATCACAGAGAAAATTAAATTAACCCAGAAACATAACCAAATAAATATTAATCAATGAATTAATAGGTATTTAACTGAATCATCAAATGTTTTAAAATTTATAAATTTCTGAAAATAAGTAAAAAATATGTAAAATGTACTTTATAGATACAGATGTTATTTATATTTATATCATAATCCTAGAAAAAACAGAAACACAGAATAAAGAAACATATTCATAGTTAGATATGAGCCTACATTCAAAGAATCAAATTCTTTATGATTTTCATTTTATTTAATGGAAACCTGTCCTGTTACCATGGAAGTACAAATATGAACATACAGTTTGAATAGTTTAAAATCTGAGAAAGTGTCCATAGCTGCTCTCACAATTTAAATGGGGGACAATTGTGTTTATAGATCCTTTAGTTTCCAAGACAACATGATATGCATTCATGTGACTCTATGGAAACCAACAAACTTATAACTGATGTTCAACCCTTGTGCTAAACAAACTCTGTTGAGTTCTCAATATAAATGCTAATGGAAGGAAGGTGGGCAGCTCCCCTCCTCTATTCCAAAATTGTACATCTAGGTCTCAGATTACCTTGGCATTCCCTAGATGGAAATCCTGTACACATATAATAATTCATTATTATTTATGCCATACATAAAATATGACTTGGTTTTAGTGACACAATTATTTCTAAATGTTTATCAGAAGAAAACACAGTTTATCCCTATTTTAATGTACTAGATTTTTTTTTTTTCTGGACAAAGAAGTGTTTTAGAAACAATTCTTCCAAAAAATTTAAAGTAAGAAATTTAGCATATTATTTATTCTGAAATGACAGACTGGATATCTTTAAACTAAGTTTGCTGACATTTGTATTTTCACTGATTCTGTTTAGCAAAGTTCAGTCCACACAAAGACACTGAAAATCTTTTAAAAAAAAAAAAAAGCAAAGTAAATGGCATGCTATTTACCTCTGATATACCATCTCCTAATTTTCCTTAAAATCTTCACAATGGCATATTAATACTTTCCAGAAATCTAAAATTTTTGAATAATTAAAATTAAGTAATTATAAAATGTGTGACAATTTTCTACTAATTGCATGAATATTAATGTGGCAAAACATGGTCATTAGGAAAGAAGCTATATGAAGGATTTAGCCCTCTATAATAATTTCACAAAATTAGGGGTTCCTGGGTGGCCTAGTCATTAAGCGTCTGCCCTATGCTCAGGTCATGATCCCAGGGTCCTGGGATCAAGCCCAGCATTGGGCTCCCTACTCAGCGGGAAGCCTGCTTCTCCCTCACCCATTCCCCTGCTTGTGCTCCCTCTCTCGCTGTGTCTCTCTCTGTCAAATAAATAAAATATTAAAAAACTAATAATTTCACAATTTAGATCCATAGGATTTGTGCAGTTAAAAGCAGGCAATCATTGGCTGTATTGATCATGTTTAAATATGGGTAGAAACTAGATCCATTTCCTTTCATTTCTTCCTTAATCAGTGCTCAACAGACAAATTAAAGAATGGTGTGAATTTCAACCCAAGAAAGAGTATGGAATTTACAAAAATAAGATTGTGGGAGAAGTGAATAACTAGTTTCAACACCTGTAAATGCAAAGGATATCCACTGTCTCCCAAATTAGCTGAGATATAAACCATTCTGATCCAAAAACTAACGTCAGTGAGATGTCTTGTTGAAGTGGCAGTGAGAGCTTATGGTCAAAGGAATCTCAAACAATTTGACTTGTTGAAAACAGTTTATTTTTCAGAATTATAACAAGTTATTTTCATCTGAGTATATGTTAATTAATTAGTAATTGATTAGTAAGCCACTAATACCTTCCTGAAAGCAATTCCTGAAAGTTCTTGTAATGTTACCAAGAAAATATAATATTTCTTTCTCCCTGTACATTTTAAGAAGCTCACAGGTTTAAAAATCATAATGATACAAAGGAATAATCCCCTTTCACTTCATTCTCCAAACTCAGGCTTACCACATGAGACTAGGAAGTAGATCAGTCTCCCCATACGTGAAACAGAAGGATGCCTGCCTATTACTTACTTTGCAGAAATAATATCCATTCCTAGTTGGCAAGCAGATCATGTACTTTATGCTTTGAATGAAAGAATAGTTGAATAATTGAATGAAAGAATGAAATAAGTCATTAGTGTTCTAAGGACTTAGTTGAAAGATATCCTTAATATCAAAATGTCAATAATTTTGACATCTATCTTACTAGGTCTTCACATCATCTATTCAGGATTTGGTTAATCTAAACTCTTAAGTGCCTTGAGTAAATAATCTTCAATCAATTCATTATGTTTGGTGAATTGTAACACAAAACTGAAAAATGGTTGATTTCTGACTAAAATACCATAGGTGAAGAAAGAGTTCTCCCTAATATCTAGGAGTTTAAAGGCTTACAAGAATAGTGGTGTATAAACTATTGTCTGAATTCTAGAGAAATTTCACTAACAATTGTGCAAATGGAAATAAACTGAGTAAAGTAATCATTAGTTTAACTATACTTCCACAATATTAGAGAAGATAGAAAGATGATGCTTTCTTCCCTCAGTAGCTAACTTGCAAATCAAAAGTTTTCAGTCTATGTCAACCAGAAAACCAGGCAGGCAGCTCTATCTCATGTATGGGGAGATTTGTCTGCTTCCTTTTCTCATTTGATAAGCCTAAATGTAGAGAATGAAATAAAAGGGTATTATTCCTTTCTACCTTTATGTGTTTTTTTTTTTTTTTAATTCTGTGAACCTCTTAAAATGTATATGGAAAAATAGTTATTATCCTTTCTTGGTAACATCACAATACGAACTTCCAGGATTTGCTTTCAAGAAGGTACTAGCTGAAAAATAAGTTTGTGGCCCCAAATCAGTTTTGGTCTTAAAACTACCATAATGTATTTTAGGATGTGTATCTGAAATATACCACAGGTACTTGTAATTTTAAAGGAAAGGAGTCATTGAGGTCTTTTAAAGAAATCTGCAAAGGATGTTGCTTGGTTATATTATTCATTTATATTAAATTCGAATATATTTTCATGTATAATATTCTCTTAGAGCAATTACAATTTTTGAAAATATGGACACTGAAAAACACTGTATCTATATTTAACCCAGTAGAATTTAAGGTACTTGTGGAAAAGAAGCTTGTTTGGTGGATTTAATAAACAAAAATAACTTTAGAAAATCCTATAATTTAACATTCCATCATTACCTCTGAGAAAACCAAGGTCCAAAAATTAGTGAGTAGCCCATATTCAAATGGTCTGTTTAAAACCTTAAGTGATGCAAAATTATAAGTCAGACTGACAAAAACAAATACCATATGATTTTACTCACATGTGGAATCTAAAATACAAAACAAATGAATAAACAAACAAAAAGCAAAATCAGACTTGTAAATATAGAAAACAAACTGATGGTTGCCAGAAGAGAGGGGGTGAGAGGATGAAGAAAATGGGTAAAGGAAAGTGGGAGATACAGGTTTCCAGTTATAGAATGAATAAATCATGCGAACAAAAGACAAAACATAAGGAATATAGTCAATGATCTTGTAATAGTGTTGTATGGTGACAGATGGCAGCTATATTTGTGGTGAGCATAACATAACACATAGAGCAGTTGAATCACTGTGTTGTACATCTGAAACTAAGTTAATATTGTGTGTCAACTATACTCAAAAATTTTAAATTCACTGCATAATTTTCCTGTAAAACCACACTCAGAATGTTGTGAAATAAATGACTATTTGCTACAAAGAAAAGATTTAAAACCCTATTATTTGTAAGTTTAGTAATAGATGATTTTCCATTAAAATTTCTAAGTATCTGTGCCAAGATAGTTATTTATAAAAAGATCAAAGATAGAAATAGTCATCTAAATAAAGTTATTTATACAGTAGCGACATTATCTTTTCAGGAGTTTGTCTCAGAAACACACTGGTGTTACTTTATCCCTTTACATCCAAAAATCCAAAGATCCTAACTTGACAGCATATTGTACGGCACACACACACATAAAAAAGCTTACCATGTCTTATAAAAATGAAGATTACTGGGGAATTCTGGTTCAAGATGGTGATGTAGGAAAACTCTGAACTAACCTCCTCCATGGACCACATCAAACTACTCCTAGTAATAGAACAATTCCTCCTGAAGAAGACACAAGGGCTGACTAAACAACTACTGAACAACCAAAGACAGAGAGAACAGCAAGAAAATAGCAAGAGAGAGGCACCTGGGTGGCTCAGTTGGCTGGGTGTCTGACTCTTGATTTTATCTCGGGTCATGATCTCATAATCATGAGATCAAGTCTGCTTGGGGTCTGTGCTGCTGGGCATGGAGCCTGCTTAAGATTCTCTTTCTCCTTCCCTCTTTCCCTGCCCCTCCCCTCCACATGCACACACACACTCACTCTCTTAAAAGAAAAAAAAAAATTAAAGGAGAAGAAGAAGAAAGGAAGAAAACAGCAAGAGAGATAGTTTGCAGAGTAATTAGCATATACAGCCACAGCTCTAGACATCCAGCAAAATCATCAAGCACACACAATTTGCATAGAAGTCATCATATGCAAGACCACTCTTTCAACTTTAGAAGAAATGGTCATTTTGCCTATGCATAGAAACAAACAGAAAGTCAAGCAAAGTATGTTCCAAAAGAAAGAAAAGAAAAAAAAAATAACTCAGTAAAAGAATTAAGTGAAATGAAGATAAACAATATGCCTCTTAAAGAATTTAAAGTAAAGATCATAAAGATACTAACTGGTCTGGAGAAAGGAAAGGAAGAACTCAGTGAGATCTTCAATAAAGAAAAGAAAATATTAAAAAGAATCCATCAGAGCAAAAGAATACAATAACTGAATTAAAAAACACACACCAGAGGGAACAAAGGTAGATTAGAGAATGCAGAAGAGCATATCAGTGATCTGGAAGACAGGATAAAGGAAAGCACACAAGTCAAACAGCAAAAACAGAAAATAATTTTTTTAAAAGGAAGATACATTAAGAGATCTCTTGGATATCAAGTAAACAAATAGTTGCATTAATCATAGGGGTCCTAGAAGAAGAGGGATGGAAAGGTATAGAAAACTTAAGTGTAGAAATAATAATTGAGAACTTTGCTAACCTAAGGAAGGAAATAGACATCCAAGTCCAAGAAGCACAGAGTTCCAAACAAGATGAACCCAAGGAGGTCCATACCACAGCACATAATAATTAAAATGTCAAATACTAAAGTCAACAAGAGAACCTAAAAATAGCAAGAGAGAAAGAAAAAGCTGTTTACATGGGAGAACCCATTATGCATGAAATGTGAAGGAAGGAAAAGGGGAGGAAAGGGGGGAAAGGAAAAAGAAAGGAATCTTTTCTCTTTTTCTGTTTTTCTTTTTCTTTTTCTTTTAGGATGTGTTTGTATTTAAATGATCATCAAATTGACATGGACTGTTATCAGGATGTTATATACAAATCTCATGGTAACCATAAACCTAAAACCCAAACCTATGATAGACACACAAAAAAAAATAAAGAGAAAGGGGCTCCTGGGTGGCTCAGTGGGTTAGGCCTCTACCTTCAGCTCAGGTCATGATCTCAGGGTCCCGAGATCCAGCCCTGCATCGGGCTCCCTGCTGCAGGGAGCCTGTTCCCTACCCCCCTGCCTGGCTCTCTGCCTACTTGTGATTTCTCTCTCTGTTAAATAAGTAAATAAAATCTTTAAAAATAAATAAATAAATAAATAGAAAGAAAGCTAAATAAAACATTATAGATGCTCATCAGTCACAAGGGAAGAGAGCAAGAAATAGTAAAGGAATAAAGAAAAACTACAAAAACAACCAGAAAACAGTTTTTAAAATTGCAGTAAGTGCATACTCATCAATAATAGCTTTAAATGTAAATGACCTGAATGCTCCAATCAAAAGACATAGAGTGGCAGAATGGATAAAAAACAAAACAAAACAAAAAAAACACCCATCTATATGTTGCTAGTAAGAGGCTCACCTCAAACCTACAGGCACATACAAAATGAAAGTGAAAAGATGGAAAAACATGCACTATGCAAATGGAAGTGAAGAAAAAGTGGGGGTTGTAATGTTTACACCAGACAAAATAGACTTTAAAACAAAGACTGTAACAAGAGATAAGGAAGGACATTACACAATGATAAAGAACTTGATCCAACAAGAGGATATAATTATAAATATCTATGCACCCAACACTAGAGCACCTAAATACATCAAGCAAATATTAATGGACTTAAAGAGAGAAATTGATGGTATACAATAACAGTAGGGAACTTTAACAGTCTACTTACATCAATGGTTAGATCATCCGGACAGAAAATCAATAAGGAAATAAATTACTGTGTTTAAATGACTTATATACCGAATATCTATACAGCATATATACAGAATATCCCATCTAAAAACAACAGAATACACATTCTTTCCAAGTGCACATTAAACACATTCTCCGGAATAGATCACATATTAGGCCATTAAACATGTCTCAATAAATTTAAGAAGATTGAAATCATATCATACATCTTTTCCAACCACAATGGTGTGAAAGTAGAAATAAATTGCAATAAAAAATGGAAAAAAACACAAACACGTGGAGACTGAACAACATGCTACTAAACAGCCAATGGATCAATGAAGCAATCAAAGAAAAAAATTTTTTAGAAATACATGGAGACAAAATGAAAAGATGACATTCTAAAATCTCTGAGACACAGTGAAAGCAGTTCTTTTTTTTTTTTTTTAAGATTTTATTTATTTATTTAACAGAGATAGCAAGTAAGCAGAGAGGAAAGCAGGCTCCCTGCTGAGCAGAGAGCCTGACGTGGGGCTCAATCCCAGGACCCTGAGATCATGACCTGAGCGGAAGGTAAAGGCTTAACCTACTGAGCCACCCAGGAACCCCCAGAAGCAGTTCTAAGAGGGAAGTGTATAGCAATATAGGCCTACCTCAAGAGACAAGAAAGAAGTCAAATAAACAAGCAAACCTTACACTTAAAGGAGCTAGAAGAAGAACAAAGAAAGTCCAAGGTGAATAGAAGAAAGAAAATAATAAAGATTAGTGCACAAATGGCACAGAGACAAAAAAACAATAGAATAAACTGATGAAACTAAGAACTGGTTCTTTGAAGAGACAAAAGAAATTGACAAACCCTTAGTGAAACTCATCAAGAAGAAATAGAAAGTACCCAAATAAATAAAATCAGGAACAAGGAAGAAGTAGCAACTGAAACCACAGAAATACAAAAAATTATCAGAGAATATGATGATAAATTTTATGTTGACAAACTGGACAACCTGGAAGAAATGGATAAATTCCCAGAAACATACAATCTTCCAAAACTGAACCAGGAATAAATAGAAAATCTGAATAGACAGATTACAGGTAATGAAATTGAATCAGTAATCAAAAAACTACCAAAAAATAGAAGTCCAGGACCAGAGAGATTCACAAGTGACATCTACCAGACATTTAAAGAAGATTTAATACCTAGTCTCCTCAAACTATTAAAAAAAAAAAAAAAAATCCTCAACAAAATTTTAGCAAACTACATACAATACATGAAAAGGATCATTCACTACAATCAGGTGGGATTTATTGCTGGGATGCAAGGAAGTTTTAATGTTTACAAATCAATCAATGTCCTATATCACATCAACAGAGTGAAGGATAAAAATCATGATCACCTCAATAGATGCAAAAAACATTACATGTGATTCAACATCCATTCATGACCAAAAAAAAAATCCCAACAAAATGGGGTCAGAGGGAACATTCCTTAAAAATTAAGATTACTATATATACTCAATATCAGTGTTGTTGCATTTTTTTTTCTGTTTTAACCTTTCTTTGGTATTATGGCTTCTAGTGTAGTTGAAGAGCCATTGGGAGGACCTTTATTTATTTTTGAAAAAACAACATATAAATTAATGCGACACACTAAAATATACCATGTTTGAATTTTTCTAACATTGGGATTTATTTAAGAATTTTATATAAAACTATTTTCTTCTTTTCCCATTATTTTGATCCTACACTATAACTGAGAGATAGATTCATACTCTTAAATAAGACAGAACTGCGCAAGCTTTGAGATTTTTCCAAATCTTGAATGAAATTTAAAGTTTTTTTCCTGTGCTCAATTGACAATCAGAAGTTTGTGGCTGAGCAATAATCCAAAATTATGAGATCTGACTTCACCTAAGATACTGCCATTGATTGGAACTGTTCTCATCCAGACATTAAATTCTGTGAGGCATTTGGAGACATCTATTAGATCTACTCATTTACTTGTTCTTATTGTAATACAAGTCCTGTTAAGAAATGCTGTGTTTGCCTGTGTTTCACCAATCAAGACATAATGAAACTTAGCAGATCCTTGAGTTAGAGTTAGAATTCCCCAGAGTTATAAAAGCCATAAAGAAGCTAAGACCTATTGCTCAAAGAAATGAGTCTTCTCTAAAAAATTCTACATTCCAGATGAATGGTGCAGTTTTCAAAACCAAGTTTATTCTTCTCTTTTTAAGTCTTTTGCACTCTCACTATCAAAATACATAGCTCTAATTACTGATATTTATAACTAGGTAGGAAAATAGGCTTATAAAATACCTTGAAAGCTTTCAGAAACATCATGCCAGAATTCTATGAGCGTCAATTGAACATGCTTTTAGTAAACATTAGTAATGAGAAGTTCTGTCATAGGTTGGAGGCCTCTGTTTAACTCTGCTGAATGTTAGCAAAAGGAAAGTTAAGGAAAGCTCTAAACAAAGCTCTTAACATGGCAGGAAGTAAGTTACCTCACCTTTAACCTTACAAGAACAAGATAAAACATTTGATTTCTGAAACAAGGCCAGTGCAGTGATTTTATAATTTCACACAATTTTGTTTCTTTAGATATATATTTTGTTGAGTTGTCATGACAAATCTGTTTGAATTAGTAGTATAAACTCCTTAGCTATAGGTTAACCCTTAACCTCTGAAAGTTACAAACAAAATGAAGTTATTGCTGTGAAGGTCACTATTAAATAGGGATGTTTTTCGTTGTGGAAGAGAGTTGGAGAGTTAGAGGTAATAGGTCTTTGATATTATAGCAGTAGTCCAGTTATCCTGAGTTAATTTATCCCATAAATTAGTTGATGTCTTGTAAAAATAAACAAACAAACAAATAATAAAAACTTGAGGAATGAGAAACAACCCCCTCCTTCTCTTTGGGGGACAAGAAGGAAACCTTTAGATGGAGGTATAGTACTTGGTTACAAAAGGAAAACACTGAGCACATATATATTTTAGTGCCTGAGTGATGAAGCTTAAAGGGCAGAATATGAAAGCTAACAAAAGTCTTCATTACATCTTTTAACTCAAAACACTTTTTTAGGTCAAAGGACTTAGAAATACAAATATTCATATCTTATAGGTCACAATCTAAGTTAGACTCTTCAGTACTTTGGATTTATTATCTCAAAACTACAGAGAATAGACAAATTTTCAGATACAGTCTTTTTCTCCAATATTTCCTAACCTGCCATCCTAGAAAAATGAGTTTATTGATCTCAGAGATGAGCAAACCTGTATTTTGGTTTACCTGTTCTAAGAAATTAAGGGTGCTGTCTTGAGCTTAGGAGATTTATAACAACATGATATTAGCATTTATTTCTTAATTTTACTGTGTGCTTTTTTTTTTTCCTTAACATTTGGATACATTTAAGATTACAACCATGCCAATAAATCAGTCAGGCTATATTTATTAACTGTTTACTCTTTGGTTCCAAGTTTAATCATTCAGCTTTACATTCAACCGTATCTTTAATTTATCATCACATCTAATATTCCATGTCTATATGAGGAAATGCTAGACATATTTCTTGATAGATTTTCATTTGTAATCCCACAAGCAGTACCACTAAAATTATGATACACTTGCAGATACATCAAAATATTATTTTAGGATTTTCTGTGACTTTTTTTCATTCTTATTGAAAAGACTCATAAAATAATCTGATTGAGGATTATTTTTTTTTTTAAGATTTTATCTATTTGACAGACAGAGATCACAAGAAGGCAGAGACTCAGGCAGAGAGAGAGGAGGAAGCAGGCTGCACAGACAGCCTGATGCAGGGCTCGATCCCAGGACCCTGAGAGCATGACCTGAGCTGAAGGCAGAGGCTTTAACCCACTGAGCCACCCAGGCACCACAGGATTCATTTTCTAGTTAATGTGAAACCTAACATCTGCAATAATGACATATTTTAGGAAACTAGTAAATTAAAAGTGCCTACCTTGCACTTGTATTGCATTGGATAGTCATCTAATTAGACTTCTTTTAATTTATTTTTTGAAATTAAGTGATTTTTTTTTTTTTTTTGGCTTTGGTGACCAGTGTCTTTTTGTCAAATTTTACATACTAATAGAAACATGCACCTACTATTTCTTCTGTTTTAGTATATCAAAAGTAGACTAAGGAGACCTCCTTTATTGAAAATTAGGATGTTAACAAAGATCAGATTCAATATCCACTATAAACAATGAGGAAGTGAACAAAATAAATATAATGATAGCTTTTTTTTTTTTTTTTTTTTTTTTTTTTTTTACACTAAACAATAGGCAGAGCATGACTGGGATCTGAGGGGAAAAAAAAAAAAATACAAGCAATCTGAGCCCAATGACCAGCCTAACTTTATAGCTATATAAAATATTTGAAGAAAGAAGTAGGGAGGGAAAATCTTAAAGAACCTAGAGATCTTGCTTAATTAAGAGAAGAGATATTCTGGTTAAGGTGTAGGGGATACTAATATACCTGGAAGTTGTGGGACAGAGTTAAATAAAGGAGGGAGATACAGACACAGCTACAAATATTTAAACAAAATTTGCCTTATTTAACTAAGATTCTTTGCTGGATACTTGACATTTCAGCTATAGTGAGAAACTCAAAAAAGCTAGGCAAAGAACCACAAGGAATTTGTAATATGAACAATTTTCAGAATTGAAGCAAAAAAGGGATACATTCAAACTGCAACCAGGCACAATGGAGAACTCCTTTAGAGATTAAATAGGTCATACATTAGGGACCACAAAGGGATAGCATCCTAGTAGTAGAATTGAAATATTTGTGAAGTGAAGACTAATCTATACTTTCCATAGGAATGCTTAAAACTAGGCCTCAAAGAAATCAAAATAATCCTCAAGTAACTGCAGGTTAAAACAAACCTCCCACTCTTTAAAGGAGATAACTAAATCCAGACAGTCAACCCATAACATTTACAGTGTCCATCACCCCATCAAAACAAGTAATAGGTGTACAAAGCAGCAGATACAAAATATACCAGCTATATTAGTTATTACTAAATGTTAGTACTAGATATACTAGCTTTCAATAAGATAAAACAACCACCAAAAAAACCTGCCTATATTCATAGATGACATTGATATATGTACATGAAATCTTACAGAATACACAAAAATGCTGCTGGAATAATAAGTGGGTTAAGCAATATTGCAATATTTTGGGTTAATACATAAAATTTTTATCATATATCTATGTACAAGCAATAAACCTGTAACATTGAAATTTTAATATACTATTTATGAAAGATTTAAAACAGGCAATATCCTAAAAAAGCCATATGAAATAGAATACATAATGTATGATATCATTTATATGAATTTCTAAAACCAACCAAACAGACTAAAAATAAGCAAGTGTAATGGGTAGTAGAGAAAGCTAATTAGTCATTTGCTGAGTTAGAAGGGTGGTGTGGGGCTTTAAATGAGATGGGGTACAAGATAACATTTTAGAAGGAGTGAAATAGTCTATATATTCATTGTTGTGGCCATTAATACAGGGATACATACATTTGTTAAAACTTTTATATATGTGTATTTAATAGAGTTGGATTTGGTTTTATTTACAGGCTATATAAATAGAATTTATTGAAAATAGATGAAGGGGGATATAGAATTATATACTATACATTATTTTAATTATCAAAATTGCTTAGTTGAAAAATGAAGGAACAAAATATATTTTAATTTTTTTTAAATTTAAAAACAACAATTATTTGAAAAGAAAATATAAACAAAAAAAGGAATCAGAAAATAGCTATTTTAGAGGTTGAGCTAAGATTGATGAATTAGGACAGTCAGGCAGTAGGTGTTTTATTCTGAGACTAGTAAGAAATAAAGAAACAGACATCAACCTTAGAGAATCTGCTGGTTAAAAATTTATTCCTGATCCAAAATTGACTCTAAAATATCAAAGTTTTCTTTTCTTAAAAGCAAGAAAAGTTAAGATTACTCTCTCTAGCTAATATACAGCCAAATCCAGAGTTGAATTCAGAGAAGGAAACAATTTGCTCCGGTAATTAGATCTGTGAGGTGGACAGAAGAGATAATAAAATTAGTTTTCATAGTTTTGTTTTTTGTCAATATTTTTCATAATTCATGTCGGCTAATATGAAATAAATTTCATATATTCTAAATAGTGGGGAGGAAAGAGGTAGATGGTTTGCTTCAAAGAATAAATTCTAAAGTAGCACACTCAAGGCATTGCCTAAAGAGAAAAATGTATATATACAGCTTCCAGAATGTTTGATGTAATATGATGGAATTTTTACCACTGCTTCTTAAAAAGACAGAAACTTAAGCTCATTTGGAAGATGTTCCAGACTTAAATGTTAAAATTGTACAGTGCATAAATCTTCTGAAAGTCTCTCCAGTATTTCGGCTAAATCTAGCATTAGAAGAATGACGACTGGTCTTAAAGCACGCCCCCCAGGCAGCAAGCAGCCCAGAGTGCCATGGCTTGCTGGAGGTAGGATGTGGTATGCTGGACCTTACAGTTCTAAACATCATTAAAGTTCAATTTTGTATTGTTTTTCTTATACAATATCCCAAGTGGCTTAACAAAAATGAGTATCATACAGTCTGTATCATGTAATTACTTTGGGCCAGACTCACAAGTATTATTATTTATTTTATCCCTAGACTGCTTTAGGGATGTCTCACAGAGGATCTGTAAGGGTTTTGAGTAAAATCTCTCTTTCAATCCTTGGCTTTGCTCCTTCCCCAGATAGGGCTGATGGCCATGTCAGGAAGCCTATTAGAATAGCAGAATGATGAATATTGTATAAGTGTTGAAGCATTTGAATTTTAAAAATACTATACAATTTTGGATAATTTTGAGGTTAAATATTTTAAAAAGAAATCTTTGACCCATTTAAAATGATCTGGCCCAAGGGCTGGTCCTGCATATGACACTTAAATCTCAAGGTTTTGGAAAGATAACCATAACTCTGCTGATAAGCATGGTTATGTTTTATGATCTGTGACTACAATAGCATATTAACCATAAAATAGTGGTGCATTGTTTAATGTAGATGACTCCTAAGAGAGCTTCTTTTTGTACTCTTGATTTATGCTCCTAAAGCAAGGATAAATGTCTTGCTTAAACATTTTATTACAGTCATACTCATGTATGATCTTGTCTAAGGAAGCTATAAGACATATGAAAAAAGTGTACAGGACACATAATTTCATGCTCTACTGATACAGAAGGTCAGCATCTACTTTGGTAAATCTGGCAATATCTTGACTTCAGGTTTCAACTGTCATGACTATTTTTTTCTGTGATAAATGCTTATCAGTTAGTTAGATATTTGTTTTCTCTTCTATTTCCTAAACAACCACCCTCTAATGTTCCATGGTTACAAATTAAATTTTAACAATATATATATATGAAAATTTACAATAAATAATTTCCATTTTATCATTCTACATACTGAATTTCTACTTATCTTTATGAGTTTTGGGGGATTATGGTTTTCCTCTTTTCCTCTTCCCACTTTACCTCTTCTCTTCTTCCTTTGTCTCCAGCAACTAGGTTTTTCTTGACATGTGAAGCCACAATCTGACTCAGGCTAGTCATTACTAAATATAACCTAACATTGTATCAATTGTTTTTGTTTTGATTTTTCTGATGCCTTGTTCTGGGATTGTCACTGTGACTGCATGTAGATGCCCATCTCTTCCCTCTCTTAGTTGCTTTCACATCTGTTCTTTTTAAGTCCTATTCACTCTATATTTATAGTTTAAGGGATTCCTATCAGTTTCCATCAGTGTATATTCTAATGGCTCTTTATCATGAATTACTTTTAAAAGATATTTTAGCTATTCTGGTATAGTCCATGATAAATGTGATTTATCATTCTACAATGACATGGGTTCAAATTCCCGATGTCTATATACTTTTACTCAAAGAATTATAAATAAATAATATAGATACATAGACATTTATATACAAAGATATATATCCAATAAATATGTAAACCTATATGATGAAAATGTAGAGAGAATATCAATATACATGTTACCTTGCAAAAGAAACAGAACATTACCAGCAGCATTAGAGTATCTTGTCTATGTCTCCTTATATAGGCTCATTCATCACACTCAAAGAAAACTTGTTTAGTTTTGCATGTTCTTGAAGTTTCAATACATGAAATGTAACTGTATGTGATATTTTGCACTTACTCACTCAGTCAATATTAGCCTCCTGAGAGTCACATGGATTTGCACAGTCCAGTTCATTTGCTCTTTTTCGGGATTTAATAGTTCATCCTATGAGTGTTCCATTATTCATTTTGCTATTTTTTGTGGCCATTTACTTATTTCAGGCTTTTCCTATCATAAATGTTGTTAGAGATATTTTAAGCTATATCTCCATGTATATTTGAACAAAATTTCTTTAAGGACACTGAATGAGATTACTGCTTCAATTTTACCTGATAACTTCAAATCACTTCCACATTGATTTTGTCCACCACATTGTCTTCATAACAGTCTAAGTTTCTTAGCTTAACTAATGCTTAGTATGTCAAACACTTTAATTTTCATCTGTTTAGTAAGTTTAAATTAGTATTTCTTTGTGGTTTTAATTTTCATTTTCCTCTTAAGAATAAGTTTAAATATTATTATGCCTCTCTCAGAAAGGATGAATACCCAACTTTTGTATCAACATAGATGGGACTGGAGTAGATAACACTGAATGAAATAAATCAGCCAGAGAAAGTTAATTATCATACAGTTTCACTTGCTTGTGGAGCATAAGGAATAACATGGAGGACATTTGGAGAAGGAAAGGAAAGTGAATTGGGGGAAATCAGACAGGGATACCAACCATGAGAGATTGTGGACTCTGAGGGTTTTGGAAGGGAGGGGGGTGGAGGGACAGATAAGCTTGGTAGTGAGTATTAAGGAGGGCACATATTGCATGAAGCACTGGCTGTGGTGCGTAACTAATGCATCTTGGAACACTAAAAAAATTAAATTAAAAAAAGATATATAAAAAAGAATAAGTTTAAATAAAATTAATTATATTTCCATTTAATTTCATTTGAGCAAAAATTAATTTTACATCACAGTTTCTAAAGGAAACTTTTAATATCTGCTATATTAGTAAAATATTCCATTTAAGAAAAAAATAGTTCATGATTCAAAAATGAAGAATGAAATAACATCATCTGTGTTTTATTTTGTTAAAAAAGTAAATTTTTTAATCTTTTTTGAAAATAATTGGATACCTTTTAACTGAAACAACCGAAAATGTTACTCATTTGTTATGTTTCAAAATATATAGTGCAGAAAACCACTAATTTTCATTTAATTAATACAGAAAACCAAATTGTTTTATCTTAATTTAACAACAAAAAAATTGAAACCAGAAAAGGCACTATATTTTATAAATTTACTGGAAAAGTCCATTAGACTTGATCTTAGCCAAAAGGCTGAGAAGCAATTGGAAAAGTCCATTAGTATTTAGTAAACATCCTAGCAAGAATGAAGTTATGGCTATTTTCAATTAGAAAGATTTTATAAACTTTTTTGGATGACTTTTTAAATTTTCTTTTTCTTTCATTTATCTTCAAAATAAGTCATATGGTTCACAAATGCATTCAAAGAAATTCCATTAACTCTTGCTTATTGTTTCATAAGTAAACTTTTATAATGCCAAGAATAATGAGATTGCCGATTATTGAAATATGTGGTGTATTAAAATGTGCAAATGTGGGGCACCTGGGTGGCTCAGTTGTTTAACCAGCTGCCTTTGGCTTGGGTCATGATCCCAGGGTCCTAGGATCAAGCCCCATATCTGGCTCCTTGCTCAGTGGGGAGCCCGCTTCTCCCTCTGCCTGCCACACCCCCTACTTATGCTTGTTCTCCCCCACTCCAGTGTCAAATAAATAAGTAAAATCTTTTAAAAAATGTAAAATGTGTAAATGAGGGACATCTGGGTGGCCCATTTGGTTAAGTATTCGACTCTTGATTTTGGCCTGAGGTCCCGATCCCAGGGTCGCTGGAATCCAGCCCTGTGTCTGGTTCCATACACGGTGTAGAGTCTGCTTGAGATTCTCTTCTCTCTCTCCTTTTGTCCCTCCCCCTGCTCATAAGCATGCGCGCTCTCTCTCTCTCTCTCTCTGTGAAAGAAATTAATAAAATCTTAAAAATAAATACAATGTCCGAATGAAATGGGAGTATCAGTGAAAATGCCACAACTTTGGGAACTTTGATTGAAACATCCCAGTTTTCACAAATGAAAATGAAAAAAGAAATGTATTTGAAAATGTTAATAAATCCAGAAATGTTACAATATGTACGTTAAGTAAAGAAAATTATATATTCAGATTTAATATATTATTAGTGAATCTGAGAAATAACATCTCCATACATAAAATCTTAAATTTTTATGAAAGGATTACCTCATGTTTACATAAACAATAATTTTAAATGTTACTTATTTTTACTAGTTATCTATATTGCATATCCATTTACCTCAAAACTTAATGGGTTAAAATAACAATTAACATTTATTATTTCACAGTTTCTGTAAATCAGTTCAGAAGTGGGTGAGCAGGGTAGTTCTGGTGCAGGGTCTTTCACAAGTTACAGATAGATTTCAGTCATTGTGGCAGTCATTGTAAGGATTGATTGGGGCTAGAAGATCTGCTTCCAACTTGACCTACTCAGGGAGCTTAACTAGCAACTTGGTGCTGGCTGTGGTTATGGGTTGTCAGTTTCTTTCAGCATAGACCTGCCCTTCAGGCTATTTGCATGTCCTCACAAATAGACAATCAACTTCCTTCAGAGCTAGTGATCCATGAGACAGCATCCTAGAACAAGCAACGATTTTTATAACCAAGCTTCAAAAATCATATCCCTTCATTTATGCCATATTATATTGGTCACACGGATCAACTTTGATACAATGTGGGAGGAATCTTCACAAAGATTTGAGAAACAAAAGGTGAGGTTTGTTGAGAGCTAGCTTGAAGACTACTACATTCCTTTTCAAACCCTATATTCTTTTCATTTCTCTTTCTTCCTGTAGTGTTAACATTAAAAAACAAAACACAACAAAATAAAAAATGAAAACTAAAAAACACCTCTATTAAGAGTATATGCTATTTAATGATTCTCTATTGTAATGTTATTAGGGTAGTTTCAGTGATTCAGGGAATTTATGTTAAAGTTTCATGTTATTGTGGAATAGTAAACTGTACTATTATCAATCCTTTTTATGCTCAAGCTAACATGAGCTAAGGGTGTAACCTAAAAATTTGGTAATAAAAGACAAATCATCAAATCATCAAATCAAAATGACAGAAATCTTTGCCTTAAAAGATGTGGCATGAAGGAATGCCTTGGTGGCTGAACCAGTTAAGCATTTGACTCTTGATTTTGCTCATGTCATGATCTCAGGTCCATGGAATCAGCTCCATCAACCCTGTGTAGGACTCTACACTGAGCAGGGAATCTGGCTGAGATTCTCTCTCTCTCCTTTTCCCTCTGCTTCCCCCCACAATAATAAATAAATAAACAAATCCTTTAAAAATAAAAGGATGTATCATGAAAACTAAGAAAAATAACAAATAGTGGAAAGTTTGAACTATATTTTACAAATTTACTTAGGCCAGTTTACATGCTACCTTATTAAATTTATATGAAGGGATTCACAAATGGAGATAACTGAATGTCTCAAGCCTAATTTTAACATTTTAAAATTGTGGTAGATGCACAGGTAACTTTGTACTCGGATAAACAGAATCCCACAGCTATACCAAATATTTATAAATGCATTATTATAGACAGACATATTAGAAATTTAACCAAAAAATAATAACCCCAGTTAAGAATAACAGTAGAAAAGAAAAAAAATGATGTCCAATATTATTTACTACCTGCCTCTTTGACCCACTAAGCTACATCGATTTAACTGACTAAATTAATTCCAACTTATTTTAAATAATTGAGTGTTGGGATCCACATGCTAAAAATCTCTTCTGTCTTGTGGTTTAAAGTCTAAAACATGTTTAGAAGATATTTCAAGGATCCTTACTACTACTTTTAAGGTAGAAATTATTATTCTTACTCTATCAATGAGGACATGAAGACCCTGAATGTTTACAGGGTTTGCTCAAAGTCTCTAAGGGCGTAAATAGAAAGTTTTGTATTTGATATATTTTTTTATTCCAAGATAAATCTTTATCTATGAAAACAGATTATTTCTTATATTAATAATGTATTATAAAACAGTATGTCTTGATCTTATTTTTTTGAAATTCTTATTTTTAAGAAAAATAATTGGAATTAGAAAAGAACTAATCATTGACTATTATAATAGTGCCATCATTTTAGATGGAATAGTATTTCTTTTTTTATAGAACATCATTCAACAACTAAATATAAAAACATGTTATTGTGTTATTTGCCAATCAGATGATGTCTTCATGACTTAAATTATTATAATTTATAAAATGGGATACAAATGGATAATCTATTATGTTCAACTGTGTTTTTATACTGTGATGATGATGATGATGGTGATAATGATGATTACTACATGGACTATAGTCTAGGGTGCCTGGAGCATGAACATAAACATATTACATTTGAAGTTTAATTTCTGTTCTCTGTGAGAATGTATTCATTTTACTGTGACATAATCCAGAATAGGACATATTTTTATCATCTGCTTGGTTTCATATTCATATCTATGAAAATGTAAAATTGATTAATGTTTTCATAGTGATAGAAGATTTGTGAATTTCCTTGATGTTTTTTGAAGTACTGAGGAAGTGTTATGCAATTCACACCCACTTTATTCTCAATTATTCAGAGTAATAGAGAAAAAGTATGGAATGGCATTTCTCACATCAGAGCTAGCTGACAGAATATACAATTAGGCTTGATTCATAGCATTTATTAAAATTTCCATTTAATTGCTAATTAGTCTGTATAGATTTGTAAATGTAGGAACTGGCGCTTGTATAATTTTTTTTTTCCCCTAATGCTCAGGCACAGCAGAGAGCATTGAAATTTCTGTAGAATAAAATCACAGTGATTCTTCATTATGCCCTGTGGTAGTCATAAAAACAATTATGGATCAACTAGTCCATTTATTTTCTTAACATTCTTTGTGTCAATCTCCTACTTCCCATCCCCCCACCTCAACATAATATGTGGGGGAAAATCATAGATTTTATACTAGAAATGGAAGCATAATGCAAGTCAATGTCCTTGTTTTATGAAGTAGGGAATCAATATCCAGAGAAACTATTCCACATACTGTACTTTCACACATCACAGTCATCAAAAGAATACTAACCAAAATGAATCCTGATTCCATTTTAAGATTGCTATTGTTAATAAGTTTAATTTATTTTCTCTATGATTCTAGTTAATTGGACAATAAACAGAATTCAGAATATTTGTACATAGTTCAGAAGATAGACATTCGGACATTTAAATTTTTCCTTTCCTTCCTTCCTTTTTTTCTCCTCCCTCCCTTCTTTATTTTCCTACCTCCTTTCCTTCTTTTTGAAATATCAAAATTGTTTAAGGATTGAATTCTATCATCTGACCCTTCTTTGATTTATTAAGGAATAAGGACAAAATCCCCAATATATCTAAATGTCATTATGTCCAAACACTGGATGTCTAAGAATTGACAATTTTTTAGTTTAATATTACATGGGAAATGTTTTTGATGACTTAGTTATTTTTGTCAGTAAAGCCAAGAAATGAAATGTGATTAAGATCATGGGTTTGGGGACTGAAAGAACGGGGAAATGATCCCAGCTCTCCTCTCATTACTTAGGGCCATTTTTTAAAAAGATTTTTGTTTATTTATTTATTTATTTATGAGAGAGAGAGGGAGTGAAAGAGAGCACACAAGTAGGGGGAGTGGTAGGCTGAGAAAGCATAGGTAGTAGCAGGTTCCCCGCTGAACATGGTGCCCAATGCAGGGATCAAACCTAAGACCCTGGGATCATGACCTGAGCTGAAGGCAGATGCTTAACCAGCTAGGCACACAGGCATCCCTCACTACTTAGGGTCTTGAGTAAATTGTTGAATCTCTGTATGCCTCAGTTTATTTACCTACAAATAAGGGAAACTAATAGTGTTTTTGTCATAGAACTCTTTTGATATTTAACTAAAATAGTTTATGTAAAACCTTAGCATACTGTATGGAAGTTTTTAACAAACAATTCTCTAAATGTTAGCTAGCAACATGCATGGATTGTAATTAAAATTATTCCTTCTCAGGAACTACTTGATTCCTCTAATCTATATATGTATGTGTGTGTGTATATATATATATATATATATGTATGTATATGCATATATGTATCTGTCTTTCTACATTTTGTGAAACCACCTTATGTATTTGCTTATGCTTTTACATATACACATAGCAAGTAAATGCCTTTGTTTAATCTTTAGGGATTCTATGCTTTATTTATGATGAAATATAATTACTTTCTCAAAGATTCATGGCTCTCCAGGAGGGAGTATTTTACAACTAAGCCACAGACTCTAGTGATATGCAGGAAATTTATATTAAATAATAATCAACGAGCGAGCTACCAAGCTTCACCTTAAAGAGGATTTATATATGATTTGCACTACAGTGTTCCTCTGAATAACTGCAGGAATTTAAGCTAGCAACAGTTTATCTCTCTGCCTTCTTTGCTTATTGAAGAATTCCAGCCCATTGTCAATTTTACCTTAATAAATTTCAGCAATAAAGCAAAATAGGTGTACTCCTCAGGACTGATGTAGTTGAAACAGAGAATTGTCATCCATATCTTCATCAATCGAATTGGTATTTATTAGTGATAATTATGATAGTTCTAAAAATATTGGCTAACATTTACTTTTTGCTCCTGGTGTTGGACAAGCTCTTCATGTAATTTCTTTTTTTCATTTAATTCTCATGAAAACATGAGATAGATACTAAAATTCCCATTTTCAATGTTAGAAGCTGAGACAGAAAGTTTAATTGCCCAAGATCAAAAGATGTGGACTTACTTAGATAGGGCATTTTCCACTTATATTCCACAGTATTTTAAATGCATTTTTTAACTACTTGACTAAATAACAAACCAAATATTTCAAAACTGAGCATTTAAAGTTATATTTAACATTTTGTATTGTTCCATGTATAACAGATATGAAAGAGGATCTCATGATCATATATTCATATTCATGACTATTAAATACATTCAAGAAATATTTATACATTTATTGAGCAGTTTCCTCTTCTATGAATATCCTGTTCTGATGTTTTGCCCATATTTACCTTTAAGTTCTTTTCATATTGATGTGTAGGATTTATACCAGTGTGGATCAGTACAAAGAGCCACAAATTCTGATACACTGCAATTGTGTCTTTAAACTCGAAAAAGCTCCTTATAAGCCAGCTGGCTTTATCTAGTAAATATACAGAGGCATATATCTATGAAACAACCATTCGATTACCAGGAATATCTTCACATATCTTACATATGTGAATAAGGGTTGTATAAGAAAGTTGTGTGTACTGGTGTATATATAAACAATGGGGTATACTCTATATATTTATCAGACCTTATCAGCTTCCAAAATGAGGTACTTTCCAAATACCAACTTCTTCTCACTTCTTATCTTCTCTCCCTTCCTCCACTGAAAACAACGATTTTATATACTCTGCGAGAAGCTGCACATAAGATTAGAGTTCATCCTTACTTGTGTTATAAACTGAATGGGACACTATAAAATAAGTAAATGCAATGAATGTATTAAAGTTCTTTCCAACATAGATGAAAAAGTAAATCAATAAATATAATGTGATATCATATGTAAAAATTTTAAAAACATAGAAATCAAACAATACATTGTTTTGAGATGAATATATAGATTAACTATTGCATTCTAGTGGTAGTTCTACAGGGTATAAAAAGAGCAAATGGAAGGTCTAGATGTTAACTATTTGTCTACTGTCATTACATGCAAGAGTTAAGACAGGCCACTTAAATATTCTTTTCTCTAAGTACTCCTACTCATAAAGTGAGAGCAATTTACTGAGTAATCTCTCAGATTTCTCCTCACTTTATATCTAATATATCTACATTTTCCTGAAGGAATTACAGGCTTGATTTTGAAAAAAAAAATTAACATGTTATCCTTGTAACAAAATCATTTGTATTCAATAATACTTCTTGTGGCGTAATGGTTTAAATTGTATAGAGGAGAGGGGGTACTTAAGTGGTTCAGTGAGTTGGGCAACTAACTCCCGGTTTCAGCTCATGTCATGATCTCATGAGTTGTGGGATCCAGTTTCAGATTGAGCTCCATTATCTGCCAGGAGTCTACTTGAGATTCTCTCCCTCTGCCCCTCCCCCTCCTTTAAAATAAATAAGTACATATTTAAAGAAATTAAATTTTGTAGAGGAGGCAGAGAGAGAGAGAGAGAGATTTTAAAATTATTATTTAACCCATAGTGGTTATAACCACTGAAGAGAAGATAGAGTGAATACCTAGGAGTGGGATATTTGGATCAAGTAATCAGTGAATGATTAATTTCAAGAAGACATCCAAACTGAATTTCAAAATTATTTATTTTAAACCCCACCAGCAGTGTAAGAGAGATCTGACTCTTCCACATCCTTTTTTTATAATTCTTAATTTTAGTCATTTCAGTAGGTCAGGAGTAGTCTTTCATTATGTTTTTAATTATATTTCCTTAATGATCAGTACATTTGGGAAACTTTGCATATAACTTCTTTGCCATTCATAACTTTTCCCAGGGGAAGTCTCTAAATCATTTGCCTATCTTTAAAAAAATATACTGTTGAGTTTAGAATATATTCAGATTTACATAGAAGTTAGAAGTATGGTGCAAAGAATACCCATATTCTCATGAAGATTACACTATTTTTAATAGGTTACATTTATAAGATTAATTTTCTCAATTATGAGCCAACACCAATAGATTATCATTAATGAAAGTCCATACTTAATTCATGTGTTCTCCATTTTACCTGAAGTCCTATTTCTGTTCCAGATTCTAATCTATTGTGTCAACTTATATTTAGGTGTTATATTTTTATGACTCCTCTTGCCTGTGACAGTTTTCAGACTTTTCTTGTTTTGCTTTTTTTTTTTTAAATAAAAGGTTTTATTTTTATTTGACAGACAAAGATCACAAGTAGGCAGAGAGTGAGAGGAAGAAGCAGGCTCCCTGCTGAGCAGAAAGCTAGATCCAGGGCTTGATCCCAGGACCCTGGGATCATGACCTGAGCTGAAGGCAGAGGCTTTAACCCACTGAGCCACCAAGGTGCCCCATGACTTTTCCTGTTTTTAAAAACCTTAAGAGAGTTTTGAAGCATAGTGGACAGGTACTTTATAAGTTGTCCCTTGATTTAGGTTTGTGTTATATTTTTCTCCTGATTAGACTAGAGTTATGTTGTCATCGTTTTTCTCTTGAAAGGAAGCCTACAGGGAAGAAGTACCATTTTCATCATATTATATCAAGGGTACAACTATCATGACAACACTATTTGTGCCAAACTTGATCACCTGGTTAGGGTAGTGTTTCACAGATTTCTTTCCTGTAAATTTACTTACCCCTTTACATTCTATATTCATTGGCAGATATTCACAAAGCACTGCCCAAACTTGGGTAGGGTGGGGTGGTGTGGGAAATTATGTTCTACTTATTTCAGGACAATAGCTACATAAATTATTTGGATGTTTTCTGCAAAAGAGATATGTCTCTTCTCACCCATTTAGATATTCTGTTATTTATTTTTATCAGTATGTATTCATGGATGTTTATTTGACACTGTGGGTTATGATTCGATACCATTTTGTTGTAGTGAATTTTTCCAGCTGTGGCCATTGGGGGCTTTTTTAGTTGTCACCTGTGTCTCTTCTTTGTGCTATAAATTTTTGAACACTTTCTTACGTTATGGCAGTACCAGATGTCCCAAGCCTAAAATATGTCATTTCTTCAAGGTCCTATAGCTCATTTTATTAGAGAATGGTGGATAAGGGTATATGGGTATAAGGAATGTTTACTGCTACTAGGGTCTAATGGCTTCTAGCCCATCTCAGCTGACAGAACAAGGACATACATGTGTGTGCTGAACTGTGTGGTATACATCGGTCTATTAATATTTCCCTGTCTTCTGTATCTATATTAAACCAGCATATCTTTATATTGATGTCTCCAGCCCCAACTGATACTATGGGGATCATTTCAGCCTTTTCCCTTTGTTTGTATGATGAGAAACCTGGTCTCATCATATGCTATCCATTTCCTTAAACATTCATTTCCAGTGTACATGTATAATGGTTTTGGAATGGATAACCCATACCCATTATGTACAGAATTTTTTCAAGTAGAGTACAGTGCTTATGTACGGTTCCTGCTTTTAGTCTTATAGGCTCCACTCACTTCCAAAATTACTTGGGTCAACTATCCCTCCCTCAACTTTTATGAGGCTATTTCATACATTTGTAATATAACTTGATTTTTTTTTTCAGAGTCTGAATTCCATCCTGGGTTCCTCTGATATCTCAAAGGATTTATTTTTAAAATGTTTGTTGATTAAGTTTTACTCTTGGTGTTAACATTTAATGAGTTTTGACAAATGCATGGTGTTGACATGTATCCACCAATATAGTATCATACAAAATCTTTTAACTTCTCTAAAAAATTTTCTGTATTTCATTTATTCACTACTTCTTTCCTTCCCAAACTTCAGTCTTCCATTGATTTCTTTACTAACTCTATACCTTTGCATTTTTCACAATGTCATATAATGTAGTGATAATGCAACATTTTCAGCTTGATTTTTCCACTTAGCAATATATAAGATTCATTTGTGCTTTTTCATGATTTAATTTGATTTGTTATTTCATTGCTTTTTTAGATTAATATTATTACATTTTAATGATGTACTGTGGTTCATTTATTCATTCATTGGAGGATATTTGCCATGTTTCCATTTTTTTTTTCAGTTATTAAACAAGCTGCCGTAAACTTCCTCATGTAGGTTTTTGTGCAGTCATAGATTTTTAGCTAAGTTGGTAAATAGCTTGAAGCACAGTTTCTGGATGTATGGTAAAACTATGTTGAAATTTTTAAGAAACTTTCAAAAATGTCTTTCAAGGAGTTGGTCCATTTCATCATAAGATCAAGTCTGTGATCATGGTGTTGTTTATAGTATTTCCTTTTTTTTGTTTTGGACATCTATTGAACCAATGAAGATCACCTCTCATATATTTCTGATACTAGCAATTTGCATACTTTCTCTTTTTTCCGTTATTTTGGCTAGAGATTTGTCAATGTTACTGATCTTTTCAAAGACCCAACTTTTTGTTTTGTTGTTTTTTCTCTATTGATTTCCTGTTCAAATTTCATTCACTCTACATTTAATATGATCACCTTTCTACAATTTTATATGATGGAAATCTAAGTTATTTATTTTTCTTCCTTTTTAATATATAGATCAATCATAAGTTTCTCTTAATCACTATTTCACTGCATCCAACAAATATCAGTAAGGCTTATTTTAAAATTTTTATTTAGTTTGAAATTTTTTAAATTTCTCTAGAGACTTCTTTGATCAGTGGTCTCTTTAGAAATGTGTTGTTTAATTCCTGAATATTTGGGGACTTTCTATTTATGTTACATTCTTCTTACTGAATTCCCTTCTGGTCTCAACACATACTTTATATGATTTCTATTCTTTCAATTTGTCAAGATGTGTTTCATGACCTAGAATTAGACCTGTCTTGGTGGATGTTCCATGTAAGCTTGATAAAAATATGTGTTCCGGTATTACTGAATAGAATATTTTATAAATATCAATTCATAATATAACTGAAGTAATTAGGAATTTAGTATGAAGTTTTTTGTTAATCTAGTTAGAAGCTGAACTGTATTTAATGTTTGCTCTTTTTATAGGTGTCAGAAGTTACAATTCCTCTAAAGTTTTAGTTTAGTATTTTGTGGGGTTCTTTTCCCCCTTTCTTTTTGTCTCGTGGGCTTCCTTAGGTGTGTCTCCCCAGACAGATTCTATGTCTTGTATCTCTTTAACTTGTAATCCACTGTTATTACACTGGAGCTCTATGAGGTGGTGGTAAAGCAGGGGGAAAGAGAAAATAACTTTAAACATAAAAACTGCCAGTTATTGGGGTGCCTGAGTGGCTCAGTTGGTTAAGCCTTCAAGTCTTGATTTCATTCCAGGTCATGATCTCAGCATTGTGAGATAAAACTCCATGTTCGGTTCCATGTTGGGAGATTCTCTCTCTCCCTTTCTCTCTGCCTTCCCTTTTCTAGCTCTCTCTCGCTCTCTTACTCTAAAAATTAAAACAAAAACAAGCAGACAAACAAGCAAATAACTGGCAGTTATTTTACCAACAAAAGATGGCTTTATACAGGAATTAAAGAGAATTGCAATATGGGACAAACAAATTGCGGCAAAAATCAGGAGTCAACTCTGAGGAATGAAGAGAAGATACACTTTAAGGAGAAAAGGTGTAAGTTAGGAAGGCCTTTATAAACTAAAAGCCCATTGGAGTAAACTGGTTTAGAGATTGAAATTTAGTGGCTTTTTGTTGGCTGAGCTCTTGCTCAGCAGGAGTCCACAGAATAGGGAGGGCATAGAAGAGCTTCTCTTTCTCTAGCTGGAATAGCAAAGTAGTATCCACAGGCAAGGTAGAGGCAGTCTCCTCCTGCTGGGTCTGCAGTTGACTACTAGCAATAAGATGGGAGAGTTCCTCTTGATGAAACGTTCATTTCAGTGAGCTATCCCATTACTCATTTTTACAGGAAGTATCCTATAACCTTTCAATTAAATGTCAGTCTTTTAGTGAGTCTGTATTTTAAGACTGTGGCCTTCACTAGTGTTTCTGACCTTCCTCCAGTTGTGTGTGTGTGTGTGTGTGTATATATATATATATATATATATATATTTTTTTTTTTATCTGTCCTTTACTACCCTCTCTACCTGCAGTCTATTGTCTTAAAGCTCTGTCTCTTGCTAACTATGTCCCTGCCACTGTCTTCAGGTGACTCACAAAATTTAGAGAGGGGAAGAAAATCTTTTCCCAGGTGGAATAAGGTTTCAACGTTAGGTTCATCTCATTAACTAGAGAGTGTACCTCTCATAGGAAGAAGCCTCCAGGCATATGTAATAATGGTCACTCTTCCCTGTTCCTATTGCATTCAGGAAGGAATCTTGCTCAATCTTTAATGTGAGAAACTGACGGAGGTCCAGTAAGGAAAGCTCACGCTTGTGTGTGTGTGTGTGTGTGTGTGTGTAGACAGGAATGCTGAAACTGCAACACCTGGGGGTTTCTCACTCTCAGACAAGTCCACACTCAGCCTCCAGCATTTGATCAAAATTACACAAATATCCTACCTTTTTATGGCTCCAGTGATTTCTGTTTCACATTACCAAATCTCAGTTACAATTCTCTAACTATGCCTGACTCTCCAAATTTTGATTTGGCAGTTTGATCTGTGACTTCAGTTCTCTGGTGGGTCCATAACTATAGTGAAACTTTTTTAAAAGGTTATTTGTTGACTACATTTAATTATATATAAGGAACATTGGCTAATTTATATAAGTAATTTTGTTGGCTATTTCAAGCAATATGAAAATAATTATTTAATATATAAACTATTATACTTATATTGCAATTTAGAATCTGTGGTGTAGGTAGGAAAATGTGACTTAGTAGTTAATATCAGGAACATTGGAGTCAAAAAAGACCCGAGTTTCAATCTTGAATCAAAACTTTGGGAAGATTGTAAAACAGAAATAATGGTAATGATTTTATAGGATTTTTTTAAAGAGTAAAAGAGATAATGTATGTAATTACCACAGTATCCAGCTTATAAGAAATGTTCAATAAATTATAATGGCTACTGTTCATCCTGCTTTAGAGATAATAAATAAAGGATTGATGTGGTGAAGGGCTTGCTTATTTCTCTTTAAAAAATATATATAATGTCTTTCTTAGAGGGGATAAAAACAAGCAAGTAGAGAAGAACAACAGCTAAATAAAAAGCAAATAAACACAAAGTATTAAAAGTTTCAAGATGATTAAAGAGAAAACTGATTTAGGGAGAGATCAGCAAAAATGTGTCACATTGTGTTGGGGTGAAGTAAGGACAGTCTTATGAATTTTGGTATTTGAAAATTAATGGTATTTGAATAGGCATTGAGGAAATTGTAGAACTTTCACAGATTAGCACAGGATAGCTATATAAAGGAAGCTGCAATCAATGGGTTTTATACAGGAAAACAGCACATAATGCAGTGATTCTAGAAGAAAGCATTTATGTTAATGAATATCAAGGATATAAATGAAAAGTTTTGCTTCCTGGGAGAAATAATGTGCTTGAACTTAATTCAGTAGTCTTTTTTTTTTTATTAGAAACTTATCAAATAAAATGCGCAAGCATAATTAATATATCCATTTATTTTTATTGCACAGATTTAAATGCCAAATTCAATCATCCATAGAGATGAAAGAACAAATAATCTGGAAAAGGGGTTACTGAGGCTGATAGGACGAAAGCATAGCAATTAAGTTCAAAAGAAGCCAAACACATAAATAAATTGGTCAGGAGTTATAAGAAAATAAGTATAAATATTACCAAAGTATATATATTTCAACTAAAAAAATGAAGAATATCCTGCTTTTGGATGCCCTGTTTTAATTTCCTTTGCAAAATAATTTATGATTAATTATAGAGGAAAGATGAATAGAAATTTCAAAACAAATAATAGTGCTTATTCTATTTTAATTTTACATCATTATGATACAACCAAATATTCACAAAAATCATCATGTATAGTAGTATCTATTTCTTAGGAAGATAGAAATTAAAAGTTGTTTTCAGATAACAAAGTTGAACTTTTTTTAGTTAATATTGCTAGTTTTCAAAGTTCATAAATTGATTCTTGGAAACAAAATATTAGAGATAGCATGAGGACATATGGGAAATATTTGTGGTAGCCATTAGGCATTTCAGTAATACTTAAGAAAAAACATAAAAGTCAGTAGAGTTTTGAAAAATATATTTGACTATTCCTATCTAATGATTTGTATAGATTTTTTTTTCATGAGATTAGCTTAAAGCCTTCTAATTATATTTCTCTCAAGCCTATCTCAAATTTTTCATGACACATTCAATTCTTATTCAAAATAATAAACTGAAAAAAAATACAATTCAAAAATGTCCTGAATTTCATTAGATTATAATTATTTGCTTATAAGTAGACAGGTTATCAAAATGATAAGAAAGTGATTGTTATCTCAGTCATACAAGGCCTCCCTAGCAATGTCCATTTCATGCTCCATATATACACTATGTGGATAGATTCAATCTCCCCATTAATGACGAGTGATACATGATTTGTCCATAGATCATTAAAATAATTTGTAGTGACACTTTTGATGAAGCTCATATTTTAGCCAAAACCAAATAAGTTTTTTGTTTGTTTGTTTGTTTTTTAACTTTAGAGAGAGAGAGTATGAGTGGGGGGAGGGGCTGAGGAATGGCAAGAAAGAGAATCTGAAGCAGACTCCCCACTGAGAGCAGAGTCTGATGAAGGGCTGATCTCATACCAATGAGGCCATCACCTGAGCTGAAATCAAGTCAGCCACTTAACCAAGGGACCCACCCAGGTTTCCCACCCATAAGTTTCTTAAATGCCTGGGGTTTCATTTCTTTAAATGATACCTGGTGATAAATATTTCCTAAACTATATGTTGTTGTAAAAATTAATGAAGGGAAACTTCATTTAAAAATGGAGTCACAAATCCATGAAGGGGGAGCTCTCATGCATAAACTTTCCATAGAAATATATCTCATGTTCCTGGCCAGGAGGAAGTTTACTGTACTACCCCAGCTAAAGGAAGGAAGATTTTCATCTGGCTCAACAACAGCCCAGCAATAGCCCAGCCACTGAGAAACTGCCACAACCCAGCCAATGTGAAACTATCACCACCTTGAACTCCCGTTTTCCTCCACTAGATTTTAGTTAAGGCCCTTCACAATTTCTCCTTTTTCCCTATAAAACAAAATTCCCTCTTTTTTGTTCTTTAGATTTGCATAGAGTTTGCTATAGTTTTCATGTCCCGAATTGTAATTCCTTTGCTATTCCAAAAACATTCATTTTGCTGCTGAAATAATGGCTCTTTTATTTTGTTAAGGTCAAAATTGTTTTAAATATACCCTATGTTATTTTTTTTAAGTGTGCTGCTGGCCAGATTTTATGAAAAGAAACAAGAATGTGTGATTCTTTAGTTGCAAATGCAGGGTTAAAGAGAACTACCAAATGGATTCCTAAAGAGGCTACTTTCACCACAGCTCAGTAAACATGATGGTATGCTGTCTGGGCCAAAGATTCATTTTGTTTTTTCTCTGGCTTTCTTTGCCAGTGGGGAAACCTAAGTAATGCTGCTGTCTTTTCAGTCATCCTTATCATAAACGATCACTCTGTGTGGCATGTGTTAATTATTCTAGCCGTCTCTTTTTCTGTCTATTAGATTAATAGTTGTTAATTATGATTCCTCTCTCCTGCACTGCTATTGTGTACACATTTCCTAATTCTCTTCATTACACCAGTGAGTAAGTATAATTATGGTTATAAGTTATCCATTTATCTTTTCATGGACAGTGAGCAATGTAATGTTGTTAAGGCCTGGAGAGAGAGAGGGAGTATGTGTGTGTGTGTGTGAGTATGTGTGAGAAAGAGAGAGGGAGAGACAAACATCTTAGATAAACATAAACTACATACATGAATATAATACATATATATTAATATAATTCATTTATTTTTAAAAAATAAAACAAAAAGGCAAAAATAAATCAATAAAATTCTGGCCTTATTGTGATCACTTAGTCTGATCACTGAGCAAGCATATCATCCTGCAGCTCAAATATCTTTTCCTACCTGCTATGGCTCCAAATCCTTCATTCTACTTAGACATTTAAAGAATGTATATCCATAATTAATGACAAGGCTAAACCACAAAAAGATATAATATCATATGAACTAAAATTCACAATATAATGAGGAATTTCAAATGTTCAATGGGAGTTTGGGGAGGTGGGGAGGGTAGTCCGAGAGAAAGAATTTAAATAGTTTATACTAAAGAAGTAGTCACCCTCCAGAAAAAGTGATAGAAAACAGTTGTGATGGCTTGAAGATATCCATTTCCTGCCTTCAAAAATGATTTCGTAGTTAAATTTGCTCAAGAGTAACACCATGATTAGAAATCAGAGCAAAATTAAAGAAGTGGGGAAAAAAAAATCTTGAATTTTTTTTTTTAAACGAAAAACAACAAAAACAGTTTTGAAGCAGACTGGGCAAAGACCTGAATTTTCAGGTCAAAAAGCAGTGCATTCAGAAGTGTGAGGCTGTGGCTGGTATTTCCTTACTTTCCCTTTCTCCCAGATGAGAAGAGTACCAGGGAGCTACCCAACCAAATGATGATGACTTGTCCAATAACCTTTCAGACCCTTTGCCAATTGAAGTTCTAACCTTTATCTTCATAAGAAAGGGAAAAAGATTATCTTCTTTCCCAATTTCTTCAGCCTGTGAATTTTTCCTTTTCATGCATATCCTCATTTCTATAATGCTTTAGCTGGCCCAATCAACCAAGAAATTGCCGCACTTAATTCTGCACTTTAACCTTTGATATATCTATTAGCACTTAACATGTGGTAAATGCTTGCTTATCATATTTGATTCTACTTTTAGACAATAAATTTTTAGAAATTAAAGTCCTACTGAAACTATGTATAACCTCAGTTTGTGTCGCATGTACTGGATCATAATAGTTCTTCAATGATTGTCTTCTAACTAAACTGTATAAATGCATCTTTTGATGAAGTCAATCATTTAGAAAGTATGTTTCTTACCCACCACATACTATGTCACTGTTGTGCTTGTGTTACAACCACAGGTTAGAGTCACTACCTCAGGCAGCATAAGGTCTAGAAGAAAAAAAAAAAAAAGAGAGAGAGAGAATTAAAAGAACAAAAGTAGAAACAAAAACAAAAAACAACCAAATACACCCCCCCACACATATGTATCATGTCTAATATGTAATATGTAAGAAAACATAATATGCATATATATGCAATGTACATATGTAATGGATTAAAGCAGTGACATATATAATGTATATGCACTTGTGTGTGTATAAATTTACCTTTCAGCATTTCAGATATAGTTTTGTAATATCTTCCTTTCAGTGGCTTCTGACTAGTTTTGTTAAGGTTATAACATTCTCATTACAACTGTTATGCAATAAATTATTAGTATTTACATCTTCAAAAAATGAACTTATCTGTACATGGTATTATCTGAACTGAGTTAAAAGAAACATTACCACATGTTGGTAAAACAGTTGCAGATATGTATTCAGTACACACTACATATTTTGTATTGGACAAAAAATATAGATGCTCACAATCATATTGGTTTTCTATTCCTATGTAACGCATTACCACAGATTCTGTGGCTTAAAACAACACACAGTCAGAGTTATGGTGGTTCAGGTGTTGGGGTTTTGGTTAGCTAATCCTCCCACTTGAGATCTCATAAGACTGCAACCAAGATGTTCGAGGACTATGTTCTCACCTGGAAGCTTGACTTGAAAAGTTTGCTTCCAAACTCGGTCAGTTCGATGGCAGAATTCTTCCCCCTGAAGTTGTAAGACCAAGAACCCTGGCTTCATACAAGTTATTGGGTGGAGGCTACTCTCAGCTTCTAGAGGCCTCAACTCCTAAAAACCATTCTTGCTTTGTGGGTCTTCCAACATGAGAATATGGCCTTTAAAGTCTGCAAAGGAGTAAGTCTCTGGAGAAAGTTTTATAGGAATTTTATGTCTTTATATAATATAATGTAATCACTAGATTGGTATCTTATCACCTTTGCCATATTCTCTTGGTTAGAACAAAATCACACACCAAATGAGGTAATTACACAAAGCTATGAAGCACCAGAAGTTGGATACTGGAGAGGATGACCTCAGAGTCTGTCCATTACACAGCCTAGGAAGTAGATCCACATTTTATGATAATAATACTGTGGCCACCACATGTGGTATCGTGCCTGAAGCTGGGGGTGGTGGAGCTGGTATTCTAACTGAGTTCCCTGGTTCTAGAGCCTGCACTTTTGATCCCCACGTATACTATAGCATTTTATCATAAAATTTCAGAAAGAAATGCTTTACATAATCCAACTACCCATTTTAACTTCTGAAAAGGGTGAGACACAGGATCAGCCTTAGATGGAGTAGGCTGGAACACATATCTTAAGGTTTGAGAATGATTTCAAGAATGATTGTTTTGCAATACCCAGCTTTGGTTTCAGCTATAGTATGCATTTGGTCAATATTTATCTAGTGAATTTCTACCACCCTTTAGAGGACACAAAAGCATTAACATTATTGACTAGAATCACAGAGTCTTAAAATGAGGTAACAGAATGTAATCCATAAAAAAATAGCAAATGCTAACTTTGAATGTTGGAAGATTCAAGGTCCTCTGGATGAAGTAAAACTGTACTCAGTAGTTAGGAGATGAGACGATGAATTTACATAAAGCATTTACTCTCTGCCTGTTCCAGACACAAGTCAGACTTCAAAGAGACAGATGATTCACTTCTGACCTGGTAAAGAAAATCAATACCTTAGGAGTACCTGGGTAGCTCAGTCAGTTAAGCATCCTATTCTTGATTTCATCTCAGGTCATGATCCCACAGTCTTGCAATCAAGCCCCAGGTTGGCTCTATTGCTCAGTGTGGAGTCTGCTTGAGATTCTCTCTCTCCTTCTCCCTCTCCCAACGCTGCCCTTGCTCTCTCTGTCTCTCAAAATAAATAAAACCTTTTTAAAAAATAAAAAAAGTAAAAGAAAAAAGAAAATCACTACCTTAAACAAAATTAATCACTTGAATTGAGGATTACTTGATAAATATTTAAGAATATGTCAATTCTTTCCATATATTTAGGAGTGAGCATTACATATAGATCAGCAATATATCATCTCAGAGGAAAAGAAAACAGCAAAAAGACAAAGGTAAATATTTGGAATAGAGTTGCTGTTAGTTTACCATGAATGGATTAATAATGATAATGAAATAAAAAAGATGGTTATTAAATGTACATAAAACATATTTTTTGATTGATATAATTTTTTAAAAAAGGAACAGGACCTGAGATATCTAAATTTTTGTCTTATAAATAGCATTTATCTTTAATTGACTTAAAGAAAAACTACTTAAGTTTTTGCTTTTTTTTTTTTCTTTTCTGTTTCATGTTCCCTTATTGGCAAAAACAAACTGATAATATTTACTTTTCCCAGGGTTGGCTCCAGGAGTAAAAACATGTAATAATTATGAAGGCTCTTTAAAATGGTGATCGATGTTTAGATGAAGCACCTTTCTACCCATTTTCTACCCATTTCTTTGGTTGTTTATATATAAAATACCATTAGTTTATGGATAAATTTACCTTTTAAAAAATTTGACCTTAATTCATATATCCATACATATCCATACATACTTAATATAATCTAGATTTTCAACTGTATACAAAACATTACAGATGAATCAGCAATTCTACATTGCTGATTATTTTAAAAAGAAAATTTGGGTCATATTGCTGTAGGCATTACAAATCATTCTTAAAATGGGCCATTTCCTCATTTAACTTAATTGGAAAGATTACGACTTTTTACTTTCCAGGTGTGATTTGATGCCT
Organism: Lontra canadensis; assembly: GCF_010015895.1. NCBI lineage: Eukaryota > Metazoa > Chordata > Mammalia > Carnivora > Mustelidae > Lontra > Lontra canadensis. The sequence continues at coordinate 11,436,351 of NW_022631056.1, read as the reverse complement.
TCAGACATCTCTCTGTTCACATTCCAATTAAATTAAATTAAATTGTTCCTATGGATGCAATTAACTCATTTGGTTTATAGCAAGGAACTCATTATTGCTATCTATGTAAGATAAGAATCCAGTCTCCTTTCCCTTTTTCCTGATTTCTTTTTACTTTCCAAATGTTAATCCCAATGAGCGTGAAAAGTCATTCATTTACCTAGGAAAAGTTTGTTTGGCAAGGCTATCAGTTGCACTGTGCAGAGCTTGTAGTACAGAATAAAGAATGAAATGGTTAAAAGCATTCAAACCTGTTTTTCTCTAAATGTAGAAAAGAAGGATGAAAAGAATACAAAATGAATAAGTAAAGGGAATAGAGAGACCAAATAGAGGCAACTCCTTATCAAGATAGGGATCTGTAGAAGCATTTAAATGGGGGATTTAAGTGCTTTGCTGGGTCACACAACAAATCAGTAATAAGCTGCCCAAGGAGCTCTCAATCCTTGTCTGTGATCTTAGAATGAGAATTCTTTTTTCAGTATTACACATGGTTATCACTCACACTGCTGTACAAAGCAAAAAAGGAAATTTTGTTAGAATATAGCAAGAGATAACTTTTTGTTTCTCACCTCCCCATCCACCCCACATGGAGATGGAGTGCAGGGTATTCTACATATCACTTTATTATTCATGGCAACTCCTTGAATCATACCACACTGGCATAGAGAAGATTCAATGCAATATAGTTGCTATTTAGTATGCTGAAACTTTGTTTGGCTAAAAGACATACGATTTTCTCCAGGCTCTTGAGTTAAGATTAGAAGAAAGAATTTCACTTGTTCTATTTTTTAACTTTTATTTTTTTTTCCTGTTTCCAACTGTATGTGGAAGTCAAATAAAATAAGCAAAAGAAGAAATGAAGATATTTAGTTTTGACCTTAGGCAAATGAGTAACATAATTTGGGGAGTATGTTAAACAATGTTTTTATGTTTTAGCACCCTCTAATATCATACTTGATGTCCTTAAATTGTGGGAATTTTGCTAGCCTTCTATCTTTTGTGACATCACACTTCACAGTTAAGATCTCTTAATTTTCTTAAAAAAAAAAGTATGATTTTTTTTTTTTAATGAAGATGGCTTCCTTTAAATTTTTAAGATTTAAATTATGCTGCTGCTCCAGAAATGTACTAGAGTTGCTGTTCCTATAAATGGCGTATAAAAATGGGGGGAAATTAAAATCATTTTAAAAAACAAAATAAACATCTTTGGGGATCACAAATATAATGAAGCAACAACAAAATCTAAAGTAGCTGAGCAGGGCTGAAACTCTCGGCTTGCTTAGAGCTAGTCTCAAAACCTACAGAAGTGGCTGGTCCCCCGTCTTCTGCAGAATAAGTTAATAGAATTGTTCTAAAAGCCAGGGACTTAGACCTGACAATGCAGCAGAAAACCAGAGGTTAGAGTAAGACTCCTCCAGATTCTATGAGGAAAAAAAAAAAAAAATTTCCTACCACTATTACTGTGACTACGTTTTTCATGGAGCTAAAAACCTTGGGAGGTGAGAAGACAGACACACAGAATTGAGACCAGGAACAGAACCAAATATCTTACTGCTTCTGTCTCTGGTGATCATTTCTATTTTATTTGCAATAGTAATATTGCATATTACTAATATTATTCATGTTCTTCCTGGGGGAAGTTGTTTTTATCCTTAAGTTTTAGAATATCCTAAATGTTCATAATTCCAAAAGTATCTCTGGATCCCAATTATCTACTAAATCTATTCTGAAGGTACTCAAGGGAACTTTAATTCATTGTCCGCAGAATAGAAATAAGAGAGCAAATGATAATAGAACTCAGAACCTGGGATTAGAAGATATCCTCCATGAAGAATCAACAAACAAGGATGCAGATTTTTTTACCAACACCTACTGAAGAGTAATCAAGCTCACCTCTCATACAAAGTGACAGATTTATAGCTCAGATCTAAACTTGGTTTTATTTTTTTAATTATTATTTTATATTTTACTTTATTTTATTTTTATTTTATATTTTATTTTATTTTATTTTACATTTTATTTTGTTTTCCCAGAGTAGGACTACCTTATACCTAGCAATGTTGGTGGGTGAGAGTCTGTGCGTACTGATGCAAATATTTATTTGGGACTGTTAGGTCAAATATGATGGGACAGTTATAAGACAAACAGCAGTTTGGGTAAGTTTATTAGAATTGCTAGCATGTAATTGTAAAAGGTGTTATCTAAGAAAAGCAGTTAATTATTTAACTAGTTTATTTTTTTCTGTCCCTCTCAGCCTTGGAATGTTCCCTATTGAGTTCTGTTTGACTTTAATTGACATCTATCAAGTAACTTACTTAGATTTGAGGATTTTTCTGTCATTGGGAAAGCCCTTGTCTGAGGAAACTCATCCTTAACTTACTTCTGTGGCCATACATTTACAGAAGTTGTTTTCTCATAATTATCTATTCTCTTCTGTATCTATAGCTAGTTTTCCTTTCTGATTCCCAATCTTATGTATTTTTTGCTACCCTTCTTTTTTTACACAGCTGAGTTTGTTTTCATTTATCTTATTGAAAGTCCAACTTTTGATTATTTTTGAATCTTCTCAATCTTATTTTTTTAAAGATCGTACTTATTTATTTATTTGAGAGACAACACAAGCAGGGGGAGGAGCAGGCAGAGGGAGAAGTAGGCTCCCCACCAAGCAAGGAGCCCAACTCAGGAGTCCATCCCAGGACCCTGGGATCATGACCAGAGCAGAAGACAGATGCTTAACAAATTGAGCCACCCAGACATCCCATAATGGTATTATTTTTGTTTCAAGTTCCTTTCTGTCTTTTTAAGCAGTTCAATTTCATTAGAACCCATCCTGAATGTTTCATTTGTACCTTTACTTTCTATCTAATGACGCCTGTCAGAGCATTTTATTATTTTGTTTGCTTGGTCGGTAGTAGGTTCATCAGCTACACAACTGTCTGTTTTGTGGATTTTCAATGTATCATAATGAAAGATATCAGTTCCCTTTTGGGACACTAGGAAGAAGCATCAAGGACAAAGAATTCTACCTACCAATTCTTCCCTTCCTCTCCTCTTGGGGACAAGGGAGAAGCAATAAGTTCAAACAAACTGTCCTTGCCTATTTTTCAGAGGAAAAGAACTTCTCACATTCCAGCTTTACCCTTAAGTTTTAAATGTTCTGCTCCTTGCCCCAAGTCTCTCCATTGCTGGTCCCTGAATTCTTGCCCAACCCAAAGTATAAAGAATTTTCCACCTACTCTCCAGGTCAGTTTTTCATGGAGCCAGAGTTTTAATATAACTTTCTATCCATCAGCCTGAAACCTCAGCAGATGCTTGCCATCAGAGGAGTTAATGGGTAGGAGTTCAGAATACAGGGGAAAAAGGAGAAAAGAATTCAAGTTTTCATGTCTTAGCATCTTCTCTAGCTCTTTAGAGAGAAAATATTTCCATGGGCAAAGAAAACTTGTCTATAGGCCAAGAGATGAAAAAAAAATCATAAACTCTCACTCATATTCAATTTCCTGTATATTCTCTTTGATTTGAAGTTAAAACTCAAGGAAAACACTTCAGAGTTATTCTAGATGTACTTTTCTTTTTACTGAATTGTACTTTTTCAACCTTACATCTGATTGTCTAGTATATCCAAGTAACATGTATTCACTTGTTTCTCATAAATCCTCACCATTCTCACTGTCAGGGATCTCATTAAGATTTTTACCTTTAGTCTAAATTATTGCAATAATTTCATAATGGATATCTCTGCCTTTAGCACTTTCTTTAGTGTCAACTTTTAAATTTCCTTTTTTTTTTAAGATTTTATTTATTTGACAGGCAGAGATCACAAGTAGGCAGAGAGTCAGGCAGAGAGAGAGAGAAAGGGAAGCAAGCTCCCTGCTGAGCAGAGAGCCCGATGTGGGGCTGGATCCCAGGGTCCTGGGATCATGACCTGAGCCAAAGGCAGAGGCTTTAACCCACTGAGTCACCCAGGCACCTCAAAATTTCCTTTTTAGAAAAAAAGATTTTATTTATTCATTCATTCATTCATTCATTCATTCATTTGAGAGAGAAAGAAAGCACAAACAAGGGGGAGGGGCAGAGGGAGAAGGAGAAGCTGACTTCCCACTGAGCAGGGAGCTTGACCTGGCTCAGTCCTGGGACCCTGAGATCATGATCTGAGCTGACGGCAGACACTTAACTGACTGAGCCACCCAGGCGTCCCTTAGGGTCAACTTATAAGGCAGCACTGGACATAGACTATTAAAACTCATCACTTTTTGATTAGCTCAGAAATATTTGGTGCCTACTAGTTGCTTACAAAATAAAGTACAAAATCCTTATAATATTGTGTAAGATTTTTCTATTATGTGAACTCATTCTTTGATCCTTTACAACTTCATCTACAGGCAATCCTCCACCTCAGATCAGGGCACCTCACATTATTGCCTTCCTCCAGTGTGGTCCCTTTGCTCTTTGTAGTCTCCCTGAAGAGGATGCAGCATTTGAAGGAAGACCCCAAATTTCAAAAGCCAACCCTTCATTACAAATTTGAATGGATTGACTCTCTAAAGAATGAGGAATTTATTATAGTTTTGGAATGATTAGTATTTAGTAACTCATTAATGCATACCAGCCTTATTTGACTTTACAAAGTTTTGAAGTGATTACAGAAAATGTATATAATACAAAGGGACAAAATGAATACTTGGGTATTTGAAGAAAAACTAAAACATAGACAGACACTAAAAAATACACAAATAATCATGCTACCACCTGCTATAGACTTAGAAAAAAATCAAACTCTAAGTTTCTCATTATCAAACAAAATAGAGAAGAAAGTTAAATTTCTTTTATGATGGAGTCTAAAATTCAAGCATCAGATTTTAAGATAAAGATAACATTGACTATTAGTGAAAGATAAAGGAATTTCTTTACAATTTCTTTATAATCAAAAAGACGTCTCTGTGATGTTCATACAGCATTCTTAATAATATTTCTATTAGAAGCTCAGTCATTAACAACTGTTTTTTTGCCACACCCTATGCTGAAGTCAAGTGTCGTGTGTCTAAAGTTACTTCAATATAGACTATCATGGAAAGCCTGAACAACAGGATTATATTGTGCTGATTTCAGACAGTCTCACTTGTACTAAGAGTTAACTAATTTGCATTTAGAACAAAGTTTTTTTTTATTTTTAGTTTTGTTTTAGTTTAGTTTAGTTTTGTTTTGTTTTTTTCAGAGATAGAGAGAGAGAGAAAGAGAAGGAGAGGAGAGTGAGGCCAGGGCAGATGCAAAGGGAGTGGTAGAGAGCACAGGGCTCAATCTCATGACCCTGACATCATAACCTGAGCTGAAACCAAGAGTCTGATGCTTAACCAACTGAGCCATCCAGGTGCTCCTAGAGCAGATTCTTAATTTGATGTCATTAATATCAATAATAATGCTAGCTCTTGCAGGCTCAAGAACTATCATCCCAAAAGATAGATCTGAACTCCTGGTACCTGTGAATGTGACTTTATTTGGAAACAAGATCTTTATAGATGTAGTCAAGTTAAGATGAATTCATCAAAGTGGGTCCTTATGGGAAATGGATGAGTTAGACACAGACAGAGAGAATGCCATAACAGCAGAGGTAAACAAGGTTGTGATATATCTACAAGACAGGGAACATCAAGAATTACTGGTAGGGGCACCTGGGTGGCTCAGTGGGTTGAAGCCTCTGCCTTCAGCTCAGGTCATGATTCCAGGGTCCTGGGATCGAGCCCCGTGTCAGACTCTCTGCTCACTGGGGAGCCTGCTTTCCTTCCTCTCTCTCTGCCTGTTTCTCTGCCTACTTGTGATCTCTATCTGTCAAATAAATAAATAAAATCTTAAAAAAAAAAAAAAAGAATTACTGGAAACACCAGAAGCTGAAGGGAAAGCATGCAAAAAATTCTTCCCTACAACCTTTAGAGAGAGGATGGCCCTGCCAGCAACTTCATTTCAGACATCTAGCCTTCAGAACTATGAGAGAAAATAATTCTGTTGTTTTCAGCCACCAGTTTGTGGTACTCTATTAACAGCAACCCTAAAAAAATGAATATGCTAGCTAACATTTATTCAACATTTACTAAATGCCAGGCATTATTTTAAAGTGTTTTACATGTGTTACCTTATTTAATTAGCATAGAAAGTACTACGAAGTATTAACTGATATTATTCTTTGATTACATGAATAAACTGAAGCAAAAAAAGATAATGTAAATGTGTCCAAGATCTTACAATTAGGAAGTGGAATTAGCTCCAGAATCTCATCTCTAAATAACTTCTTAATGCCACTTTTTATTAGTTTATTAATGGGCATCATTCAACACCATGAAATTTTATATATGGAGGCATATGCATAATCCCTATAAGAAAAAATTATAAATTGAATTTGAACAAAATTAAGGACTTTTGAAATCACTTCAAAAATAAAAAGTTGCTAAGTGGAGGAAATGAGTTCCAAGGTATATATCTGATAAATTGTATCCACAATATATAAAGATCCTACAATTCAGTGAAAATGAGCACAAGATTTGACTTGATATTTCACCAAGTAAGGTTTACAAATGACTATTAATCATAGAAAAACACATAATTAGCTAGGGAAATACAAATTAAAAGTGCAATAAGATACCACTGTATGCATAAATGAATGGTTTTAATCCAAAAGACTGACAATACCAATATTGTCAAAGTTGGGAAGAAACCCTTACCCATTGCTGGTAGGAATATAAAATGGTATAACCACTTAGAGATAGTTTGTCAGTTTCTGAAAAAAAAGTAAGTTAAACATATACTCATCATACCACTCAACAATTCCAAAACAAGGCTTGTATTCCAAACAACTGCAAACCTATGTTGAAACAAAGGTTTATATACAAATAGTTTTAGCAGCATTATTCATGGAAACCAAAAAGTTGAAACCATCCAAGTGTCCATGCCCATGTTTACATCATATTAGTTTCTACAATGTTCTACCAATGTTCTATATCCTACTACAATATTTCAAAGTAATTTTTGAAATAGAAAATTATATTTCTATAGGAGAGGAATCACAATGAATATCATTTGTTCAGAGCCCTTTTCAGGAAGAATAATGGTATCTGAAACATGATCCTATTAGAAACAACAGTCAACATCTATTTCATCTTCAAAGTTAGCATGTGTGTCTCCTCATGCAAAGATTCTTACCTGGAGATTCTTGGAAGAGTTTCTTTTGGACCACAAAGTGGCTAATATATCTGCATATTTCATGACTACACATGTATTTTTTCCTGAAGTTACTTTGACTCTTTATCCTCTTTTTAATTAAAACTATCCCTAACTTGATGAGGTTTATCCAAATTACTTCTCACTTATTAGTGTTTATCCACTAAAACAGAGTTTATGACAATTATGGCAATCATTTATGTCAATATTATTCATAAGCAAAACACATCACCTCATCATCATTAACATTTATTTAATGGGCAAAATGTGAGAGCAGAATGACAAAGGCTAATACCAAAACATCAAACACTAGGAAGAAATAAGAATCAGTCTAATTGGTTATAATATTGATCACTACATTTTCTGACACTGAAAAACATTTCAAAGTCATCATACTATAAATATTCTTGATTGGTTTCAACTTTTAAAATTAACAAGAAGTATGGATGAAACTCAGCTGTAACATACTGTATGGTCATAAAAATTGCTCATAGATGACATCTGATGCCATTGGTGGGTACTGAATTCCAATAGGCTAGATGGCCATATCATACAATTTAAGTGCATTTATTACCACGTATATTTATAAGCAAACACAGGAGACATAATTGTGGCTGCTAGATAGATGTGGATATTAAAAACATTTTTAATATTAAAAATAAAAGTATAGCCTACAGCAGACATGTTGTGGAAAGAGGAAATAAGGTAGGAATAAATGTAGCTATTTTCCGCTTTTTATTTTTATTTTATTTATTTTTTTAAAAGATTTTTTTTATTTGACAGATAGAGATCACAAGTAGCAGAAAGGCAGGCAGAGAGAGAAAGCAGGGAAGAAGGCTCTCTGCTGAGCAGAGAGCCCGATGCGGGGGCTAATCCCAGGACCCTGAGATCATGACCTGAGTCAAAGGGAGAGGTTTAACCCACTGCGCCACCAAGGCACCCCTATTCTCCTCTTTTTAAAAGAGTGGGATGACAAAAAGTACTTACTCTTCATAGTTGATAGAATAAGAAATGGAGTTCTAAGTGTTTTTAAAATAACAAAAGCTGAATGGGAGAAGATATTTGCAAATGACATATCTGATGAAAGATTAGTATTCAAAATCTATAAAGAACTTATACAAATCAACACTCAAAAAACAAATATTCCAATTAAAAAATGGGCAGAGGACATGAATAGACATTTTCCAAAGAAAATGGACAGATGGCCAACAGATACATGAAAAGATGTTCAGCATCACTCAACATCAAGGAAATGCAAATCAAAACCACAATGAGATATCACCTCATACCTGTCAGAATGGCTAAAATCAAAAACATGAAAAATAAGTGTTTGCAAGGGTGTAGAGAAAAAGGAACCCTTGGTTTGCATTCCCTTGGTGAGAATGCAAACTGGTACAGCCACTGTGGAAACCAGTATGGAGATTCCTCAAAAAATTAAAAAAAAAAAAAAAATGGAACTACACCATCATCTAGTAATCACACTGCTGAGTATTTACCCAAAAAATACAAAAACACTAATTCAGTGGGATGCCCATAGAGGGAAGGTGGGTGGGGTGGGATGGGTAAAATAGGTGATGGGGATTATGGAGTGTACTTGTGATGAGCACCGGTGATGTGAGGAATTGTTGAATCACTATATTGAACACCTGAAACTAATATAACACTATATGTTAACTACACCAGAATTAAAATTTTACGAAAGTGTATGTAAAATAAATAAATAAATAAAGTTACAGAAGCCATCCTAATATAATTAAATTAGTCATATAAGTATCTAATATCTGGAGAATTTAGAAGAAGGAAAGTTTGCATAAATGAGATGGCTTCTCATTTTTTTATAAATACATGGTCCACAGGAGATGAATTAGAAATAGAAGTATAAGAACATTTAATGTTATTAGGGATAGAGCCGGTAACAAAAATAAAAGCTAAGAGGTGGTACTTAAGGTAAATAAGATTGTGCTTTCCTACCACTTCTTTCTCAGTAAGTCCTTTATACTATTTGATTAATTACCATATAAATGTGCTACTTTGATGAACATATGTATAAATAAGTCTAAAAGAACATCATTCTTCCTGAGCAGAACTTAACTTTTTCCCCTTCTGAAAGCTCTGAAAGATGCATACAAGCTTCTGAGCTTGACTGCTTTTTGCCCTTCATGAGACTGACAACAAAACCTGGATGGACAAAAAAGGCTGAGTCAACCAACAGAGTGATTATTGCATTTACTTTTTGTACATTTCTGATTCAATAAGGAGTCACAAAATATGCAATAGTCTTATTACAGCAGTAGCCCTGGCATAATATACACATGAAGATGCTTCATTTTTTCTTTTTACAACTTAATTGTCTTTAAGCACATCCCTGAATAAAACTTTTGATCTGTTTGATACCAGGCTCTTTCGTCACTTCATTGCTCTAATTCTTTTCTGGAGCACACTGATGGACTTAATGTGTTTTGTTCCTACAGTGCACATCACAAGCAGTTTGTGTCTCTTTTGTTTGTTCTAATCAAAGGGGATATGTACAGGAACATCACAACCCACAACACCGGGGTGACAGGAGTTGGCATCCTTCTATAATTGGGATGATCTTGACCATGTAGGAGCTTGCTTGTGTTTTCTAGCTCTCTAGCTCATTGAGTTTCCAAGGTCTATAATGATTTTTGTAAGTATTACCTCCAAAAAAGGCACCATCCAGTAACACAAATTACATGTACTTAAACCTATATCAAATTAGGGATGAATAGAGGAAATTGCAAGGTTTATATTTAAATAATTATGTAGGATGAATATGTTTTGCTTTTCCATTTTCATCCATGAAAAATGCCACGTACAAATCATGCTGACAATTCATACTTACTGACAAATGTTCCACCCTTATTATGGCTGCAAGAGAAATAAAAAATCATGGGGACTTTTTTACTTTTTTCTCCTGATTTGTGTTAATACAAGTTTTAAAGTAATGGGCTGATTGCTACCAAGTAAACTATCTTGCAAAAATAATCAGAGACTGTTTTTGCCCTTTAAGATATTTTTGTAACATTAGTAATTAATAGTTTATCGGTTTAATATAAGTGAAAGAATTATATACAGTGAACTGCAATGTACACAGGGTTGGCTCCCTTCTTCAGAGTTGGTGTTATCTATTGACATAGGGATTTGCATTCTTGTCCAGTAATGCATAAACATACTCATTTATGTTAAGTGGCACAAATAATTCTGTAAGAACTTACATAGTTGATATGACATTCCTTTTTATAATGCAAATTGTATTAGATCATAAAGAATATGAATAGAGCCTAAAGTGTTGTCACGGTGGAAGAATGAGGAGTAACAAATATTCATAAAAGTATTTCAGCAAGCAAACAAACAAAAGTCTTTTAAAAGCATGAGGTGAATCCCATTCTGTATATCCTATGTACACCTACAAATGTACCTCATGCCCATAATAGTTGCTGAATGAATATTTGCTCAATGAATGGCTAAACTTACGCATAGAAGAAAATAAGGCATTAGTACATCAAGCCTTAAAGATTTATCTAATGCTAATATAATTAACATTTTCTGAAGCAATGATGGGATCCTCAGAATGGTCATTCCCCTATTTTGGGCTTATATTATTACACAGCACTGCCTATTGAGAACTTAAAAGGTCTTTATGTATCACCTTCTCTTTAAAGTACTAGAAGAGGGGTACCTGAATGGCTTAGCTGGTTAAGTGTCCAATTCTTGATTTTGGCTCAGGTCATGATCTTAGGGTTGTGAGATCAAGCCCTGTGCTGGGCTCATGCTCAAAACAGACTCTACCTGGGATTCTCTCTCCCTTTTCCTTTGCCCCCCAACTCTTTCTCTCTCACATAAATAAATAAACAAAATTTTTTAAAAAATAAAAATACCAGAAGAGTAAAGAGAAAGAGGTCAGTTGATCCAGTCTCAGTCACACGCACACTTTTAAACCAATCACTGTGCCCCGGGAGGCAAATTGTATAAGAACCCAGTATCTCCCATTTATATTCCCTGGTAGAGTGAAGGTGGAAGAAGGAGCTTCCCCAATATAACTATATAAGCTTAAACATGGCCTATGGGAAAGTTAGCATGAGCCAGGCAACAGCCCTAGTTTTTCTATTGTATAGATTAAAGTTTTTGTACTTTAATCATGTTGGGAACTTACTGATATTTTTCCTGCCTTTACCTATCATTCGATAGGTAAAGATAGTCCTTACCTATCATTTCTGTCATTAAAAAAAGCCAGAATAATATTGACACCTGAAAGGATCACACAAAAAAGAATATTAACTTTCATCTGTACATGAAGGCAAATTTATTACTACAGCAAATTTTACTAAGACAAATTTCCAGGCTAAATTCAAGGATTCTTAGTGGGTTAGAAGGAAGGCTTCTTGTCTTGACCCAGGACTATATTAGAATATCAGCTAGGGTAAAATCATTTATAATGTGAACACTTCCCCAAATTTTTTCTGTCATTTTCAACTCTCATACACTGCTCAACTCCATGCCCCAATCTAAGGTCAGCTCCTACTGTTTTTCCAAGACACTTTCTGAGTCACTGTCATATGTCCTTCTTATGAGACCCCTATTACTTAACATAGTATATATAGCAACATGCCTTGCCCACTAGATTAGAAACTCCTGAGAAGCAGGGTTCATATTTTATCAGGTCTATTGTTCCCATGACCTGATATAAAGTAGTCACTCAATGAACCCTCCAATGTCCAGTATCTGTCTCTATCAATGAAACTTTTATGATTATTCTGGTATCCTACTGTAATACCTATCAGAACCATAAAGTGAACTTTCTCAAATACTTTGACATGTTAGCTTTCTTGCAAGATTAGAGTTAACTACTTTCAGGGTAGTATCTACCAAAATTAGTTTTTTATTAATTTCAAATTAATTGGTATCAGTAGATAGGATACTGCTAAAAGCCATATATATCTATAAGAGAGAAAGTTAAAAATGTAGAAAGACTTTTCATACCACTGGAGAAAATATAGCATAAGTTTACATAGAATAAACTCCCTCTATCAAAAACATTTGCATGTATCATGTAGTTTTTTTTTTAATTTAAATTCAATTAGCCAACATACAGTGTACCATTAGTTTCAGATGTAGAGTTCAGTAACTCATCTGTTGCACATAACACTCAGTGCTCATAACATACCTGCCCTCCTTAATGCCTGTCACCCAGTTAGTTACTCCAACCTCCCACCCACCTGCCCTTCAGCAACCCTTCAGTTTCTTTCCTGCAGTTAAGAGTCTCTTTCCATTTCGTTTGTTTTCCCTCCCTTCCCCTATGATTCTCTGAACTGTTTCTCAGATTCCTCATCAGAGTGAAACCATATAATAATTGTCTTTCTCGAACTAACTTATTTCATTCAGCATTAATATCCTCCAGTTCCATCGATGTCAATGTAAAGGGTAAGTTTAAACATTCATGCACAGAATTAAGCTTCTTTACTATCTGGCCTCAATAGACTTTCAAACATAGCTGCTACATGAAATTTCTCCTGCAGCTCTACCGGCCTAAATAAGCTAAGAATGTTCCACTTCCCTGGCTTTGTTTCTACTGTACCTTCTCTCTGCAATACCTTCCCAGATCCCAATGACTTTCTAAATTCTATTCATCCTTAAAGCCCTTTCTTCTGCAATCTGAAAATTTCTTTGGCCAGTCTAGAATGCAAGCATCTCTTTCCTTAGTAACATCATGACAGCATTATTGTGAGGACTGCTCATTTGACATTTAACAAATTATTCTTTTATGAAAATTCTTGAAAAAACTGTTAATGTTATTTTACTCTTTGCACGCAAGTTGTTTCCTCCCCAAATACATGTAAAATACTTGACAACAAAGATAATATTTCTGTGTCCCCAAGTGGTTAACACCCAGGTAGAGAGGAGGCACTTAGTAAATGGTTATTGACTAAATAGGCATGCTACAATAGAAAGCTACTTTATGATGTTTCGTATCATAAATATTCTACCAAAGCCTTGTTGGAAAGTCTTTTCCTTTCTCTCTAAATCCAAGGGTACATATCCTTTTTATTTATAAAATGAACATCTTTATTATCATTACAAGGTGTAGAAGAGACCTATTCATGATCAAGACGTCTGAATCTATGTATTTCATAGGCATTAATTTATGAAAAAGAAACATTTCAACTTTTAAGCAACTTTGTACTACATTTTCTTACTTAATTTCAATCTTAATGTTCTGCACATGGGAGTGCAGTCTTCTGACCACAATTCTTCCTCATTTGAACTAAGGATATGATTAAAAAGAGAACTGATCACTTTGAAATATATGATAGACTGTCACTAGTGTGATAAAGGACAGGAAAGGAGAAAGAAAATCTATATAGAGAGCCATATAGTCCTTTTTTTATTTTGCAAAAAATGAAAATTTGATATGTTTCTATAAATAAAACCATACCTTTGTAAAATCTGATCAAAGAATTACTATATATAAAACATTTATTAAGTTGGAACCATCTGGTCACATTAAAATTTTTGGAAAAAAAAAAACTCTTCTTAAGTGTAGAATTATGTTTGAAATGTTCATATTGGTACAATTTTTTATTGGCACACAAGAAATCCAATTTCCAGGTTCATTACCCAAAACAACACAGAAATTTGAAACAAGAAAATATCTTGAGCTTGAACGATAGATCAAGCTATAATTCATACACCACATTCCCTTATGGACTCTTAGGATAAGAAGAAAGAAGAAGAAAAAAGGCAATTTTTCTGCCCACTTGATCGATGTTCCATTTGACCTCTGCAATGCCCTCCTGCCATAACCTTTTAAATACCATCTGCTCTTTTTGTGAAGAGTGTGATGGGAAGAAGTCACTTCTAGACAGCAATTGATTATAAGAACATTAATCAAGGGCATGGATTATCTGTAGCACGACACTGTGTGCAGTAGTTAAGCGATCTGGCCTTCAGTGTGATTGGAAAGGCTAATCCTTATGCAGAAGCCTAAAATGGGCTTAGCAACACATGTTTAAGTAGAGCAGAGCAAATAATGCATGAACATTTATTGGAATCTATGATAAATTTCAGCAATTTTAGGGCTAATTTGTTTACCAAGTGTAATGGGATTAGATTGATTATAATATGTGCTCATAAAATGCTATACATAGCTCAGATGTTTGTTCCAATCACAGAGAACAACAAAAAAAGGCTATGCAGCTTGTGCTTAGGATTTTAAAATATGGCATTTTCTAGCATAATTTGAATAAAACATAATCTGATTTTTTATTTACTTTTCTCCAATAATTAATACAGTCTAAAAGAGGCTTAAGCTCATATGAAAACAGTCAACAAATACTGTATGTCTATAAGTAGAATTTTTTTTACTTTATAGATATGAATGCTTAAAAAACAAGCTTTTCAAATTTCCACATATTTCTCTAGATATGTAAAATTTATTGTATAACAGTCTCAATTAGTGTTCAATATCCTACAAAAAGTCTTCATTAAAAAGCAATGAGAATGGATTACAAAGAAATGCTGAAGGTGTGTGCATATGTGTGTGCACATGTGGGTGTGCGAGTGTGTGTGTGTGTGTGTGTGTGTTAGAAGGGAAAGAGAAATGAGGGGAGGGAAGGAGGAGAAAAGGAGGGAAGAAGAAAGAGAGAAATTAAGAGGGACAGACATTATTTAAATCTAAATACCTTAATCATTTCATTCCTGCCTTATCATGCCCACCCAGAGCAGAGGAGTTTGTTATTTATACAAAAACAAACTTCTAGAGGAAAAAAAAATCACATTACCACTGAAAAAGGCAAGGCGAGTTATCTTGGCAGATAAAATAGGAAGAAATGTTAGTCAGAACAGCATTTGTTTTTGTTTTTGTTTTTGTTTTTTGAAGAATGAGCATTTAAATCCTGCAAAAAGAACAACAATAATAAAAAGAAACTAAAGAATATTGTATAATATCATGAAAGAGTATTTTTATTTAAGTAGTTTAATTAATGTGAATTGTTAATGATTATAATATTTTAGACCTCAAACCAGCACCAAATGCATAGGTGCTTCAAAAATAATCTTTGTCTAAACTATACCTTTCTCTGCAAAATGAATAGTAGACAAGTTATTTTCTATTTGCTGGGGGGGGAAATCCCAGCTCCCTAGAATTTTGCTCTAAATAAGATCTTTCTCTACGGTAATTCTTTTTTTTTTTTTTCTCATTTAAAATTACCACACACACATAGTTAAAAGTCAAATAGTACTAAAAAGGTAATAAATTGTATGATTCATTGATCTCAGTTACAAGGAACAAAAACAAATCTAGCTAACCTAAGCAGAACCGAAATTTATGTGGAGGGTCCTAGGAAACTCACTGCATTGTTGTGAAGGCTGGTGAGCCAGATTAGAAAAATGCAGGAGTAAGAGAAGACAGGAAAAGGAACCACAGCAAGGTTATGAAGCAGGGGTCCGTTTAGATTAACATCATTGCTTTCCACCACATGGTCATTGCTAATGGCCAGCAGGATTCCTGCTACCTGTGGATGCTATGTCCACAGTGAACACTAACACATCTGAAGCTTCATTCTGCTTTCAGTCTAGAAGCCAAAAGAAAGGAAAGGTTGCAATTATCTGGCCCCTCAGTTTCAGTGCCCCGACCCATTTGCCCCTTTATTTTCTTTCTTTTTTCTGAAATTATTATTAAGCTATTATTGAACTGTCTTGGGTGATAGTGTAAGTATTTTTTTTTTTTTCATTCTTGTTTCTAGTTGTTTTATTTTTCTGGGAAATTTCATTGTTTGCATTATAACTATTTTAAATTTTGTAAGTACTTTAGAATTGAAAAAAAAAATTCTAAAGGATTTTTTTGTTGCTGTTCTTTAGCTGGTTTACTTTCAGCATATTCTGTTAGTGGTGTTTATCCTGTCCTCTAACAAGGCCAATGACATTCTCTATGTTAAAATGATGCTAATTATCTATTTGACTCTCAGAAAGGAGTGGGTAATGGGAAGGTCATTTTGTTGGAAAAGACCTAAAACTGTCAGTATACACTGATCTTTAATATAGGTGTAGTCTTCCAAGGTGAAGTCTGCAATTTTCAGCACTGAAAATTATAGTCCTTCCTGCTAGGGCTTTAGCATCAGGGCAAGGCTGGTTGGCTGAGTAAACTATGCCCTGAGAAAACGACACTTCTACCTTTCACTACTGCCCTCTTTTTTTAGGTGCTCAGGAATTCAGAATCTTGTCCCCTTGATGTTTCTAAAACAAAACAAAACAAAACAAACAAACAAACAAACAAACAGAAAACTCATTTGCTCTGCCTGAAAGCAGTTAATGTACTTGATATATTGTGCAGGTGTTTTTACTCAACACCCTATTTGCAAATGGTCCATTTCACCCTCTTTCATCTTCCACTGTTTGTGGTCCCCATGTTCCCCCAAGTTTCTCAGGAATTCTTCAAGAGTGTTTGTCTTATTTCCCATGGTGGTATCTTTCTGACACTTCTTTTGGTTTTGCTTCCTACTTACTACTAATCTAGCTATATTTCTACTCTGGCTCACAGTCTTCTAAAAAGTTGTGTGAACACTTTTTCACTGATACGCTCTCTCCTATATGCTTTTGTGAGATTATCAGTATCCTTGCACTCTCAAAATGGATTGTTTATGAGAATTTTATTCATAAATATGTGGCCAGAGTTAAGAGAAACATCAAGAGATGCTGTAGTACTCTATAGCTGATAACAGCTGGCGATGGAGCGATCCTTCTAGAATGGTGGTGGTATAAGAAAGGACCCTAAAAGATATCCACCTTGTAATCCCTGGAAACTTTTACCTTACATGGTGAAAGAGACTTTGCAAATATGATTAATGTAAGGTCTCTCTCCAACGGTGAGTTTATCTTGCATTCCCCAGATGGGCCCAATCTGATGACATAGCTCCTTAATAGCAGAGAAACATTAATGGCTATAGTCAGAGAAATGACTATGACAAAACATTTTTGGCTTTTGACATGGAGGGAAGGTCTATGATTCTCTAAAAACTATAAAAGGCAATAAAATTGATTCTCCTGTGGAGCTTCCAGAGAGGAATGTAGTCTTGTTGATATCATGATTTTGACCCACTCAGACCTGTGATCTGCAGTATTGTAAAATAACATATTTGTGTCATTTGAAGATTTTAAGCCTATAGTATTTTATTATACCTCCAAAAAAAAAAAAAAAGCCAGAACCCAGAAAAAATACCTGTCTAATAGAAAACTTCCAAACAGGAACTATGACCTTAGTGATCTTGCTAATACAAGATATTAGTGGCATGTCATGAATGAGGTTAGGGAAATAATACTCAACCTCACTTTTCTCCCTTCTAATTTTGTTGTCTTTCCAGTGACAAAAAATAAATAAATCAAAATAAAAAGAAACTGGAAGTCAAAGGATGTGTGTTTTAAAAAAGTATAGAGAAGAATGGAGTATAAATATGGAAGGATAAAAGGAACATATCTGGCATACCTATTCCACTTGTTATCTTTTTTATTTTTAATGTGGTTTCATAAAGCAGAGTAGATGAACACTTATCAATATTACATTTGATGTTCTAAACAATGCTTATAGACTGAAAACTGATATACAAATACCTTAATCTAAAATATTCTCTTATAAGAAAACAAGGGCTAATCCTTACTGGATGCTCATACACTTGCCAGACATATGTGTAAGCACTTTGCATTTAATAATTCACTTGATTTTTAACAGACTTTTGAAGCATTTTTGGTTTTTTTAATCCCCCCTTCCTCTTTTTTTGGTTCTGTTTTAGGAGAGGAAAATCAGGCAAAAAGCAAAGTAACTTGTTAATACTGATATAGTCACGATTTTAGATCAGGCAGTTTGTTGCCTGTTGCACTGTGTGCCTTATGACAAAATGATGCATTCCTAACCTATATTAAACAAATAGTGATATTTGATGATTGGTAAAGGGAAAAAAATATTTTACGTTTCATAATAAAAAAATTAAAGATCTTTTCCAATTATCTACAATAAGTATTAGAGAAAAATTTTCCTTACCTTCATTCTTTGCCTTGACGTTGTAAGTTGTTTTTTTCCTTTCCTTTTAGCATTTGCTTTGTGTGGGTGTGCTTGTAATTACTGAAGGTAATTATTTTACCTAAAGCTCTTAAGCGGAGAGAGTCAGTCAGGAATACTTATTGACTTCCCCTGGGTGTAAAGCACTGTACCAGAAACTATGAGATTAATGAAAGAGAAAAGTCCTCACAGATAAGTAAGCAAACAATTACAAAGAAGGGTGATAAGCATAATGAGCACAGGGACTTATAGAAAGAAAGAAAAAAGATGGTTTACTCACCTGACAGTATGGGGTAGTCAGGTTAATTTGCAGAAGATGGTCGTTGTAGGAGTAAGGGTCTGGATGAAAGGATAAGGAAGGGGAGTTCTATAAATGGAGAATGCCATGTTAAAAGAGAAAGGGATGAATAAATAAACTGTGGTACATCTAGATAAGGAATATTATTCAGCACCTAAAAGAAATGAACTACTAAGCCCTAAAAAGACATTGAAGAAACTTAAATGCATATTGTTCAATGAAAGAATCTGAAAAGGCTACATACTTTGTGGTTCCAACTATATGGCATTCTGGACAAGACAAAACTGTGAAGACAATAAGAAAGAACAGTGGTACGGGTGCCTGGGTGGCTCATTCCGTTAAGCATCCAACTTTTGGTTACAGTTCAGGTCATGAACTCTGGATCCTGAGATCAAGTCCTGCGTTGGGTTCCGTGCCCTAGCTGGGGTGGGTGTGAGGTATTTGGTTGGGATTCTTTCTCTCCCTCTGCCCCTTCCCGCTCTCCCTCTGTCTCAAATAAATAAATAAAAAGAACAGTGATTGCCAGAGGTTAGGGGGGAGGGGGAGCAATGAGGAGGGATGAATAAGTAGAACACAGGGATTTTTTTAGGGCAGTAAAAATACTCTGTATGATCCCATAATAATGGTTACATGTTATACATTTGTCCAGATCCATAGAATGTACAATATCAAGAGGGAACTGTAATGCAAACTATAGACTTTGGATGATTTTGATGTGTTAATGTGAGTTCATCAATTGTAACAAATGTACCAGACTGGTGGGCAATGTTGATGATGGGAAAGGCTGTACATGTGTGGGGACATGGAGTATATGGGAAATTTCTATTATTTTTCCTCCTCTTTGATTTCTAAAGAAATTAAGTAAGAGACTCTTAATCTCACAAAACAAACTGAGTGTTGCTGGTGTGGGAGGAGAGTATGGAGAGGGTGGGTTGGGTTGAGTATGGTTGGGTTATGGACATTGGGGAGGGTATGTGCTATGGTAAGTGCTGTGAAGTGTGTCAGGCTGACAATTCACAGACCTGTACATATAATAATACATTATATGTTAACAAAAATAAATTTAAAAAATTAAGTATTAACAACATAGAAAAGAGGACCAAAAATGACTGTGTAAATAAGGACTTGTAATATTTCAATTTGCCTGAAGCATAGAGTGGGATGTAAAAAGGTGAAGATTAAGGCGCTTGGCACCCAGCAGTGTTCATAATCTTCCAAAGTCTGACAAACAACCTAATATTTTCAATCATTCCCAACATAAACTTAGACCCAATCTGTATAAGCACTATGCTGAGCTTGATATATATTCTGTCTATTTCTATTCCATTTTTCTCAACTCAGTCTTTGTAACTTGGCATATCATTTGCTTTCTCCTCTCAGTAACTTGCATTTGAACATCTTTAAAGAAAAACAGGATAACAGTGATAGGTGCTCTTTCTTGTAAGACTCACATTACTCTAGAATTGAGCTAAGTCATACTTTACATATATTACTTCTTTCCATATCTTCTATCCTCTTCTTATAAGCCCTCTGTAACTATTAATCTTTCTGCACTACTGTAACATTAATGTATTTGAATACAGTTGAATTGACCTATCATATAAAGTTATATTTTGTTGTTCATTCTTATTAATTCTCTTAATTTTCCAATTGTTTACATGGGTTCACACTTGTTAGCAAGAAGTTCAAGAATCACCTGTCTCTTGAAGTCCTTGCTTGAATTATATTAACATTCTATGGGTATCTTCAGTAGTAAGATGGTCTTTCTAATGCTTGACCTAGGAAGAAGTCAGTATGAATGGTCCATCACTACTACTTCTGCTGCCAAATAGTGTCACTCTTTTAAGTCTGACTTTGCAGAGCCCTTGCCAAGTGCCGCAGTGATGTTTTTGCTAGTCTGATTTCTGCCAGCCAATAGAGGATCCTAACAGTCACATGTCAAACATCTCTTTACTTACATTGAGATGCATATTTGTTGATTTCCACAGAACAACCACTTTGTTAGGGTAGGTCCAACAGCTTTCTTTCCCACAAATTTCCCAAATTCTAGTTCTAAGTTTGAGCTACACATACAGGCTAAACTTAAAAAAGAAAGTGCAATTCCCTTTCAAATTAGCTTAATTCTTTTACTGAAGATAAGCAGAGAAGACCACTTCTGCTAAACGGGGCCAAGCAAGCCAAGGACAAAGAAAGCCAAGCTAGAGGTCTAGTTGAGAGGAAGACTCAGAGAAGCCTCACTAAAGTATGGTCAAAGAAGTAGTCTTTGTCAATTTTCCCCCTCCTACCCCCCGCAAGCATTGACAAAAAAAATGTTTCTAAACATCAACAAATGTCCTTGGTAGGGACAAAATCACAGGTCATTGCACAGTTGTTCTAGATGTTCATGTTGGACAATTTTATGCCCTACAATTTCACTGCCTTAGAGTTAGAGGGTTTTTTTTTTTAATTAAAAATATTTAGTCAATCATGAAAATAAACTCTTAAAGTTATAAAGTGAGAAATAAGAAAAAGTATTTACCACCTGTTTGACATTCCCCCACCACCATTTCATACGAGAGTTTTTGGAGAATTTTCTTGTTTTGTGTGTGTGTGTTTTGTTTTGTTTTGTGTTTTCTTTTTATTGTTTAGGTGATTTTCTATAAGAGGTGATGTTACTGGATATTTCGTTATTCACTGTCTTGATGAGTTTTACTTGTCTTTTCTTCCAATAGCAGCAAAAACCTTAGGAATTTTAAAGGAAGAAAGAAAGTAAAAATCATTTATAAATTATATTGAAAAAATTACTCCCTTTTCAAAGAAAGATTATATTTATATTTATACCTTTTATATTCCTCTGGTGAGCATGCTGAAAGGATTCTCAGGTGATACAAATGAGTGGGAAAATATTTGATGTGACTATTAAATTTTCACATTACAACACACTTATACAAGTTATTTATTTTAATGATCCATGTGACTTTGGTCTAGTATGTTATACTTTTCTTCTGTCTTCAGAGAATATTAGGATTTATTAATCCTATTAGGATAGGCATGGCTTGCTACAGATTCTCCAATACCATTTTGAGAAAAGGGATATGTTAACATATAAAATACACTTCTATTAACAAGCACTGTAATTAGATATTAAATACACTAGAAATATATACCATACAAGCAGAATTATAAACAGGATAATTAGAGTGTTAATTTAAAGGCAGAAGAATTGAGCAGTCATATAAAGAATTGCAAATTCATTCATCTATTTTTTCAGTCTTCATTTAACATCTCACATCCAAGAATATGCATCGCAACTTTCTTTGGTCTAAATGGCTGCTTTCGTTTTTATATTACTGTCAAGTAAACTGAAGATACATTAATTTGGAAAGGATAATTTACTTTGGTTTATATTATGTATTACAATTTGGGTTTCTATCTGACAGCAACTTACATTACACATAATTTCATCCCAGTTAATTATCATATATTTGAATGGGGAATATAGAATCATTTTAGATAGTAATTTAAAAAACTTAACTTGAGATTAAAAACCAAATGAAACAAAATCATGATTTGAATTTATAGAAGTCTTTCACAAGAACATTTCAAATACCAGGTAATTGCATCTTTGATGCATGGCAAAAATTATTCCAAAAAATGATGTTTTTAAAAACAAACACAAAATGGGTTTTGAAAAAGCCTATTTATGAACAAATGATGTAACTTATTAAAGTGAATGAAAGGTTTTCTTAAGGAGGCAAGATTATTCTCATTTTAAGATATTAAATGATCATGTTTCCAATTTAATAATATTAATTTGATTTTCCATAAGATTTTCCTACACTTTAATTTCCTATTTGGAAGTAATAACCAGGATTCAAGATGAATTATTGTATTACCAGAAAGTTAAACACTGTACTTCTGTCCAATGACTGGCTGCAACAGAATCCCAGCATAAATTTTACTTTTAGAGCTATCCAAGGATTATATTTTAGTTATACTTCTTAGTATAGAAAATAAAAGAAAACATGATTTTTTTCTAGCCATAAAAATTACTGAAGAGTTAATTTGGTATTTCTGTACTCTTTTCCAGTAATACAAGGTTGGATCATGGAATATTACTATTTTGCTAGTTAAAATATGCATTATTTTAAGAGTGAGAACTACTATATATATTTGGAAAATGACAGTTTTATATATATACTTCCCTTTAGCATCTTTTAAATGTGTTCTGCAGAGATTTTCATCTGTGACTAACTTAAATAATTATTTTTCTCAATGAGGAGCTTTCTGTAATTTTTGTATTATCTCCAACTACCCTACCCTAAAATAGATTCAGTAGCTTTTAGATCACATAAATTACCTAAAAAATCATCAGTATTGCAATGATAACAGAGGTAGAACATCACTGACACATAAAGAACGATTACTTCAACAGATCCTTAAAAACTTAAATCTTAATTGATGACTAATGATTGCGGCAGGTTTTTATTGGTAGTGACATTTTTGTTTTATCTTGTTTTAATAATTCAGTAGGATTGTCACATGTTCCAACTTTAGTAGAAGCAGAGATGGTAATACTATTTTGTCACATGTCAGAGCCACATAGCTGGGAGGGATCACAGAACACTGTGGTTCTTTATGGCTCAGAATATAACCAGTATTATTTAAAATTATGCTATGAGTACCATTTTTCTAAACTGACTTAACAAAAGATTCTTTTTTTTTTTAATTTTTTTTTTTTTTTTTTTTTTTTGGACAGAGAGATCACAAGTAGGCAGAGAAACTGGAAGAGGGGGAGGGGAAGCAGGCAGAGGGGGACGGGGAAGCAGGCCCCCTGCTGAGCAGAAAGACCGGATGCTTGGCTCTATCCCAGGACCCCTGGATCATGCCCTGAGCCAGAGGTAGAGGCTTAACCCACTGAGCCACCCAGGCATCCCTTAACAAAAGATTTTTTTTTTAAGATTTTATTTATTTATTTGTCAGACAGAGATCACAAGTAGGCAGAGAGGCAAGCAGAGAGAGAGGAGGAAGCAGGTTCCCGGATGAGCAGAGAGTCCGATGCGGGGCTGGATCCCAGGACTCTGGGATCATGACCTGAGCCAAAGGCAGAGGCAGAGGCAGAGGCTTTACACTGAGCCACCCAGGCACCGCAACAAAAGATTCTTAATAAGGAATTAGTTTCTGAGCCTAGAGATATTTGCTCAGGTAGTTCATCTATTGTATTTCATATTTCTTTTTTTATTCCATTTATACACTTTCTTATTTTGAATCTGTAATGCATTCCAATGATTCAAAACCTCAAAATACCCAAGAAAGGCATTTATTTATTAGTGAAACTCTTTCCCCTATTGTCTTACCTATCTTTCATCTTCCCAATCCATATCTTACCTCCAAAATAACTTGTGTTAGTGATTTCTTATATTTCTTTGTAGAACTCTTTAATATAGATACAGAGAGGAAAAAAAAAATCTTACTTTTCCATCATTTTGTCTGTTAACCTATATCATATTATCCACACTTTTCTGAACTTTTTCATTTAACAATGTACTATATTTACATTTAACATTTGTTATATAGGAACATTTAACAATGTATTCTATTTAACAGTGTATTTCATTAAACACTATCCTATATCAGTAAAAAAATTACCCACATGTTTCTATCACTATGTGGATATAAATAGTTTATATATTTAAGTTTTTTCCAATCTTAATGTGTTACAAAAAATGACCTGAATAAACTTGAAAACATGTCATCTCACATATAAACAAGTATACCACCATGACAAATTCTGAGACGTGAAATTGCTCTGTCAAATTGTGTGTTTTAAATTTGGTCAATATTAGCAATTGACTCTTTATAAAGTTTGTACTAGTTACAGTTTTCACCATCAGTGTGAATATCATTCTCCCCAAAACCTCATTAAGAGAACATATTGTCATCTGTAGAGATTTTTTTTCTTTTTCTTCACATTTTGAAAGTTTCTGTTGAAGGTCTGTGTGAATATCAAGGCTCAGGTGACATTTTCTTTCCTGGAGGTTATCTCCTCTGGGTATTGTTCCATATTCTTCTGATAGTGTTGTGAAAGAAATCTGAGTCCCAATTGAATTAATTTCCCCCTCTCAAGGAGATGATATTTCTTTTTTCAGAAAAATTCTGTTCCTTTTCATTATGTGGATTTTAATTTTTTCTAACCGTGCAGATTCTTTATTATCACATTTTTAAATTATACTCTGTCGCATTATTTTGGCTTATATCTTTAAAGATTCCAGTTATATATATATATATATATATATATAGTCTTCTAAATCTGTTATTTATTCTGTTATCTCATTTAACCCTGGTTTTATTAGAATTCCCTTATCCAGGGTCCCTGGGTGGCTCAGTGTGTTAAAGACTCTGCCTTTAGCTCCAGTCATGATCTCAGGTCCATCAGGCTCTCTGCTCAGCAGGGATCCTGCTTCCTTCCCACTCTCTACCTGCCTTTCTGCCTACTCGTGATCCCTGTCAAATAAATAAATAAACTCTTAAAAAAAAAAAAAAAAGAATTCGTTTGTCCTTGTTTTCTCTTTTCACCCTCCATGTCTATTACTGTGATAGCTACAGGTCGTTTTATTTTTGTTTCATTCAAGTTTGTCTTCATTTCTGTTGATGCTGTGGTTAATTTTTCCTGCTTGCTTCTTAAACCCTGTCCATGCTCCATTTTATCCCTTCCATCTTTCTTATCCTCTAGTCCTTGACTTATGTTTTATTTTGTTTCTTTCCATATTGTTATCTTCCTTCATCAATGTATTTGTTTACTAAGTTTGTTTCCTAATTAATGGGAACAGACATGGTCAAAGTTTATTTTTCCTCTATGGTAGTACTTTTTTTCTGGTCTCTTTGTCAGTTGTTAGGTGTCTCTGTTCTTTTTCTTCTTGTTTTACTACTATTGTTTTTATAATAATAGCATATCATTTCTTTTACTATATTATTCACCATTAGCTATGTTACATATATTTGGTCTAGCTGTTCTTATTAATTTCCTGTATATGGAAAGTTGTCCAGGTAATCTACTAGACAGGAAAGTTTCTATTCACCAAAGAATAATTCTATCTCTGTTGCCATAGAGTCAGGTTGTATTTTGTGTGATCCGTTGTACTAATCCTAAACCAAATCACTTGCAGAAGAACATCTTCTGTCTTCCTTATTTACTATAGTTTCCACATTTCTGGTTGAAATCACAATTTCATATAACATTTCATTCATAATGAAATGTTATGAATCACAAGTTTCATATAAACATTTATAAATGTATTTTTCCTAGAATTTATTGAAATAAACTTTCCTAGTCTTGTCATTATCCACACCTCTCCCTATTCTCTCACTTATCTTTTGCCCAGTTGTAGGTAGTTTGACAGCATTTACACATAATTTGGAGTCTGTGGATTACATCTGCTTTTATTTCACACAAAATTGAGTTTCTAAGTTTATTTTTAATCATCTTAAGTGATTGTTGTTGTTTTTGTTTAAAATGATTTTCATGACAAAAGGTGGGAAACTTACCTACATGCCATGTCCATGCTTGAAATCTCACCTGTTTCCATTTTAATTTTTTTTCTATTCTTGTCAGATCTGTAGCTGTCTCTTTCTCACATCACCTGAGCTCAAATTCAGTAGAACTTTCAAAGTCTACTTCATAAAGGAATTTGAAACCATAATACTAGATACACACAGATTATAGTTCTGTATATAGATAACAAAATACTCAGACCTAAGCTTCCACAATCATCATTTAGGAAAAATAATCACGCTGTTCTCTGGATTCAACTATCCCTTCAACCTTGAATCTACCCAACCTTCATGCATCAAGAAATTTATTGTTAATTCTTTGAGTGTATTCACTCTTTCCTTTTCTACTGCAGTCTTTCACATAGAGTTTAATTCGATTTCCCCTACAGTTATGGTCCTAATATCCAGCTTTTTCTCCTTAACTTCAAAGCCAAAATTCACAAAGGAATTTTTTATATTTCATAATCTCATATTTTCAGGGAAACAGAAAGAGATATAACAGAAAAATAACAATAGATATAGTGATTGCAAGGAATTGGCTCATGTAATTGTGGGGGCCGATGAGTGAAAATTTTGTAGGATAGTCAGCATGTCCACACCTCTAGAGCAGGGCTTGATGTTGAACATTAGGATTAAAGTCCAACCCATCACCATCTCTCACATGAACATGCTGCAACCTCTGAACTGGTTTCCCAAAGCAAAACCTCCTCAATTCTTTCTTCCTCCTTGCAGACATAAGTGCTACTTATGTTGCAGGATTTCTGTTCCTTTTATGCCCACAGTTCTTGGTCACAGGGCTTCAAAGATTGAAGAGGTAGACCAGATGAGGAGTGGTGGGCAACAAAGCAGTTTAACTGAGCAATTGTAAAGTGAGAGTGCAAAACTCCCTAGAGGGCAGAGATCTGAGAGGGTTTCCACTGGAGTTTCTAAGTCGAGGGGTCTTTATGGGCTTGTTGGCAGGCTGTTTTAATCTGATTAACCCTCCCTGAGCCTCTCACCCAAACAGGTTTTTGTCACCTATCTATCACATGGGAAGAGGTTGGAGGGCTCCTTTCAGGGTGGCGTAAAACCCTTTGAAGGATGGTTTCCTCTTGCGGTGTTGTTGGTGGGGGGAACTTTGTCCCTGCCTGCCTGCCTTCCAACTATCCTTCATCACTTACATATACAGTTCACCACACCACTCTTGTATAAACACTATGTTGGTAGAATAAAGACTAACAGTCTAAAATTAAATAAATTATTTGAGTCCCACCTATCCCTCTAACAACAACTAGCACCACTCTCCCACTTGCCCTTCATTCCTGAATCACAGGGGATTATTTCCCCACCTCATATGTCTTATACTCACTTGCCTCGGGACGTCCACACACACTGTTACCTCTGGTTGTCCATCTCTATTACTTTACCCAGAAACTGCTATTATAAAACTCATCATTTTTTTTAAGATTGATTGACTGATTTGAAAGAAAGAACACAGCAGGAGGAGGGGCAGAGGAAGAGGGAGTAGCAGATTCCCTGCTGAGCTGAGCAGGGAGCCAGAGGGACCCTGGGCTCAATCCTAGAACAATCCTGAGAACATGACCTGGGCTGAAGGCAGATGCTTAATCAACTGAGCCACCCAGGTGCCACCAAATAATCAGAAATCAGAGTTGTTGCTTTGTACTCATTGCCTTTTGCTAACAACTTTGATTGTAATTTTATGTTGAATTCACTTTTTTGTAATGTTTATTATGTCCACTAATCTAAAAGCCCAGGGAAACAGATTGACATCCTTTTTCTTACCACTACTTCCCTAATACTTTATATAGAATTTGGCAGGCAATTGGTGCTTAACAAATTTTCTAGAATTGAGGAATGACAGAATAAATAAATAAATGATTTGTGTCTTCTACCTCAAGAAAGTCTTCAACTTCTGAAAGCACTTTTAAATAATCAGATATATACATTCAGGAGGATAACCAGTGTAATTTATCCTGGATCCAATCACTTTTATGAAAGAAATGTAACATTGAAGTATCTAATTAAATAATTTCATTTATACCAATAATGAATAACCAGGAAGCTATATAGACCATAGATATTGAAGGCTATGTGTAGTTTGTATTCTAAGAAACTAGGAGAACAGAGAAATTTTAGTTTAAATAGCAACCATGTCCAAAATGTGGAATAAGTCTTACTTTGATGTCTTACTAATGGTTAAGATCACCAAAAGTCTTCAGTAGCTGAAGGTTCACAACTATGGATGTTTTTTGGTAACCGTAGGTCATAAAACATTGATTCTGTAGTCAAAAGCGTATTTTCACAACTCAGTCTAGTATTTATCATCCATTTGATACTGAGTCAGTTACTTAGTCTCTTTAAAACTTCATTTATTGCTTACCACTCTAGGCCAGGATTTTTCAGACATACAGAATATCAGTAAAGAGGATAATAATGTACTTAGCTCAATGTTTCTGCAAGGGATAAATGTTTAGAATGTTGTCTGATACATGATTAGCACTCAAAAATGCTGATAAATTCTATAGACCCCCAGGAAGCTGAGAATTTGAAGTTTATGTGTAGTTGTATCAAGTTCTCTTAAATGTGTTCTGATATAATCATATTCTGTCTCCTTATTTTTACCTACCCACACATACATTATAACTGTTGGATGTCTTCTTTGTTTTGTATTTTTCTAATCTCAGGTTTTTTGGATTTGTTTGGTTTTGTTATAACTTGCTTAAAGTCTATTTTGGCGCTAGGTTTGGTATCAGTTAAGTATGAGAAATACCAAGTAAAATTTCACCTGTTAAAATTCTTGGTTAATATCCATTTATCCAACCTATCATGACACGATTGACAATCACTTTATTTTGTGTTTCCTCCAAAACCAAAACTAATCAAGCACTCTAAAATGACTTTCTCATAAAAATTACATCCATTCCTAATCCACTTTATTGACTATTAGAAAAAGGTGTTCCATGACATTGACCTTATTAATAGGCTGTCTAGTATATTAAGAACATAAGGAGGTAAGGGTCCTTCATTACCACAATAAGAACATAAAACTTCCTCACAGCTGTTTAAGCCATGTTATACTGCCAGTGTCTCTACCATAAAGAAAAAAAGTACTCCTTCAGCATCTAAGAGTGTTAAAATGAACTGACAAGTCATATCATCTTAGAAACTTTAGAGCTTATGTTTTAGGATGAAATCATCTTAATAAAATTTACTTATAAAAAAATGAAATGATGGGGCACCTGGGTGGTTCAGCGGGTTAAAGCCTCTGCCTTCAGCTCAGGTCATGATCTCAGGGTCCTGAGATCGAGCCCCACATCGGGCTCTCTGCTCAGCAGGGAGCCTGTTTCCCCCTCTCTCTCTGCCTACTTGTGATTTCTCTCTCTCTCTCTGTCAAATAAATAAAAAATATCTTTAAAAAAATGAAATGATATCTAGATATTTTATATCAGGGCATGTAACTTTATGGACAAAAATAGTATTTTGCACCTAAATTGTTAATTCACTAGTTTTCTAAATGTATTGTTCCATTTTGCATGGATAAGAGATAATATTCTTTGGACTAAAAAAATTATGTATGTCCATTACATTAAGCTTATATGAACAATTTTTAGGATAATACTTATTTTGTGTGGAATAAAAATACTTATTTTTATGTTTATGTAATTTCATGTAGGAAAAAAATATAAATGCTTAAGTATATCTCAAAAATACAATGGGTATGAGTGGTAATTCTATTATGATTTAATCTTCACCTGGGGGGGATCCTTTTAGGCTCTAAACTTTTAGAATCAGGGATTTCTTAGTGCAATAATCACAGCTAGATATACTGAATCAGTCTTACATGGATTGTTTCACGGTTAAGTTAAGCACTTCTGAAAGTTAAATTAGCTCTTTCAGGTTGTTAGAGACCATTTAGAAAATCACCATTTCTTTGCAATAATGGCAAAGTGGGTCTGTGCTTGATGTGACTGGAAAGGGTGACAGTAGCATGTGTAAAAGGAATGCTGGGCCCGTTGAGAAATCAAAGTAAAAAACATTAATGAACAGATTAGATTGAGGGTGGTCAGTTTAGGCGGGATTAATGCACTTTTTTAAATGAAGAAGCAAGTTACTATACTCTACCACCACCTACTTAAGCAAGCAAACCAAAAATAAACTCCAACCAGAGCAGAAAGAGAAACAGGAAGAAAGAACTAAGCCAAGGTATGTATTAGTTAATAACTGATTATAAAACTATTGATACATAACAAGTACCTATATTTATATTTATGTGTACACAGTAAAAGAAAGTAGCAACGGAAGTAAAAGGAGAAATACTGGTGTTTCAACCTGGGGATTTTTTTTTTTTTTCTGTAAGTATAATTAAAACTTTACATCAGCAAAATAGAGAATATGGAGTTTATATTTTATTTAGAAAGGTAGAAAAGTTTTAGAATGTTTGAAAACACTCAAATGCAGTTTTTGAATTAGTTGTCAACCATCAGATTACTTTTTTCCAGAATCTGCCAGCCATTGTTTAGCATTTTTCAAAACATATCAGAAAATCTAGTTCATGGTTTGTTTTTAATTTCAATTTGACAAAATAATCACTCTCTTTAGAACTCAGATCTATAGTAAACTGATCATCTTTTGTACATTAATTTTATGTACAGAATGTTCTTTTCTCACATTATTTTATGGGTTAATTACATCATATTCTTCACATATTAACATAAATATCACTCCCCCCCAAAAAAAAATCTCTGAGTGTTAGATTTGGTTTAGGTCTTTCTGTAATAATCTCTCATGTCAATCTTGACTTTTTCTTTCATCACTATTATAATTGTATTCATACATACATGATATATACTTACTACCTAAATGAATGAAAGAATAGAGAGGTCTAACTAGTATTTAATATCAGACTGAAAGTAGTGCATTAGACAATGGACATTTTCTTCCCAGAATTTATCAGGTAGATATTAAGCAATGTTTTCTTGGAAGGAAGTTGTTGACATTTTATAGATGTTAAGCATTTACTGTTTATATATGCCTCCTACTTTGTGTTTATAAAAATCATTAAATCACAATACTATTTTTTCACTGTCATAACTGATAAATAATTTTGATATATATATTTCCATTTTTGTTGTTTTATACTAGAAGGTATTTGCCAAGTTAATCACTTTATAATTATTTATTTCATGATAAATAAATGATGGTAATATTCTGACTACCTATTATACATATTTCAGTTTCAAAAATATGACAGGAAAGCCACCAACATAGAGTGCATTAATGTTATTCTCAAATTTCTTTATAATTTAACTAAAATTTTAAGTTGGAGTTGAATATGCCCCTTACAATGCCTTTGCTTTTTTGAGAAGGCATTCAATTTTATTCAAACAATTATGTGCTATTAAGTAAGGAATGAATTAGCAAGAAAATTGTACCATTAGTAAAATTTAAGTTCTTAATTTCACATAATAAATGATGATAACCTTTTTACTATGGCATTGAAATTTAACATTAGAGAAGTCTCATTTACAGCTAAAATGGATTTTAGTTATGTTCTTTTATTATTGCCTCTAATAATGCTTTAATTTTAGCTGTGGTTCTGAGAAAAATAATAAAGAATACTTAAGCAAATATTAAGAAAGGAGTCCCAGAATAAATTTTCAAAATTTATTCTCATAAATAATTAAGGCATATAAATCATTTTTTTAAAGTGGAAAATAAAAATATGTATATATGTCTTAAAATGCATTATATTTTGGACTCTTACACAGTTTTGTTGTTATTACCCAAAGATAGCCTCATGTAATTCAGCTAATTAGCCCTTGGCTTTTTTAATCTGTGTGTCTTAGTCTGTGCATTCAGTTCATGTTGTCTGTCTCTGTGTATACAAAGCTCAAAGATAGGACGATAGGTGGCTTTATATTGAAGATGGGTAATAGTTAAAGGAGTTAGAATAAGCACTGATGGTTAATAAGAGCAAATTCTCTTGTGTCAAAATCAAATATATATCATCAGTCCTTTTCAGCCTGCAGTTTATCGATGAGTTGGAAGAAGTCATTGAGAACATTTGAATCTCATTTTTGAGTAACAAGACTTTGGAACACATGCTCCCCATAACCAGTCCCACAATGCCTTGTAGCTTGTCCATTACGGTCCCCATCAGATTTTCCGTCATCCAAAAATGCCTATCCTGTACTTTCTATATCTCTCTTACTCAATCTCATTTTCCATTGTTGTTTTTTCTTTCTTTCCTTCTGTCCTTCTTTCCCAAGTAGTTCTCCTGTGTCCCTAGAAATTCAGTTTCTGTCAGCAACTTTTTATGTCACTTTATGTCTTCAAACTTTTTTTTTTCCAAATATTTTTCTTTTCTTTGTGCCCCAAATGACTTTTGGCTGTCTCTTGAAGACAGTTTCTTCTACAGCTTTTTCAGGTGGTGGGTGTCCAACCCACACCTAACTCACACAGTTCAGTACTCAAGATGATGGAGAAGTGTTCATTGTTTCTCATTAATACTTCACTGCTGAATGTATCACTTGTTTTCTCAAAAATCCAGAGTCTCTATCATCTATTTATCTATCATCTTTTTTACTCTTCTGGAAAAAATCCCAGACTTGGCTGTAATTAAATATTTGTGTACCTTTTAGCTGCAATTGAGAAGCTA
Source organism: Lontra canadensis (assembly GCF_010015895.1). Taxonomy (NCBI): domain Eukaryota; kingdom Metazoa; phylum Chordata; class Mammalia; order Carnivora; family Mustelidae; genus Lontra; species Lontra canadensis. The sequence continues at coordinate 11,403,549 of NW_022631056.1, read as the reverse complement.
AATGTTGCTGAAGAAAATTATATAAATGTGTTGAATGAACTTCCTTAAATATGAAAACCACAACCTCAAAAGCACCTCAAACTCCCATTCTCTTTATATTGCTTTAGTAATATCATCTTTTTTTTCTAACATGATCTAAAACCCCCTCTCCTTTCTCCAACATTCCCCACAGACATCATTCTTAGATGATGACTTATCATCATCACCTCTATCATTATTATTTAAACTGTAATTTCTGTAAGGAATCATGTACTGTTTGCAGAGAGATTGTGTTAGAACTGGCGTTGTATACATGGACAATATGGTATCTACCATCATAGAGATGCAAGTAAGTAAAGAAGATGTTACAACATAATATGAAATTTTTATTTTATAAACACATTCGCTTTTTTATAATAAGCTAATATTTACCTTTACCACTTTGTGAATTATTTGGTCCAATTAGACATATAGCAGACCCACAGGGAAATATTAGTGTGATTATGTTTGAAGGCAGATGACTGAAAACCTTGACTGTTCTTTGGAACACAGCACATGTGATGCATAGCATAAGAAGGTCTGGACAATGTGAGCCTAGTGAGAATGTCTCACTCAGGACCCAGATGTGATGGAATAAGGTGGGGAAGAGACTGCATGACAGAGAACTGAAGAAAATGGAGAAAGTAGTGAAAGGTAAAAAAAAAATGCCTTCCACATGATTTCCTTACAGCATGTGTTTTCTTTTACTTATCTTTTTTTTTTTTTTAAGGATTATATCCTCAATGAATAAAGGGCAAGATGAAAGAAAGAAGGAAGAAAAGAAAAGCAAGAAATGAAGGAAAGGTAAGTAAATAAAAAGGGAGATAAAGATAATCCTCAGGAGGGGGTTCAGAGTCTCAGTCAGTGAAGCACCCAACTCTTGATCTCAGCTCAGGTTGTGATTTCAGAGTGAGTTTGAGCCCTGCATTGGGTTCCACACTGGGCATGGAGCCCACTTTAATAATGATGATGATGATAATAATAATTATCATTATTATTATTTTCAGGAAAATCACTAAGGTCAATTTAAAAATTGATAAGTTTTTCTTTACTTGTTTCTTAGCAATATCTTCAGACTATAAGCATAGGTATTTAAAGTTTCCATTTTAATGTTGTAGATTACTTAAATAAAATGAAAATATCTATCAAATATCAGGGTGTGTAATCACACTGAGATAAAATTAAGAAAAAAAACTGCAGACCATTATAGGTAGTTAGTAAAATACATGGCTAATATTGCTATATCACTATTCAAATTTTTCTTGACTTTATGCTCCCTAGACTCTACTCTATAAAGCCACTTATCAATATATTGCTTGCTATGAATTACAATAATGCAAGGTAAGTATTTAGCAATAAGATCAACCAGGGAACAATGTTGACAATTACTCACGTTGTTTGTTTACAGAAGGGACTTGGAGGCTTCTTACACCAACAGCTCTTTCTGAATTTCTAACCAGTTTTCTGATTGTGATGTGCCATGCTAATAAGTGACAAATTTCCAATCAATTTACAATTAGAACTAAAGGGAAAGATTATGCATTTCTGTCTAGTGTATCCATTAACAAAACAGTGGAAAGGAGTTAGGATAAGAGATTCCCTCCTCCCTCACTTTTCACCTATTGGGGCATTAAACCAAGAAATTAGTGATCAAAACCAGTGTTTCAAAATGAGTGGCTTTTTAAAAATGAAATCTCCCTTCTATTCCGTGGAACACTGAATAAGAAAAGAGGTGAACAAAAGACATTTTTACGACGTCCAGAGATATAACAAGGGAAGTATATTACAAACACAATATGAGGTTGGGGGATTGAATATTAAAGTAGTTTTGGGGATAGCAGCAGTTTTTAATACTGGATAGACATTAGAATCACCTGGGGGAACTTTTAGAAATACTGAAGCGCAGGCCTTGCCCCAGAACAATTAAATCAAACTGTTCATGGACATGTGGATATTAAGCATCAGTATTTTTTTTTTAAGATTTTGTTCATTTATTTAACAGACAGAGATCACAAGTAGGCAGAGAGGCAGGCAGAGAGAGAGGAGGAAGCAGTCTCCCTGCTGAGCAGAGAGCCCGATGTGGGGCTCGATCCCAGAACGCTGGGATCATGACCTGAGCCGAAGTCAGAGGCTTTAACCCACTGAGCCACCCAGGCGCCCCTAAGCATCAGTATTTGTAAGCCCTCCCTCCATAACTGTAAAGTTTGCTCCATGCTGAGAATCACTGAAATAGAACATAGCAAAAAGGTGGTTTGCCCTACACATGAAGCAAATAATAAGGTCTAACTATTCCATTTGCTTTGATTTTTGAGCATTCTTTGTTTAGAGTTTAATTAAATTTGGTTCTGGTCCAGTCCAAACTTACCTTTAAATATTCTTTACATATAAATTAAAAGAGTGTTTTACTATTTCTAGAAAGAGCTTAGCAGTTTAGTTTACAATATCTAGGAATTATACCTTGGGAAGGAACTCTGGAGCCTTACCTTCTTAAAAGAAGAGCTAAAGACAGGGACATCAAGAACGAAGCATTATGTCTGTAATTAGCGTTTATTTTGTAACATTTATTAGAGGTCAAATCTGTAACTGAAAAATGAAGACAGAAAGCCATCTCATTCACTTAGCATATGTGCATCCTCAAAACTGAAAAAGAGCCAAATTGAGCATCTAGATTAACATATGTGCCTCTAGTATTGCTAACAGCACTGTAAGAATAGATACATCCCAGACCAATCATAGATGAGACTTGAGTTCTCAAATATTAGAAGCATGGTTCCATTTCTATTCTAATACCTTGCAAGGCTTACAAAACAAAGGGATTCTAAACAATGCCAGCCTCTGCATTTTCATGATTAGCATTGTTCTCCTTTGGGAGCAGAAAATATTATTCAGTCACACTTCAGGGCCCAGATGCTTTGCTGATACCAGGCATCCCAGACCACCTGTTTTCACAGGCTCATATGCACTTTAGTCTGTCATTCACGGATGCCCCATGCAATATTTGGCACTTTGCTTGCCCACTGCTTTGGCAGTTTTCCAAAGACGAGTAAGTACATCGCACTTTACAATTTCTACATGCTTTCCAAATTCAGTTAAGTTACTCACCATCTCTGTAAGCATTAAAGAGGCATTATAACCACTGTAAATTGCATAGGCCAAAATAATTCTACCTAAAACCCATTAATCCAAGGATTTTAAAAGGGATTATGTATGATTTTAACAAATACCTCATATCAATTGCATATTCACAAAACATAAAAAAAAATAGATGACTTATCATTTGGGTGTTCATTAATTCTGGGAGCCACAATGTATGAAACATAGCAGGAATGAATTCTCTGTAAGTTTTTAATTCTATTCTTTTGTTAGATCCCCAATACCAATTAAGAACATGTTAAAAAATAAAATGAACAAATAGCAACCTTAAAGAATTAACCTGGTTTGTTTGTTTTTTTTTCATTTCAAAGGCTGTGACTACTTCCAGGGATTCTTGATGAAAGCTGGCAGTTCTTTTTAGGACGTACAGATTTGAGCATGTGCTACATTTATAGATAGAAAAATAAAGCCCATATGCAGAATCCACTTTAAAGTAAAATGCCTATTGTGACTAATTTATTTTTCAAAAATATGTTTAATTTTGTAATATAATGGATTCTTAAGTATTAGCCAAAATGAACAAATAAAACAAGAATCATTGTAGTTATAGTAAGTAATTGGATCTTAGAGCCATTTAGGAAAACTACAAAGCACTCAACACTGTAGTTTCCAGGTGGCTTAGGCAGCAAGCTATTAGGGCAATATCCACATGCTGAACATTCAGAATTACAGCATACAAAGCACTGGCTAGGCAACTAAAATGGACTCCAGGAAACAAACTGAGGGTTTTAGAAGGGAGGGGCGTGGGGGATGGGTTAGCCCAGTGATGGGTTTTAAGGAAGGCAAGGACTGCATGGAACTCTGGGTGTTATATGCAAACAATGAATCATGGAACACTACATCAAAAACTAATGATGTACTGTATGGTGTCTAACATAACATAATAAAAAAATAAGTAAATTGGATGTCATAAAATTGTACACTTTTGCAGTTAAAAGGAAAATGTTACGTAAATACAACATAAAAAATGGATACTGAGTCAAATATTTTCAAAAATACATTTAACAAATGATTTGAAAATCAGATATCTGCTAAACTACTTTCTTTTCAATGACATAAAGACATATTAAAAACTCAAAAAGAAAAGATAAAGTGTATGAAGTCCAATAAGAGTAAGAAAAGTAAAGAGCTCATGTTCTGGTGATGAAATGCATGTAGGTCCCCCACACCTCACCCATTTCCACAGATGGCATTCGTGATGAGAACATGAAAAGAGTATATTAAAAAAAAAAAAACGCTTTTCTAATTGCAGGGGAGGTGTTGCACAACTCAGAAATAACTAGCTCTTTTATTTTGAAAAATACTTTTTTAGGCCTCTTTAATGAGTAGTATGCCCTCCCCCTTTGCCCATCTGTCTACTGGGAATAGGATGGGAATATTTTCCACACACTTCCAAATTGCACTGCTTGAATAATAAATTAACAAGACATTTTATTTTCTCCATGACCAAGAGAAGACACAAACTTTATGGGTGACCTGGAAGAGGGGGAGAAGCAGAGTTGGGATGGAGAATCTGGGAGAGACGGTTGGATGTTCAGCTGTTTCACAGCATCCTGGGCTAAAGGAGGTACACAGCAAGGGAGAACTATCTCATGCCAGAGACAACCAAAGAACGGCTAAGAACAACAATGTCTCATATTTATTTTTCAATTATCACCTGTGCTTTTCTGGAATATGTCTCTATTTCTCTCAACTTCAGAGACACACAATGGTCATGGTTCCATGGTTTGTGCAGTTCAAGAGAAAGCACTTGGTGTGTGATGAAGCCGTAAAGAGACAAAACAGCAGCAGATCCTCTGAGGACAAAAGGGAGCACCAGACAATGGAGAAGAAAGCTGTTCTGCATGCAGACTCAGAGAAGATATGCGGTACTCCCTAAAAACACCAATAGGAGTTTATATGTGGAGGAAGCCTCCTAGGAGGCCAGTGGAGAGAAGTTACCCAAAAATTTTAGAGAAGGCACTGGACCTCTTAACAATATGCAGGATGAGGACTTCAATTATTTTAATTTGAAGGATTGTTGACATCTTGGATACTAAAATATACGTTCTCTGACAAGGGCTATCACAGAGTACAGAGTGTACTGAGGGAACAGAAAACATGTCGATGTTTTACTCTGATGTCTATAAATGGAAGAGGATGTAACCAGATCAGCAGCTCTACCCCACCTCCTCCATTTGTAAGACATGTGGTATCAGAGAAGAGAATGATGCTTTCTGGGACATGTTTTTCACCTATTAAATAAGATTAAGAATACCAACTTCATTGAATAGGTGTGTACAACAAATGTGTTTAAAACACCTGGCATATTATAGACATGGAATAAGTCTTAGTCCCTTTTCCCTAACTGTCCTATACATCCTGCTTTCCAATAAGGACTCTAGGAGACAGAGGCATTGATTCCAATTAGAAGTCAAAAAGTTCTGTGGAAAAATTGGTTTTGAATTAAGCCTTGCAGTTTAAGTATGTAAAAGTACTTTTAGGTATGGATTTAATGGAAAGTGGGCATAATATAATTACAAGGGAATTACAAGTATATGTAGGGGTGTCCTTAAATGCAAGAAGTGTTCATAGAAGAGGCTGTGCGGTAGTGTAGTTAAAATTGAGATTTCGGTTGTGGGCAGGGTTTGGGCCCTGTGATCTTTTCCCGCTGGTGTCATGGCTATGCGGATGACACTTTACAAGCGAGAAGAAGGCAGAAGAGTCCTTCAAAGTGCAGTGTGAGAAGCACTTGACCCACCATTACTGGCTTTGAAAATGGAGGAAGCGAGCCGTGTGCCAAAAAATGCATGAAGCTTCTAGATGCTGGAAACACCTCTCAGCTCACAGCCAGCAAGAAAATGGGGCCCTCAATCCTACAACCATATGGAACTGAATTTTGCCTCAGAAAATCCAGAAATTAATGCAGCTTGCTGACACCTTGACTTTAGCCTGCTTAGAATAATAGAGGACTTCTGACATACAGAACTGTAACATACTGTTTCAGGCAATAAATTTGTAGTGGTTTCTGAAGCAGCAGTAGAAAACCAATAAAAGACATGAGGGGGGAATAACAGAATGGAATGGTATAGAGATATTGAATGCAGGTTGTCTCCAGGTGCTAGTGGACATGAGAGAATCGTTACGGTGCATGGCAGTGCCCTTGTGTCTTTTTCCCCCTCACAAATATCTATTCAGAAATACTCAAGAAATATTTTTCTTTCTGGTTCACAATTTCTGGTTAAGTAGTTTGTTTGGGATCGCAATGTTACATTCGTTAAATGTTATAAGAGTAAAGACAACAAAATATCCCACATTTGGAATGACACACTACAAAGGTGAAAAGGCATTCACCATAAAGAAGTTTCTCAAAATCTAGCAGCATGTGTGAGGAAAAGATTCCTACAAAATGACACGCGTGCCTTTACTTTTCTTATGGCACATAAACTGGCTTTTCGGTCATGATAATGAAGGGGGAAATTGTTTGGTCCCGTATTAAAACTCCCACAGAACTTCTACTACCAACTGATGTAAGAAAGAACATTAGGGTTTGAAGCCAACAGCCAGGAAAGAATTCTTGAGACTTCTTTTGTGCAAAAAGGTGGTTTTATTAAAGTTTTATAAGCTTTACAGGACCTGTGGGCAGAAAGAGTTGCACTGTGGCCACGAGTAGTGGCTCATTATCTTTCACATAGGGAGGGGGTTAGGAATAGTGTACGTCTCTAAGGGATTTGGAAACAAGGTTTCCAGGACGTTGAGGGGGCTAGCTATTGTTGGGAAAAGGTCATTTATTAAGACCTAATAAAACTTTAGTCAAGAGATCCTTGAGATGTATATTGGTGGGCCATATGCTTGGGGGGTGATTCCGAACAGATATTTTGAGAGGTAGTGATAAAGGAAGTTTCCAAAGGAATTTTTACATGTTAAAGTAGACTTACAGGATCCTGGAGCTGGGGGGTTGGGGGGTGGTGTCAAGCTAAGATTGCCTTTGCCCTTAGCAAGGCATTAACATGGAAACAGCTGAGCTCCTGGAGGAATGTCATTCTGCCCATTTCAAGGACTTGTCAATGGGCAGTAAGGGAATTTAACAATTTTTCTTCTGCTTTTGTTTCCCCCATCACCAACAATGTGTTCTTTCACAAGTCATGTTGCCCTGGTATTATGGGTGGCACAGGGTATTTGCATCAGAGCAGAATGACAAATTTAAATTTCAAAACAAAAAAGTTTATAATTACCTATGACCAGTGAGATCTTTGAAAAAGATTCCTCTGCTTTTCATAAGTATTTGGTGGTTTTCTAGAAATCCAACACTTCCAGCCAGCACTCTCCTGTTTTTTATGTTAATATGCTTATAAGCATTCTAAGGTAATTTGAGGATGGGTTACAAGATCTAATCTTGAAAATCATGAATGTAGGCTAATAAATGAAAACTACAGTAATTTCTAGGCCCTATAGGGACTGCAATTCATGTTTTCCTCTTTAGTGTAAATCAGTTTATGATGCAAAAACCATTGGATATGCTTTGTTTGGGATTGGTGAGTCAAAGATGCACAAAGGGCGCCTGGGTGGCTCAGTAGGTTAAGTGTTGGACTTGATTTTGGGACAGGTCATGATCTTCGGGTCATGAGATCAAGTCTTATGTGGGGCTCTGTGTTCAGTGGGGAGTCTGCTTGAAATTCTCTCCCTTTCTTTCTCCCTCTGCCCCTCCCTCTGCTCATATGCAGCCTCTCTCTGTCTCTCAAATAAATAAGTAAATCTTCAAAGATGCACCAAGTGTCATTCATGTAGGTTTGCTTCAATCTATATCTTTAGAGATTAATTAGAACTTTTCTCATTTCTCTTTATTTTTCTACATAATACTGAGTAACAGAAGGCAGCTAAATTGCCCCCTATCTGCCAGAATTTAAGCTGATTCTTCCATTATTGAAGAGATCACAATGGGTTAAACTTCAGCAGAAATCCAGGCAGATGTCTGTGGAATTCATTTCATAACATTTCATCCTTAAGCTGCTTTCTTAGGTGTCAGAGATGGGTTTCCACTCTGAGTTCTCTAACATCTTTCTGTTTTGCTCTGATCTCTCTCTAAATGTATTCTTTTAAACATCTCTTAAAAGGGACTGCTTGTAAATGTGCTTTTCTATTGCTTTCCTTTTCTTCTACTCCAGTTTAAGTTCTCACCTTCCCATCCTGTAACCATTTTGTTAGTTCATCATTTCTGTATTGCAAAATTGTCTCTTTCTGCTTGGTTTCAAATTGCATGACCCTGGATTCCATTCTGTTGCTAAAATGATCTCCCTAAAATCCAAATCGGTGATGTGATTCTTGAACAAAGCCCGCTGCCTACTGAGTTAAATTTCAACTCTTTGCACAGCATGCAAGGACACTTGTACACTTGCTCTTTTTGCTCTTTGCTCTTATTCCTCGTACACATTCCGAAAAACATGCCTCTGGAGGTGTAGTCGTATCAACTATTTACACATCTGCAAAGGGAATAGGGCTTTTCTAGTCTTCTGTTTTGGAGTTTTTGTTTGTTTGTTTCTGGCCACAAAATTAACCTTTCTTTTCTCTTAAGTAAATCATACTCTTTTTCTAAAACAAACAAAACAAAACAAAATTTGCTGATATTTTACTACTTCTGAAAGCCATCCTTGGATTCCTCTCTGTGTTCTCAACATCCCTTGTTTTTGTTGCTTTTGGTACATACCAGATTTCATTGTAATGGAAAAGTGTTCCATATTTCAGTTTTCTGAGGCCAGAGACTATTTTTTTCACTATCTTTTCTCAATTCTGGATATAGGTCCTCAAAGATTGGTACTTAAATAAATGAATTAGTCAATGGATTAACAAAATGAAATAAAATTATTATTTCATTCTTTGTCAAAGAGTGAGATGAGACATGACCTTTTGTGGAACATGTCTAAAATCCTTATGAAATGTATACATTTTCCCCCAGATTAAGAGCCATTTCATACTGGTCCTGATAAACTACCATGTTCCCTTACATAAGAAAAGAACAAAAGAGGAAAAAGAGGTTATAAATCCCATAATACTTTTCTTTAATTGGAATCCTGGGAAATTCAGATCTGCTTTTTGCTATTGTTGACCTAACATTTTTAGTCACCATTTTTGCTAGATGTTTGTGGGGTAGAGACAAATAAAGGATGCATTTTTTTTTTTTAATTTTATTTTGGTTGGGGAGTGAGGGTGTTAGAAAATTCATTCTACTATCCTGCTCCAAGATTAAGAGTCCAAAAACACTTTAGAAATATTTTTATCTATAAAACGGCATAGTGATACTTCACTTGGAAACTGTTGGTAAGCTAAATCAAATGCTTATTAAAAAAAAAAAAGCATAGTGTCTGGCTCAAACAGCATTCTCTATCTTGGCTATATATGTATCATTTTCTTATTAATTTAAAAAATATTTCTGTTTTAGTTTCATTGTATTTATGATTTCCAGTGTAAAAACCTCAAATATCATTTTTAAATAAATAAAACATAAATGAATGAATTCATAAATTGTTAATAAATAATTTTACACGATTATACTAAGACATCTAGGAATTCTAAATGTCTAATTAAAGGCTATTTATAGCAAACATTAAAAATATTTTCTATTTTCTATAATATTAAATAAAAGAATAATAAAAATAAGAGAAAATTTTAATTTCTGCCATTACCACCTCCTCTCAGCATTTTATCATTCTTCTTTAGCTTAATAAATCACCTACCCATTGGTCTCCTGTTTCACACATTTTTGTCTGTCTATCATTTTGTCATCAAATTGATCTCTTTAAAGTATGCTTATGATATTGACAACTCTCTTTTTCAAACTATCCATGATTCCCTGTTACATATGAAAAGATACCCCAGCTTCTGTGTATGGCATTAACACACCTTAATCAGCTGGTCTCTGCCTGCCAGCTAGACACACCTGTGCTAGTTCCCTCTTTGCACCAGTCTTTTAAACTATTTGCAGTGTCAAAACATTGTAGGGTATTTAGCCTTAACCTCTATACACAGTATCTCATTTCCCTGAAGAGCCCTCTTTATCACCACTGACCCACATTAGCATCCAGGTACTGCCTGTCAATCTTCTACTTTTTAAAGTCACACCTCAAGTTTTATCATTCAGTGGCTTTTCCCCAATCTCCAAAAAGAATTAGATGTTCATTCCTCTTTGCACGATGTCATCTACCTCACGCTTCATCTCATTGTCTGTTCTTGGCATTTTTGTCTTTTTTTTTTTTAAACTCTACTTCTGATGCAGGACAATAAGCTGTTTCCAGAGTAGACACACTTTTTCCAGATTCATCTTCATATAAATGCAATAACAAAGTTTGACACATCATTTTGTTGCACACCATTTTCTAGCAAAAAAGAGTATAAGTATTTAAGTAGCATAAAAGATCAGAACAAACAGTCACATAAGAAAAGAAAAATGAAGGGGCGCCTGGGTGGCTCAGTCGTTAAGCATCTGCCTTCGGCTCAGGTCATGATCCCAGGGTCCTGGGATGGAGCCCTGCATCAGGCTCCCTGCTTGGCAGGAAGCCTGCTTCTCCCTCCCCCACTCCCCCTGCTTGTGTTCCTTCTCTCGCTGTGTCTTTCTATCAAATAAATAAATAAAAATCTTTAAAAAAAAAAAGAAAAGAAAAATGAAGCACAATTCTGAATTGGTTACAACTGCATTTCTTGTTAAAATACGTTGAGTTAAAATTTTCCAATTTTTGCATATCCTATACAGTCAGTTCCTCTAAGACAGTTCTTTCTAAAATTATATGCATTTTAACAGAATATTTTTATTTAATTGTATAAGATAATGTAATGGTATCTAACATTTAAATATATGCATATTTATCATGTATGTGTATTATACTATATTTCACCTGTCTGTTTGTGTGTGTAAACCTAGAGATTAAGAAATATATATTATTTTAGGAAAATTCTGTAACATCCAGTTACAAAAAAATATTTTTAAACAAAAAAATTAGTTCAAGAAACAAAATTTTTTGAATGTACAAATTGGGAAAACTTTATGAATAATAAAAGCATAGAGGATTAAAGCGCTATGGATAAAACTAATTAAAATATTATTTAGAAAAAATGTGAACCAAGCTTTGGCAAAAAGATATCTTTATAACACAGTAAAAAAAAAAAAGAAAAAGTTACATTTCCCAAAACACACACAGAGACACATGTTTTTAAGTAAATGTTATACAATATTATTATATCTGAATTGTGTCTTCTCCCAAAATATTTCATACATTGAGCCCTCAGTACTTCAGAATGTGGTTGTTTTTGGAAATAAGGCCTTTGAAGAGATGATTAAGTTCAAATTAGGCCATTAGGGTGAGTCTTAATCCAATCTGACTTGTGTCCTTGTAAGAATTGGAAATTTGGACCCGCAAAAGTACACTAGGGATGCAAGACCAGGGATGCACAGAGGAGAGTAAGAACCAAGAGAGAAGGCAAACATCAACAAGCCAAGGGAAAGGACTCAGGAAAAGCCAAAACTGTTATACTTTGATCTTGGACTTCTAGCCTCCAAAACTGTGAAAAATAAATTTCTGTTATGTAAGCCATCCAGTCTATGATATTTTGTTATGGCAGCTTTAGCAAACTAACATGCATATTGATTAAGCAAAAAGGCACATGGAGTTCGTATAAAATTACTCCTTGCCAGGTGCTAACTTTTTGTTATTCCAGGAGTTTATAGAGAAATGTAAAACTGTGAAACTAAACTGATTTTTTTCACTGTTTAACAAAAGTCTTACAGATCAGGTTATTAAATAACAAAAGGAGGGAAAATTACTTGATATTTAGTTTCTAAAGCTTCATTTAGACATATATATTATTAAAGGAAGATAGAGTTAAAGTCATAAAAGTGAGATTTTAAGAAAAAAATCTAAAACTATGTACCATTCATAAAATTAAGTATTAATTAGCTTAACTCATTGAAAATATTCTAATATATAGAATAGAAAGTTTTACCTGGTTTTGTATTTTTTTGATAATTCTGCCATTTAAATATTGTAAGTCTTCAAGACCTCTATAAATAGTATTTCATAAAATACTTACCACATAAGTAAACAACAAATATCTCTTGGGGAAAAAAAGTAAATGTTTTCCTATTCAACAAATGCCCTCATGAACCCCAAGATTTTATTTAATACAAACCAAAACATAAAGGAAATATTTGAAATATAATCCTCAATGGGAAAAAGTGGAGAGCTTTTCCTCTATAGTCAGGAAGAAGACAGGGATGCTCACTCTAATCATTTTTATTTAACATAGTACTGGAAGTCCTAGCCTCAGTAATCAGACAGCAGAAAGAAATAAAAGGCATCCAGATCAGCAAGGAAGAAGTCAATTTTTCAGATTCACACATGACATGATACTTTATGTAGAAAATCTGAAGAACTATCAAAAAATTGTTAGAACTGATACATGAATTCAGTAAAGTTGCAAGATAAAAAATCAACACATAGAAATCAGCATTTCTATACACCAACAATGATTCAGCAGAAAGAGAAAATAAGGAATTAATCCCATTTCCAGTGCACCAAAACCCATAAAAGATACCTAGGAATAAATCACCAAAGCAGTAAAAGATCTGTATACTGAAAATTATAGAACACTGAGAAAGAATTTGAAGTTCACACAAAGAAATGGAAAAATATCTCATGCTCATGAATTGGAATAAAAAATATTGTTAAAATGTTTATATTACCCAAAGCAATTTACACATTTAATGCAATCCTTATCAAACTACTACCAGTTTTTTTCAAAGAGCTAGAACAAGCAGTCCTAGTATTTGTATGGAACCACAGAAGACCCCAAATAGCCAAAGCAATCTTGAAAAAGTAGAAAAATGAAGGCATCACAATTCTGGACTTCAAGTTATGTTTTAAAGCTGTTATAATCAAGACAGTATTGTACTGGCAACAAACAGACAGATGATCAATGGAACAGAACAGAAAACTCAGAAATGGACCCAAACTTCTATGGTCAACTGATCTTCAACAAAGTAGGATAGAATATCCAAAGGAAAAAAGTCTGTTCAACAAATGATGTTGAGAAAACTGGACAGCACCATGCAGAAGAATGAACTGGACCACTTTCTTACACCATTCACAAAAATATATTTAAAATAGATGAAAGACCTAACTGTGTCAAAATCCTAGAGAAGAACACAGGCAGTAATCTCTTGGACATCAGCCACAGCAACTTTTTACTAGATATATCTCTGGAAGCAAGGGAAACAAAAGCAAAAATGAACTATTGGGATTTGATGAAGACAAAAAGCTTCTATACAGTGAAGGAAACAATCCACAAAACTAAAAGGCAACTTTCAGAATGGGAGAAGAGATTTATAAATGACATGTCGATAAAGGGTTAGAATCCAAAATCTATATAGAACTCAACAAACCCAACACCCCAAAAAACAAATAATCCAGTTAAGAAATGGGCAGAAGACATAGACATTTTTCAAGAAGACATAGAGATGACTAACAGATCCATCAAGAGATGCTCATACTCACCCATCGTCAGGGAAATAGAAATCAGAACTGCAATGAGATATCACCTTGCACCTGTCAGAATAGCTAAAATTAACAACGCAGGAAATAACAGGTGTTGGTTAGGCTGCAGAGAAAGGGAAACCCTCTTACCCTGTTGGTGGAAATGCAAGCTGATGTAGCCACTCTAGAGAACAGTATGCAGTTTCCTCAAAATTTAAAAATAAAACTACCCGGGGTGCCTGGGTAGCTCAGTGGGTTAAAGCCTCTGCCTTTGGCTCAGGTCATGATCCCAGTGTCCTGGGATCGAGCCCCGCATAGGGCTTTCTGCTCGGCTGGGAGGCTGCTTCCTCCTCTCTCTCTGCCTGCCTCTCTGCCTACTTGTGATCTCTGTCTGTCAAATAAATAAATAAAATCTTAAAAAAAAATAAAATATAAATAAAACTACCTTATGATCCAACAATTACACTACTAGGTATTCACCCAAAGGATAAAAAAATAATGATTTGAAGGTATACATGCACCCTGATGTTATAGCAGCATTATCAACAATAGCCAAATTATGTAAGGAGCCCAATTATCCACCAACTGATGAATGGATAAAGAAGAGGTGGTAAATATATACAATGGAATATTACTCAGCCATAAAAAAGAATGAAGGCTTGTCATTTGCAACAATGTGGGTGGAGCTAGGGTGTATTATGCTAAGTAAAATACGTCAGTCAGAGATAGAAAAATACTATTATTTCACTCATACATGAAATTTAAGAAATGAAACAGATGAACATGGGGAAAAAAAGATAGGCAAACCATAACACAGACTCTTAGCTATAGAGAAAAAACTGAGGGTTGATGGAGGCTGGGTGGGTGGAGGATGGGCTAAATGGGTGATGAGTATTAAGGAGAGAAATGACTGTGATAAGCCCTGGGTGTTGTATGTAAGAGATGAATCACAAAATTCTACTACTGAAACTAATATTACACTGTAAGTTAACTAACTTGAATTTAAATAAAATTTTTAAAAAGAGAGGCATGTGAGTAGCTCAGTTGTTTGAGCATCCACCTTCAGCTCAGGTCATGATCCCAGGGTCCTGGGATGGAGCCCGATGTCAGGCTTCCTGAGCAGAGTCTGCTTCTCCTTCTGCCTCTTTCCCACTGTTTATAAGTATGCAGGTTCTTTCTCTCTCTCTCTGCTTCTCTCTCAAATAAATAAATAAAATATTTTTAAAAATTTTTTAAATAAAAAAGGAAATATTTGGTATATAAAAGATAAAAATTTAGAATATTTTTCCTTAACAAATATTTTCTTATTTTAAATCTAATTATATAAAGTTATGGTTAAATTAATTTTTCATTTTACTTACTTTCTAGAATTTCTTTATGTTGTTCAATTTTAAAAACTTAATTACAGGGGCGCGTGGGTGGCTCAGTGAGTTAAAGCCTCTGCCTTCGGCTCAGGTCATGATCTCAGGGTCCTGGAATCGAGTTCCGCACCGAGCTCTCTGCTCTCTGCTTCCTCCTCAATCTCTCTCTCTGCCTGTCTCTCTGCCTACTTGTGATTTCTTTCTCTGTCAATTAAATAATTGAATAATCTTTTAAAAAAACTTAATTACACATTTTATTTATGATTTATTTATTTATTTAATGGAGTATTCCATTTCCATCTATTATATGGTGCTTAAGGCAAGCTTCAATTTCTTTAATGTTAGACAGTATTGTCTTTGGTCCATATCTATAGTTGTGGTAGATGATAAGAAACAAGGGCTCAGCAAAAGCAAAAATTATAGGAAATGTGACATTTCCCTTCAATATTTATTTGAATGTCATCTATATCTTATAATCTTGAGATATAAAATAACCCAGATCTTGTCTAAAAATATTCACTTTGGACGTTGCTTTTCAAAGAGTTAGCTGAAAAAAATTATTATTGTCTAGAATAGAATCTAAAATACCTATTACCAGATTATTTTATTTTATTTTTAAACATTTACTTATTTATTTTAGAGAGAGAGCAAGAGCATGAGCTCTTTTCTAAGTGAAAAGGGAGGCAGATAGGGAGAGAAGCAAAATCCCTGCTAAATAGGAAGCCATATAGTGGGCTCAATCTCATGACCCTGAGGTCATGACTTGAACCAAGATCAAGAGTTGGATGCTTAACTGACTAAACCACCCAGGCACCACTATTAGATAATTTTAATATTAGTTAGTGGTGTAATATGGCTTCATTTCAACTACAGTTTTATTAAGATTTGAATAAAATTACTATTGTTCATTTAAAGCAGTTTGAAATCTATTTCTTTTGCATATGAACTTATTAATAAGGAAAAGTTATGCACTATGTCAAATATATATATGCATATGCATGAGTTAAAACATTATAAATCCAACAAATACAATTTTTAAATACACACCAAAAAAGCATCAAAATTGGCTAGAATACATTTTGGAAAATAACTGATAAAATGAAAATTTAAATGTGTATAAAATCTCAGTATTTAAAAACCCAATTATAATGGAAGAATTGCTGGAATAAACAAAATATTGTTGATTTTTTGAATTTTTTTTTTTTACCAAATAATATAAGTATTTGAGAAAATTTGATGGGCAATTAGGGAAGAATTTTGATAAGACATGTCACTATATGACTTCTCTGTTGTCAAAAGTCATAATTTACAAGTATAGGGAACAATTAAAAGTAGGTTTATTTCAATAATGTAACATCAAATTGCATTAGCAAATTCCATTTGTAAATGTGTTTCATAAGTCAAATATTAAACATGAAAGATATTTTGAAAAATATATTGCTAAACATATCATTTTTTAAATACAAATTTGAGGCTAGATTTACTTTTTTTATTTTATTTTTTAAGATTTTACTTATTTGACAGACAGAGATCACAAGTAGGCAGAGAGGCAGGCAGAGAGAGAGAGGGAATCAGGCTCCCTGCTGAGCAGAGAGCCAGATGCGGGGTCCGGATCCCAGGACCCTGGAATCATGACCTGAGCCAAAGGCAGAGGCTTTAACCCACTGAGCCACCCAGGCACCCCTGAGGCTAGATTTTAAAGAATCATTGGAATAAGACTGAATTCTGCTCTCAACAAAGGATGAAACTGGACTGCTTACATCATATAACTTTTTCACAATATCCACAACTATATTTCTCTAAAAGTTACCTGGTTCAGGGTCTCTGGGTGGCTCAGTCATGCATGGAGTCTACATGTCCCTCTCCCTCCCTATCTACTCCTTCTCCCACTTGCACTCATGCTCACAGGAGCAAACACTCTCTCTTGCTTTCTCTCTCTCAAATAAATAAATAAATCTTTTTAAAAAAAGGTAACCTAATTCACTTTTAGTACTTATGGGAGAAAAATAAACTCCCTTTGTCTTTTATGTTACATTCAGATTGTATAGTGTCCTGCTAATTAGAATTTTATATTTAATTTTTCTTTTAATTCAGTTTTCTACAATTTTTAGTTCTGATCATGCTGCAGAGTCATGGACATAAATTACCCTCACATAATAATCACCAATAAAACTGGAGAAATTGTACAAAATAATTGTTTTCAAACATTGGACAACAGTGAAGATCAGTGATTTCTGTGAAAGGGACACATACTAGGTAAGCTCTATAAATATCCTAATTTTCTATATGGAGGAAAATTTCAGAACACAGTGAAAAATGTTCTATGGGGTCTTTCTGAATTGAGAACATAGATATCAGAGTTTGAGGAGTCTAGACAACTGGAAATTGCTGAATAGAGTTCCAGGGAGAACAAACCTCTATAGAAAAAGAACCCCAGCAATCTGATTTGGGATTCTTCAGTTTTTGCTGAAGACAGCCTGCTGAAGATGGCCATATGTAGGGAGAAATTCCATGAGGCAAAATAACAAATGACCAACATTAGCTCTAAGCCACATAATTCTGAGAGCTCAGGTAAGATTGTTTTTTGTATTCTGATTATCAAGAATAGAGAGTCCCCTTTAATGGTATGGATAATTCAGTAGACACCTCAAAAAGTCCTCATCTTAAAAATACATCTAAACTTTTCCTAGATTTAAGGTTACTCTATACTAAACAGTAGCACTGGTTAGTAATTTAAAAAAAAAAAAAAGATAAAGTTGAGACCTAATTCAGTTAACTATTTGCTAGAGCAAAGCACAGTGCTCCTTTAAAGGTAGAAAACAAAATTCAGATTCTCAGCATTAGAATACCTAGCCTCCAATCAAACATTACTTGGCATGTCAAGAAGCAAGAAAGGGTGACCCAAAGTCCAGAGAAAAATCGGTCAAAAGAAACAGAACAAACAGTTATATATATGTAGGAATTAGGAGATAAAAGCCTTTAAAATTATTACCAATACATCCAACATGTTCAATGATTAAAAGTAAAATGGCGCATGAACTGAATTGTGTCCTCTCAAAACTGGAGTTGAGCTTTAAAACCCAAACATGACTATAGTTGGAGAAGGAACCTTTAAGGACGTAATTAAGGTAAAATAAGGTTATAATTATGGCCCTAATGCAAGAAGATTAGAATCCTTAGAGGAAGAAGAGACACCAGGAGTGAACACTCATAGAGAAAAGGCCATGTGAGGACACAGTGAGAAGACAGTGGTCTGCAGTGATCTGCAAGCCAGAGTGCTCACCAGAAACTGATACTGCTTGTGTCTTGATTCTGAACTTCCAGCCTCTATAACTGAGGAAACACATTTCTGTTGTTTACACCACCCAGTTTGGATAGTTTGGTATGGAAGCCCTAGAAGACTAGTAGGAATTCTAGCAAATATAAATGGGTAAAAGTATGTCATTTATACCCAGGACTTTTATATGGTTCCAGATTTCTACATGTTTTTGATTTCTGATGTGATTCCCTGCAATTAAAATATATACTCAGTCAGTAGAGAATGTGACCCTTCATCTAAGGGTCATGAGTTCAAGTACCACATAGGTATGGAGCCTACTTTAAATATATAAATAAATTTAAAATACATATATGTATTTTTTGTGAATACAGTTTTTCTAACTGCATTGAACATGTTTTGTGCTCAGAATGTATTGTTTTGATGAATGTGGCATGAGCACTTAACAGAATGCATGTTTTGGTGATCTTGTATGAATTACACAGTATATATTAATTAGGTCAGATTAGTTGATAATGTTACTCAAAACTTCTATGTCCTTACTGTTCCATATAATAATGGGATAGTGGTATTAGAATCTCCAAGTAAAGTTTTAATTTGTCTATTTTCTGTTCAGCCTGTTGATTTTTACATGGTTTACTCGAAACTGTTTTATTGGATGCATACACAAGCAGATTGTAGAAAAAAGAGCAAATTGGGCCAAAAGCTTGTAAAAATATAAAATTATCTACAGAGAACTCATTAGAAACAATAAAAGAGTTTATTAAGATTTTCCAATCTGACGTAAATATGAGACTACAAATTATGTCTCTATAAACCTGCAATAAAAAGTTAAAAAACTTACCTCAAAATGTTTCATTTGTAGCATCAACCAAAATGTAAGTTAAATAAGAACATATCAAGTAGAAGATATTTAAAACACATTGGGAAAATTATATTTAAAGTAATAAAAAAATTATAGTTGTACTAAATAAAGGGAGACATAAACCCTGTGTGTTGTAAGGAAAACTATATGTGGTAAAAATACCAATCCCTCTCGTATCAGTCTATAATTTTAAAGTAATTACCACATTTTCCCCTAAGGAAAGTTGTCTCTAAAATGTAAATTTAGGCCAGGGTGTCTGAGTGTCTCAGAGTGTTAAGCAATCAACTATTGATTTCGGTCAGCTAACGTCATGATTTCAGGGTAAGATCAAGCCCCACTTTGGGCTCTGTGCAGGGCTTAGAGCCTGCTTAAGATTTTCTCTTTCTCTTTGCCTCTCTCTCTCCTCCTCTCCCAGCTAATTTTTTTTTTTTTAATGTAAATGTAGGAACCAAAATGAAAATAGCGAAGATAACCTTAAGGAAAAAAATAGGAGGATACTGCTGGTGTCTTGGATACTGCTGGTGTCCTTTAAAGGTAGAAAACAAAATTCAGATTCTCAGCATTAGAACACCTAGCCTCCAATCAAAAATTACTTGGCATGTCAAGAAGCAAGAAAGGGATTCTTGGATAGGAATGGGATAAGGAAATGGAGGGATAAGGAAATGGAGAAAGTGGGACAGTAGCAGAATGGGCTTGTTCGACCACAGATAAGAATTATAAAGGTCTAATAATGAAGACAGGGAGATATTGGCACAAGGATAGAAAAAAGTTAGCCTGTGGAATCAAATAAACAGCACAGAAACACTACCCAAAATATATGGGCACATTAAAAGTCAGAGTTGTTTTTTGTTGTTGTTGTTTTTGTTTTTTAAAGATTTTATTTATTTATTTGACGGAGACAGAGACCACAAGCAGGCAGAAAGGCAGGCAGAGAGAGAGGAGGAAGCAGACTCCCTGCTGATCAGAGAGCCCGATGCAGGGCTCGATCCCAGGACCCTGAGATCATGACCTGAGCTGAAGGCAGAGGATTAACCACTGAGCCACCCAGGTGCCCCCAGAGTTGGTTTTGATGCTCTTTGGGAAAACAATGTGGTGTTAAATCAGTGGTAGTGGGACCATTACTTATCCAGACAAGGAAAAGCTGATCGTGGACAATAAATAAAATATGCCAAAAATAAATAAAATAAATAGAACATACAAAAAAATTAAATACTGGATTATTTAAAGGCTTACCTTTCAAAAGCAGAAATTTAAACCTTTAAGGAGCATGCTTTGGCAACACAGAGTAAGAAAAGATGAAAGGATACCTTTTGTTACACACAAAGGATTAATTATAAAAAATACTGACAATTAGGACAACATTAAAGTAAAACCATCTGTTTATCAAAGGCCACCTTTAAAAAAACAGAAAAGGAAAACAAGGACTGAGACATTTTTATACAAATAATTGTTGTATATTGACAGGAAATATAGTCAGTCCTGCAAAAAATTCCAAAATATAGGAAGAGGCATTTCGCAAGTTGAACACATTCAGAATGACTCCGAAACCTATGAAAAGATGATTAAGCTGACCATTAGGGAAATGCAAATTATGACCACAATTAAGTATCATTTTATATCCTTTAAATCTGTAAAGTTCAGAAATCCTATACACTCAGCCATCAAAAAGAATTAAATCTTTTAATTTGCAACAACATGGATGCAGCCAGACAGTATGATGCTAAGTGAAAGAAGTCAGTCAGAGAAAGACAAATACCATATGATTTCACTCATATGTGGAATTTAAGCAAGAAAACATCTGAACATAGAGGGGAAAAAAGAGAGAGACAAACCAGAAAGCAGACTCTGAACTATAGAGAACAAAGTGGTTGTTCATGTTGTGGTTGTTCAAGTGGTAGTTCGTGGTTGATGGAGTGGAGGTGGGCCTTGTGGGAGGGCTAAATTGAAGGTGGTTATTAAGGAGGGCACTTGTGATAAGCACTGGGTGTTGTATGTAAGCAATGAATCACTAAATCTTACATGTGAAACTAATATTATATGTTAATTAATGGGAATTTAAATAAAAACTTAAAAGAAAAAAACAGAGAAATTCAAAGTGTCCAATGTAAGAGTATGGGGAAGGAAAAGATACCACATACTCTTGGTGAGATTATAAATTGATTTTAATAATCTGTTCATTTTGTTGGGAGATATTTCTCCACAAGTCTCTCACATCTTCTGAGAAAAGTCATGAACAGTTTTTGTTTTGGCTGTCCTTTTTTTTCCCCCCAAAGATGTTTGGATAGTAAATTTCCTTGAAAGATAGAAAGAGTGATTCCCTCTGGAGCAGAGGAAAAAATCTGAATGCTAAGTACAGACAATGTCTCCTAGGAAAAGGTTGGACTGATATGCTTGTGGTCCTTTATAATATAGGATTAGGGTTTCCTAAACTCAGCTTCCTCTCCTACAATGTACCCCCACAGTGCCCACAGGTATCATCTGGCTCTCAGATGTCATATTGTGGGAAATCAGAACAAGTGATGTTACTCTGCCTACTGTTTTTGTTGAGAGTAATAAACTGGTCTTTATCTCAGAGCCAAGAGATTTGTTTTCCTACCAATATCCATGGAACTATGGCAGGCTAACCTGCTAGCTCCCAGGCAGGGTAAATTCCTAGACCCTTCACAGTTCTTGGCAGTTTTGCTTACAAGGATGTGATAGTGGCAGAGACATGTCTTTCTGGAAAAGAAAGGTAAAGACCTCCCTGCAAGCTGATTAATGGAAAATCCCCAGGAAGTCCTCTGGAATATGTAGTGGACTTATTGACCAAACTGCGAGGTCTATCAGGCAATAATTACCCCTCCCCTATTCACCTGTAAATGAGGAGATGGTTACAGACTGAGCACCCGGAAGTAAATTTGAGGAGTTGTCTGGATGCTGTCCCAGTTGTTCACTCTCTGGGTTTGTGCACCTGGGAGAAGGGGCACTAGAGACAGGTAGTAAAGAAACTGGAAACTAAGATCTTTATAAATGTGTCATCTGGGGTGACAGGGTGGCTCAGTCATTAGGCGGCTGCCTTTGGCCCAGGTAGTGATCCCAGCATCCTGGGATGGAGCCCCACATCACGCTCCCTGCGTGGTGGGAAGCCTTCTTCTCCCTCTACCACTCCCCCTGCTTGTGTTCCCTCTCTAGCTGTGTCTCTTTCTGTCGAATAAATAAAATCTTGAAAAAAAAAAAAGAAAATAAATGTATCATCCACTAGTATGTTTTTTGCCAAAATTAATACGTTGTATTATTAAAAATGAGCTCTAAGAGCAAATATTGAAGGACATTGGCAAGAATTTCTGAGGATTTTAGACTTTGTGCTTTACACAACAGAGAAGTTTAAGCAGTGGAATGATCAGAGTTTTAAAAATACAAGTCTACTGTCATTGTGGGAAGAAACTGGAAAAAGGGAGATCATTTAGAGGTTATTGCTGCAATAAAAAGAAGAGAACAGAACCTAAGAATTCAATCAGATAAATGGAATGAGAAAACTGGTCCCAGTAAAAACTATGTGGGATGTAACAAAGTATCATGAAAGGGGGAAATGTGGTCAATATTTCCAATTTTTCTTCCATGGTCATGGATGATATAAAGTATATAGATGTATAATTGGAAGATATTGATATTCCATATGTTGATATACCATAAACTACAAGGGTCATTAATAGGGAATTGATCTTTCAATACAACAATTGTTAGAAAAGTGATTCAGTATCTTTGTTTCTAAGTTATATTTAATTTTGACCAGCACCTCTCAACATGAATTATGTCTTTTTACTATATGGTATAATTAATTTACCTAATGATTTGTCTATTGTTACTTTTTTTTTTTTTTACTAATACATTTAGAATTAAATTTGGGTCTCAATTAATTATGTCTTTCATGTTACGTATACTTTTCTAGATCTTTTATTCTATTCTGGCTCATATTTTCCAATTTCAAGTTTATATTTTTCGTTAATGTTTTGCTTTTCATTGGATGCATTTTTATAAGGTTTCCTATTGGTTTCTGTTGAACAAAATATCATGAAATATTTAACCAACAAATAGGAATATGTAAATAGAAATTCTATTCCTTTATTTTCTGTAGCAACAACAAAAAGATAGTATTCTTTAGGGCAACATGTTTTCGAGAAGCCTGATTCAACTGACTAAAGTAGACATGAATAAAATACAGAGAGAGGCTTCTGAAATTCCCAAGAATGGGACAATGAGTAACAGAGATGCCAGAAGGGAAATAAGTTTCATTAATGGACACAAAGAACTCCTAAAATGTTACCAAAAGTTGCCACTTTCACATTTAAGATTTTAAAAATGATACATGATGAGTTTTTCTCATCTCAGTTCCAGAACCAAATCACAGAAGCATAGAATACAACAGGGAATAAGTTGCTTTACTGAGTGGTAGGAGTGAATACAGGTAAAAAGTGAGGACCAAGGGTAAGGGACATTAACAATCATCTACTGAGGTCTGATTCTGAGAGTAAATTTAGGTTGATTTCTGCTAGGTAATTCTCTTCTGGTCTCAACTGACCTCACTCATTCATCTGTGTTCAACCCCTGGTCAGCTCAACCCATCTGTTTCAGGAGGTTGACCAGATGACAGACAAAAGGATAACAAGGACCAACGGATCACATGCCTTTCCTCCTACAGCAGTCTAATCTGGTCTCATTTACATGATGACAAAATGTTCCAGTATCAGCAAGTACAGATGCTCTTCAAGTTGATGCGTGCTTCATGATTGCCAGTTTCCCATTCTAAACTCAGTCACATGGCTACTGCAGATTCTAGGTGTGGAGGAGACACTACCCCTTAATGAAAGAGGAAAATGGTGACCATTTCTGCAATCTCTCATATTCTTTTTTTTTTCTAGCAATAATAATTCACATTATTTTCACATAGAAATTATATCCATTATATCTCAAGACTTGAAATCCTCATCCAGGCTTGGAGTCCAGAATCAAATTATGCCCATCACGTCCTGATAGCATTCTCTTCACCCAGGAGTGCTTTCTTCTCTCTAAATATGCTAATATCTCTCCCATCCCTGAAAGTTCTATGCTTTTATATATTTTTTTATTAGCTGTGGAATATTTTTAGCTCTTTATTTGAGTACCTGCTTTCATCCTAGAAGTAGTACAAGGGTAGAGTCAATATTTCATATGTTTCTGCATATCCAATCCCAATTATTACTTTTATATGGTCATATTCTTTAAAATTCCTATAAAATTTTGAATGAACAAATGAATGATAAAAGTTAACCATCTGATGATACAAGAAAGCATTCTTTGTATAATTTCAGATTATATAAAGTAGACTATTTTTTGCAAGAGTAATATCCAAACAGGAGTTTATGGAATCACAAAGAGGTAAAGATCAACATGATAATATACAAATGAAGTTCTAATTAGTGTGTATCAGGCCATTTTCCACTTTGGCACTATATGATAACTCGGGAATTATTCACAAATTCATATGCACAAGCAGAAAGAATTGGTCAACTCAGAAAATATCAAAGATTCTACTTATAACCTTCAATTTCCAAAGATTTTCTATTATCTTGATGTTATCACTAGAAATATTTTTGTACACCGGCTTTTCATACATAGAGTCTAAACAAATGCAAATAAGTAACACATAATTTTTTTTTCATCTTTAAATCCCTGTAATTTTAAAGCAGAAGAGTCAGGAAAACTCAGGTTTATGTGAAAATGTGAAGAGATTCAGAATTTAAAAACAAGTCTGTAAAAGTATTTTCAATATAGACCACTGGTAGGCACGTCTTTGTGTTAGTGAATGTTTACTACTCGGACCAATGTTTTATCTGTACAGGAGCATCTATGTAAGTAGGCACATTTGTATTACTGCATTACTATATTAGTATTTCTGTGGCCATTAATAGGGCTATGTATGGCTGGGTGATGGACACTGGGGGGGATATATGCTATGGTGAGTGCTATGAAGTGTGTAAGACTGATGATTCACAGACCTGTACCCCTGAAATAAATAGTACATTATATGTTAATTTAAAAATAGGATTATGTAAAAATCTGTGCATAACAGAATTTAAATATCTATGTGTACACTGTGTGTACACCCATTTGTATATGCAGGGGCTTGTCAAGGGACTGTAGAGGGAGATGGGCATTTATTATGCATGTTAGGTGCTGTTCAAGGTGCTTTACCTAAAGCAAACAAGACATCCCTCACAGAAATCCTGTGGTGTATGTGTTATGAGGTTATGCTAGAGGAAACCTCCTCAGGAAGCAGATTATTTTTATATAATCACAATTTAATAATTTTTGGAGTCAAGAATCAACTCAGACCTCCTCTTTCTCCTCATCTCCATGAAAAGAGAGTAATTGTAATAAATGGTGATTAAACAAACATTTATCATGTTACAGAGTGTTTCTTGAAGCTGAAGGTAGGGAAATAGTGAGCCGTTGAGTATAAATACTGTTGCCAAGGCCCATTCAGGAAACAGTTAAGACCTTCCACGGGGCTAAAACCTTAAAGGGATTTTTCTTGTTTTGTTTCTTCTTGTTTTGTTTTGTTTGTTTATAAAAGAAAGTGTAAAAAGAAGGGGAAAGATAGAAGAAAAAGGGAAGAATATGAATTCTTTTCTCTAATGTTACAAACATTACCCCAAGGATAGTTGGGTAATAGTGTTTTAGTGTCTGGTTAGTTCTTTAGAAAAGTTTTCCTGTGAGAATTCACATAGATGACAGAAAATTTGGGAGCAATTGTAATAATATTTGCACTGACACTCTAATCCAATTGGTTTTGTGTTGCCAAATAATTTCCCAAAATTGCCAGACCATTTTCTAGCCAAGAAGCAATGCATACTTATGAAAATTTGGAGATTAACATAAATGTATCATTTTCCTTTGCTTCTCAAGAAAAAAAAAAGAATTCTAAAATATAAGTTGCAGAAAAGAGGGAACAATCATAGATTTAAAAATGAGAAAAAATAATAATCAGTGTTGGATAATATACACAGCTAAATTTCTTAGATGAGTAATACTATTAAGGGAGTACCACTATGTTTCCCATTTTTTACTACCTAAAACTCAATAAGCATGCATGGAAGTAAATATACAGGCTGACTGTATTCTAAGAAGACAAAACCATGATGATGCAATGTTTTATTGCTAAAGTCACATTTTGAGTGAGAGTTTTGCAGAATAATTATTTTGGTGGATATCTCTTATTTCAGAATTGAATAGATTTCCTGCTGTTAAAGTTGAAAATCCCTGTAGATACAGGTTATTTCTTTATTTCTGATCAGAAATATCTTTAGCAACTCATCCCAGTTGGGTTCCAGAGTTGTGAATTGGTATTGTCATCTCTTTTCTAACCACTTCACACTCTACCACAGAGACAGGCAATATAGAGAATAAGGTCAGAGCTTATAGAGAGAGAAAGTCACTGAGTTTATAGGCATATTTCAAGTTAGCAATATTTGATTTGGGACTCCTGAAAATATAAAATAGCCATTTTTATTAATAGTTGCATCATCTTTAGAAATTCTGAGTTTATTTTTACATATTTACATTTTTCTTTATTTCATATTAACAAGAGCTGGGCAGTTTTAAAAATTCATTGTATTTTCTAATCATGAACCAAACAATTCAATTTTATACATACGATTCATGTATATATAAAAATTAGATGAACTATATTTTTATGAAATTATATCCTTGGTAGAAGACATCTTTTTATCGCTTATGAGAAAGTTTCTTCAAGACAACTTTACAAATTAATTTGATGTAAATATAAGTAAAAAAAATCTCTTAATATCCTTTTGGCCAAAATGATACTTTAGTATTTAGAATACAATTGTTACATATTTATCTTTTATATTTAATTCTATATTTGCAAAGAGCATATCTGCCTCAAAAAATTTTCAATGTCATCTTTTCATAATTAAAGATTTTCTCCCAAAAGCTTGCATCTGGAAGTTAAAGAGGTTTAACAATGAAAGAAAGGCAAGAAAATACTTCAAGTTAATAGAAACCTATGCTTCTTTTTAAAAAGTGAGAAATCTACAAACCAAAGTAGTTAAATAATGAATATTATGGGGCATTCTTTCTCCCTTGGAAACATTTATTACCAGTGGAACTTTTAAAATTAAGACTTCCCTCCTGTTGTTATTGATTAGACTCCCAAGATGGATATGGAGTATCCATGTTTTTTATGACCAATAATCTTGATTTGGAAATTGGTGTACTGAGTTCCTAGGCCTTTCCAATTATACCAAATGCAGCAGGCCCTCCAGAGATTTCCAACAGAATATTATTTTTCATTATCACTCCTCTTACATCTTGAGGCTTATTGACAATCATCCTTAACCCAATCAGGTTCTCATAGGTAACCCTCCCCCCACACTGGCAAAGCACCCAATGAAAAAGCCAAATATAAAATGAAATATTGTCACAATAATGTATGTAAGTTATGGTATATTTTGTCTTTGATGAAATGGTATAGAATATGGTTCTTCCTTCCTTCCCCCTGCCCAAGCTAGCAACAAGATTACCCTGTAATGAGTATCTTTTCTAAGAAACTTAGCATTTGGTTCATGTGCATTTTTTCCACAGATGCCAGCAGTAACTTAGCAGACACAACTGTAAAAATCATGACTCCAAGACAATTCTCATGCTTTAAATGGATCAGATCTTAGAATAGGCTTTTGTAATTGACCCAATCACCATATTTTTATATATGGATATATTTCACACTAGTCAAAATACATTTTCCCAGCAGAAGTCACCTTACCACAATCCAATTTTCACTTGTTTAATTATTACCTTGAACTGATTTTATCAGCTGGACCTCATCTGTCCTTCAATTATTGTTGTTTTGTCTTCATCATAAAGTACTGATGTAAAATCTGAGAAATTACTGCATGTAGGTAGATTTACCAGAGTTGGCAGAGAATAAGAAATTTATGTTTTATTTGCAGAGATGTGATTTATTTCTTCATTTGTTCATTTAACAATATTTATTAAATACTGGCTCTATTCATAATATTTGTAGGTACTTTGTTATTTTATCTTAAAAATTAAAGAAGATTTTATTTTTAAAACATAAGTGGTTATTTCGGGCAGCCTGCTATTTTCAAATATATTATGCTCTGTATAGTATTATTCATGTGGAAAATACACAGAATATCATTCAGTTCAAGTACAACCTACTTGTGACATCAATCACTGCCTGTCCCGGGGTACTGATTCTCATATTACATATAGAGGAAGGTTCTCATTTCTCCTCCAGACTCTCTATGTGACATTTACAAATATTTATTCTCATTTAGGGAATAACATTTTCCAACAAAGGATGATTTATTTTTGAACATCAGTATGAAGAAGAAAAGTCACGGAATACATGAAAGGTTTTTGTTTTGTTTTGTTTTATTTTGTTCTGAATAATTAAGAAAGATATAAGCCCAGGATAAGGGTGTAGGTAAATTCATATAGCAAGGTAAGAATTTCAGGATAAGGGAAATACACAAAATAGTTTTAGAAAATCTGTAAAAAAAATTCCCAGTCAAGAAATGCTTTTACAGAGTCCTATAATTCTGGAAAATTGGGACAAGAATATTATGTGATTTCAAATTTAACAGATGTCAATGCAAGTAAACCGAACAATCTTTGTTGCAATAAAATTTAAAATTCTAAAACATTGTAAGAGTTTATTAACTATAGACATTTTTTCTTTTCCTTGATTTTATTAATTATTCATTTCAGAACACTTGACATACATTGTGTATGTGTGAAGCTAATCAGTTTCACAATTAATAACACTGGGGAAATATTAGGAGAGAAGAAACACATTCTCTTTAATATTACATAGGTAATGGTTTAGCTATTATATTATTTTTCATATTTATTGAGTGTGAGGTCTTTTCCTGGATGTGGAAAAAGCTAGTAAAAAGAATCATGTTTTTATTAATTCGCTGGCATTTAATGTGTCTATTTTCTTCCCTTTTTTTGCTCTGTCTTATAACAAATCTATTATTTCTAACACATACAGCTAATGGATTATACTTAGAACATGTCAGAATGAGAAATTCCTATAGGAAATACTTTATTGATACATTTTGTGAAAAATTGACAGTATTATATTACAGAATTTGTTCATTTCTGTAAGACTGAATTTTCATTCTAATGTATGAAATATTACGGAAATAAAGCATTTGGGTTTGTATTTGGTTCTCCAAGAAGAAGAGCCTATGTCAGGTGCCAATGATACATTTGGATAGTGCTCCAGAAGAAGGCAGTCAGAGGGTTGGGAGGCAGGAGAGTGAACCAAAAGCAACCAAGCATGTCTCAGACTCATTGTGATGCCAACTCCTGCTCCAGAAGATCTGGAAGGTAAATTATCTCTGAGTTTGTACTACCTTCACTTAAAAGAGCTGGCTATTTGCCCTCTCATACCAGTCACTTATTAGCTACAGGTGACCCCAGGGCTGGACTGGGGAGTATTTGTATTAAAATACAAAATACAAAATCACTGCCCATGGGCTATGCAAATGATATCATTGGTGTAAAAACTATTAATGGCAAAACAAGCAGAATGGGTACACAAACATGATGAAAGGAATCTGAGCAGAGGTAAATAGAATAAATTCTGCATCCCATTACGGTTTCAACACTTACTCAGACCCTGTTCCTTCCCACGTTAAACTTATTCAGCCCTCTAACAATATATTCAGATTGGTTACAATTCTGGGGAAAAACAGGAGAGGAAGACACTCTAACTGCTGTTACTGCAAATGTTCCTAAGAGGATTATTTCTACTTATTGTCTTCTTCCTCTACCATACATAGTACAGATCTTACCCTGAGCTATCAGACCTGCTGGTCTAAGTGGTTTGCCTGATGAGATGAATTAGAATTTCATCTTTAAGCAGACCGAGCCTTTGGATACCATACCTTCTTAGGTCCAGGTTGACACAATTGCTGATTCACAGCTAAAACTAGCCATGGGAATACTACCTGATACCACAGAAAGTTATATGAATATCAGTCAAATTTCTTTGCCCTATTATGATCTAGCAATTCTAGTTCTTTTTCATGATTGGTTCAATTACTTTGCCAATATTTTAACATTCTTTGCCTACTAGTTTATAGTCATGAGGACCCTAAAAGGCCTAGGTGGTATCCAAATGTTTAAATCTAGCAGGACCCTAGCCCTATCCACTAGTGAGAGAATCATCCCACTGTGAAAGGCTATCCGGACGCTGAAAGACAAAAATTGTAAAAATGATGGTGGTGATGTTTGTGGTGGGGGGAGTGGGTTACCTGGCTGGCTCAGTCAGAAGAGCATGCAGTTCTTGGTCTTGTGGTCATGAGTTTGAGCCCCACGTTGGTTGTAGATATTACTTAAAAAGAAGAAGGAAGGAAGGAAGGAAGGAAGGAAGGAAGGAAGGAAGTAGGTAGGAAGGCAGGCAGGCTTAGAAAAGAAGTTATAGGAATAAGAACTAGGATTTCCCAAGTAAATGTTTAGGAATAATGACGAATAGGCTGCTCTTACTTCTACTTATATACTCCCACACTCATAAAATACCTCATATCTACCCATAGTAGATCATATAATGGGTACTGAGTTAAGGTATACACAAGACCCTGAAAACCCTGAAAAACAGCAACCCAAATTTCGCTGGTATTAAATCCATACTGACAGCACAACTGCAATCATAGAAGTAATTGCAGCATTCTGTCAGGCCTGTGGTCATTCATTGACTGATACAGTATGTGTAGGACCAGTGGCTTCCATGGTTACGTAGTCACCTGAAGATTGATTTGCATATTACATTTTCTCTTTGAAAACTCTTTGGCCTAAGAAAACAAATTAAAATTAAAAATATCAAGAATCATTTTTATTCTCATATAGACATACAGAAAAGAGAGTTCTCTTAGTTGCATCATAGGAGGGTGTAAAACATTTATTAGCATTGCTGTATGAATATATATCACTGAACTATTATTTTCAGTATTTTTTTCTCATATTGGAAATGGATTTTTACAGTTATGTCGTTTCATACTCTATGACACTTGTAACAAATCTTATGTATCTAAAGCATTCAACATTGAAAATACTGGTTTGTTATCATTAAACAATAACAAAAATCCTACTCTGTGAAATCTATAAAGAAAGTGATCAAATAACAATAAATTAAAGATCAAAAATAGAAATTAATCTCAATTATTATAATTACAACTCAAAATTATTATAGCATATATCATTAACCTCGAGTAATCTTCTTGGATGTCATTTTCCTATAACAGAATTTGATATATTTGTACTTTTGGAATTTAACCAAGATAAATATGTATAAAGGAATCTAGCACTGAAATTCACATTAATTCACAAATATTTCTATTTGCTAAGCACTATACTAGATTCAAAAGACATACCTCCTGCCCTCAAGAAGGTTCCAACAAGGGAATAGGTATAATTATAAAGTATAAAATGTGAAACAGTATAAATAAGAATAAGTAATGGTATATGAAAGAGTAGTGCATATTTAAGTCTACCAAGAATAATCAAGAAATGTCTTAAAGAAAATAATTTAAAACCTGTAAAATGACTAATTAGCATTGCAAAAAAACATATGGACATAGAGAAAATGCAAAACCATGGAAGGATATGTACATGGTGTCCAGAAAAAGACTAGTAGACTAAACATAGTTCAGTAGCATTGGAATATAAAGAACAGAATTTAGAACTGCAACACTTGAGGCCGGAGATGTAGACAAAGCCAAGATAGAAGACAGCATTGACTTTAAAAATAAGCTTTAGGGGTGCCTGGGTGGCTCAGTGCATTGAGTTTCTGCCTTCGGCTCAGGTCATGATCTCAGGGTCCTGGGATCGAGCCTCGCCTAGGACTCTCTGCTCAGCGGGGAGCCTGCTTCCCACCGTCCCCATCTGCCTGCCTCTCTGCCTACTTGTGATCTCTCTCTCTGTCAAATAAATAAATAAAATCTTTTAAAAAAATAAAATTAGCTTTAAATAATTCTAATCGTAAATTAAGCTGAAACAATTGATGTTCACATTTATTTCCCATTACAGAAAAACCTCCCTTACTACCTCCAAATACCACCTATTGGTGATCAAGCTACTCTCCTATGGAAACTTGAGACTTATGGTCCTTCCTTTTGAATCCAGACAGTCTTTGAACTGCTTTGATGAATCAAATAACCCAGAAGTGACATTGCACATGCTTCAAGGCTCAGACCTTAAGAGTCCAGCAGCTTCCTCTCCTTGTCTCTTGAAATACACTCCCCTGGGGCCCTGAGCCATCATCACCCCACTGAAGAGCCTGAGACAGGTCCTGAGACTGCATGGGGAGAAAGGGACCCAGCTGAACTCATCTTTCCCAAAGTCCTGACTAAGTTACCAGGGATGTAAGTGAAGCCATATTGAACCAACTAGAACAGCCCATCTCTCAACTGTGAACCTGAAGATAGAATATAAATGGTTGTTTGATTTAAGTCACCAAATTTTTAAGTGTTATTTACAAGGCAATAGATAATTGGAATACAGATATCACTATATCCTTTTTAAGGCAAAATGATAGAAATAATTATCTAAAATTTCTGTCTCCAGTTCTCTCTCTCTTTTTTCTTTTATCGATACATTTTATTTAGGCATAAATCCCTAGCATTCCACAGACCTCTCTTTTATCAAGATTGATAGACACCAATATCTGGTTTAATTCAATGGTCCTTTCTCAATCTCAGCTTATTCAAATTTCTGCAGGATTTAATACAACTGCTTACTCTCTCCTTTTTAAAAGCTTTTTATTCATTTTGTTTCTAGAACAAACATACTCACTAGAGGCTGTTCATTGTGTTTTGCTATTTTCTGCCTGTCTTTTTTTCCATCTTTATTGAAGTATTATTGACATATAATGTTGTCTAAGTTTTATACTTTTTACTGTGATGATTTGATACACATATATATGGAATGATCACCACAATAAGGTTAGTTAGCACATTCACTATCTCACATAATTACCTTTTTTTTTTCTTTTGTGGTGAGAGCATTTAAGGCCAACTTTCTTAGCAACTCTTCTCATGTACATAATTCAATCTTGTTAACAAATCACCATGCTGTACATTCATCACATGCTACTTATTTATCTTATAATGGAAGTTTATACTTTTTGACCAACATCTACCCATTTCTCCTATCTCCCAGCCCCTCCAATCACCAATCTACCCTCCATCAATATGAGTTCATTTTTTTTGGATTCTATGTATAAGTGAGATCAGAGAGTATTTGTCTGTCTCTGTCTGACTTATTTCACTTAGCATTGTCCCCTCAAGTTTTATCTATGCTGTTACAAATGGCAGGAACTTCTTCTTTAATGGTTGAATAATATTCCATCTCCTATATACACCACATTTTCTTTTTCCAATCATCTGTTGATAGACACTTAGACTGTTTCAGTGTTTTGGCTATTTGAATAATGCTGCCAAAAACATGGTGCTATCTAGGGAATTTCAATACCCACTGCCAGTATTACTACTTCTTCTTGGAGTCCTTTTCTTGCCCTTGTTTCTATTCCCAAATGTCTAAATAATGTAATACCAAGGGTTCAAGCTCACCACTTACTCTTGCCACCTTCCTTCTTTCCTAGATGACTCTTACAGTCTCATGCTTTACAATGCCATCTATAAACCCTACATATACAATACCTACCACTTACTGGGAACATAGGTTAGAGCAATGGATTAAACAAAGTCCCTGTCCTCAGGGAGCTTATATTCCAAAGGGAGAGTATAGATACTTAATACATGTCGTAACACATTTCTTGAAGAAAAGGAATTGTGTTAAACACTCTTCCTAAGAGCTGATGAAGCATAGATAAAATCATGTTTGAACATTCTTTAGAAATGTCTTCAGGGACTTCTGGGTGGCTCAGTGGGTTAAGCCTCTGCCTTCAACTCAGATGCCTTCAACTCATGATTCCAGGGTCCTGGACTCAGCCCCGTATTGGGCTCTCTGCTCAGCAGGGAGCCTGCTACCCACTCTCTCTCTGCCTGCCTTTCTGCCTTCTTGTGATCTCTGTCTGTCAAATAAATAAATAAAAAGAAAAAAAAAAAAGAAAGGAAATGTCTTCATATGCAATTTAACATTACACATGTGGGAAAATACCTTCCATTTTATATAAAATAACTATTAAAGGCAGTGTCTATATGATAGAGTCATCTCTATGTAATAATTATTATTAATAGACATAATTACCCAGAATAAAACTATTTTAACCAACTTTATTGAGATATAATTTGCATTTAATAGCATGCATCAATTTAAAGTGTAGTAATCAATGAACTTTGACAGATATACAAACCTGGGAAACCAACACCAGGATCAAGATACAGATATTTCCCTCAGGGCAGAAATTTTCTTGGAACCAAGCTCTTTGCTCAATTTTAATAACAAGAGTGATCATGAGTTTTTCTGATAATTTTCTTCTCCATTCTGACCTGTCCTGTTATGTGTGTGTGTGTGTTTGTGTGTGTATGTGTGTGTTTGTATGTGTAAAATAATATATTTTATATGTTAGAACAAAATGGAAGACAGTGGAAATCTCACTACTCATTTTGTCCTTCCTTTTTCTGGATCCCATTCAGTCCCTGTTAGATAACAGCTTTTTTGTGTATATGTATGTTTTTATGGTTATCTTTATGCAAATATAGGAAATGTAAATATATATCCTTATTTTTTCCTTTTTTGTGTAAAATTAACATATTGCATGGCTTTCCTATGTCTTATTTTTCATTTCTCAAAGTAAATTATATATTTCTTTTCCCTTTATATGAATAGAATCTTTTCTCATTCTTCTGTAGGGCTGCCCAATAGTATTTCATAGTGATGTGCTATAATGTATTTAAGCAATCTTCTGCTGATAGACATTTGGGTTGTTTCCAATTCTTTGCTATTACAAACAATACTCCAATGAGTGACTTTGAGCATTTGTCTTGTGCATGTGTGCCAAGAGTATCTGAAGAGTAAATTCCCAGAAGTGAAATTGCTGGTCATGGAGTATATGAATTTGTTATGTGGATAGATATTGCCAAATATTTCTCCTCAGGGAACGAGCCAGTTTATAGTGCCACCAGGAATAAATGAACATACTTTTTTCCTCCCTGGTCTTGCCAACAGAATGTACTATCAAATTTTGGGTTTTTTCTAAATGATAGATAGCACATAATAGCCCAGTATAGTTTCCATTTGCATTTTTAATTTTATGAATGAAGGTGAAAAAGAGCATAAGTAATAACTTAGAAAATTAAAGAAACTAACCTTTCCTTACAGGATGAGTTCAGAATGCAAGTCCCTTTGCACATATTGTTCAGACCTGAGCAAGGCAGCCCATGACCGTTAAAATATGCTTCAGTCATTAAACCTCAACTAGTATTTTTAATTCAAAAAAGAAAAAATTAAATACATAAGTTCAAAAGATTTACTTATTTTCTCATGGAGGAAAAAAAAATTAGAAACCACCTTCAGAATTAGGAAGCTACAGCCTCTACTTCACCATCTAATAAAATGGAGAGTTATGAACATTGAAGGGAGGCATCTTTAAAGAGCACGGAGTTGAAAGTTAGAGATAAATACAGAAATTAAAATGTAAGGTAACAGGTAATAAGCTGGTCAAAATTGCTGGCATTAATATAAATGTATGTTTTATTTTCTAAATGACAAAATGCAGAAATATTGAGGAGAAATGAAAATAAAATTGAGGAAAAGCATTCCATGAGTCCTTAGCATCCTTTAAAATGTAGCCTTTATGTTATCAAAATTCTTATCAAGCCATAGAAATGAAAATTTGAAATGCATCAATCATACATTTCACAATTTAAGTCCGGTCCCTAATTTCTCTTTGCCCTATAAATTTGTGGCATGGAACAGTCTGTTGAATTTAAGAAGTTTTCTCCCTATCTACATCTGTAGAAACTCTAAGTTAAAACAATGTCATCTACAGTTTCCTGCCATAGATAGATGAGTATGTGAATATCTTGTAGAGCCCAGGCTTTCCATATTTATTTACCTGGGTTAGATAATTGGGCTGAAAGGCTTCTATAGAAAAATTAAAATTTCATATCCCAGGAGAAGAGAAAAGCCGAGAATACAGACAAAATCATAGTAGGTCAATGCTATTGAACCTGTATGACAACAAATAGAACAGATGGGAAAACATCAGTCTGCTCCACCACATGGGCACAGGCTGGCAGCTCTGACTCATCCAGGAGCAGAGGTGAACACAGCAATCAACCTCCAAAAGCAACCATCTCTTAAATTTGTCTTCAAGGAAACCTTGAAATTCCATGGTGAACGTTACAGAATGCATCAGGGTTCTGATGCATTGTTCTTGTGTGATACTAATTATCTTTACCTAGAAAGCACTGGAAGCAGGTTATAAAAGCCAGTTTGACCTTAAAGCCAAAGCTAAAGTGTTTTTTTTTTTTTAAATCCTTGCCTTTATAAACCTCTAAAATATCTCATTACCTGACGGTATTTTAAATGCAAAGTATAACAAATACATGGTTATTTTTAGGATAAAACCAATATCTGTATATAATATTCTGCTTTTATAATATTACTTTCTAACCTCTTGGATCACATCCCGTGCTATGCAGAAAAATTCATTTCCATCGGAAGAGACTTTGCTGAGCACATGAGTCTGACGCTGCTTGCTACCTGACTGCTGGGCAGTTCTGAGTTGTAAAGCTTGGGGTGTCACACTGGGCTGACCCAAACCTGTTGTGACTTGTTTCATGATTTCTGAGAAAGGACCTAAGAGGACAAATTCCCCATTCTGACTAATGAAGGAGATGTGACAAAGGGAAAATCCCTTCTTGTCTCAGTACAAACTACCACCACTGGTGGCTATAGAAAGAAAATGAGATCCAGATTGGTAGAGACCAAAAAGGTGAAACATCAGAGGCAACTTGGGGTCAGAGGGGAAAGGCAGTTGTAATAAGGAGTTCCAGGTGGGGGAATTAAAGAGCAATCCCAGAAGGTCACAACAGAAAATTCTAAGCAGCTCTCAAGGAAAACAGGTCCACGGTCCACAATGTTCCCAGGAAAATGGCAGGGCTTATGGGGCTTGAATGTTAGTTGACTCTCAATAAGGTTCAAGGCCAAAGCTTATTTTCCTTACAAGTCGGACTATTGCTCATGTTTCTTTTAGCACTCTGGGGTGCTCTGGGGGAAGGCTAACTGCACTGAGATGAAGGTGGTTCAGAATTTGCTAAAAATTCACATTTTATCAGATAAGATAATTTGCATTTCTTTGAAGAATTTACAACTCCTGTATGGCTTTCTGCGCAAGTCAGTTTTATTTTTCTCCTCTAAAATGTATGGAGCCAAATACAGTCAATGAAGTTCTGGTAACAGATGATTGGTAACAATTCTAGGCAAGTACAAGACAAACATTTATTCTTTTCTAGGCCTGAAATCTTATCTGAGCCTTGTTTTTTTTGTTAAAATTTTCTTTTGTATGTCCCATTAGTGGTTGATACTATCTAAAATAAGGTCCTTAGAGGCAAATCCCAGGTAAATAAAATAAATGTATGTTTGGATTATCTTCAGTGATATGGAGTGATAGTGATGGGGGAAATGAATAGATGTTTAAAATATTAAAGTACAGGGTCCTTTCTTAGACTCAATTCAGTTTTGCCTTTACTATTACTGGTCATAGGCAGGCAGCCGCCCCCATATAATTGACCACTGGGAAAACTTTATTCCTTCCGAATCTGGCTGGAAAGTGGAAAGATTATTCTATAACGTATTTCATTTTTAGAGCTAACAAAGATAAACACACAGGGTATTTCAATTTAAGGTTGCTGTTGCCCATAATTAGGGAACTATGATAGGTTATTAAAAAAGAAGTTACAGAAATGAGGAAGCCGCACAGTTACAAATACTTGGAGTCAGGAGCGTTTGGCACTTTCTGAATTTCTTATCAGATGGCAAATGGGTCTCATTGCAGACACTACACTACATTCAGGCCCTACACTACACCTCGTAGGCTCCTTTTCACCCATCCCTTTCCGTGCTGAGGCTGCGCTCCTAATTCAAACAGGATGAAAGAGGCAGAGATTTTCCCTCTCTAAAACTGGCGATTTTTACCTGAAAGCATTTAAATTGAGTCACAGGCAGGTTATAAGCTCTTGTTCGAGTTCTAGGATACAGTATGCAAGCAGGCATGCACGCACACACAGAGACGCACATATACGTACAAACGCGCATGTGCAGCTACCCTCCCCCACCCCGACACACTGAATAAACTTTCTCTTATTTTTCCTTTCTTTTCTTTTTCTTTTTTTTTTTTTTAATAAAGATTTTATTTATTTATTTGACAAAGAGAGAGCACAACCAGCAGGGAGCCTGCTCATCAGGGAGCCCTAATGGGGCTGGGTCCTGGGATCATGACTTGAGCTGAAGGCAGACAGACGCTTAGCCGGCTGAGCCACCCAGGTTCCCTTCTCTTATTTTTTCTGTACAATAATCGACTACAGTTCATTTTGATGTAACTATTCTTCTAATTGATGACATAAAATGCCGGCTAGCTGAGCAGGTATAAAGAAAAACTATGATTTGGCTTTCCAAATTCACCATTTATGTAATTAGCACCTGAAGACCTAGTTGTCATAACTCGCAGCTATTTTCTGGACTTCACATCATGATATACTTTTAATACTGATCACTATACTTCTATTAAAATTATCAGCCCATTAGTGAGGCTGTATTTCGTACGCATTCTTTCTTACCTTCTCCTTACTGAAATGTATTGTCAATTTGCAACATTAATGAACAGATCCTGTTTAAAATGTGTTGCTTCTGGGGGTGCCTGGGTGGCTCAGTGGGTTAAAGCCTTGCCTTCAGCTCATGATTCCAGGCTCCTGGGATCTAGCCCTGCATTGGGCTCTCTGCTGGGCAGGGACCCTGCTTCCCCCCTCTCTTTGTCTGCTTATCTGCCTACTTGTGATCTCTGTCTGTCAAATAAATAAATAAAATCTTTTTTTTAAAAAATGTGCTGCTTCTAAATTAACCTTTATGATTACTTTTCCCACTTAGTTTGGGCAGAATTGACTGACAGATTGTGAGATTATCAAACAGCCCTTTTTCTCACCATGCTTAAAATGCATTCTATGTTTAAAATAGTGCTCTGAATGTGCTATGTTTGATCGCTCTCACTTAGTAAATGAACGAAAATATGATCCAGTGAAACATTATTATCAAATATATTTGTTCATTGAATAAGTACTGTTAAACAAGGCTGGAACACATTCGTAAAAAGACAAAGACCCTTGCTGTCCAGGAGCTTAACATGAGAGGAGCGAATAATAACAACGAGTTAAATTATGTGGTATGTTTTAAGCTGATAAACATTACAGAAAGAAAAACCAAGTTAGGGGGAGGGGATTGGAGTGTTGTTATTGGTGTGCAGGTAGGGGGAGGGTACCAGTTTGCAATATTCACAATGTTGGCCTTGGTAGGCATCACTGGAAAAGTAAGAATTATGCACAAAGGAGATGAAGGAGTTAGCCAAATTCTTTTTTTTTTTCACCCTTTAAAAATTACACTTTAAACATAAAATTAGCAGAAATCTGGAGTTAACAGAAGATGTGTTTTTAAGTTGCATTTAATTGTATAAGACTAATGATTCACAGACCCATACCCCTGAAACAAATAATACATTATACGTTAATAAAAAATTTTAAAAAATAAGTTGCTTTTAATATAAAATTGTAACAGGTATATGGTATTAGGCATGTATGTTTACTTATAAAAATAAAATGTGCTTTGAAAAATTATACTAAATCAGTGGAAAGAGAAAATATAAGACTCTAGTATCTGTTACTCCTCCTGTTCCAACCCTAAAAAAAATTATAATGTGATGGGAAATGTAATCAAATTATTCCTTTTAATTTCATGGTTGCCTAATTACTTTGAGCGGAAACCAAGCAACAGTTTACAGTGCATGAATATATTTAAATTAGTTCCTATTTATGAGGTAACAAAATGTCTGTGCCTTCTATTATTAATTTGGATATTTACATTTCTAATTATAATTTGTTGGGAAATAAATTCAGTGTATTGATTTACTAATTTAGTACAACATTAAGTAATATACATATGTGACTTTATAAATCACATCCTATTGTATAAAGTACACTGATTTTTTGGTATGACTTGTTGAAATAAAACAAATATTTTAAGTTGCAATCAAATTTACTATTTATCTTAAGCCTCACTAAGTCATCAGTAGAAAATTAGAGCATCCTTTTTTCTTACTGCGCAAGATAAATTTCATTTATAGCCGTATAAACTTTGTCTTATATAATTTTAAGAGATAATGATTCTTACTTTAAAAAATAGAATGTAAACTTAATATATTTACCTTCTTCAATTGTGATTTTTTGCTTCATTAGCATGGAACAGGTGAAAAAAATATTATCA
Organism: Lontra canadensis; assembly: GCF_010015895.1. Lineage (NCBI taxonomy): Eukaryota > Metazoa > Chordata > Mammalia > Carnivora > Mustelidae > Lontra > Lontra canadensis. The sequence goes on along the minus strand of NW_022631056.1, from coordinate 11,362,869 downwards.
AGAGATGTGTATCACTTAGTAAGTGTTATCTCATCTAATTCCCAAAATAGCATAGAGAAGTAGAAGTTCTAGTTTTCTATTTTGTGGTTTAAAGGATGACAATACATACTGATCACATATAGAGTACAATGAGGATGAAAACCATCCATTGGACATGGGAACATGGAGGTCATTAGTATTAGTAAAATTTTTGACTCTTTAGTGTTTTTTGTTAATTTTATAGTCCTATGTTAGAAAACCCTATTTTTTCCTCGGCTGTTAAATATGTTTACAAATTGTAAATACAATCATATTTCCTTTCTAATTCTCAAAGAAAAATTATAAACACATTTTAACTCTATTGTTGGCTTGAAGGTGTTTTTAAATTTGACTTAATTTTTTCTATTTTTTTAAAGATATATTTATCTAAGGAGAGAGAGAGAGCAAGTGGATACATGAGTTGGGAAGGGACAGAGGGAGAGAATCTTCAAGCAGACCCCCATTGAGCACAGAATCTGACACAGGGCTTGATCTCACAACCCATGAGATCACGACTTGAGCAGAACATTTTATGCTTTATCGACTCAGCCACCCAGGAGCCCCATGACTTGATTTTTTCTAATGAATTTTTTTAGTTTAGCTATAAAGTACAAATATGATAATAATAATAGTAAATACTGGTGTTTTATAGGAAGCTACTGCTTTGCAGTTTCCCTCAAGGAGCACTATGTGGACTGACTTTATTTTCTCACAAAACATATACAGCTGTCCACATGCAAGAGCAGAGCTATGACCAGATTATCTCATGTAATGTAAGATTTACCTACGGATATATGAGAATTAAGAAGAAGGAGAAAACTGTCTTGGCTGTGCAGATAGGAATTCCAAAGACAGACCCCTCTGGCCATCTCTTATCATCCTTTTCTTAATGCCACAACCAAGAGTCTTTGTCCTTTCTCCATTCTCTGCTGTTTTGCTGATTGAATTCCTCTAAGTAACTTCTTCTACTGCTTTTTTATTTTCACAACAGATTCATAGCATCCCGTAAAGATGGCTCCCATTCCCCTCATACCTCATGTTCAGACTCCCAGATGAGGTGCCAAGTGAGCTAGTAAACCATGATCCAAAACACACCTAGCCTGATCACCAGTCCTGTTCTTGAAAACTGCCTCACAGTCTAGTGCCTTGATACTGATACCTGCTTCCTTCCACTGTGAACAACTTGGTGAGGTTGTTCAACTTATTGAGGCAACTTACTGAGTTGCCCCTGAAAAACTTTGCTAGAAAAAGGCTGTGGGAAAGGGGTTCAATGAATGCTCAAGGATTCATCTTCAAAGTACACTTGAATCAGGACACCTGGGTGGCTCAGTCGGTTAAGCGTCCGACTCTTGATTTCAGCTCATGTCATAATCTGAGGGTCGTGATCTCAGGGTCATGATATCAAGCCCCACATCAGGCTCTGTGTTGAGCAGGGAGCCTGCTTAAGATTCTCTCTCACTTGTTCTCCCTCTGCCTCTCCCCAGCTCATGCTCTCTCTCTCTCTACACACACACACACACACACACACACACACAGTACCCTTGAATCAAGTTCCCTGGTTGCAGGCATTTCTCCAAGCTATAGACACCTATTCCCAGCTACCATCTAGGAATTACCAATGGTACGGAGAAATGGCTCATTTTCAAATTATTTATTTATTTACCTTTTACTTGATTTTACTGAGAAAACACACTGTACCTTTGGTCCTGTGCCCAAAAGAGTGACATGGTATTTTCCAGGCAATAAAATGGGGAAAGGGAATTATGACCAGATGGGACAGCATGTGTGCCATTTGGAGGAAGGCTAAAAAGTTCTTCTTGGCTCAGACACAAGTGATGTGCATTGACAGGGAGTGTATGAGATTTCCTAAGGAGAGCCTATATAGAATTATGGGCAAAGATGGTTTTAACTCTCCGGGACTTCATTATCTTTGTGTGAAATGAGATGCTTGGATGAGTTGTTTTCTGAGACTCACTCTGTCTATATGAGCCTCATTCAGTCATTTCAAGTCATCCTTGAATGGAGCCCTCTTGCATTGTCCAGATTCGGTTTCTCATCATCCCATACAGAATAAAAACATCATGAGCTGCTTTCAGTTCATCTTCAAGGACTCAGCCTTACCGGAGCAATCATTGTCCGAGAGCCCCCCACTCCCACTGACAGCAATTTAAAAATAAGTGTTTTGCCAAAGAATGTTCCTCCCATATCCTTCAGGCCTCGCTCCCTGTCAAAGACTCTGACCCACACACATCTCGAAGCCAAGAAACTTCCAGCCTCTCTCTTCACAATACATTATCTTATTAACACTTCCTATATTATTTCAACAATATGGGTCTTTATTGCCCTCAGATTGGCCAAACACTTGGTATTGAATTCAGACAGATATGTGATGAAAGGCCGATTACTCCACTGAAAATGTTTGTGACCCAGAGCAAGGAATGGAGCAGCTCTGGATGTCATCTGTGCAACAGAGGTAGTAATATGTGCGCAGAGCTGTATAAGGATTGGACGTGATGCACACAAAGGGCCTTATAAAAATTATAGCTGGTCCTTCTATTATTAATAAAGAATCTCAGAAATCCTTCATAAAATTCTAGCCCTACATCTGGGTCTCTATACAAATCATGGCATGGCATGTCAAAGTTGTGTTGCCAAAATTTTAAGATGATTTATAGACTCCAAAATATGTAGGCTTAAATATTTGCCTCATATGAATTACTGCATGATAGTTTATATATATGTGTGTGTGTGTATGAATATATGCATGTAATGTGTGTGTATATGTGTGTGTGTGTGTATGTAATGCATATGTATTTAACTCCAGTTGGATCCTGAGGGTACCTCCAAATATTGAATTTATAAAATACCAGAAACAAAGTCTAATTTCGAATTTCCTGCCAGGCACGGCAATCTAGCAGTCTGTGTGTGTGTGTGTGTGTGTGTGTGTGCACATGCATATGTATGTAGATATATAACATTAAAATTAGATGTCAAACTTTGCAAAAGATGAAATAGCATTTGGACCACTGAGGTAGAGGCTAAGTCTGGGCAGCAGCCTGAATTTGTCTACTTTTAGCTATGGAACTCCTCTTTTCGGGTATCAACTCATGGTCCTCTTATACTCTTTCAAGCAAAGAATTACACCAGTGTGGAGTACTGGAGAAATTTCCTAGTGCACAGCTCCCATGTTGAGCACTAAGTATGACAGATCAGTTCACTAGGAGTAAAGCATACGGTTCTGATGTTAAGGGGAATTGAGGTGGTTAAAAAAAAAAAAAAACAGGTAGGAATGTAAATAAACAAAAAGGGACTTACTGGCAATATTGGGGCCATTTTTCATAATGTCAGGTCAAAGCTTTGTAAGCATATACTCAGTATATCTCAATGTTTTGATTCTTAAAAAAAGCTAATTGAAGGAAGAAACTGGATTTGCTTCCTCAACTTAGTAACAGTTGACATGGGGCAGCAATCTGGTAGGGGTAACTGATTGGATCCCTCTGTTTTGTTTTTATTTCTGATTTTCCATCTCAGTTATTACTGTTCTCTTTCAAGCCGAAATACTGCAGCCAGATATTACAGTGAGATTTATGAATTCATTAAAAATACGTAGTTCAACTTCAACTGTCCATGTGGTTTTTAATTTCGAACAGCTTTTATGCAGCACCTTCTAATTTCAAATCTTTTTTTTTTTTTTTAAACTCCTAGATTTCAAAATAGCATTTCCAGGATGTGGCCATGATTACTTCTGCTCAAAATTGCCTGTTTAGAGGTTCACTGTTCAGCTGTATTTTCTATACAGCTCACTGGAAATCAAAACAACTAAGAAAAACGTGTTTTCTTTGCAGGAATGACTTTGAAATTTTAAAAATCACTCACAGTAAATTTAAACTGAACAAATTTCACCTGCATGTGTTCGGGCATTGTCGTGTTGCTAGCATGCAAATGCTCCTTCGATATTTGTTTGTTTTCTTTATATTTTACACTACAGAAGGATCTCTTGCTGGTGTTTGTTAGTAAGTCAATCTTTCTTCCAGACATCAAGAGGTGACCTTTATGACCCAAAGATTTATCAAGTCAGCAATCTGTTCCCTGGGGCCAGCATCTTCAGCGTCTTCCTCTGCCAGTCACGTCTGTGGAAGACTTTGCCAAACCCCATGAGAAAATGGACTAATCTACTTGTTTCAAAGAACAAGAATGACATCTTTACTGGCTGTACTTTGTCTATAGAGGAAAGAAGCTAATAAAGGATGAAATACTTTATCCAATTGTGAAAGATCCAATGCAATGTTTTTATAATAAAGGACACAGAGAGTAGCAGTTAGTAAGCAGCTAGTCTGAGAAGATAAGGCTTCATTACTAGGAACAAAGGGGAGAAACTTATTCCGAAGAACTCCGTGAGACAAATATGTTTTAAAGGCACAATACCTTTTGTCAGCGCATTTTTCTTGTCTTGGTTTGGTATTGTGGCTATGACGTTCTATAATAATTGAGCCACAATTGGTTTCTGGCCTCTTGTTTTGTTATCATAAAGGTCTGAGCACGCCTGCAATTAAGTCCAATTATTTGTGAATTGTGAGGTCGTCTCTGTAAATGACGACTAGTTGAAACATTACGGAGGTGACATGTCAAAGACTCCTTAAAAAACCAAGCGGAGGAAAAACTAGGCAATTATCATCAATGCTAGTTTTTAGATGGAAGAAGACAGCTACAGCCCAAACAATAGCATTCAAAATGAGTTCCCAAGTAAAAAGGAGTAAAAATAATCCTGAGAGTTAACCAGATTTACAAAGGATATCACTAGGTTACCTAATGAGAAGCAGCTTGGATATGACACTTTGCCATGGAGCTTAAATAAGCTTCTTATTTTTCTTTTCTTTTCTTTTCTTTTCTTTACTTTCTTACTTTCTTTTTTTTTTTATTCTTCAGGTCAATGAAATAAGTAGAATTTCTGGACTCTCTCATGTCTGTATATTAACTAATTTTCATTGTTCGTTTTTTCATACTTTTGAAAAATAGTGCTTCGTTGTACTGTTAAGTCTTGCGATACCCAAGACATCTTGTATTTTATGGTATGGTTCCGTGCAAAAAGGACAAATATACTCACAATTTGTAATTGTTATTATTTATTGTCTAAATTTTATCTGGTCTTTTATGAGGCTTACATGTGCATACTTATATAAATAGAGAGCTAAGTTTTCTAAAACACAGTCGGTAACAATGAAATGTGATCCTCTAATAAGTGAAATCATTTTATCTGATAAGATACCAATTTCTTACATATAAATTTGCAACATTTACTGTCTGTAATCTAAAAAAAAGAGAGAAAAGAAAACTCAGATACAGAGAACACGTTGGTGGTTGACAAAGGTGGTGGGTGTGAGGGTAGGCAAAATTAGTAAAAATCATTAAAAGCTACAAATTTCCAGTTATAAAATACCTAAGTCCCAGAGATGAAATGTACAGCATGATAATAATTAATAAAAGTACAGCATATTAATAATAATACTCTATTGTGTATTTGAAAGTTGCGATAAGATTAAATCTTTTTAAAAAGTTTTAAAGTAGGGACACCGGGGTGGCTTATTGATTATGTATCCAACTCTTGATCTCAGCTCAGGTTTTGATCTTGGGGTCTTGGGTTCAAATCCTGCACTGTGGTCCACACTGGGCAAGGAGCCTATTTAGGAAAATAAAAACATATATTTGGACATACAATAATACATCAGTTTCAGGTGTACTGAAATAAGTACTGTTGATCTGCTTTTCCTGCCTGAGGAGACATGAAAAATGCTGCTAAGGTTGATGTCAAAGAGATTACTGCCTATATTTTCTTCTAGGAGTTTTATGGTTTCAGCTCTCACATTTAAATCTAAGGTAGTAGTGATTCCACAACTCCATAGGTTAAGCTATACTCATGAGTGTAGTTATCATCTGTCACTATACAGTGCTATTACAATACTAAGTATATTCCCTATGCTGTACCTTTAATCCCCATTACTCATTTATTCCATAACTGGACGCCTATACTCCCACATCCCACTTTCCTTTTTCCCCCCATCGCCACTCCCATCCCCACTGTATAAATGTATACATTTATACACACACACACACACACACACAAACACATACATACATAAAATAACCTCTTATTTATCCATCCCTCTAACAATAGACACTTAGACTGCTTCAATATCTTGGCTATTATGAATAATGCTACAATAAACAAGGCGTGCATATATCTTTTCAAATTAGTTGGGTATTTTGGTTTGCTTTAGGTAAATACCCAGTAGTGAAATTACTTGGTCATATGGTATGTCTATTTTTAATTTTTTTGAGGAGCCTCTATTATGTTTTCCACAGCAGCTATACCATTTTACATTCCCACGAACAGTGTATGAAGGTTCCTTTTTCTCCACATCCTCTCCAGCACTTGTTATTTCTTGTCTTTTTGATACTAGCCATTCTGGCAGGTAGAAGGTGACATCTCTGGTGGTTTTGCTTTGTATTTCACTGATGATTAGTAATGTTGAGCACATTTTCATGTACTTGTTGGCCATCTGTATATCTTCATTGGGAAAACGTCTACTCAAGTCCTCTACCCATTTTTAATTGGATTATTTGGTGTTGTTTGGTGTTGTGTTATGTAAGTTCTTTATATATTTTGGATATTGAACACTTATGGGGGAAATATTTGCCAGTATATTCCCCCATTCACTAGGTCATCTTTTCATTTTGTTAATGGTTTCTTACACTGTGTAAAACCTTTTTATTTTGGTGTCATCCCAACAGTTTATTTTTTATCTCTTTTTCTTGCCTGAGGAGACATGAAAAATGTTGCTAAGGTTGATGTCAAAGAGATTACTGCCTGTGTTTTCTTCTAGGAATGTTATGGTTTCAGTCTTCACATTTAAGTCTAAGAAAGTAAATCTTAAAAATCTCTCATTGCAAGAAAAACAATTGTAACTATATGAGGTGATAGATAATAGGCTTATTGTGATGATCATTTCACAATACATACACATATCAAATGATTATGCTCTATACCTGAAACAAATATGTTATATGTCAATTATATATCAAAAATATATAAAATTAAATAATAAAGAATTTAAAAGTATTAATTTTTAAAATCATACACTTTCTAATATATTAAATAAATTACAAGGTAGGCATAAAAATATAAAATTCTGTGTTAATTCATACCAAAACTTTTTCTGCGTCAAATATACTAGAGTCAGTAATTGTAAACAATATTGTCATAATGCAGGGGCACCTGGGTGTCTCAGTTGGTCAAGTGTCTGTCTTTGGTGCAGGTCATGATCCTAGGGTCCTGGGATCAAGCCCTGTGTCAGTCTCCCTTCTCAGTGGGAAGCCTGCTTCTCCCTCTCGTCCCTGCTCATGCTCTCTCTCTCTCACTGTCTCTGTTTCTACCTCTGTCTCTCTCAAATAAATAAGTAAAATCTTAAAAAAAAAAAAAAAAACCAGTATTGTCACAGTTCATTATGTAACACGCATACCCTTAGAAATGATAACATTTCCTTTGGACAAGAGTACTAAATTTAACAATAAAACTTTTCTGACTATAGAGTAATTAAAACCCTATGTAGGTCATAAATCCTGTTTATTTTTTGCCTTAGATGCCAGTTATAATACATATTTTAGTTGTAGCATCTGACTGGAACATCTGTTACCTGTTTTGTTCTGGTTTCTGAAAGCTTCCTTTTTAGTGTGACTGATCCCCACTATGTGTTTTATGATGTACAAGTGGTGTAACAATACACAGCAGATGTTCCTTACCATTGAGCTACATGCCTTTTCATTGACCCAGGCTGCAAATCTTCCTTTAATTCATTAAGTAACATAAGGATTCTACAATAACCTAGTTTTAACACCTCTAAGCCATACACAGAAAGACTTCTTCTTGTTACAAACACATAAGGAAGAGCATATTTACAACACTTGTTTTAAAAATAAAGAACCCATGCTTCTAACTAGTTTCTCAAAGTATTACTATTTGGGCTTGAAGAATAGGAAAACAATGTTGCATGAAGAAGGCAATAACAACATGGTTCATCTTAATCTTGTTTTTGTGAAAAGATTACAAAATCAGGTTTTGGATTTTTTAAATTTTTTATTTATTTTAATTTATTTTATTTTTTTTAACTATCAACCAGGTACCACATTGTTTTGCATATCTAAGGAAGTAAAGATCAGAAAGAGGAGGTAAGGTATGTCAAGCCACTCATCTAGTAAATGCACTCCATGGCACCCTGCTGCTAAATTCCATATTCTTTCCCCTCCCTCACAACATTGAATTGATATTATTGTCATTTTGAGGAGTGACAAAGATGAGAATAAAAGCAAAGCATAGCCAATATCAACTATCATCAATTCCTCTCCACTGTGCATGAATACTTTTATGTTCAAGCTAGTCTATTCCCCCATCCCCTTGAATTCCAACTGGCCCTGAACATTGCTCGATCACTAGAACGTAGTGAAAGTGACTTCAGGAACTGAATGAAAAACAAAACAATCAAAAAACAAAACAAAACAAAACAAAAAAACTTGTAAAGTCTCCCAAGTCTCCCAGAAGATTTAGAGAAAGAGAGAACTGTCATGGGTAAAGTTTGACTATCTTGAGAATGCCACACTGTGAGAAAGACCAAGTTAGCTGTATGAAAAGGCTTGAATAGTAAGAGAGATGCCCAACCCCTAGCTGTTCCACATAGTCCAGCCCAAGCACCATAATATGAATGAAGAAACAAGCTTGAACATTCTTGCATCAGTACACAGCATGTAGAGAAAACAAACAAACAACCAAAAAACAGAGGCCCCAAATAATAAGCAGAACTTACCAACTTAAAAATAAAATGGCTGGTTACTTTACCAGCAAAATGAATTTATTAGGAAAGAGCAGAGAAACTGTAGTTAAGGACAAATTATAGCAAACCATAGGCAAGTCCAAGCAGACAAAGGGGAAGTCAGCTTTTATAGGTTTTAGGAGGAAATTGGAGAGGGTTATTTTGAACAAAAGTGCTTTGGAGAAGAACAGTAATGTGTGATTGTAGCTGTTCCTGCGCTGCAAGCAGTGGTTGTGTGTAGTTGCTGGGGCCGGAGGTAATCATCCTTCTTTTTCTTGAAAGCAGGAGATAAAATTCCTGTGAGAAAGTGTCCTCCTTTGTCAAGATAATTCTTATCTTCCCTTTCCCTGCGGTTCCTGCGTGCTTCAAGGAGTGGTATTTGCATAAGAGCTACCCCTTCAGGGCTTCCATTTTAAATAAAGTTTCCCTTATTTATTTTCACAAACTGAAGCCCTAGATTTAGGGATACAGCCAAGGCATCCGAGCTATCTGTAATCATATGAACCACTTTAGCTAAATCTTTCTTATATCTAATATCAGTTTTAAAAAATTATAAATCAAACTATCATGTTGTATGCCTTAAAGTTATACATTGATGTAAGTCAATTATTTCTCAATGAAACTGAAAAAAAAATTGTTTCTTTTTGAAAAACGTGCTCTTATATGCTCAGCAAGAAGGAATCAAGAAAGAGCATGTGTCTAAGGGGAACCAGGATATAAAATTTTAAAAACTGTATTGTAAAGGTAGAAGTTACAGTAGTGACCTCCAAAGAAATGATTTAAAAAAAAAATTTTAATAAAATTCAATTTGCTCTCTTGTCATTTCCATCTCTCAGGTTATCTTTTGAAAAACAATTACAAAACATCCATACTGAGACCTACACATGATATATAGAAGCCATACTTGATTTAGTGCAAATTAAAATGAGCGATACCCACTTTTACCATTGTCAGTATCAGAAGAAAGCATGGACATAAAAATTACCCAGAGACTCTTTTTTTCATTCTTATTTGTTCCCTAGACTGTCAAAAATGCTCAGGAATTCTAATCCACACATTTTGATTAGGTTCTAAACCATATGACTTCAGGCAGAAAGATATTTCAACCCAATTGGAGGCCTTGAGGGAGAGGAGCAAGACTGCTCAGCCTGATTTATTCCATGTGCATAGCCACAGGAGCATAATATCTCAATGAATAAATGCATCTATTTAATGATTCTTACTCTGGTTTTAGTAGGCACAAAAGGCGTTCTATTTACAAGAATAGAAACTGTAGTTCTTTTTCCCCCCTTTTCAGAATAAAGTACGTGTTAAGCGCAAGACACATAAAAATTTTAAGAAGTAGGGCTATTAGCAAAAGCTGTCTCCATCCACGTGGGAACTCAGGTCTTAGGGAATTTGGATGGAGTGTAGATACCATGTGTGAATGATTTTAGAAGCAGACAGAATCGTCCATGGGAATTAAAATGTGGTTCAAAAAAAAAATGTGGTTCAGTCTTTGTTCTATATGTTCTATATGTTCTATAGTGAAACTCCTCACCACTTAAAAGACTATTTTGGACAAAGGAAGCGACACAGGATTCGATGTCAGAAGACCCAGAAAAGGTGTGCTTGATTTGATCAGTTGAAAGCTTCCTTCCTTCCTTGCTTCCTTCCTTCCTTGCTTCCTTCTTTCCTTCCTTCTTTCCTTCCTTCCTTCCTTCCTTCCTTCCTTTTTTTCCTTCTTTTTTGGAACTTATGGTCTTCTGACACGTCTATCTCATGACTTTTAATGACTTATGAAAAGAGAGGCACTGTGGCTGCAGGACCAATGGGGTGTTTAGATCCTTCCTCTTCATACCATAAAGATATGCTTCACTTGAAATAACTCATCATAAAACCAGACTACCACTCTTCTGTCTAAATCAGAGGTCCACAAACGTATTTTTTGAAGGGTCAAATAGCAATCATTCTAGGCTTTGAGTGTCATAAATCGCCACTTTATGCCTCTGTAGTGAGAGCAACACAGATAGGTTGTAAACTCACAGGCATGACTATGCTCCAACACAGTCTGCAATTTTATCTCCATTCTGGAGGTTTCTGGAATCTCTCAGGTTTTACTGTGGAAGGCACCCCATAACCAGGAGTCCAGCTTGAGAAGATCCAGTTGCAAAACCTAATGATTGGAAATTAGTGGGTGCCTGGGTGGCTCAGTGGGTTAAGCCTCTGCTTTTGGCTCAGGTCATGATCTCAGGGTCCTGGGATGGAGCCCCACATCGGGCTCTTTGCTCAGCAGGCAATCTGCTTCCTCCTCCCTCTCTGCCTGCCTCTCTGCCTACTTGTGATCTCTGTCTGTCAAATGAATAAATAAAATCTTCAAAAAAAAATTAGAAAGAAATTAGTACCTAGGAAAGACAAGAAAAAATAAAACCTCAGGGGAGGGGCAAGAAATTAAAATGTGATGGAGGACAGCACGTATATTAGGATAGTAGATGAAGGAGAACTCACATAAACACACTATCACTCTAGAAACAAGCAGAAAATATGAAGACTTTAAGGAGCCTCACTCCTGAAGACAAACACTCCTCAGAAAGGTATACTATGACTACCCCATTTCTACCAACCAGCAACCTGAAGCCAAATTGCAGAAGTAAATTTCATAAGGTCACAGAGCTAGTTAGACACAGAGCCTGTGGTTAAAGCCAGATATACTTTTCTCTCAGTCATATTCCTCTTCTGTGACTAGTTTTCCTTTAGCATTTCTCAAATCTTTAAATAAAAGTGGGTTCCAAAGCAGTAATATCAATGACAACCTCACGTAGGAACAGGGTCCGCTATGTTATTAAGCATATGCTTGTGTACTTTTACCTTAAAGCTCACAAATGCAGAACCTGACACCGATAATGGTTTTTAGATACCATCAGATTATAAAAGTAGGTCCACTATGATATTACTAATAATCTACCCCACATACACACACCATTCCACACTGCGTTGTCCTACATCCACAAATATTACTCGGGGTATAGCTTTGGGCAATTTTCCCTGGGGCTCAGAATTGTGATTGGGCTAAATAAATTATTTTTTACTTTTTAAATTTAAAATTTTTTTTCCAAAATATATTCCCATGTTCTACCTTGTCTATTTTAATTCAGGAATTTTGTGAGGTAGCAACATCCATTATAAGTCAACTTGGAAAAATTAACTTGAAATCATGGCAGATTACCAGATTATCAGTTACGAGAAAAATATTACAATGCTGAGACTGGCACTGTGAATAGAAAAGAATAGAATAGAATTTACATATATATATATATATATATATATATATATACACACATACACACACACACACACAAACACACACACATATGTATTTGATGTGCAGTTATTATGGATACATGTATTTTTAATTATTTTTACCATCATTCTGGGTTTATGTCATATAATTATATATTATATTTGCAAAACAATATTATATATTGGCATGATGTTTTTAGGTGTTTATACAATATTTAAAATCAGACTAATTCTGGCAGCTAATGGAAATTATAGTAAATAGGGATACACAGGTGCACTAACAAGTAATGTTTGAGATTACAAAGGCAAAAATCTAGAGAAGAGACAGAATAAAAAGCAAGACTTGCATGCAAAGCATGCATGAGTTATGTGCCTGGCGAAAAGGATTCTAAAATAACAAATTTAAGCAAAATTTCCAAAATCAGATTTTTTTCTTTTATTTGAAAAAGATAATTCCCTACACAGTTAAACTGATACCTTTCATAAAATTAAATTTATATAAATATCATGGAAGATGCATGCATTCTCTCTCTCCAAATAATTGAATGTGCCAAAAGAAACATGTACCAAAATAAGCAAGTCTCAATGGGTTTACTTATACAAACTCGCATTACACTACTGCCAAGATGACTAAATTCTAGTGTTATCAGAATTCATGAAATGCAGCTTGTCTCAAGCTCCAGAGAACTCCTTCTGCAGTCTCAAATTAGATTCTACTATTTTACGTAGTTGCTTTATTGGGTAAAATCTAAATTTAAATTATATCCAATTTATAACCCTTTTCTTCCTTAAACAAAATGTCTTGCTAACCTATTCTTACATCTTCTTGAAAATATTACGTTACCCTTTTTATTAACTTAAAATCAATGTGATGGAAGAATCTAAAAATATTGCAGAAGTTAATTGGAGTGGGGTTTCTATAATCTAATTCTCCTCAGCAATATAATATGCATCGAATAGAGGATTTTGGAGAGAAATAATGAACGTAATTTTAAGTTCTCAGATTTTCCTTATTTGTATTAGTTTGCAGACAAAATGTTTAAGGTGTTTTAAAAAAAAATTTTGGATACCCACAGTATCAATAAAGATGTCGTACATGCATGGAACACCTCAGATACAGAATACAGCTAGCATTTCAGCCAGAAAGACAATTTTCCTTGGGGGCTCTTTCATTGCTTTAACACTAATCTGTGACAAAAAGGTCTTGTCAGACTCTTATTGCATTTAAGAAGCTTTTGGTGAGATTTGTATTGATCTGGAATAAAGCAACTGACAACATTGCAATAAATTTTTACTACTTAGTACTGATCAATATGTGTTTTTCCTCTCAAACTTTTTTCAGTAAATTGCCTTGAATTTTCTCAGATATGGCCGAGATACCACTAAATTAATATTTTATTCAAAAGGTTACATGCAGTTAATGAATAGGAAGAATTCATTATAGTAAGATCTACATTTCCAAGGAATCAATTGTATCAAATATGATGTATATGAAGTATACACACAGAAAGAACACACACACACTCTTAAACATGGATAACATAGGGATTGACAGACAGCCAAGGACTCATATATGCTATTTTCATTCTGATCACTATGTGTATCTACACATTTTCCATTTACAATATTAACATCATAGGGATTATCAATATATGACATAGAGTTATTATCCATAAGTATTATGGTAAAGAATTAAAATGAATGACTATGGGAGCACCTGGATGGCTCAGTTGGCTGAGCATCTGCCTTCAGCTCACATCATGATCTTGGGGTACAGAGACCAAGCCCTACATGGGGTTCCCTGCTCAGCAGTGAGTCTGCTTCTCTGCCCTCCTCCTTGCTTGTGCACTCTTTCCCTTTCTCAAATAAATAAATAAAATCTTCAAAAAAAATTAATGACTGCCATCATAAATATACATAGGTTTTATGACTAACTCCCTTCTCTCGTGTGCTTTAAATATTTTGGGTTTCAAGCAAATGTAACTATTATTTTTACGTTTATTTATTATTACATAATTATGTAACTATTGTTTTAATTATTTATGTTTAACTTTTGGAAGCAGTTTTTTTTGCATTTCTCTTGCATTCTTATGTTGCCTTTATGTTAATATAACTTTTTCAAACTCAGTTTTCTATTTTCCTGCAAATAACACCTTAAACTAGAATTGTCCTGTTTTAGACAAATTATCTAAATGTAAACCTTTGAATAAAATTCTCTATAAAATAATTTTAGACAATTAAAATCTCAGTGGAAGAAAGGGCTATCAAATGCATTTTATATGTTGAGAACATATAAATATTCAAGTGTAGAGGTCAATAAATTTATGTTCTCAATTTATGTCCTGAAAAGGTATTTTTATCTGCTATATTTCATATAAACCTGAAGTATTAAACTGAACATTGTAATCACACACCTTTAAAAAATTGTAATATATCACATATACCTTTCGTCTGTGGATTGTTTAAGGAAGTTTCTGCAGAAAATCTTCAATTTGTGAAATTTCCCATATTTTTAATGCAACTCTGTTTCTGAGATAGATACTTGCCCTTTTTGTTGGTAGGAGCAGTGGTCTTGCATTCAAATTCATGCCATACCTGTGAGATACCCTTGTCTTCACTCAGCACCGAGTTTACTTAGCTCCGAGGAATACCATAGAGCAAGAACTAACACAGCGTATAAAGCAACAGCACAGCAGTGGTGTCCTGGCTCCCAGACACAAATTCTGATATCCAAGTTCCTCCACTGTTGGGCCATGCACAGTCACAATATATGATGCTAATTTGACACATGCCATTATAATTCAGGGAAACCGTTCGTTCTTGGATTCCTGCATCTTTTACACACAGCTAGCCATGTACTGCCCACCCTCGGACAAGGTCTCGTTCCCATTTTCAAATGCATCTGATTCTCATCAATGCTACTTATATGTTATTGAACATGTAAATTTGGTAGTTAGATACAAGTGACTGGTGCAGTGATAGTCCTTGACTAGATTCTATTTTATTTGGATCTGGTATATGTATCTTTTTAACAACTGCTTGAGTTAATGCAGTAAGAAGCACCTGACCTATTTGAGGCTTCAGGAAAAGCCTGTAAAATCAGCATCTAACCTGTTCTTCCATCTAGAAACTCAATTTTTTTATCCTAATTATTACAATGAGGAACATTGCTGACCCTTTGAAATACTATAGTGCTTATGGTAATTATTCTGTAAATAAATGATTGTGTTGTTATATTATTTTATGTTTGATTTTTCATATGTTTGGTTTAGAATTAAATAAATGAAGTTATAAATACAATATGTAGATCTTTTTCTTGAAAGTTATTTTGATTCTATTTCTATGTAAAGTAGGCTATGATAATATCTTGGATTTGTGTAATACATTTCTTTCAAAAGTCTTACCCTCTGCTAAAGAAAGTTCATTTAATGAAATGTTTAAGAATAATTTACACATTACTATTCAAATAGAGCTGTATTCAACTAAGGCAAGATGGAAAGCCTTGAAACTGTTTCTTAATGTTCTGTCAAAACTATGTATAGCACACCAAAAATGCTGTTGAAAATATGTTTTAAATCATATTAAAGATCATAGCCTGACAAAAAAGTATAAAAATTCAAAAAGGAATAGAAGAATAGGGAAAAAAAATCAGAGAGTGAATCTATAGACTTAAGGGAAGGCTAATGATGGAATTTGCCCTGGGTTAACTGCCAGTCTTGCTGGCTTATCGCCTGGATTTTAATGGGCCACATGTCAGGAACAGGAGGCAATTCCTGATGCCCTTGGAGGGTGAGAAATAGGATTTGAGAATCCTAAAGAAAGACAGAACACTGTCTTTAAATAAGACATATTAAGTATGAGTCAGGGGGGAAAAAAAGTCTTTCAATAGAGAAAGACAGTGAGGAAACTTTCTGGGCTTGGCCTTAGTTCTAGAGGAATGTGAGAAAAAAATATTAAAAAAATAAAAATTGTTTCATGGTAAATCTTACTCTCAATCAAATGATCATTTATATTTGAGCCTAGAATTCAGAGTATTTTATGGTTTGAAAATAGCCCCCCAAAAATGTAAAAGTAAATTTTCACTGACAGTGCCTAGAGGTGTGTACCAAAAGTAAATAAAAATTTATCTCTGAAGGAAAGCATTTCAAATTCAAACCACCAGCAGGATCTATAAATAACATTTCAAGGAAAATGAAGCTTATAATAAAATAACAATAATAAATTTAAAATACTTGGGGAAGCGAACCACAATGAATTTGAGAAGAAAGCAAATTTAGAATAAGACCTATAAGTAATGCAGAATTATGACACATAGAATCTAATGTAAATGGTTAATATATTTAAAGTAATTAAGAATAGATTTCTTTTGGGGGCAGGGTCCCTGGGTGGCTCAGTCAGTGAAGTGTCTGCCTTTGGTTCAGGCCATGATTCCAGGGTTCTGGGATCGAGCCCTACATCAGGTTCCCTGTTCAACAGGGAGTCTGCTTCCTCTCTGACCCCTCCCCCTCTCGTACTCTCTCACTCCTTCTCAAATAAATAAATAAAATCTTTAAAAAGAAAAGAATAGATTTTTTAAACATATAAGAAAACCAATCTATAGAATCTATAAGGCTGAGTTGAGAAAAAAAATTAAAAGTTAAAAATGAAATGAAAAAGAAAGTTTCGTTCTTTCTATGATAATGAAGGACTAATTTGATTTGGACCCCATTTCTTTTAATGAGAACAAATACAAAAGATGAACAAGAACAAAAAATTAATAACTGGTTGTCAATATTGGAGTGACCCCCCAAGCAACAAATGTTTGAGAGGCCAACCCCATGGAGGGGCAGAAATTCAAGAGAAGTCTGATCTTAGTAGCCTTGGGCTGCTCTAACAGAACATCACAGACTGAGTGTCTTATAAACAACAAAAATTTAATTCTCACCATTCAGGGAGCTGAAAAGAGATTTTCATGGTTGCAAACTGCCATTTTATTTCCTGTGTCCTTGCATGGTTGAAAAGACTAGGGATCTCTCTGGAGCCTCTTTTATAAAGGTGATGATCTAGTTTATGAGGGCAGAGACCTCATGATACAGTCAGCTGCAAGGGTCCCACCTCTGAATATCATCATTTTTGTGGATTAAGATTTCAACATATTAATTTTAAGAGAACACACACATTCAGATCATAGAATTGCCTAGCATGATACTCCTCCCACCTGCAAGACTTTTGCCTTTTCTATGAACAGTGGAAAGCTTTCAACAGAACCATATGACCAACATTAGAATTCAATGGAAAAGCCTGGAAATTGTCCCCACCAAGGAGAAAGAACTCTAGCTCAATGAAGGCTTTCTGTTTTGCTGCTATTTGATATTAGTACCAGGATAGAAAAATATACCAAGAAACTGAATAGAGAGCTCAGGAAAGGACCCACAAATACATCAAATCCTGATACCTGCTAGAGCTACCATTGGTAACCAGTAAAGAGAGGATAGAAAATTCAATGAAAGGTGGGGGCCAAAATGTTTATCCATATCCATAGATATAGAAAATAAGTTTCTCCTCTCTCACCCTCCTAGGCTTTGTAGCATTAGGCTAATAGCTCTAAAACTGCTTTCCTAATAATATTCCCTTATCCCTTATTGCAATAAACTCCAAATTCCTTTGAATCTCTTCTTAGACTTCTTCAAGTTATTAACACAACACACCCAAAGGGAAAAAAATCATTTACATATCCATAGGTTTATCTTCAGAACTTGGATAGTAAACATTTTTTAAAATGAGATTCAAAAATGCAAATGTAAAGAAATAAATTTGATAAACTTGACAAACTGAAATAGAATATTCCTAATTAAAAAAAAAAACATTTTAGAGGGAATGCACAGAGAACCCACACATTAGAAGAAGATACTTTAATTGGAACATTCAGATTATACAAATAACCCATACATATTTACAATAAAAAGATAACTCAGGAGAAAAGTAGGCACAGGACAGGAGCCAGCATTATACAAGCTATATTTCATTAGTAGCTACCAAAGTTGAAACTACATTTATCTTATGACACAACATTCTGTTCCTCGTATAATCCCAACAAAGATGTGACTTGGATTCAACATAGTCAGGAACCATAAAGCCTATAGAAAGACTTCCAAATGCCAGGAGGCTCCTCTAGTAAAAACCCAATTACAGCGTTGCCCGCCCACCAAGCAGGTCTGATACTAGAGACTGAATGTATGAAAGGGCCCTGTTGTTTCAGAAAATGTACTTTCCTCTGCCACCATACTTGACAGGAAAGACAGTTTTCTTGTGTGTGGCTGACACAACACTCTTCTGATTTCAGCATCCATTTTTGAGCAGTTGAGTTCACTTGGTGTTATTACTAAATAAAGTTAGATATACCGTGAACAGAGAGTTATACAATGGAGTTGTAATTGCTAAGAGTTCTAAAATGGACCAGGGAAACCATTAGGCAATTGAAGGTTTTTTGTTGTTTGTTTGTTTGTTTTCTTTTTTAAGATTTTATGTATTTATTTGAGAGAAAGAGAACATGAATAGGGAAAAGGCAAAGGGAAAGGGAAAAGAAGACTCCCTGATGAGCAGGGAGCCCAACGTCAGCTCGATAGGACGCTGGGACCATGACCTGAGCCAAAAGCAGACACTTAACTGACTGAGACAAGCAGGTGTCCCTGATCATTGAATTTTATATATATCCATACCCAGGTGAAAAATGAATTCTCACACATGAGCCTTAACCACATAACCACATCCTGGAAATTTCTGTGCACCTTGGTCTGAAACAAAGAGAACAACTGTTAGCCAAATAGCCAAATGTATTAATCAGCTTAAATTCTCTCAGCACCAATCATAATTCTTTCAAAACAACATTGTAAAACCTCACAGTTTTTGCCTTTATAAACCCCTACTTTTGGCCCCAAATAGGAATTCATTGGATTCCTCTCCAATCTGTGTTTCCCAAATTGTAATTCCTAAGACTTCAAATAAATGGATTGCTTGTTTTTACAGCCTCACTCTGAAAATGTTAATATATATAACAGAATTTCAACAACCCCAGTGTGCATGCCGTAGAAACATTTGCACAGGTGCATCTGAGCCATAACAATGACTTGAAAACAGCACAGCTATTTGGGAAACAGTAGAGTGTGAATAAAGAAATTTATATATATATTTATACTATAAAACACTATGCAGAAGTGAAAATAAAGAAATTTCAAATGAATCTACTGAAATTAAAATTATATACATAATCTACAAAAAGGAATGAAAATAGTCAAATGACAGACAAATATGTGTAAATATACATCTTTTTTTTTTAAGATTTTATTTATTTATTTGACAGAGATCACAAGTAGGCAGAGAGGCAGGCAGAGAGAGAGGAGGAAGCAGGCTCCCTGCTGAGCAGAAAGCCCAATGCTGAGCTCGATCCCAAGACCCTGGGATCATGACCTGAGCTGAAGGCAGAGGCTTAACGCACTGAGCCACACAGGAGCCCCTGTAAATATACATCTTAATGAGTTTACACAAACTAAACAAAAGTTAGCAAAATTGAGCCATACATCATTTAGTTTATTTATTCTAAATAAGATTAAGGAAAACAGAGCACCTTAACTTTATAATTTTCTTGGGGTGATGAGAAAGGGTGAGAATGGTAGGAGACACACCAGATGTATTAAAACTATGGGGCACCTGGGTGGCTCAGTGGGTTAAGCTTCTGCCTTTGGCTCAGGTCATGATCTCAGGGTCCTGGGATTGAACCCTTCATCAAGCCGCACATTGGGGGTCTCTGCTGGGTGGGGGGCCTCTTCCCCTCTCTCTCTGCCTGCTGCTCTGCCTACTTGTGATCTTTCTCTGTCAAATAAATAATAAATAAATAAATAAATGTATCTTAATAAAATAAAAAAATTAAAAAAATAACACATATGCTCATTTACGCTCTAATTTATTACTGGCCAGCCTCTCACAAATGGCACCCATCTAGTCATTTTAAAACCTGTGTAGTCTTTCCAATCTGTGATATATTTCACTGTAGGAAAACTTTAAACTAGATTAATACTAAATTATCTTGAATGTGGTTACTCTTGATGTTAAAATATGTTCCTTTTATTAGAAATTAGAAATTCCTTTTATTAGAAATACAATTAGAAATACAATTATGGCTACATGGTATTCTTAAATTCTTGAATGATGTGATAGGAGTATGCTGCATCTGAAAGTGTAAATATCATTATTCTTTTCAGTATGTATGTATCTAAACATAAATAAAAATGCACACCTATATTACTTTGTTTTTTTTTACTTTTTTTTTTAAACAAATTATGTCTTCCAACCCTCATTCTCTCCACAAGGGGCAGAGACAATGTAACTGAATTTAAAAACACACACAAAGGAGTATAAAACTGTCTTGACTAAAAAGATATTTTATTTTCTAGAAAGCATATCCTATCTTCTGCTAAGAAGAGCTTTTATTTGTCATCATCATCATGAAGACAGGCACTGTTTATCTTTTAGAATGGTGGCTGACATTAATTACTGAATTTGAATTTAATGTCATCTTTAATTTCAAGTTTTACATTCATGGCTTTGGTATTTTTTCTTCTCAAGATAAAAGGAAGTATGCAAAGAACAGCTACCCAGTCGGAATGTTAGAAGTGGGTAGGAATCTTTCATAGGAAAATTGAATACTCTCGATAGTGACGAATCTGAATAGGAGTTGTTAATGTCTTTAGAAGCATATATATATATAAACAATTCATTCAAGTACTTATCTAAATGGAAATTGTACACTGGAACAAATACTATCATGCAAACATCTCTAAGTAAATGATGAGCTCTTTCAGGACAGAGGTATGTTGAATATGTTTTAAATTCTTTGAAGTATTTGGAACAATTTCCTGAATGGTAGTTGCTCTACAACTGGTTATTGATTAATGAGTGATTCAACAAGTTCTAAAATCCTGCCAATAGACACTCACATTTTAGACTATCAATCACCTATAAAAGCACATTCAAATTAACGGATGTGATACATACAAAATAATTTATTATAATTAATTCCAGGAGCATTATACCAAATGAAAATAGACAATTTTCTCAATGTTTCTTAAATTTCTATGTTATTTTTCTTCCAAATAACATCATGTGTGATTTACTATTTAGCATTTAGACTAATTCGTAGGTTTCGAAATGAGTTGTAAATGAGTAAAAATAAAATATTGTAGGTAAAGGCCACAATGTGATACAAAAGGTCAGAGATGCACTGATGTCACTGCAGTGGTCATAGTAAAGAAATATAGACTAAGGATGGCCAAGGTTAGAAGAGATGAAAACATAGACTGTAAATTTGGTATGAGATCACTTTTTATAATTTTGCCAGGAATAAAATGAAATATTCCAGTGGAAAAAAATATTCCATATTTTACTATTCAAGTTTACAAAACAGACTTAGGAGATGATATCAAAGTTATTTTATTAGCAAATAAAAAACTAAATGCATAAAAATATCATTAATCTTTATTATTCATATCTCAATGACCAGTAGTGGTAGGATATTTTAAGACATTAGGTATGTGAAACTGAAAATGGCCTTTCTTATCCACATTCCTTTTGGTGTCCCCAGAGTCAATTGTTTAAAGTGGTAAGGACTTACAACAGTTTGATTTATAGAATATTAGGTGTTATTGATCTCATGCTCTAAGTCAGCAACCAGAGGTCAAGTAATGCCAGCAGAGTAAAGCAAGCCTTTAAAGTTTGAATAGTACCAGTTCATATCTAAATCAAAACAGCTATCATAATGCCATTGAAGTCCATGATTGCTAACACAACCGACATTTTATTGTAACAGTAGAGGTCAGTATAAAGGAAGAGGAAAGGGTAAACTTTGATACATCTCTTTGGAGTTTCAATAGGGAATGATTTCCTCTTCTTCTTTGTAGCATCTTGTGATAAATTTTACCACCATCTGGATTTGAATCGTCTTAAGGTGGTACTTAGAGAGATATATTTTTTACAATATTTCTAACCCATATGTTACAGATGAAGCTCTCCCTTCCCTATTACTAATTCTGATTTTATTTAAGCCATTTTTGATCACAATCACCTATGGCTCAGTGCTTGTTAGTTGGTTATAAATATGACTATAAAACCTGTCGTTATCATTTGGCTCATCATTCCAAAATACAAAATAAGTGCCTTGTCAGCATTCATCACTTTTCCTGAGTCAGTAGATTTGTGGATTATCTAAATAATTAGATGAAGCACTTGCAAATGTTTATAAGCATCATCGTAAGATGGTTCTCAAGAGTAAAAAGATAAGGATATAATTCAAATACAGGTTTTATCACTAAAATCCATGGACTTCTTAGGTTTCAGTCACTAGTTTAGTGACTGGAGATTTTGAGAATGACAATCTAAAACATTTAAACAATATTCGATAGAGTCCATCTGAGGGTTGAAATTGTTAGGTATTTAAGGACCAACATTTTTTTCTATCTAAATTAACTAAACTGTATGGGTCTTTTATGATGTACAGTATTCTTATAAATGTTAAGAGATGCTTTATTCTTTTAATAAAGAATTATTTTGGAGGAATGATGAAATCAATTTTCCATTCTTAGAAATCCATATAGATTATTAGCACTTATTTTTAAAAACCTCAGGAATTTTGTTGTTAGAGGTTGAACTGAATTTGTTTAGTACAGCAAACAATTACCGATAACAGTAAAATTGCAAAATTCACATTTTTTTTTCCCTACAGAATGCCAATTAATAGCTCAAAAAGCAAAAAGGTTCTGAGCAAAACTGATGGAAGCATGCAAGGACAGATTCTTCCCGCCTTGGGACACCAACAAAAGATTGTAAATAGAGTTGAAGCATAACTTTGTGGAAAGCAGAAACATTGTGCTTTTCTCTTCCTTTACTCATTCTGATTTTCAGTTTCCTCCCCTTGCCTGTGTTGGTTATAACTCCAATTTTCATAGAAAGACATCAAAAAGCAGTCTGTGGTAACATTAGAGCTGATCAAAAATTTTTATATTAGACATTTGGAATAAAAGCAGTTATGTTTAACAAAAGGAACAAAAATATTACTACTGCCAATAGAAAAAAATGTATGTAAAATACATATTATATAAAATATAATTATAAAGAGCCAATTTCATCAAATTTCTTTCTTATTACTTCGAAAATAATAAAAAGAAAATGCTCTATTAGACTTTTCATTTTGTTAGTGGCAAACTATCATGATAACCTCCTAATTATCCCAAGACTTCATTAAAATACTCTTCCATGACCATATATTATGCTTTATGATAATTTTTTGTCATTTATAGAAGGAATTAAATTAATGTTTTTAATAACACCTTTAACCTCCCTTGAGTTACTTCTGTTTGATAAACAATATAATAACTATATTTAAAAGCATCCTTTAATTGGCCATCTCACTAATTATTTTGTAGAGTAATAAATAGGGTGAGCCATTCCTATTATTTGTCCTGTGTACACTGCAATTACATTTTCAGCATATTTGGAAAGGAATGTTAATGCAAACTTAAATTAGCATTGTTACAATAAATTAACTGTAAAATACCTAACTACAAATGCCTGGCTATGATATTGTACTTTTAATTCAATTGTGTGCTCTCACCATGGGCATACAGTACCATATAGAACTTTTAAAGGGGGCATATTCTCTAGTTGGATAATGGATAATGAAATGCATGAGATGTAAAATTAAAAAGAAAAAAATCCATAATGCATGAACACTAGATAATGATATGTTTACTTCAAAATTTGACAACCTTTTCTGCTGAAATAATTTTAACAGTTGAGGATAGAGACAGACATTTAAATTTCTTACATTTCAGTAGATTACCAAGAGTTATATTTTTAACTGATTGTATAGGAATTAAAGTTAATGAACAAAATAAGCATAACACTTTTTGCAATCAATCAGAGAGCCTGACACAGACAAGTGATACAACTTCTAATTACAAAAACTGAAAGGCCATCACTGCTTCCTGGAGGAATTTAGAAACTAGAGGTAGTGAGGTAGGGGTGACCACTCTAAATGGAAACAATCAAGTCCCCAATTAAAAGTAGAAAAAAAAAATTTACATATGAACTTAGCTAAGGCATATTAAAATATTCTCCTGTGGAAAAGCATAGTACAGTACAGGAAAAGTACAGAAAAGTACAGTACAGGAACACAGAACAATAGAATATTAAATATTAAATGAAATTATACTAAGATACTTGTTTTCTTGGGTTCAGCTTGAAGTATAAGACCAAAATCAGTAAAGAAAGAATACATGCTCTTGTTTTGAACAATAAGAAGTTACATCACCTATTTTTCAGTGAGATAAATTTGTAGGAAATGTGTATTAACAATACTAAATCAATTGGACAGAAAGACCGTTTGACGATTTGAATTGTAAAATGTGTCATTAGTATAAAAGAATGTATATTATATCTCATAAGTAAAAAGATGCACTTTTTTCAATTTTAACATATCTCACTTAAAGATGTGTTTTACAACAGATGACATATTAGGCTAAAAAGTATGGAATTTATAACGTAAGTTATTAGGAATAATAAAGTAAATTATGATCTATCTGCTGACCACATCAAGCAATAGAATCTTATCCATAATGTGGATCCCCTAGTACATTTATTGGCAGTGGCCTCTCCCTCTTTCACTAGAACAAAAGTTAACTAAGAAGCTTAAGATGGGCTTCATGTTTTCTTTCTTCTATTTTAGTTTTGATATATGTACCTGTACACAGTGGCTTGTATTGCATATATTCTAACTTATGAAATGTGTTCAGCATTTCTGCAACTGTTTTTATTCCACATTTTAATTCTAAATTCCATCTATGTATATGCCTATGCCTGCTGTTGCTATCGACTGAACTGTGTCCCCACAAAGTTGATTTGTAAAGCCTGAACCCCCAAGGTGACCATTTTGGATATAGAGCCTTTTAGGGGATAATTAAGGTTAATGGGGTCGTCATGGTGTAGTCCTAATCCAATAGGACTAGTGTTCTTATAAGAAAAAGAAGAGATACCAGAGCTCTGCCAATAAATCCTATAGAAGAAACCAAAACCATCTAGTTTTGGAGAACTACAAAAATCTATAAGTTATAAACCCTGCTTACATTTTTAAGCAGCTTTATTCAGTAAAATCAAGGATACAAAATCAAGGAAGAGAAATCTGTTGCATTTCTATATACCAATAATGAAACAATAGAAAGAGAAATTAAGGAATTAATTCTATCTATAATTACACCAAAAATAAGATATGTATGAATAAACCTAACCAAAGAGGTGAAAGACCTGTACTCTGAAAACTATAAAATACTGATGAAAGAAGTTGAAGATGACACAAAGAAGTGGAAAAAAATTCCATGCTCATGGATTGGAAGGATAAATATTGTTAAAACATCTGTACTACTCAAAGCAACCTACACATGTAATGCAATCCCTATCAAAATACCAATAGCAATTTTCACAGAGCTAGAACAATCCTAAAACTTGTATAGAACTACAAAAGCCCCCCAAATAGCCAAAGCAACCTTGAGAAAGGAAAGCGCAGTTGGAGACATCACAATTCCAGACTTCAAGTTACACTACAAAACTGTAGTGATCAAGACAGTATGGTACTGGCACAAAACAAGCAAATAGATGAATAGAACAGAAGACCCAGAAATGAATCCAAAACCATATGGTCGATTAATCTTCCACAAAACAGGAATGAATATCTAATGGGAAAAAGAGTCTCTTCAACAAATGATGTTGGAAAAATTGAACAGCAACATGCAAAAAAAATGAAACTGAACCAATTTCTTACACCATACACAGAAATAAATTCAAAGTGGATGAAAGACCTAAATGTGAGAGAGAAAACCATCAAAATCCTAGAGAAGAATACAGGCATTGACATTGGCCATAGCAACTTCTTACTAGATATATCTCCTGAAGCCAGGGAAACAAAAGTAAAAAATAAGCATTGGGACTTCATCAAAATGAAAAACTTCTACACTGTGAAGGAAACAATTATCCAAACTAAAAGGCAACTTACAGAATAGGAGAATTTACTTGCAAACGAAATGTCTGATAAAGGGTTAATATCCAAAATCTGTAAAGAACTTATCAAACTCAGCACTCCCAAAACAAATAATCCAATTAAAAAATGGATAGATGACATGGATAGACATTTTTCCAAAGAAAACATACAGATGGCCAAAAGATACATGAAAAGATGCTCAACATCACTCTTCATCAGGGAAATACAAATCAAAATTACAACGAGATAGAACCTTACACGTGTCAGAATGGCTAAAATCAACAACACAAGAAACAACAAGTGCTGGAAAGGATGCAGAGAAAGGGTAACGTTCCTGCACTATCGTGGGAATAAAAACTGGTGTAAACAGTTTTTTAGGAATGCAAACTGGACAATAATATGGAGTTCCTCAAAAAGTTAAAAAGAGAACTACCCTCTGATCCCTCAATTGTACTACTATTTACCCAAAGAACACAAAAATACTAATTCAAAGAGACACATGTACCTTGACATTTATAGCAGCATTGTCTATAATAGCCAAATTATAAAAATAGCCCAAGTGTCCATGAACTAATGAGTGGATAAAGAAGAAGTAATATACGTATACTCTACTTGTGAAAGTATATGTGTACATATATATACACATACACACACACACACACACACACACACATATATATATAATGGAATATTAGCCATATAAAAGAACGAAATCTTGCCATTTACAATGACATGGGTAGAGCTAGGAAGTATTATGCTGATAATAATAAGTCAGTCAGAGAAAGATAAATAAGACAAATAAGTCAGTCAGAGAAAGGTAAATACCACATGATTTCACTCTAATGTGGAATTTAAAAACAAAATAAAGGAGCAAAGGGGAAAAAAAGAGAGTGTTGGGATTAATGTAAAGCATGAAATCAGCCATAGTAACTGGCTTGCAAAAATGTAACACAGAGGTTGCTGAGGGCAAGGGAAGGTTTCCAAGAAGGGCATAGGCCTTTGGCATGCTGAGGCCTGTGTGACCACTCTGCCATTGGAATGCCACAGAAAGCTGCCTTCCTGAGGCCTTCTTAGCTCAAACAGCCACCCTATGATCTAAGAGATGTATGCATTGTCCCTTAGGCTATGTTGAGTAGAACACACAGATTAACATACCATACCTTTCCCATAAATAGATCCTCCTAGTTTCAGTAAGACCCATTGTCACACATCACCTGCTTGAGAAACAGTGATAAGGATTTGTGATTATCCTGAAGGACCAATAAAAATGGGAGCAAAGAAGAGCAAAGGGTCTTCACCTCCAAGCGTTGACCACCTTTCCTTCTCCTCTCTTTCATGGCAAAGTTTGGAGTAATCCTTCATCCATCGGTACAGGGTTTGCTGGCCATTCTTGGCAGAGAGAAAGAGGAAGGCGAACCAAGAAACAGACCTAACTACGGAGAACAAACTGATGGTTACCAGAGGGGAGGCGATTGGGAGATGGGTTAAATAGCTGATGGGGAGTGATGAGTGTACTTGCTGTGGTGACCCTAGTGGGTATTGTATGGAAATGTTGAATCACCATATTGTACACCTGAAATTAATCTTACACTGCATGTTAACTAACTGAGATACCAATAAAAACTTAAAAAAAAAAAAAAAAGAAAAGAAAAGCTAAAATGGTTATATGCTCATGTGAACCTACAATTAAAAATCCCCCTTTTAATGTCCTCCAAAACTTTGGTTTCACTCATATGCATATTCTTCTTTCTTCAGGTTTCTAACTTTAGACTGGAGTTGAGTAGAAATATGACTTACAGTTTCCTCCAAATCATTATTGGGCTCCAGAGGAGAAGCTGGACCTTTGAGCTAACAAGGAAGTTATTTCAGTAATAGTACTTCTTAAATCTGGAGGCTTTTCAGTGGTATACAGAAAGGAGATGTTCTGCTTTCCACTCTTTCCAGAAATTTGACTCTGGACAGACCAGTGGGCATCATAAGATAGATTAATATGCCATTGTCATGATAACTTACATTCCCTGTAAGAAACAGCTGAATTCCTTGGCACGGTCATGAGATGCTGGAGTCCCACTATAATGCTGGATTTGCAGAAGGATAGGTCTTGTCATACTGTCCAACCAGTAAGTTCTTTTGAACTAGAAGTACATTCCAAAAGGGTCTTTGATTCTTTGATGTTCAAAAGTCACCTGAACCCTGCAGACAAGAGGACATTAGATTAGTACTGGGTTATTTGGCAAATGCTTTGTTTTCTGAAAAGACCAATTACTCTTGAAGATACTAAACCGTCTTCTTTTTTTTTTTTTAAAGATTTTACTTATTTATTTGACAGACAGAGATCACAAGTAGGCAGAGAGGCAGGCAGAGAGAGAGAGAGAAGGGAAGCAGGCTCCACGCTGAGCAGAGAGCCCCATATGGGATTCGATCGCAGTACGCTGAGATCATGACCTGAGCAGAAGGCAGAGGCTCAACCTACTGAGCCACCCAGGCGCCCCGAAACTAAACCTTCTAATAAAAGTGTCCTGTTCACCATTGGAGAGCTACATAAATGTTTTGAGAAGGACTAATTCAGGCACTTTTCTATATCACAGCAATGTTTTGAGTGACTGGGTAAGGAATCACTATTCTATAGGTCAACTTACAAAGGAGAAATAAGATAAAGTTTTGATAATAATATAACAATAGAATTAAAATTATATAATTTAATAATACATTTAAATGGGAGTAAGAACTTGAAACAGATAATTTTGAAAACCATTAAGGTAGTTAATACTAATTCAATATCAGCTACCTAAAGAAAATGTTAAAAAATTTTCAGTGGAAACAAACCAAAATAAAGTACAGGTATGTAAAATTTAGAAGCCTAAAATAAATGTTGTTTAAAATGACTTAAAAATGATATATATTTTTTAAAAGTTTAGAACTAAGAAATTAAGACAAAAATTAAATGAATATAAAGACTGAGAAATAAAATAAGAATCAACTCAGAAATGAAAATTAATATGAACATGAACATGATGAGATTTTAAAAAGGAAAACTAAGTTCATCAAAAGAAAAACTAAATGGGAAGAGACTAAGAAGACATTCTCAAAATGGAAAAGGGTGAGAAAAAAAATATTTCATCTACAAGCTGGCAGAAAGAATGATTTTTAGAAAGAATTTATAGATTAGAAAAACTTTACAAATAGTTTGAGTTGATAGTTGATTATTTCATAGAGTGGACTCCAGAAGCAAAACATAGAGGATTTAGTCTCATTTTATCCTAGGACTCAGATACTGTTGCTTCCAGCTTCCAGTTGTTTTTAACAGGGCTTGTTTCTAAGCTTTCTTGGTGTAAATATAGATAATCTTTATTCTGGGAGTAATTAACCCTGCTTTCAAAGTAGGGCCTCTCTGGAGTTTCTGTTCAACGTCCTAAGTGTTCAATGAGGTCACTGAACTCAGATACCTCAAAACCTATGAGCTCCCTTGTAGCTGATCTTTCTTTGTTATTGTTATTTCCCCAGAAGCCTGTTCTTTGCTTGGACTCATGAAGTCTCTACCTGTGAATGCACAGCTTAGAGGGTAATGGTAGCTGGTGGTCTCTGAGAAATCATGGTGAAAAACAAACAAAAACTACATGAAGCCTACTGTTTCATTCTAAAGCCACTCATGCTTGAGCTGCTTGTTTGCTTTTCTGCAGGTACACCACCCCCCACCTCCCACCACCCCCCACCCCTGCCAACTTAGAGACAAAAGAGAATGTAACAGGACATCCAAGCCTCACTAACTGGAAGAGAGAGATATCAGAATTCAGGGATGTAGAGAAAGATGAAATTTGCAGGACAGAATGGAGAAAGAGAACCATAGAAAAACCACGGAAATTTGCATAGGCCCCTTTAGGCCTTTGAGCCCATACTAAGTATAGAGGAGGAAAAGTAATTTTTCCTGTACCTTTCTACGTTTTGTTTTGTTTTGTTTTGTTTTTTTTGGCTTAGGCCTCTCTGGAACAAAACACAGAAAGAAAGAAAAAAAAAGCAATTTTAATTATATATGTATATACATGCAGAAACCCCACAAAGATCTGAGACTCAAAAGTCTGCCAGACTATTGAGGCTTATATAACATCCTCAGCTAAGGAAACCTTTGAAAGGGAGAAGGGAGAAGGCAATTCACAAGAAGGTGAGAAGAGGAATTATTTGGCAAACAAGTGTTGTATTGCTCTGTAAATAGATCTCTCAGGTGAATAGTTTATCTCTGGTAACAGCTGTCTTCCTAGTCCAGGTCACTTTTTAATGTAAATTTCCCTTACAAAAAGATAACTTCTACCCTGTTTTCAGAGTTTCCCCTGTGTCTGCAATTTCTCAAAATAATCAGCTCAAAATAATGTTGGCCCCAAGAGACATATTTTGGGGTGACATATCCTTCTACCCTACAAAAACAATGTTACAACCATGAAGTAACCTCACTGAACATCTGGGACATTTAATAGACTCCATAAAAAGCCCATCTTAAGAGCCAAGCTAACTACTCCCAGAATAAAGTTTACTCTATAGGCACAATAAGAAAGCTTAGAAACAAGTCTTGAAAGGATCAAGATGAACTATAATTAAATTAACTACCTGTCAGAACAAAACTCAACATTTTTTAAAGAATGAGTAAAAAAAAACCAAAACACTAGACTTTCAAAAATGTAGCATCTACAGTGTATGACATACAGTAAAATTTAAATGACATGCGGATAATCACAGAAAATTTATCAAAACAATAGAAACACATCCATAAATGACAGAGACAGTAAAATTAGCAGACAAAACTTTTTAAAAGCTATTATTAATATCTTTAAGGAGTTAAAAGAAAACATAATCCAAATCAAAATCCCAAGACGCTAATCATAGAAATAGGCACACTGATTCTAAGGTATATATGAAAACTCAAAGTACTTAGGAGAGCCAAGAGTATTTTTATAAAAAGAGGTGAATATTTATACTATGTAGTTTCAAAATATATTATAAAACATCATCTTAATCAAAATGGCTAACTTCAAAAAATGATAAATTACAATTTATTAAAATTAAAAATGGCTACACTTTAAAAGACATTGAAAGCAAGAGAAAGAGAGAGGGAAGGAAGGATAGAGGTAAAGGGAGAGAGAGAGATAAAGGAGACAAGAAAATAATATTTTCAGTACATGTATCTGATAAAGGACTTATACCCTGATATAAGAATCCTTACAAACAATAATAGGAAAACAAAAAGAAAAAAAAAAGAATATAAAGAATCCTTACAAACAATAATAGGAAAACAAATGGTCAAATGAAAAATAGCAAAATAGCTGTACAGACACTTAACAAAATATACATGGCTGAGAGGCACATTAACATATATTTACTCTCATTGGTCATTTACAAACTGCAAATTAAAACTACAGTCCGGTATCACAATGAACATTAGGGATACAATTTAAGAGAAGGG
Organism: Lontra canadensis; assembly: GCF_010015895.1. Taxonomy (NCBI): domain Eukaryota; kingdom Metazoa; phylum Chordata; class Mammalia; order Carnivora; family Mustelidae; genus Lontra; species Lontra canadensis. The sequence goes on along the minus strand of NW_022631056.1, from coordinate 11,331,200 downwards.
ATACAATTAAAAAGATGACAGATGGTGACTAGGATTTGGAGCAACTAGAACTCTCATACACTGTGGTGAGGATGTAAATCAGTACGTCTGATTAAATCAATCTTATGCTTACCACACAACCTAGCAAATCCTCTCCTAGATATGTATCCAAGGGAAATGCAAATGTATGTCCACATAACCACTTGTACAAGAATTTTTATCAGTTTTCGTATTTTCAAACTGAAAACCACCCTAGTGCCCTAAAGCAGGGAATAGTAAATCTAATGTTGGTATATTCGAACAATGTATACAGCTACAAAAATGAACAAACTACTGATCGATACAACAACATGGATTGATTTTTTTTTTTAACTAATGCTGAACAAAAGAATCCAGGCATAAAAAATATCTGCTAAGTAATTCTATGTATACTAAACTCTAGAAGAGACAAATACATAATGACAGAACATGGGTAAGTGGCTACCTGAAGCCACAAATTGAGAAGGAGTGAGATTTGCTGCATAAAGGGAAAAGGGAAGTTTTGGGGGAGATGGAAATATTACATACCTTGATTCAGGTATGTTATACATAATTGCCAAAACTCATGGAACTGTATATTCAAGTGGTGGTATTTTGCTTTATTTAATTTTACTTCAAAAGTTGATTTTTTAAAAGAATAGAGCTGATAAGCAGATGGCTTGCATATAGTAAATACTGAAAGATTTAGAGTTATTATTAATACTATAAAAATGTATTGAGCAATTTCTCTGGTCTCTGCTAGTCACTGACCATACATGTATGAAATAGACTGAAGAAGGACCTAATTATGCTCATTTTCTACCTAAAGGAAATATGAGAGATAGTCGCTGTACTAAAAAAAATAAATAAATAAATAGCAATGTCTAGCTGATATGGTGTTAGGCTTAGGGTTTCTAAATTTTTGTCAACATGCATCTACATTTTATTATTCCAAGTTATGCCCAAACTTAAGAGATTTGATTTTTAAAGTGTATAATTATTGTGGTATTGTAGGTATATGCCTATTTTCCTCCATAAACAAAAACTCTTCTTTTTTGGTACCTCCTTTTAGAGAAAAATCATTCATCAGACAAAGAATGTCACAAAATGCTAATTTTGTTTGACATTATGTATACACTAAGGATTAATAATAGTCAAATTTAATTTTTTCCTAATATCATTGATTTGGTTCTATGGGAAGTGTCACTAAAATCATTATGTTTTCTCTGAAGACTTAACGTGTTAACAAAGGAAATCATACAACCCAAGCCATTTTTATGAAACTTAAAAGATTTGTTTAAAAAAAAAAAAAACTGCCTAGCTTTATGTACAGTTGATTTCTTCGGGCCTGCTTATTGTTTGTTTACTAGAGAACTCACCTACTGCATACATAGTCATAAGGTTTGTTTTCAGATTGTGCATTTTGTTCTATTTCAGAGCAAGAGCTCTTAAATCTGGGCAGCTGTTCTATAAATGTCTGTCTATCCCTAGTCATGGGAGGATATTGTGACCATATGGACAGATAAGCTAAACCCTTTCACTATTGAGAAAACAAGCAGTTGAACATAGCTTATAGATGGTAATGTCTGGTTTGTGCAGGGCATCACAGAATTTTCATGAACAGCATCTGGGATGTGTGCTTGTATGCAGGGTTAGGTGTAGGCAGCCACGGACCCAGTTAGAGGCGAGGGATCAAACCAGGCCCTGACTCGTGCCTCCTGAATATCAGTTGAGTTGTGCTTGAGAAAGAGCCTGAGCTATGGACCCTAAGACTCGCTGACGTGACTGCCTGCATGTATTAAGAGGCAAAACTGGGTTGTACATTTAACTGTTACAAGATTACCCTGTACTTGCACGGATTATAAATTGCACCATTGTAAGCTCATGAATTGCTGGTTAAAGATTAGCTAAGTAGACAAAAGTTACTGGCGTCAGAAGATCACTACGAGCACTTGGGAAATGGGTTTCCTAAAAGCGTAAGGGGTTTCATGTGAATATTACGTGTGTATGAGCAATCAACCGAAAATAGATACTTCCTTATAATTGTTTCTGTTAACTATATAATGCCACACAGCCTTGAATAAAACTGGCACTGCTTGGACATCATCCACTGTGTCCCTCCTGTCCTCATTTCTTTACAAGTCTTATTCTTTCTCCCTTCTCTTACCCTCTCGACCCTGCTCATGTCGTCGCACTGGCCACGACAGTTAGGCAGAAGGAAGGGGAGGGAAGGGCTGTTTTTTATGAACCATATGTGAACCACAGTACCTATGAGGTCTGCCCAGGTCTCATTCTTGAAACCAGTGGTACTTCAAGCTGCACATGGAAATGATGGGGAGAGGTACCTTAAGAACTACAAAAACAACATGAGTATTTGCATGAGGTGGGTGGAGGTTATATAGCCTGGGAGGTTATCCAGGTTCACTGTGAAGGGGCCAGGGTCACATCAGGAGGCATAGGAAAGAGGGCTAATTTCAAAAGATGAGTCGTGAACCACAGTGAAGTCATCTGTCTTGGAGGATATGAAACAAACAATAATAAAGTATATGAAAGATGCCAAGAAAGGGATTTAGAACCATGGTAATAAATAGGAAATTGTGTAGTAGACTTCCCCTTACGGTACAGCATTGCAGAGTTTGGTTAGGAGTGTGGTTACTGAAAGAAGTTACTCAAGTCTGGACAATGTTCACATAATCATATAATAGGAGAGACGTAAGAAACAATTTTTGTAAATAGGCTTTACAGCTGTCACTGTATAATAAAGAAAATGAGGGACAAAAGTTTTCCTTTACCTTATGAGCAAGTCCCTTCAGTGGAAAGGCAACTTATCCTGAAGGCCAAGAGGCAGTATGCCTCAGCTCTGTTCAGAGACATCAGCTGGTTATCAGCAGAGATAACCTGAGTGTGACACTGGGTATACCGCCCCGCTGGCCCCACAAAGGACTTTTCATGTATACCTAGGGAAATGCTACTACATTCAAAGGGCCAATTAAATGAAAGTGTTTGTCAACTGAACTAGCTATTCGACTAAAGATATTATGATAAACCAAGAGCACAAATTTATCTATAGTCCAATAACATAAGCTTAACCTTAGTGAGAGAAGCACCTTGCCCTCATGTCAGCATAGTGCATCACTGGGAAGAACAATAATTATGACTGTTCAGAGAAATAACAGAAAGAGAAGCAACCACTATAGATGGGTATTAAATTGGGGGTTATGCCACGGAGCCTTATCAGGGGTGGAAAGAGTCAAATCATTTTCCTATTTAATTTGTACAATTTCAGTTGTACAAAATTTCTTTATCTTTTTTATTTATATAATTGTAGTTGCTGCAAAGTCATATTTTGAACATGTACTTTTTATTATGAATACATGAATTATAGTATATATATTTTACATTTTACCACCCAGGGTTTCATACCCAAGTTTTATAAAATCATAGTTAAAGTTATGTTTTTGAGAGGACTTAGGGAATTTTTAAAAATAACATTTATGATATAAGGAGTGTTTTTTCCAATATCTAATTTTTGGAACCAACAGTTATAAAAGAAAGACCTTCGGTGTAACGAGAAAGAGGTAAACCCAGCCTATAGGAAGCTATAGAGAATGGTGCACACACATACTTCACATACTTGCAAAGAGTAGGAGCAGTATTTAGATTATTTGGAGGTCTCCTGGGTGAGGTTACAATGATTAGACTGGTGAACCATCTACTAATATGTCATTAGACTTTTATCATTCACTCATTCAATATATATCCACTGAGTATATACCATGTGCCAAGCCCTTCCAGTGGCTGGAAATACAGTATTCCCCTGAATTCTTTTTTTTTTTTTTTTTTTTTTTTTAATTTATTTGACAGACAGAGATCACAAGTAGGCAGAGAGGCAGGCAGAGAGAGAGGAAGGAAAGCAGGCTCCATGCTGAGCAGAGAGCCCGATGCGGGGCTCGATGCGGGGCTTGATCCCAGGACCCCGGGTTCATGACCGGAGCCGAAAGCAGAGGTTTTAACACACTGAGCCACCCAGGCGCACCCCCGTGAATTCTTGAATGGACGTATATATTAAACAAAACTAAACATCAAATAACAAGAAGCATTATGAGGAGAAATAAAGCAGAGATAGTGAGGCAGCATGACTGGCCAGAGAAAGCTTTCTCAGATCGTATCTGAACTTTCTGAATGAAGAAATGAGACACATAAGTATCTCCAGAAAAGGTATTTTAAGCAGAAGGGGCCACAAAAACAAACAAACTCAGAGCAGCAATAAGACCTTAGCACAATGAATGAGGCCTTAGCACAATGAATGAGGAGCAGATGGGCAGAAAATGAATTCTGGGGGAGTCAGAGGCCAGACTAAACAGCCATGTGGTCATGGTCACTGCTAGGGGTTGAATTGTGTCTGTGTCCACCTACCCCCTTCACCCATCTGAAGAAAAGCTATTTTGAAGCCCTAACCCCAGTACCACAAATGTTACCTTATTTGGAAATAAGGTCATTGCCAGTGTAATTGGTTGTGATGATAACACCTGGAGTAGTGCAGTTCCATAATCCATTATGACTGGTGCCCTTAGAGAAGACATCATGTGAAGACAAAGAGACAAAGAGACATGGTATTGAGAGAAAATACCACATGATAACAAAGACAGAGGGTAGAGTAATACAGCTGTAAGTCATAGAACACCAAAGACCTTCAGCAAACAACCTACATCTAAAAACAGTCAAGGAGGGCACCTAGGTAGCTCAGTTGGTTAAGTGACTGCCTTTGGCTCAGGTCATGATCCTGGAGTCCCAGGACTGAGTTCCTCATTGGGATCCCTGCTTGGCATGGAGTCTGCTTCTCCCTGTGACCCTCACCCCTCACTCTCTCTTTCAAATAAATAAATAAAATCCTTAAAAACTAAAGTAAAAAGAAGCAAGGAGGTACTCACCTATAGATTTCAGAGGGAGTATTGCCCTGCCAATACCTGATTTCAACCTTCTAGCCTCCAGACACCTGAGACAATACATTTCTCTTGTTTTAAATTACCCAGTTTGGGGGCACCTGGGTGGCTCAGTGGGTTAAAGCTTCTGCGTTCAGCTCAGGTCATGATCTCAGGGTCCTGGGATCGAGCCCCACATCAGGCTCTCTGCTCAGTGGGGAGCCTGCTTCCTCCTCTCTCTCTGCCTGCCTCTCTGCCTATTTGTGATCTCTGTCTGTCAAAAAATAAATAAATAAAATCTTAAAAAAAATCCTTATTAAATTACCCAGTTTGTAGCACTTTGTTATAGCATCCCTAAGAAATTGATATAGCACATTTTTTAAAATTTTCAATAAACTTTGTATCTTAGAGAAGTTTTAGGTTCATGGCAAAATTGGAAAAGAAGGTACAGAGGGTTCCTATATATTCTATGTCCCACATATCACAGTCCATACACTAATATTGTCTACTAGAGTAGCACATTTTTTCAAATTAATAAACCTAAAATGACACATTATTATTATTATCCAAGTCCATAGTCACCTTAGGTCTCACTCTTGGTATATGGTGCATGCAATCAGTTTTGATAAATGTATAACGACATGTATCTAACATTGTAGTATCATACAGAATAGTTTCACTGCCTAGAAATCCTTTATGTCCTATCTATTCACGCTTTCTTCCTCCCTAATCTCTGGGAACCACTGATTTTTATACTCTCCATAGTTTTGCCTTTTATAGAACATCAAATAGTTGGAATCATAAATAATTGTAGCTGTTTTAGTCTGAATTGTGTCCTCTTGCTCCAAATTAATTTTTTGAAGTGTTGACTCTCATTGTGACTGCTTTTGAAAATAGAAAGTAATGAACGTGAGATAAGGTCATAAGGATGGGGCACTAATCCAATATGACTAGTGTCCATCTAAGAGGAAGAGACACCAGAAATACGTGGGCACAGGGAAAAAGCCAGGTGTTGACAGTGAGAGGGTGGCTCTCTCCAAGCCAAGGGGAGAAGCCTTAGGAGACACAAACTTATTTAAACCTTGATCTTGGACTTCCAAACTCCAGAACTCTGAAATAAATTTATGTTTAAGCCATCCAGTCTGTTCTATTTTGCCATGACAGCCTTGGATGCCAATCTGATGTAACCTTTACAGACTGGCTTCTTTCACTTAATAAGATGAATTTAATGTTCCTCTGTGTTTTTCCATGGCATGATAGTTCATTTCTTTTTAGGGTTGAATGACATTCCATTGTCTGGAAGCGCTGCAGTTTATTTACCTATTCCCCTACTGAAGGAAGGAATAGGTTATTCCCAGGTTTTGACAGTTATGAATAAAGCTGCTGCACAGATTCCTGTGCTGGCTTTTTGTGTGAATGGAAGTTTCAACTAATTTGGATAAATTCCAAGGAATGTGATTGCTGGGTTGTATACTGAGAATATGTTTAGATTGGTTAAAAAAAAAAAAAAACTGTCACTGTATTCCAAAGTGACTGTACCATTTTGTACACACACCAACAATGAGTGAGAGTTCCTGTTACTCCACAGCCTGACTAGGTTGCTGTCAGTGTTTTGGATTCTGGCCATTGTAGTCAAAGTGTAGTGGTATCTTGTTGTTTTGATTTGCAATCCTCTAATGGTATACAATGTTAAGCATATTTTAGTATGTTTATTCGCCATTTGTATATCTTTGGTGAGGTGTTACCTTTGCCTTTTTTTTATGTTACATGTGCTGGGAATATATCGGAGAAATTTGGGGAAGGAGAAACAAGATCTTATCTCTGTCTTAAAAGTGTAATTTTGACATATTTGGCAAAGTGACCTGAGAGGGAGAGAAAGGCACAAGAATTAGTTAAGTGGAGAAGAAGACATACAGAAAACTAGTTTGTCAATTTGGAGGCTATTACTGTAGTCCAGATGTCTTGCTCTGAAAGAATAGAACTGGAAAGAAGGAAAATTGATCAGCTGATATACAAATACAATATATATATATTGTATTATATATATGTATGTATATATATATATATATATATATATATACATACATATATATGTTTTTCATATAAAACCTGATTATTTGTATCCATTTTGTACACACACTACAGGTTTCCTATTGAATGAGATGGGTTAGGTGAGAGGCAGAAAGCAGCAAAAGGTAATGGGTGTCTAAACAAGCTGGTAATTGTTGGGGCCATTTGCTGTGTTGTAAAGCAATGTCATAGGAGCAGTTTTAGGAGTAAAAATCAACATGATTTATTTGAGGTTTAACTTCTTTTTTTTTTTTTAAGATCTTATCTATTTGACACAGAGAGAGACAGCAAAAGCAGGGGGAGATGGAGAGGGAAAAACAGGCTTCCTGCCAAGCAGGGAGACTGATGGGGGACTTGATCGCAGGACCCTGGAATCATGACCTGAGCCAAAGGCAGACACTTAATGACTGCGTCACCCAGGCACCCTGAGGTTCAACCCAATTCTTAATTTTTTATCTCCAGATTGGTGTTACTTGGAAAATATGGGTTATCAATGTATCTGCTTATCAGTAATGAGACTGAAGAATAAGTTATGGAAATTTATGTAAATAATTTTTCAAATTGGTTTATAATTCTGTCGTTGGGGCACTATTACATGGAGTAGATTCACCAACAGCAAGATTATCAATATTCTTGGCTGAATAAATGTTCGTTCATAACCCATTTCTGTAATAGGATTCCTCCACAATGGCACTTTTGACATTTTGAGCTGGGTAATTGTTGTTGTAGGGAGCTTTCTTAGGCATTGTCGGGTGTTGAGCAGCATCTCTGCCCTTTATTTTCTAGATGCCAGAACACTTCACTACGGTTGTGACAATCAAAATTATCTGCAGAATCTATCAAGTGTCCCAGGGTGAAGGCAAAAATGATTCCGTCTGAGAGTTCTTGCTCTATAGTAAGCATGGAATGATTTCAAGTTTACTATAAAATTATGGTTTTCAAGTTGTGTTACAAGTGATTCTAAAACGCTGAGGAGATTTTATTTGAGTGTTTCATAGCTAAAGCATTAAAGCAGAAATAAAAATGTATAAGAAATCACAAAAGACCAAAAATAATATATAAATTGTATGATTTACTTTATGTCCACACATGCACACATAAAACCATATTCTAAGGAGGAAAACACTAATACAAACTAAATTTACTGATATGAACTTATGATAGTGAAAGCAAGAATTAATTTTTAGTTCCCCATACATTTCAGGTATTATGTCAGTTTGTGGGTGGAAAATCATAATGAAAGAAGAAATGCAAATTTTCTGCTGTAAGGGTTAATATGAAAATATAATGTTATTTATATAAATACCATCATCATAGCAGAAACGACATTTGATTCAAAAGAAAGATCATAAATTGAAAATAGAAATGTCTTACTGAGGTGACATTTCTAAGATATAAAAAGTATTACTAAAGTAGCTAGAGATTTTGATAATAATGAAAAAAATTACCTATAAGAAAGACTTCAAAAGAAAAATGTGGTGAAATTTGAAATGAATCTTCAGATTTGAAGAAGCTCAGAAAAAATTTAAAAGATAATAAACTTAAAACAGTATATATAGATGGCATTTGGGTGGTATGAAGTAAAAAGTCTATTTTGTAAGTTACTTTTGAAGAATAGATTTGATTAATATACGAAGAACATAATTTTGACTTTCATGTACAGACATACCATAGAGATATTGCATGTTTCATTCCAACCATGACAATAAAGCAAATATCACAGTTAAGTAAATCCAATAATTTTTTTGGTTTCCCAATACACATAAATTTATATTTACAGTACATTGTAGTATATTAAGTTTGCAACAGCATTATGTAAAAAAACCAATATGTGCACCTTAATTTAAAGAGACATTATTATTTAAAATGCCTCTATGTTGATGGCTGCTGACTGATCAGGGTGGTGGGTGCTGAAGGGTAGGAAGCTGTGGCAATTTTTAAAAATAGGACAATAATGAAATTTGATGCATTGGTTGACTCTTCCTTTCACAAATAATTTCTCTATAGCATGAAATGTTGAGAACGTTTTATCTATAGTAGAACTTCTTTCAAAATGGGAGTCTGTTCTCTCAAAGTCTGCTGTTGCTTTATTAACTAAGGTTCTGTAATATTCTACATCCTTTATTGTCACTTCAACGGTCTCTGCAGCATCTTCACCAGGAGTAGGTTCCATCTCAAGAAACCACTTTTTTTTTGCTCATCCAGAAGAAACAACTCCTCATCCATTCCAGTTTTATCATGAGATTGTGGTAATTCAGTCCCATCTTCAGACTCCACTCCTCACTCTAGTTCTCTTTTTTCCACCACATCTGCAGTTACTTCCTCCACTGAAGTCGTGAAGCCCTCAAAGTCATCCACGAGGGTTGAAATAAAATTCTTCCAATTCCTGTCAATGTTGGTATTTCGACCTCTTCATGAAACACAAATGCTCTTAATGGCCTCTAGAATAGTGAATCCTTTCCAGAAGGTTTTCACTTTACTTTGAAGAAGTCAAAATTACTGCTAGATCCAAGGACTACAGAACGGATATTGTGTCAATGGCCATGAAAACAACATTCATCCCATTGTACATCTCCATCAGAGCTTTTGGATAACAGGTGCACTGGCAATGAATAATAATATTTTGAAAGGAATGTTAGTTTTAGATTTGCTTTTTTTCTGAACAGTAGGTCTCAACAGAGGGCTAAAATATTCAGTAAACCATGTTGTAAAGAGATGTGCTGTCGTCCAGGCTTTGTTGTTCCATTTATAGAGCATCTGCTCTACTAAATCTACTCTACCTACAGTAGATTTAGTGTACTTCTTAAGGGCCCCCAACTTTCAGAATGGCAAATGAGCATTAGCTTGAACTGAAAGTCACCAGCCACATTAGCCCCCAACGAGAGAGTCAGTTTTCAAGCCAGGCAGGGACTTCTCTCTAGCTATGAAAGTCCTAGCTGGCATCTTCTTCCCACTGAAGGTTGTTTCACTTACTTTGAAAATCTATTATTTAGTGTAGCCATTTTCATTAATTATCTTAGCTAGATATTCTGGATAACTTGTTGCAGCTTCAACATCACCATTGCTGATTCACTTCACTTTTATGTTATGGATACAGCTATTTTTTTTAAACCTCATGAATCAACAATGGTCTAGCTTTAAACTGTTGTTTTTTTTTTTTTTTTTCCCCTATAGGTTTCTAAACTTTCTCAGCCTTTATAGAATTGGGGGGAATTAAGCCTTTGCTCTGGACTAGGCCTCCAGTCAATGGAATGTTGTGGCTGATTTGATCTCTCCAGGCCCCTAAAACTTTCTCCGTATCAGCAATAAGACTGTTTGGCTTTCTTATATTTGTGCGTTCATTGAAGTAGTGCTTTTAATTTCCTTCAAAAACTTTTCTTTTGCATTCACAACTTGGCAAACTGTTTGGTACATGAGGCCTACCTCTCAGCCTGTCTCAGCTTTCAACAGGCCTTCCTCACTAAACTTAATCATTTCTAGCTTTTTAAAGTGAGAGACATACTACTTTTTCACTTGAACATCTAGAGGCCATTGTGGGTAATTGGCCTAATTTCAGTTTTGTTGTGTCTCCAGGAATAGGGAGGCCTGGGGAGACGGAGAGAGATGAGAAAACGGCTGGTTGGTGGAACAATCAGAGCACACACGACATTTATTAAGTTCACCATCTTCTATGGGTGCAGTTTGTGACATCCCAAAACAGTTAGAAGAGTAACATCAAAAATCACTGATTACAGATCATCAGAACAAACATAATGATAATGAAAAAGTTTGAAATGTTTTGAGATTGTTAAAATGACACGGAGACATCAAGTGAACAAATGCTGCTGAAAAATGGCAAATGACTTGCTCAAAGCAGGGTTGCCACAAAAGTTCATTTTGTAAAGAATGAAGTGTGGGGGCTCCTGTGTGGCTCAGTGGTTTAAGCCTCTGCCTTCGGCTCAGATCATGGTCTCAGGGTCCTGGGATCGAGCGCCGCATTGGGCTCTCTGCTCAGCGGGGAGCCTGCTTCCCCCTTCTTTCTCTGCCTGTCTCTCTGACTACTCAAAATCTCTATCAAATGAATAAATAAAATCCTAAAAAAAAAATGAAGTGTGTGTGCGAAGGGCAATACAGTGACGTGCAGTAAAATGATGTAGACCTGTAATTATACTTCAAAATGCATAGGAGCAGAAACTATTTTATGTATCCTTCATTTTTTAAAAAAATTTCTTTCTTTTTTAAAAAAGATTGTATTTATTTATTTGACAGACAGAGATCACAAGTAGGCAGATCATGACCCGAGCTGAAGGCAGAGGCTCAATCCACTGAGCCACCCAGGTGCCCCTATTATCCATTCATTAATATACATTCAACCTAATAAATGGACACAATTAAGTACCTGTGGATACAACATTGAACAAAATAGACAAAAAAATCATTGTGTGAGAGATAGATAATAAAGGAAGTAAATAAGGGATGCCGTGATCCTTGCAAATATCTGGCGTGGAGAGACTCAAAGACAAAGACACCAAGGTGGTGGCGGGTGTTCCTGGCTTATTTGAAAAATAATAATAATTTTAAAAAGACCATTCTGACCAAAGTGGAGCGAATGAGAAAGAAGTCATTAGGAAGGAAGTACTGAGAGTGACAGAGAACTCAGTAACACTGAAACACATGGGGAAAGTTTTTACTTCATATGGGAATTGAAGTCCTTGAATGTTTGAGAGAGGACTCATAATATGATTTAATTATCTTTTAAAGGGTTACTCTACATGCTATGTCAAAAATATATTTAATGTTAGGGGCGCCTGGGTTACTCAGTCTATTAAGCTTCTGCCTTTGGCCCAGATCATGATCTCAGGGTCCTAGGATCCAACCCTGCATCAGGCTCCCTTCTCAGCAGGGAGTTTGCTTCTCCCTCTCCTTCCCCCTGCCTGTGTTCCCTCTCTCATTGGCTCTCTCTCTCTGTGTCAAATCAATAAAATCTTTATATTTAAATATATATATATTTATATATACACAATATATACATATTATATATATATTTATATATTTCCTAACATTAAATATATATATAATGTTAGGAAATAAAGTTTAATGTTAAAACTGAAAATAATGTCACTATGATCATTTGAATGAGCAATGGAATAGTTATGGAATAGTTAAAGGTAGAATAAAATCATTAATGTAACATAAATAGTGCAGACCCAAACCTGAAAGGATAATTATAAATAGTATTAATTTCCTTAGATTAAATTGAAAAATTAATTGTATTCTATGATTTTACAAGTTACTATATGAAACAGGCTATGTGTAACCAAACTTACTGAATCAGGATATGTGGGATAGGCCCTGCATCTAAGAACCCGTTTTTAGAAAATGTTCCACAGGTGTTTCTGATAAACAACACTTATTCAGAAACATTGTGACAAATTTATAATGAGAATTAGCTGGAGTCATTCAGTGACAGAATTTTCCTGTGACAGTGTTTCCATGCCAGCGACCTTTCTAAAAATCACACATAAAATTCTGATATAAATCTTGTAAAATTCTTTGCTGAATTCAAGATGTTAGGATTTCTACGTTCACTGGTCTCAGTGATACAATGTAATGGAAAGAAAATTATTTTGGTATGATTTGCACAATGTGAATTCCTGTTGGTGCCTAGTGATCAACACTATAATTGTGAAATGCTCACAAACCATCTGCTGCATAATCTGTTTTAGAATTGTGCCAAAGACACATGTCAAGTTTATTGGCTAATTGGTATTTAGTTTTAAAATCCCCTTATTTCCCATTTTGGAAAATTGCAATAATATTTGCCTTCATTCTCTTGGATGTGGGCTGTTCTCCGTGCTTTCTGTCCTTGATTATTGTTCTGAAAGTACCTTTGCTTCTGTACTTCTGATTTGTAGACATGAGTTCTCTTATAAATATTAGATTATTTTCATGTATTGCCTTACTCCCTTACCTGTGCATCATTATTTGAGTGTGATTTTTTTAATGTTTTTTGCCCATTGTTTACAGTTTGACTATAATTCCTTCTATAGATGACAAAAACAAATAAAGGAGAAACAGTAGTATGCTCTTGATCATCGAGTGATAGTTCATTGTTTATTTAGTAGGATCCATTTACTTGCTTTAAGAAATTTATTCCATTTTTTAACAGTTTTTTTTCTTTTTGCTTTATTAATTCCAGTCATTTGCTTCCATGGATTGTTTAGAAATGCCCAATTCATATCCTACTCTTTCTGATTTTTCTCAAATTATTTAAATTATGATATCCTAAAATTTAAAATCTAATGGTGGTTTTTCAGATAACAATTCTCACAGGAGCATAATCATCAATAAAAACAGCAATCTTTTATTGATGATTATTAGATGCCAGGTATATATTTAGCATTTTAAGTGTATCTCATTTAATATTCATGAGATTGGAACTACTTTACTATATTATATAACTTCCCCAGAGTTGTTCAGGTAAAAGACATAGAATTAATATTTCCTTTCTTCTTATTTGTTATTTGTTTTGTTTTGTTTTGTTTTTAATCAATAGACTTGTTTTTAGGGAACTTTTGGTTTCAGAGAAAAATTAAGCCAGAAGTAGGGAGAATTCCCATATATCCCTTTCCTATTACCCCAGTTCCTCTACCATTAAAATCTTGCATTAATGTGGTACATTTGTTACAATGATGAGCTAATATTGAATGATTATTAAGTAAAGTTTATAGTTTGCATTAGGGTTTACTCTTTGTGCTGTACACACCATAGGTTTTGAAGAAGGTATGATGATATATATCCACCATTACAGTGTCATACAGAATAGTTTTACTACCTTAAAATACCCCTATGATCCACATCTTCTTCCATCCCTCTCTCCCCTTGAACCCCCAGTGGGTAACTATTTACCTTTTACTGTCTCCATAGTTTTGCCTTTTCCAGAATGTCATAAAGTTGGAATAACATAGTATGTATCATTTTTCATTTGGCTTCTTTTCCTTAGCAATATGTATTTAAGACTTCCCCATGTCCTTTCATGGCTTGGTAGTTTGTTTCTTTTTAGTGCTACATGATATACCAATGTATGGATGTACAAACACTCATGATATACAGGTTTTCGAGTAGAAGTGAGTTTTCTACTCATTTGGGTAAATACCGAGGAGCATGACTGCTGAATTGTAGAGTAAGAGTACATTTAGCTTTGTAAGAAACTGCCAGACTCTCTTCCAGAGTGGCTATACCATTTTTTATCTCCACCAGCAATGAACGAGAGTTCTTGTGGCTTCTTGTCCTTGCCAGTATTTGGTGTTTTCTGTGTTTGGGATTTTGGCCATTCTAATATGTGTGTAGTAATATCTCATTGTTGTTTTGATTTTGAATCCTTTAATGACATATGATGCTGAATATTTTTTCATGTGTTTATTTGTCATTTGTATATCTTTGCTGGGTTGTTTCTTCAGATTTTTTTTGTCCATATTCTACTTGTTCTATTTGTTTTCTTGTTAAGTTTTAAGAGTTCCTTGCATTAGCTATTCTGGGTGCTGGGTACTCTTCCACACATTTTCCATATACTATTTCAGTTATTTTAAGTTTTAATATTTTTTAAATTAATACTTACAACCAATCTAAACTTAGGATTATAATAATAACTGGAGTGCCTTAACTCTTCATAAGTTCTCTAGTCATTTATTAGAGATACCGTTTATGTGTATTTTCTTTCTCAGATGAAACTATTATAAAATCTTTTTTCTATTAAAATCATTGTAAAAGCATGCCAAATAAATTTTAAATAAAAGAATACTTTCAAAAAATATACTTGTGTAGTCAGACATTCAAATTAGTGTAACATTACTACCAAGAATCAGTCTTTATCAAATCAACAAATATTTTGTGAACAACTTATAAACGTGAGACTTTTTTAAAAGTAAAACTTTGTCTTCTTTAAAAGATCTGAGGCAGTATGGCATGAAGAAATACAACTACTTGGTAAGTATCATGGGTGTTTTTCCTTTAAAAGTGGTTTCATCCTGGAAATCCTAGGAAACATTTTTTCACCCTTAAAATGAAATTACCTCCTTTTGCTTTACTATTTTTCCCTTAACCTTAAGCCTAAAGCCTAACCTTTGAACCTAAAGCCAACTAGAAACTCAATGAATTTTGTGTTCATAGGCTATAAAATAAATTTTCTCAAATATAATGTTTTCTGTGGGAAAAAAATAGCTTATGAGAAAAGGAGCTGTTAAGTAAATGTGAAGAAAAAAAATCTTTTAAATATATGTGTTCATATTGATTGATTGATTTAATTTAATTTCTAAAATCTTGAATCTTGGTTTCATTTTTTGACTATTTATTAAAAACATTATGCCAGGCTCATATAATCAGATCAATGATTAAATAATTACCTAACCTTAGTTGTAAATCATACTTCTCATAACATTATTCATTTTCCCTAGAACAGCTTTCTTTTCTGTGGTGAATAATATTTGCTAAAATCAATAAGGAACAATGTTTTATTAAATTGATTCATATTTATTTTTAGCTATAATTGTGTCAATTAAAAAGTAAAGTAAAAGATATACAAAAGTATTTGTTTAAATAAAACTGTTTTCTTCTAACCTCCTTCAGTTCTCACCAAAGGCCACATGAGATTGAACAGAAAAAAAACTGGAGAGCATTTTTCAAAATAGAGAGTTAATACTGGGTTTCTTAATACAATCTGAGTATTCACTGGTAGACAGCTCTGACCCATCTTTTTTGCTTTAAGTGCCATTTTCATGCTGACAAGTCTTAAATGTATTTCCGGACTTGGGACATATGCTCTAAACTTCAAACTCGTATATCCAGTGCTATGAAATCTTGTTGAACATCTTCCTGGTAAATTAAACTGAACTTTGCTTTTCTGTTTCCACCTGACTACAGCCTGTTTCTACTCCAGCCTATTTCATTTCCACCCTGCTTTACTCATCACCCCTCTCTGAAAAGTGCATCAGAAGTCTTTTCCCTATGCTTAAAATATGTCTCAAATCTGCCCAATTATCAACTTCCAATTTCACTTTTTAACAATTTATCACCAGAATTCCTAGTGACATTTTTTACATTGAATGTTCTGTCATCATGCTACTTTAAGCCTTCTAGTAGGCATCTATAGCAAACGAAATTTACCATGGTTTATGGATGGATTCTTATAGGTTCTAGTCCTGTAAGATTAATTTTCTATCAGTCATGTTCTTGCCCAGTGAATTGCATACTAGTCCTTTCAAAGTGTCATTCCTGCCAAGCTCATTCCAGCATCTAGGCTTTTTCACATGTCTCAGTTGTCAAAATAGTTGTATCTAGCTATATGTTTGGGTAATAAAACCATGGGGTGCCTTGGTGGCTCAGTGGGGTAAGCCTCTACCTTCAGCTCAGGTCATGATCTCTGGGTCCTGGGATCAAGCCCGCATCGGGCTCTCTGCTCACCAGGAAGCCTGCTTCCCCCTCTCTCTCTGCCTGCCTCTCTGCCTACTTGTGATCTCTCTCTTTCTCTCTCTCTCTGTCAAATAAATAAGATCTTGAAAAAAAAATGTTGGATACCTTATGGGTTGAGAAAACAAGATTTGCAAATGAGAACAAATTTTATAAAGGCAAATGTTATAAATTATACAAAGGTTAAAATGTTAACCTAATTTTAATGATCACTGGAATGTATTTGTTCCTTTGTGTACTATACCTGGATATCCAAACCTTGCTTTACATTTTTTAAACTTAATGAAATTCTGTGGGGCTCCTGGCTGGTTTAGTTGGTTAAGCTTTCAATTCTCCATTTCCACTCAGGTCATGATCTTAGGGTTATGAGATCTGTGCTCTGTGCTGGGCATGGGGCTTGCTTGGGATTCTCTGTCTCCCTCTCCCTCTGTCCCCTTCCTCCCCCCTAAATATATAAATTAAGTAAGTTATGAAATTCTACCTTGCACTAGATCATTTCTAATATTCAAATAAGTTAATTATGAATTTTAGATTGAGATATAATTTTGCTCATATCTCTCTTAACTTATATTCTGAAAATACTGTATACCTTCATGAAAAAGCATGATTATTAGCAGTGGTAATAACAGTATTCTCCTGTTAGTAATTTAAGAGACACAATTTACTTATTTCATTATTTCTGATAGCCATACTTTTGACGGGCATTTGTAACTATGTATTATGTAAAATCAATACCACTTAGTGAATTAGCCTTCTTTTCCTTCTTTTAAATGTATATTTATCTAATAACAAATAAGTGGAGAAAATGGTGATTAAATGCTTATTTAAGATATCTGAAATCATCATCATCTCTACCATCATGTCTGAATAGGTAAATGTAACACATTGAGGTCATGAACATTATGTTATCATCATCCTTAATGTATTCTGAATATCGACTACAGAACAGGACTCTTTATAGCTGCCTGCCTTAAGGTACTTTCCCATCATGCTTAAATGTAATCCCCTGAAGTGATTATGTGTGAATAATTCAGAAAATTGCACCATGCCTGGGGTTTTAAAGCCACACACTGAAATCCAATACCAGCTTCATACTATTGGAGCCAGTGTACTACATCTACCTTAGTAACACCCCTGAAAAGTACAGATCTAGTGAGGAATTCATATTTGTTGCTTATATTTTGAGTGTCAGACAAATAGAAAACCATCCTAGAAATTTAAATATCATACATGGATTATGTACCCAGACATTCAGCAGAAACATAATTAAATTTAGAATAACATAGCAGCCTATGTAAGTATAAATATATCACTGGCACCAAATTAACTGGCAATCTGATATGTGCACTTAAGATATGTATGTATATATGTACAAATGTGTGTGTACACACACATATTTACACATAGATGTATGTATATTAAAGCATTTCTGTTGATTGATGTTTTATGGATATAATACATCATACTAGAATAAAATATCAATGTCTAAGGAAATGGTTGTTTGAATATATTAATCATTATCTGATGTAACATATTTTTATACGGCCTTCTCCCTAGAAGTATTCTTTTAAAAATAAAAAATTTCCCCAAAATTTAAAAACTCCATTTAAGTGCCTTCTTAGCTCAGTAGGTCACACATCAGTCTCATAAAAACTCCATTTATTAAAAACAAACAAACAAACAAAAAGACCTCATGATTTTGTTCCTTAGTATCATAACAGTGAGGAATGGCCCATCTCATCACACAGTTGGACTGAACATGGATAAACGTTGATCAAGTGTCCACTTCACAAAACTTCCAACTAGAACACTGCTTCATTCAGAAATTGCAAGCTTGAGGGGTGCTGGGGTAGCTCAGTGGTTAAGCATCTGCCTTCAGCTCAGGTCATGATCCCAGGATCCTGGAATTGAGCCCTGTGTGGGGCTCCCTGCTCAGTGGGGAGCCCGCTTCTCCCTCTCCCTCTGCCTGCTGCTCTGCCTCTTGTTCTCTTTCTATATCTCTGTCAAATAAATAAATAAAACCTTAAAAAAAAAAAAGTGTGAGCTTATAATTGCTACATAATGTTGAGCATTAGGTTTAGGTGAATATATTATATGTAGTAATAATAAACATAATATAATTTGGCTGAATTATGTTTTTGCCTCTCGTATATGTCATTAGCTTCTTAATTTTCCCATGTAATTACAGCTACCTACATGTACATTAAATATTTCGTGTTTCAAAATAAATTTAACCTACTTTGAAAATTCTGGTTATTGACAGCTTTAAAATGCTTCACACGGTCTTATCAATATATAGAATATGGAGGATAAAAATTTCCTTTGACATTAAATAAAACTTACAGGCATAGATTCTAATCTAGAATTCACTTCAGGGAAGTGTTTAGCAGAACTACTCATTTCAACTGCAGAAAACATGAGTCCTTGAAGCAGTCTGGTGGTAACTGTTCAAGGTTTTTTGCTTTAACTAATGATTAATGACATGTTTCAGTAGTTCTTAGATGTATATCAATTTACAAAGATATATAATAATAATATAGCAATTGTCATTAAGTCAATCAGCCTTTTAGAACTTAGCAATTTTTTATTCTAGATAGATTTTCAACTTCTTTGTACAATGTCTTTGTTAAATCTTTATCACATAATGATTACTATTTTAAGTTTGAGAAGCTAAGGTAAAAATCTTGACAGAAACATAATTAGAATGAAATTTAAGCTAACGAAAAACAGAGAACATTGTCTTTGGACTGTGAAAGCAAAGCTCTCTTACTAAAGTTGGACTAGATTTTTCTTAATAATTAAAATCTTTGGTAATTGCATATTTTTTTTTTAAATCAGTAATTGAGGGCACCTGGGTGTCTCAGTGGGTTAAAGCCTCTGCCTTCGGCTCAGGTCATGATCCCAGAGTCCTGTGATCGAGCCCCACCTCACGCTCTCTGCTTGGCGGGGAGCCTGCTTCCCTTCCTCTCTCTCTGCCTGCCTCTCTGCCTACTTGTGATCTCTGTCAAATAAATAAATAAAACCTTTAAAAAAATAAAAATCAGTAACTGAAATAGACTTACAAATGACTTAACCTGGGGTGCCTGGGCATCTCAGTTGTTAAGCATCTGCCTTGGGCTCAGGTCATGATCCCAGAGTTTTGGGATCAAGCCAGGCATCAGGCTCCCTGTTCAGCAGGAAGCCTGCTTCTCCCTCTCCCACTCCCCCTGTTTGTGTTCTCTCTCTCACTGTGTTTCTCTCTGTCAAATAAATAAATGTAATTTTAAAAAAATAATAAATAAATAGAATATCCATAAAAGCCACCTTCAATTATAATATAAGAGTCTGCTTGGGATTCTCTCTCTCTCCTCTTCCCACCTCCTTCCCTCTAAGTAAATAAACAAACAAATAGTAGGAATTATTGTTGGAACTTGGGAAATATTTGGAAAGCTCAACTTGAATATAAGAGTTAATAAAGATCTATTGTATTTCCAAAACAACATAAGCAAAAATAACAACAAAACATATATGGCCATTAGCTTTAAATTGGGGGGGGGTCTGAATAATTATCTGAAGGACACAAGAATTAAAATGTAATAGGAAGTTTTAACTTAGTGACAAGCCTCAATGGAATAATCTTTCAGAAGAAAAAGATTAAAGATTATACCAATTGTAAAATATTGTATGACATGATTTTAAACCCTTCAAATATCATTAACAACATTCTAAATTACAGGGAAGAATCAAGAAAACCAAAGCACTGAGAAGTTGGAACTATGTTAACTTATGTGGACCTTGTGTTTCAGGGAAGAGGTGGACTATTGCTATCATTATTACTCCATAAATAGCTGTTGTCTTTCTCTAATTCTTGGATAAATTTTGATTTTGCAAGAGAAAACAATACATATTCTATTTACTTTGAGTAAAGAAAATGTTGCCAACATTGATCATAAACTGACACTGAAATAAACAAATCTGACACTGACTAAATAACCATTGAGAAAATGAATTTTCTTTAAATAAAGCAAATTTTCCATGGGGGGGGAAGGGTAAAAAAAGTAGATACATTCTGATTTCTTATCTAAACCCAGCTGTCAAGAATAAATAAACATCAATTCCTATTAATATATGAATTAGCTGCTAAAGAATGTAAGCATATTTTCAACTGTATGAAAGTAATTATGTTTATCAATAAAATAAAATGTGTTAGGCTACCATTAGTCTACCATGTTAGTTTACCATTATAATTATAGATATGTGGGGGAAAAGATAACAAAAATCTTTAAAAATTTTTGTTAGCATTTTTGTATATCAAGAAAATGTCTTATGTCACAGCTTTAGAATTAAGAAATCAAGAATTTCTTAATTGATTTTGTTCACAAAATCAAGAATTTTGTGAGCAATGGAAGGTAATATTTACAGTATGGGTATCTCATGTTCTTGCATCTTAGATATTTCTAAAACTCTGGTACTATGAATGCATAATCATTCACATTTCACCAGAGAAAACTAATGTCCACATAGACGTTCAGGACTTGATTAAATCCATGCATGCCTGAACCTCAGGTTTCTCCCTTTCATCTAGAACTTTCTCTTTGGTTCATTGATCTGGTCATCCCATGCAGAGTACGATCTTTAGTGGATTCTCTAGATCACCTGCTTAAGAAATATTTAGACAATTCATTGCCAGTATTGAATTTGGGTAGAAATAGTATGACTATCACATCAACTATGCTAACATCCCCTTTATTCTTATATAAAGTCAGAAATGTATGAAAAAAGTGAAAAAAAAAGTGTCAGAAATAAGTTACACACACAGAACTCTCAAGCGAATTGGTTGCAACATCATAAATCTAGGAAAAGTGAAATGTTCTTGATATTCTCTCAAGAATGACAGGATGAATGGCCTGATTTGGATCTCATGGCCAGATAGTCTCAGACTATAAAGTGGCTGTTGATATGTCAAGTGACTTCAGAGATCTTTAAGCAACAAAATCACTTTTTCTTACCTCTTCTTTCCTTTTCAAATACAGAATACACACACACACACACACACACACAGAACAAATACTGGTAGAGCATATATCACATTTTCCTAGTTGTCTGAATAAAATCCATTAGCACTAAATCACACTTAAAAAACTGGAAGAGCTCCAAAACAAAAACATTTGCAAAAATCAGAATGATAAAGGTGCTCATGTTAGTAAAGGCAGCTGTTCATTAGTTAATTTTCAGCTAGATTAATTGTTAGCAGTGTCACTTTTACTCATGAGATAAAATAGAGGAAATTTTTTCCATGTTTTTGCCTAAATTTGAAAAAAAAATTTTTTTCTAGGGATAATCACTCAGATAAGAACTTCCAAATATAAAATATATCATAACCCTTTGTAATGAAAATGTGTTCATTTTTCACAGGTCTTGTATTTCCTATAAAATAGGATCTCTCCCCCCGCCAAGAATAATTTGTGTTAATGTTGAGAAACTTGGACTGGATCTTGGTGGAAGAACCAAGCACCACTCAGAGACTTTGGAGGATCAGAGGTTTATTTAACACTGGTGGGCTCAGACAGAGTTATTCTCCAAAGGTCTGAGCCCCAAGACAAGCAGGGAGGGGGGATTTATACCCTTCTACTTCCACCTACTTGGTACTTTTTTGCGAGTGGGAAACGGGGTAGGAAAGAAGAACCTGGAAAGTCTTTGAGACAGGGACTAGAATTCCCTTGCTGGTTTGGTCAGCCATCTTAGAGTACAGTTTTTCCCTATCATTAACAATTCTAATCAATATTATTTCAAATAAATTACTAAGTCAGATGCCTCTCCTAAGCATAATTGTGTCAAGAAATTTGTAAAAATGGATATAAACAAGAAATTATAAGAACAAGGACAGCAACCAGTAGTATTGATTTTATTAATCCAAAGACATGAAGGTCATAATATTTAAACGTATGCTTACTTTTTTTTATAAGTTCATTTTTGATGAAGCATTAAAAATCTTTTTTTCTTCTTTCTTTCTGGGTTGTTCTCAGAACACATTTCTCTGTTTCCTCCACATAGCAGGGACAACAAGCCAACGTTTACTTCTTTACAACATGGTGAGATAAGCTAACTTCAATATCATCTGGGAATCTAACATTCTGTATCACTCAAGGATGCTGGGTTTACAAGTGGTGGACACATTATCTTGAAGAAAATTTTGGGGGTGCCTGGGTGGCTCAGTCCATTAAGAGTCTGCCTTCAGCTCAAGTCTTGATCCCAGGGTCCTGAGATCAAGCCCTGCATCAGGATCCCTCCTCAGAAAGGAATCTGCTTCTCTCTCTCCCTCTGCCTACTACTCTGCCTACTTGTGCTCTCCATCTCTCTGTCAAATAAATAGATAAAATCTTTAAAAAAATAAATTAAAAATAAAAAAACCTCTTGTCTCCAATTTCTGTACATTTTAGGAAATATTTTATATCATCTGCCTGACCAAGTACAGCATCGGTAGAGAAAAGAGAGACGAAGTAAAAAAGTTCTTTACACACAGTCATAATTCTATAATTTAAAAAAAAAGAAAAGGGAAAATTTAAACTGACTAAACATAATTTGAAACTTAAAAACTCAATTATTATGAAACCACACAAAATTAAAGCCATATTTTAATCAAAAGATGGTATAATATACACATCCCACAGATTTTCAAGTGTATCACACTTCTTGGCACCCCATATCCCTTGGCTGGCCCCCGGATAAATCATTCCGTTTTAAAGACTGCTGATCGACAAAACCGAACTCCCTGCATCGCTGCTTTGGAGAAATAAAAATTCATGGATTTCCCTCTTAAATTTTTGAACATTGGGCTTTTAAAATATTTGGAAATCCAAATGCTAGTGAAAATCTCTAATCCCTGTACATTGTTAATATGGTAGGAGACACATTTGGCAATTACCCTAAAAACCAAAGAGCCCTACTGTGTAAATTTCTTAAGTTATTTTTCTACCGAAAAACTTTCATGATTCCAGCAGGGTGGGGTTTGTTGTTGTTGTTGATGTTGATGAGTGAACAGAAGGCAAGCTGAGGACAAAGCAGAAGCTGACACCCTACAACCACCCCTGCCATGGGATATATGTAACATTCTTCAAGCACTCCTGGCTGCCCTAAAGCTAAGGAAAGGAAAAACAAATAGTTAAGTTACAGAGATCACAATCTTGCAAGACATGAGTCTCCCTCAGTTTATAATAAAAGTCTTAGCAGTTTACAAGAACAAAGTCTTTCCATCAATGGCTTAGCTTCCAGAAGGAAATGTAGATACAATTATATGTCCTTATAACCTGTCACCCATTGACAGATACTTGAGGCAGGGAGAGTGTACTGTTCCTCCTGGAAGCTCCAGACTTATCTTAATGTTAATGTCTTGCTAGAAGGAAAAACAATCTTAACTTGACAATGACAAGGCCTCTGGTATCTTGTAGGTTCTCTTTAGCATATGAAAGCCTCCCTTTTCCTTACCTCCCCCAACCCCCTAGTATATAATCACCCACCCGCCCACAACCCCAGTGCAGCAGCTCTTTCTGCCTAGGGGTCCTATTCCTGTGCTTTAATAAACCACCATTTTTCACCAAAGACATCTCAAGAATTCTTTCTTGGTCATTGGTTCTGGATTTCACCTCACCCAACCTCACCTATATTCCAAAACCCCATCGCTGTGTCTAACCTTTTGTTATTTTTCTCCACATCTTGTCACCTCTTACTGGATCCAAGTTCTCCATCCTTGCATTACCAAATCATCCTCACTCTCCTGCTTTACTGGTAAAAAAAGCCTTGAACTCAGCTCTCTGAGGAAGATTTAATATCTTCATGCAAACCTTCCTTGAAATATTATGGTAAATGTTGCTTGTGGCAACTTTTGTTGCCTCTAGCATTCACCACCCTCCCACACCCTTCTCCACTTCATATGTCTTTTTTAATTTACTTTGTTTTGTTTTGTTCCCCCACTGATTTTCAATCCCCTATTTTATTCCATACCCTCCAGGCTGCTATCTCAATATCCTTTATTTCCCTGCTGTCTATTCCACTATGAATTGAGAGAGGTATGGTATGACTTTGGAACCTGGCAGTACAAGTGATTTGGGGCTAAAATGCCAAAGTAAAAAATTCCAGGTACAACTGAAATTTGGTATTTACAAATAGAAAATGATTGTTTCTTTCTGTAGTTGTGTGTAAACATGCATGCATATGAAATGCATTATACAAGTTGTGTATGTGTGTGTATATATTCCATTACAGATTCACATACATCTAGCACACACACACACACACACACACACACACACAGAATTTAAATGGAGGTACACAAAGGACTTTCACAGCTTCTAAGTGGCAGAAGTAAGCTAAAGAGCAATATGACAGCCCAAGAATTGTTATGAACAAGTAGTTATTTTCGGAGTAGTCCTAATGTTGATTTAGAGATTGCTTCTAAATTATCTTACAGTATACTAACTGAGAAAAACCATTCAGAGTGGTTGATATAGAAAATACTGAGCTACTGTTTATGTTCTCATAATAGCTACATTTTGGCCTTGAATCAAAACAAAAATGAATTCTAACGGCACAAAGAATTAATTAGAGTTAAGAATCCAAAAACATAGAGTATTAATAGGTATTTGTTGTTAAATTAAATTTAATCTATAGTTTAACTGAATAAAGTAAAAACAAAAATTATTCAGTATAAAGAAGTTTAGCACCTGGGTGGCTCAGTGGGTTGAAGCCTATTTCTTCAGCTCAGGTCATGATCCTGGGGTCCTGGGATCGAGCCCCGCATCTGGGTCTCTGCTCAGCGAAGGGCCTGCTTCCCCCTCTCTCTCTGCCTGCTTCTCTGCCTACTTGTGATCTCTGTCTGTCAAATAAATAAATAAAATCTTAAAAAAAAAAGGTTAACTTCTATTTAGTGTATATATAAATTATGTTAATTGCTTATTAGCTGTTATTTTTTTCCTATTAAGATATTGTGTTTGAAAGACTCTTACCTAGGACACCTGGGTGGCTTGCTCCTTTAGGTGCCTACCTTCAGCTCAGGTCATGATTCTGAGGTCCTAGGATTGAGTCCCCCATAGGGTACCCTGCTCAGCAGGGAGTCTGCTTCTCCCTCTCTCTCCCCTGCTCATGATCTCTCTCTTTCTCTCTCACTCGCTCTCACTCTCCCTCTCTCAAATAAATAAACAAAATCTTTTAAAAAATATAAAGACTCTTAGCTATAAAGAACAAACTGAAGGGTACCAGAGAGGAGGTGGGTGGGGGATGACTTAAATGGGGATTAAGGAGGGCCCTTGTAATGAGCCCCTCATGTTGTATGGAAGTGTTGCATCATTCAATATTTTACATCAGAATCTAATATTACACTGAGTTAACTAACTGGAACTTGAATAAAAACTTTTTAAAAACAAAGTAAAAAATACATTATGTTTTGAAGAAAACATACATTTTTAATTAGGTTTCTCTGCTTTTAGAATGTAGGTTTATCAGGTCACAAAAATTTTTATTCTGACAGTAATAAACATCAGACTTGCCCACATTACTAGGCCAATTTGAAAAATCTCATAAAATATTTCAAAATCTTAAAAAGTTTGATAAAAACATGACTTTCAAAATTGTTTATAAATTTTTTGGTCTGAAATATAATCCAAATATGATTACCTGAGTGTTCACAAAGGTATTTATAGAGATAAGTCAACCATCAGAACAAAGAGGAAGTGTTTAGAAGCCTCATTAATCCACTTATATTAAAATGAATAGCTAGTTATGTGGTTATATTTACACTTTGGTGAGATAGTTAATTTCAGTTAGAAAATTGAGATTATGCTGACTTTTTAAAAATACAAAGCAATGTTCTTGGTTTTTATATGCCCCAGTCCTAATGTGGACATAAACAGAGGGAGAACACTAGAAAATTACACAGAAAACCAAACCTTAGATAGATTTCATAATGTAAAGGCAATGCCACATAGTAATTAAGAGTTTAGTTTGGAGAGTCAATTGCTTGTCTTTGATTCTACCTTGACTTTTTTTTTTTTTTTTTTTTTTTTAAGAATTTTTTTACTCATTTGACAGAGAGAGATAGATCACAAGTAGGTAGAGCAGCAGGCGGGGGTGGGGGGTGGGGGTGGAAGCAGGCTCCCTACTGAGCAGAGAGCCCCTTAAGAACTCCATCCCAGTACCCTGAGATCATGACCTGACCCGAAAGCAGAGGCTTAACACACTGAGCTACTCAGGCACACCTTCACCTTGCCTTTTTACAGGCAATATGATACTGGCCAAGCTACAAACTCTCTAATTTTCATTTTCCTCATTTGTAAAACAAAAATGATAATGGCAATCATTACATAAATATTTATATGAGTGAGACAATTCACATAAATGCTTGGGACAGACTTAAGCAATAGTAAATGTGGTTAATACAGATGAAGTTCTAAAGTCCAAAGAGCCCTGGTGATGGTATTAAGGAGGGCAGGTATTGCATGGAGCACTGGGTATGTTGCATAAACAATGAATCTTAAGGGGCGCCTGGGTGGCTCAGTGGGTTAAAGCCTCTGCCTTCGGCTCAGGTAATGATCCCAGGGTCCTGGGATGGAGCCCCACATCTGGCTCTCTGCTCAGCAGGGAGCCTGTTTCCCTTCCTCTCTCTGCCTGCCTCTCTGCCTACTTGTGATCTCTGTCTGTCAAATAAATAAATAAAATCTTCAAAAAAAACCCAAAAAAACAATGAATCTTGGAACACTGAAAAAATAAAGTAAAATTACAAAAAAAACTAAAAAATATCAAGTCCAAAGAGTGTAAGATTTGCCTATATCAAAAATATTAATTTAAATATAGAAGCCATGTCTGATGATTTCAACCTTAGCATACTTTTATCACTTTACTATAAAAGATATGATAGCCATCTTTTGAACAACCTCTCCATACATACACAGATATACATCACACATATACATAGATTTCAAGTGTGTATAAAACTGGATAATATGTACATATAAACAAGGAAAATAAGGTAAGCATACCTGTGAATATATTGAAATATTTATATAGAAATTTTAAAAGGATATAAATATTAGATTGTGTATAAATATGTACATAAATACAGTACAAAAGATATGAATGACTTATCCAAAGAATTTCATGAAGATACTGTTTTCAGGAAACCTTGGTTTTATTTTTAAATTATCTTTTTAATTTGGGACAAAATATTTTAACTTTCCAGATTTAAGCCTAATCTGCAGTATGAGAGAATCTGAAATAGGTGAAATCTGTGGTCAATTTCAATTCTGTCAAACTGATGACTTTCTAAAAAGCAGTCTATATGCATTGTATGTGTACATGCAATGTACACATACAATGCATATATGTACTAGTACATACGCACTCACCCATAAATCTGCAAAAAGTTACATATGTACACTAGTTTCTGAAATTTATAAAAATCTAATATTTTTGAAACATATACTATTATATTAAGAAATTTAACACTCTTCCTCAATAGCTGATGTAACAGACAAATAAGATCAGTGAGGATATAGAATATCTACAACTCTATCAACCAACCTCACCTTTCCGATATTAATAGAACACTGACCCTAAATATTTGGAACATTAATCAAGAACAGAAAAGATAGACTATATGCTAAGCCATAAGATAATTTTTAATGTATTTCAAAAGATTGAAAAGTAATCTGGATTAAACTGTAGGATAAGAGAGCTATTATACATCCTTTTAAAATTTTACCACATATTCTTAGAGACAGATCATTTT
This sequence comes from Lontra canadensis, assembly GCF_010015895.1. NCBI lineage: Eukaryota > Metazoa > Chordata > Mammalia > Carnivora > Mustelidae > Lontra > Lontra canadensis. The sequence continues at coordinate 11,303,009 of NW_022631056.1, read as the reverse complement.
TTGTAATTGTGAATATAAAGTGGAGTGGTAGATTAAGCCATTCAGTCAAAATATCATAAAATATTCATCAAAATATTGAAATACCCAAATTATTCATGCGAACAAGTGGTTTTATTTTTTACCTAGATAATTTTCTATTTTATTTAGTTTCCACAAACCTAAACACTGAAAAGTTTTGAATAATAATAAGCATACATTTAAATCATTGTAATCTGAGGAAAGTATTTAAATATTTTTATAATAAAGCACTATATAGTTTTATTAAGTTTAACCCTAAGACTAGTAGCCTTGGAGATTATTTTCACTTTCAACTTAATGCTCAACAAATGTACTTTATGATACCTCTTGGAACATACTTATCTTAGCTATAAATTATAAAAAATTTCAACTGTCTATTAACCATACTGTCAGGGGTTATGTTTCTAGTCTATAGCAACTAATTTTTGAAACTATCTTCCTTCTTGATGGTTACCACTAAGGAAGTCACAGATTAAACAGTCGTAAATTCTTAAAATTGGGGGGGAGATCGTTTTGACATGCTGGAAAAAAATTTTGAATATAAATGGCAAATATTTCATTAAAATCTGTTAATTTAGGACACCTGGATGACTCAGTAAATTAAGCCCGTGCATTCAGCTCAAGTCACAATCCCAGAGTCCTGGGATCGAGTCCTACAAGGGCTCCCTGCTAAGCAAGGAGTTTCCTTCTCCCCCTCCTTCCCACTTCTGCTCTCTCTCATTATCTCTGTCTCTCTCAAATAAATAATTTTTTTTTTAATCTGTTGATTTTTCCAGGGAAAAATTCATTTTCCACTGGAGAATTTTTCAGAATTTCATTAATTTGTTTACATTCAATAATTCTTTCCCTGTCTTCAAAAATTTTATAGCTGATGTCATTTAAATAAAAAATAAACTTAACTAAAATTCTAATGAAGCTATGAAATTACCTAATCATTAGATTTAAATGTTAATTATTTCTGTTCATTGTTGTGCTATTCTGCTGTTTTATACAATAAAATTCAACCATGATTTTAATTTATTTTTTGCTGAGGACTTTTTGTGTTGTTTTCTTTCTCTGTGTCATTTATATTCGTCAGGAACTGACCACCTTGGACCTTACCCAGGTGAGTGCATTGCTTCATTATTTTCCTATATGAAGATCTGTTCCTTTAATAGGAATTTTATTTTTTTAAAAGATTTTATTTATTTATTTGACAGGTAGAGATCACAAGTAGGCAGAGAGGCAGGCAGTGGGTGGTGGAGGGGTGGGAAGCAGAGTCCCTGCTGAGCAGAGAGCCCTTGTAGGACTCGAACCCAGGACCCTGGGATCATGACCTGAGCCAAAGGCAGAGGCTTTAACCCACTGAACCACCCAGGTGCCCCAGATCTGTTCCTTTAAAGAAAAAAAAAAAAAAAAAAAACAATTTTTGTTCAATTACATCATGGAAGTGCATCAGAAGTGAGTTTTTGTCACACACTGTTTTTCCTCAAGAATTTGAGTATGTGTGTTTATGTATAGTTTATTTTATTTATCTCTGAATAATTTTATTTTAGTTTAAGAAGGTGTCTTTAGGCGTAGCATCTGGCCATAGTAGTCCTTGATAAAGAAAATGTCCACCACTGAACAAGTATGAGAAAACACATGAAAACACATGAAAATTCAGATGGCAGCCTCACATATTAGACAAGTGATGTGAACAATGTCCTCAGCTTTGAAACAAGTCTATGGCTCTTACGGTGTGTAATTTGAAACAGATATTATTTGTTTGCATGTGCATATCATTCTGTAGGCAGAACAGGAGAAAAGAAATAAGTGATAGAGTCCTAAAATTTTGTATACAGTTTTTAATTGCAATATGTAATTTCATATTTCAGTCTAAATGATTATTTACTGTTCTGTACATTAAGGTAATTAAAATTAATGCATGTGTTTCTTTTAACTGGGAAAAATAAAGTGTACTATTTAGAAAACAAATGCAAAATTTGGGGATATTTTTCTTTGCCAAAATTCCACTATATAATAAATTTTTATATATTTGTACATATTTTTTATTTATATATATTGTATATTTATATATATATTTGAAAGTTTTGTACAAATCATATAATACAGAATTGAAATTAGAGAATATACATTATATCTTCTTATAATTGAAATGTAGTTGATGTACAATGCTATATTAATTGCAGGTATATAACATAATGACTCAACAGTTCTGTACATTACTCAATGCTCATTCTGTAAGTGTAATATATGTTGTATTAATTATGTAGGTATAGAGAAAGACCTGACTTAAATATCATATCCTCTCTGGTCACTTATATGAGTAAAAAAGAGAATATTCCTCCTTCATTTTCATAAAATAAGCAATGATACTTATATACAATAATCCAAATTTACACAATTTAGGTGACACCACAAGAGAATTCTACTCAAAAATAGTGATTTTTCTATAAATAATTGTGCTTTCTCCTCTATAAATAATGTTCTTAGGTGATAGAAATACATCTCATGATATGCTGTAAATCATCTCTATTATCTTCAGAGTTTTGAGCTAAAATAAAAGGAAACACATAATTACCTTTGGTTACTAAAATGGCAACAATTATGTTTCCATATCAGAAATGTATGCATGTGCAGAAAGCTTATTTAAGAAGAGTTAAAATCCTAAAATAATGTTTAGATGAGATTACAAAAAGATAAAAGAGGTCAACTAATATTGTTTATTTATACGTGTTAAGTGACATAGGGCATTTTCTATGGGTTCTCTTTGTGCTATAGCTGTGCATTTAAATTTCAGCTCCATAGACAGATACTGAGAACATTAATGGCTCCATTATATCTGTTTTTATACTCACTACCACATCCATTTTGAGGTTTCTAATCACTGCACAATTATTTCGCTAAATCTTTTACATAGGAACACTCCAGAGAATAGTGAGCAAAGAGCCTTATTGACCTGGTTGCCACAGCTGGTTTATACTTTTCTAGTGTGCATTCTTTAAGAAGGGGAAAGAAAATAACCAGTGAAGAAAGGACACCTAAAGAATAAAGAATAGAGTAGAAATGTGGAAAATATTCAGCTCACGTTTTATCTTGTCCCGAAGCACTGGAGGTTATCAAATTCACTGTTTTATTAGCAAGCTGTAGTTTTACAAGGAGCATGTTCCAGAAGGCATTAGCTGAACTCATTTACTTGAAACTGTTTTGTATAGATCACCAATATGTAAAGGAAACTAGGGCTAAAAATAGAAACATATACTACTGATAATTGCCGAGTAATTAAGTCAAAACAAAGGTAGACATTGAGGCACTTGAAGAATTGAGAAGTAACATTTTGATATAAAATACTGACCTGAACAATGGATGCCAGTGTGAGACAGAAAAAAAAATATTAAAATTTAGCAGAATCAAACAGAGGACTCGAAAGATGGTCTTGAATATTCAGAACTATTGTTTTAGCAATTCCTGGCCACTGGTTTTACCAATATGTCAGCTATTTTTAAGATTTTTTGTTGTTGATTTCCACAGAAAGAAGTCATCTCATCTTTGTCTTTTAATATTCCAAGGCTTTTAAAAAATTAGGATATATTTACATACAATAAATTCTACATACAGTAAATTCAGTTCTGTGAGGTGTATTAAATGCGTGGCGTCAAATAAATAAAATCAAGGTAAATTTACATTACTCCTCCCCCAAATTTGCCCTGTCTCCCTTTGTAGTCAGTGGATATAAAGTCTTCACAACAACCCAGGAAAAACCATCTTAATCACTGTGCTCTAATTTGTCTCAATGGAATGTTTGCTATGTTAAAACTAGGGGATGGATAATTAAATTGTCTCCAAACTATTGCTCCAGACTTTTTGTGTTTAATCATACTTTTTATACTCATTTTCTTCAACTTCTTTATCAGTTTGTGGGACTAATGTGTGCTATGTGTCATATATTTTTAAAAGATTAGTGAGAGGAAACAATTTTAAAATATTTCAAAGTAAAGTTTCTATGACATAATGGGATTTTGAATTTTAATATTATTAGAGATATATAATATACTCACATATATATGAAACACATATGCTTTGAATTGACTTAACTGTAAAAATCAAATTAATGTTCATTGAAATCCTATGAATTAATAAATTCTGTAAATAATATTGAGTTTAACATTTGTCTATGCTTCAACTTAAGAGTTATGTGTATTTCCCACTTCCATGTATGCCTGTGAGTCAGAACAATAAACACGACCAAGGAATGGTGCACTTGTATTGACAGAAGAAATATGAATGTTCTCTGGTTGTAACTGTGATAATTGTTTTTACCTGCCAGAATCTATCATAAATAGATAAAGTTTACTTTACTAGTTTACTGGAACTTACAAGTATATTACTACTAAAACTTGGAAGATTTCACTCAGTCCTAACCATTCTAAGTGCTTTCCATGTATTATCTCATTCAATCATCAGCACAATTCTTTATAATAAGAACTGTTCTTATGCCAATTTTATAAATTAGAATCTGAGGCAGAGAGTATTTAAATAACTTGCCCAGGGCATGTAGTTAATAAATAGTACATCTTAATTCAAATGCAGATTGATTCTGGAGCCCACGCTCTTCACTGCCTCTCTTGAGACACTCCTCTGGAAATTTGAAAATGCTTTAAAATTTACTTCAATCATCAAGTTAAAAGTTTCTACATTGTGGGGCACCTGCGTGGCTCAGTCAGTTAAGCATCCAACTCTTGGTTTCAGCTCAGGTGGAGATGTTGGGGATGGTGAGATTGAGCCCCGCATCAGGCTTCCTGCTCAGCAAGAGTCTGCTTGAGATTCTCTCTCTCCCACTCCATCTGCCCCTCCCCCTGCTCATGCTCCCTCTCTCTTTCTCTAAAATAAATAAATAAATATTTTTAAAAAGAGTTTCTACAATGGGGTGCCTGGATGGCTCAGTGGGTTAAGCTTCTACCTTCAGCTCAGGTCATGATCTCAGGGTCCTGGGATTGAGCCCCACATTGGGCTCTCTGCTTAGCGGGGAGCCTGCTTCCCCCTCTCTCTCTGCCTGCTTGTGATCTCTCTCTCTCTCTGTCAAATAAATAAATAAAATCTTAAAAAAAAAAAAAAGAGTTTCTACATTGTTAATGCTGTATTTCTGCTTACCTCTAGTGCACTCACCATTTTTTAACATCATAGAATATATTGATTTTCTATCATTCTATATAAATTGCCTCTAGCATTTACATGACTTATTTAAAACAAACAAAACTACAGAAAATAAGCTTGCATAGGATGGAACTTAAAGCACAAACCATTAGTTGGATTGACTTACATATTATTCATTGATAATTGTTAATTTTAGTTGAATAAATAGAGTTTTGATATCATTGTCAAATAAAAGCACTTTAAGTACTATGTTTATTTTGCAATAGTCAATACTCTTTAATTGATGATCAATATTTCTATAGAACAAAGATGACCTGTCCCATATCAGTATTTATCTACACTTAACAAGTTATTTTTTATTTTTATTCAAATAAAGTCATTTTTCAGACAATCTTTGAAGAGATTAATCAATGGTAATGACAAATATGTCCAATAGTGAATTCATCAAAAATTGCTTCCAGGTGCACCTGGGTAACTCAGGGTTAAATCCTCTGTCTTTGGCTCGGGTCATGATCCCAGGGTCCTGGGATCAAGCCCCACATTGGGCTCTCTGCTCAGCAGGGAGCCTGCTTCCCCCTCTCTCTCTCTGCCTGCCTCTCTGCCTACTTGTAATCTCTGTCTGTCAAATAAATAAATAAAATCTTTCAAAAAAAATTACTTCCAGGTTTGCAAATGGCATTTCAATGTTAAGAAAATTTTTAAAGTTACAATTACAAAAACTTTGAAAAAAATCTTGAGTGAAAAATATTGGAGATCATATATTCATTTTAACACTAAACTATGAATGTAGCAAAATATTATTTTCCAAATTCACAAACTAAAATTACAACACTCATTTCGTTCATTGGATAGATTGTTATTGAGTATCAATTCTGTAAAATTATGTGATTCTGAATATATTATTATCCACTTCATAACAGTGAATAAGACAAAACTTTTTATGATTTAATTATGAAATTACTGTTGCTAATAATAATTATTCTTTAATTATTTGAGGAATGAGAACAATGAGGATAATAGGACACTTAGATTATCTCATTTGACAAAATCATCAGATGGTGCAATGTCATTAAGCCATACATGATAACTTCTTTAAAATACTGTAGTAGTTGAGGAGGAGTAGAATATGACACCCCAAAATATATGACTTTGGCATATTGATTAGTTTGAATTAAGTTTACTTGAGAAACAGCCAATGTAAGAAGGATACTCTGAGCACTATCTGTCCTCTTGAAAGAAGGAAATCAATCTCCCATGAAAATATCCTACCTATACCAGGAGGGTAGAAGGCGTCATTATTGCCAGAGATAGGAAATTAATGCTAAGAGTGCTGCATAAACAAATCTTCCTCACAAATTTAATAACTCAAACCCAAACTTCTTTGTCCTGTCAATATCTACAAACTTGTTTCTTAATCCAAATGGTATAAAAGCTTCCTGCTTTAGTCACTTGGAGCTTTTGTGGTTCTTGTACACACAAAATAAAAATTGTTTATCTCCTATTAATCTGTCTTGTGTCAGTTTAATTATTAGAACAGCTAATAGAAGATTAGAAGAAAGGAAAAGTTTTCTTCCTCTGCATAGTGCATTGTCCTTATCCATGTCCCATCTTCAATATGTTTCCAACTTCTTCCACAAAAATGTGGTATTCATTGGTCTAAACTCTGAAGTTTTTGTTCTCTACTTTCCTCAGTCTGAACAAATATGAACTATTAAACAAATATGTATCCGTTAAGAGAGTCTAACATTGTTGCAGCAATAGATAAGCAAATAGAACATCATAGTGCTGGTATATGTTTGCATACACTGAGATATGGTATAGGACAAAGATAGCACTGCATCCAAATGGGTAAAATAGATACTTTTAAATATATGGTGCTGGAGGGGCGCCTGGGTGGCTCAGTGGGTTAAAGCCTCTGCCTTTGGCTCAGGTTATGATCCCAGGGTCCTGGGATTGAGCCCCACATGGGGCTCTCTGCTCACCAGGGAGCCTGCTTCCCTTCCTGTCTCTCCACCTGCCTCTCTGCCTACTTGTGTTCTCTGTCTGTCAAATAAATAAATAAATAAAATCTTTAAAATATATATATATACGGTGCTAGAAAAGAATGTATCCATATGGAAATTAAATGGATTGCATTTACCTCAAACCACCTGAGAAAATTATTTCCAAGTATATTACATATCCTAATTTAATTGCAAAATTATAATATTTTATAAGAGTATATAAAATCGTATTTTAACAATCTCAGAGTAGTGTGGGTACGTCTATATATGCGTATATATCTTTAAAGACTTTTTTTGTTCGTTTATTTATTTGTTTATTTAGAGAGTATGTGAGTTAGGGAAGGAGCTTGATCTTGCGATCCTGAGCCAAAATCAAGAGTAGGTCACTCAACTAACGGAGCCGCCCAGGTGTTCCTACAAATACGTTTTAAGCAAGAAAGGAAAATGCACCCAAACAACTCAGCCCCTCAAAAAAGACAGAAACTTAATGCCTCAAAGCACGTCAGGCAACCTCGATCTAGTCATTAGATGGTTGAAATCTCTGAATAGGTACTTCCGTGGCTTCATAGAACAAAGAATAGAGAACCTTACAGAACTGGTCCAGAAAAGTAACTGAACAACAACAAGGAACAGTAATACCAAACTTGAGAGGAAGAGGATCTAACAAGTTGTATGGGTTTAGTTAAAGGATAAAAGTAGTGCATTTAATAACTACGTATCAAGTAAATAAATAACTGAAAATGCATCTCTTTGCCTTATAACTCACCATCCTGACTCTGCCTCTGGTTTTCACAATTCCATTTCTCCTTCAACTGTCACATACTTGGGAAAGACGCAAACACTGTATGGCTTTGCATTCAATAGTACTTTTACAGTCCACATATAATTTAATGTTAATTAAATAGTGATCGTTGATTTTCAAGTTAAAAATCTGCTTAAGATCCAATCAATGAAGATTTAATTTCACCTCTAACAAGTACTCTTGCTATGAACTGTGACAATGTAAAAGTAACAGTGTGGTAGACAAGAGAAAGAAGTTAAAAGGTTCATCATGATCATGATCAAAGTGGCATCTATCTTGGTTTACCTGGGATTGTACTGGTTTATTCCTGTTGCCCCAATGTCTCACCGTTTACCACTTGCGGGGATTTTTTACTTTCAATGATTCAGTTTTATTAATTATTTTATTAGAGTAAACATTCCAGGTTTGGTAGACTTCCCCTATGTGGTCAGCTCAGTGATGCAATGAAGTGCACTCAGACACCAATACTTGGGATGATGAACCCTTTTGAATCCTGGGTGCTAGTGAGAGGAATATTCAATATTGTGACCCCAATAGGGCATGTGGCTCATCAGGCCTATAATCTAAGAGAAGTTATAAATTAGATCTATATGAAATATACTGGGGAATAAGAAGCCAAACAGCTCTGCCTTACATCGTACAGGAAATAGTATGAGCTCCTTTGTTATGATAGTTTGTTTCTTTGTTTTATGGATTGATTCTATAATTATTTATTAATTCTATTCTTTGGTGACAGTCTTTAGTTTTTCAGTAAAGTCTTTAGAAGAAATGAGCATTTTCTACCAGTAAAGTTTATAGTTAAAAAAAAATCAAGACCTAATTTCCTTTTCCCAAAATGGCGAAAATAAACAAACTATTGACACTGGCCTTTGACAATTAGATCTCTGTTGATACCTAAAAATCACAAACTGCATGATGCAAATCTGCTAAAGAAATGAAGTACTTCTTAAAAGTTAGTAACTATTTAGGAAGATGTTTCCTGAAGACCAAAATATGACACATGCTTCTGTAAAACTGTATTACTTATTATTCTGTGAAAAATGACTTTTTTTCTATGAACAAAGACTATATTTCTAAACTAATGTGACCCATTTCTAGATTTTTCTCCAAATTTGGCACATACATAAAGTGAAGTGAAGATCTGCATTTTTCAGTTTGGTATTATTGTGGTAGTTTTCTATTATGTGCTTCAAATAGAAAATCAGTTACATGAATTCCACTAATAGACTTTTTTTAAAAATTCCATTCATGGGACGCCTGGGTGGCTCAGTGGTTTAAAGCTTCTGCCTTTGGCTCAGGTCATGATCCCAGGGTCCTGGGATCGAGCCCCACATTGGCCTCTCTGCTCCACGGGGAGCCTGCTTCCTCCTCTCTCTGCCTGCCTCTCCACCTACTTGTAATCTCTGTCTCTCAAATAAATAAAATCTTTAAAAAAAAAATTCAATTCATGACATCAATGTCTAGATTTTGGCAGTTCATTCTGTTGCAGGTGAAACATCTGTTACTCCTATGAATGTTTTATCAATTAAGTTTTGAGGAAAAAATTATTTGTTTTTGTGCTGTTACTGAGACTATGAATTTGGATGGAGCATAGCATTGTTGAAAAGCACAATGGTCCTACTAAATTTAGAAAACTATGAAGCAGAAATGTATTTAGACTTGGTTGTGGTACATACATTATTCATAATTGCATCTGAACGGGTTGAGATATTCTGTTAATCCAAGATAAGCAGCTGACAGAATTCATAAAAATTAAGATATATATCTTCATATACATGCATATATAGATATATATTCAATGGAATTAAACTACAAATCATTTGTAGAAATGCTTATTTTTATGTAAAACACTTTCTTAGATGTCCACCATCAATCAGATTTTTAAAATATTTTGAACTTTAAAAACTAATACAGTTCAAAGTAAGTGTTCAAAAATGACTTTGATATTTTTTGTAACTGTTCTCTAAACATCATTGTATTTTTTTCAAAATTTGATAGTTTTCAAAATGTTCCATAAATCCATAAATGAAGCACCAATAATCTTCAATTTTTAAAGTTCTCAGTAAATTGTAGTTATTGAAAACATACATTAAAAAGAGGATAGCATATTTTTCCCCAACAAAATCAGAGGGAAAAAAATGAAAGAAAATTTAAATAATGCTCAAGATTTGAATTCATATTCTGTAATATTATCCCAAAAGTCTAGACTTCTGAGAATGATCAGTTGAAGATAATCCTAGAATGGGAACAGAATTAAGTTGAGAAGAGCTGAAATTTTGCAAAATCTAAATTTGGCTAAATATTTAGGAATAATAACATTTTGTCTTATGAAGTATTTTTCAAAGAAGGATATTTTGAATGGAGAAAAAAGTATTGTGAACATTTTGAGACTAAAATATATATACATTTTAATACAGAAACAGAAGTCAAATTGAGAATACCTTCCTATACAACTACCATGTGGCAAAATTTCCTAAATTTAACAAGTATCTCAGCCCTTATGAGAAATAACTTTCTCAATTACAATACTACAGTCTGCAGAGAATCACTTGAAGTTGTCAAAATTTTAAACTTATTAAAGATAAAACATAGGGCGCCTGGGTGGCTCAGTTGGTTAAGCATCTGCCTTCAGCTTAGGTCATGATCTCTGGGTCTTGGGATTGAGCCTGGCAATGGGCTCCCTGATCAGCAGAGAGTCTGCTTCTTCCTCTCCCTCTGCTCCTCAACCCAACTCGTGCTCTCTCCCTCACTTTACTCTCTCTCTTAAATAAATAAGTAAAAAATCTTTTTTAAAATATAAAATATAACCACTGTTTACTCTTACTATGTCTTTTGTTTACATTTACAAAGATACTACCATCATTATCAATATCAGGGAAGAAAGAGGGGCCATGTTGAGACCCCTAGACATAAAAAAAAAAAAAAAAGAGATTACTACAAATGACTCTACGAACAAAATTTGGTAAATTATATTAAATAAATATTCTTTGTAAAACACAACACTTAACCTAGCAAATATCACTCAAGATAAAGTAGATAATCTGAATAGTATTAAATGAATTAAATAAATTAAAGCAATAGTTAAACCTTATCATAAAAAGAACTTGAGGGGAGCCTGGGTGGCTCAGTGAGTTAAGCCTCTGCCTTCGGCTCAGGTCATGATCCCAGGGTCCTAGGATAGAGCCCCACATCGGGCTCTCTGCTCAGCAGGGAACCTACTTCCCCCTCCCTCTCTGCCTGCTTGTGTTCTCTGTCTGTCAAATAAATAAATAAATAAATCTTAAAAAAAAAAAAAAAAAAAGAACTTGAAGCCCATTTGCTTTACCAGGTAATGTTACCCAACAATTAAGGAAAAAATAATACAAATACCTCACAAACTTTGAAATTTAAAGAGAAATAGTTATGACACCCATTATCAAACCAGAATCATTCTGATACCACAACAAAAGACCTATCCAGAAAAGAGACCAACCAGCATATTCTGCTATAATATATCAGCATATGGAATCCAGCAATATATAAATGTATATAATGAATAAATGATAAATATATAATACAATTTATAAATACATGAAAATAATAATGCATAACAACCAAGGGGCATTTATCCAGAAAACACAAGAATGTTTTCAAAATGAATCAATGTAATCTTCTTGTTAACACCGTAGAGAAGGAAAGCCACGTGATCATATTAATTGATATAGTAAAAGCATTTAACAAACTTCAATGTGTATTCCTTATAAAAAAATCATCACATTGGGAATAAAAAAGGATGTCCTTAAATGATTAAGGGCAGCTACAAAAATATCATCGATGACATTACATTTATTAGTGAAAGATTTAATGCTTTCTAGTAAGTCTGGGAACAGAGTAAGAATAGCAACTCTCACCAATTTTTTTCTGGTTGTACTAGAAATCATAGCCAGTGCAATAATAAGAATAATGGTGACGAAAGAAAAATGCAGATTGGAAAGGAAAAAAAATAGAAGTGTTCCTATTTACAGATGAACTGATTATCTTTGTAGATGATTCCAAAGAATATATAAATAAATATCCAAAACTAAGTAGTGATTTTACCGACATCATAAGATATAAATTCGAAACATAGCAGTCAATCACACTTTTATGTAACAATGAACAGTTAGAAACTAAAATTAAAAAATATATATATATTGTCAGGGTGCCTAGGTGGCTCAGGGGTTAAGTGTCCGCCTTCGGCTCAGGTCATGATCCCAGGGTTCTGGAATGGAGCCCCACATTGGGTTCCTGCTGAGTGGAAAGCCTGCTTTACCTATCCAACTCCCCCTGCTTGTGTTTCTGCTCTCACTGTCTCTCTCTGTCAAATAAATAAATAAAATTTTTTTTAAAAATTGTCATAGCTCCATAAAATGAAATACATAGACATAAATAAAAAAAAAACATGCCAGATCAATGTGTAAAATTAAAAATCATGGATACAAGAAATCAGAGAAGACCTAAATAATTGGGGAGACATTCTATGCTCATGTACTGGAAAAGTTAACATACTTAAGATGACAATTCTTTCCAAGTTGATCTGTAATTGAGAATAATAGTAACTGAAATTCAAGCAGTAATTTCATTTAGAGATAGAAAATCTGATTCTGAAGTTTATAATTAAGTAAAATGGCCAAAATCAATTTTGAAAAAGAAGAACTTAGTTAAAGGACTCACACTATTTGACTCTAAGACTTACCGTAAAGTTGTGACCATGTAAACTGTAGTACTGACAAAAGAAAGATACATATAGCATGTATCAATGGAACAAGATTTAATGTCCAGGAATAGGGCTATATGTGGTCATTTGATTTTTGACAAAAGCTCAAAAACAATTCAATGGAGAAACAAGTCTTTCTTGCTTTTTTTTTCTTTTCCCAAGGCGATTTTTTAATTTATTTCAGCTTTATTGAGGTTTAATTGCTATGTAAAATTGTAAGGTATTTCAAGTGCACATCATGGTGCTTTGATATATGTGAACATTGGGAAAGCATGCCTCCCACATTTGTCATCTCATATATTTCCCTCTCTTCCTTCCTTCCTCCCTTCCTTCTTCCTCCCTCCCTCCCTTCCTCACTTCCTTCTTTCCTTCCTGGTAAGAATATTAAAATTCTACTCAGTGAATTTCAATGTGGACTACAGTGTTCTCAACTATACTCACCATGTTCTGCCTTAGATCCTCAGACCTCATTCATCTTTTAGCTGCAAGTTTATACCCTTATCACCAACCTCTTTCTACTTCCCCCACCCCCAGCCCCTGACAAACACTATTTTACTCTGTGTTCCTGAATTTAACTTTTATTTTTTATTTATTTATTTTTTTAGAACCCACATACTGGTGATACCTGGCAATATTTTCTTCTTTCCCTGGGAGCTTTTCAACAAATGAAAACTTACACTTCACATGCAAGAAAAGAAACATGCACTTTATACCACACTTTGTATAATATTAACACTAAATGGGTAATGGATTGATTTTTCAAAAGTAAACCTATAGTGGGGGCCTGGGTGGCTCAGTGGGTTAATGCTTCTGCCTTCCGCTCAGGTCATGATTCCAGGATCCTGGGATCCAGCCCCAGTCAGGCTCTCTGATCAGCAGGGAGCCTGCTTCCTCCTCTCTCTCTGCCTGCCTCTCTGCCTACTTGTGATCTCTGTCTGTCAAATAAATAAATAAATAAATAAATCTATCTTTTTTTAAAAAAGCAATTATATTTTTAAAAAATAATAATAAATAAATAAATAAATACCTAATCACATTTAAAAAAAAAAAAAAAAAGTAAACCTATAAAAATTCTAGAAGAGACCAGATCAGAAAACCTTTGTGAACTTGGGTTTGGCAAAAAGGTCTCAGGTGTGGTTAAAAAAATACAGTCCATGAAAGGAATTTATCTTTGGCATGCCTGTCCTTACTTCCTCAGGCCCTGTATTTTCTGATTCAATTTTAGGAAATGAAAATTTGTTTAACTGAGAAACTGCAAATACTTTTAAAAAGTAGTTTGGGAACAACAGGAATGCTGGAAAAATGGAAAGATATATTATGTGCAAGAAGTGAAGTGCAAGAAGGAAACACTAAAATTATACAGAAGAACTGTATTAGAAACTTTACATCGATCAGAAAATTAAATATCCTGCTCTATATCTTACAACCGTTGTTTTTATGACATGTATAAATGTCTCTATTTCATCTTCAGACATTCTGAACTTCATAAACTTAATGTTTTCTTCTGGAATGCAATCTTTCAATTCTGAAAGCCTTATATTCTTATTGTTTATCATCTGTCATTTTTTACAAATGGTGTAATAAACTCTGAAATACAAAATACATGTGTGTCTCTGTTACGGATGAAATTAAATCACACAATGATCTCCAATTTTTCTTCTTTGAACAAAAGATAAATTAGTATATCAATAACTCTAGTAAACTTCTTATCCTCAAAATTATATGTCTGAAAGATTGGGTAATGTACTTTAAAAAGTATGTTATCGTTTCTTATTGCTCTTTTGTTTTTTGTTTGTTCATTGTTTGTTTTAAAATTGCAGACATACAATGTGAGATATTGATGAGGGAGGTATATATATAAAAAATAGCATTTTGCCTATCTTCCCTTACTGAATCTTGTTTTATCAGCAGGCTAGATAGTAAAGTTGAAAGGCTTTTATACCATCTTAACATTTCAGGTTTGTTTATTTGCTGTTTTCACTAGCAGAGCAGTGTTGAATTATCATTTATTTTCATTACAGTTTTATGGTTTGATTCTTATCATGAATTTCTATTTTTTTAAATAATATACCAGTTATTGGATACTCATAGAAATATGCATAACAGATAGTAGAAAAAATGTTTTATAAATCTCAATGCCTACATTTAATAAAATGAAACTATAACCTCTTACATTTAGTTTATATAATTCAAAACTACTTTGTTCAAAAGGGTTTGGACAAATCCTGGTGTCTTTAAAAAGAGTATAATTTCATTAAAATTGAGAATAAATTAAGCTGACGCATTTTAAAGTATTCACCGAAATTGAATTTCCATAATTCTGAATAAGAATATATTGAAATCATATTTTTCTAAACTAAAACAGCTTTTCTACTAATGCTAATTGGATTATATTTTTGGCTTACTATCTTGTTATTGCAACATATTTAATTATAATAGAACATTAACAGCATTACAGTTGTATAAAACATAAAGATATGCTAATTTAAATTTCCTATATCTGCTCCCAATGATGATCAGAGAGGCATCAAATTAAAGATTCCAAAGGCATAGTGTAGATTTTAAAACATGTTATCCATATTATCCCCTCATCATGCAGTTTTATAGATATCCTGAAATTTTAAATATAAAGAAAGAGATTGGTACTCGTATGGGATTTTTCTGATCGTTCCTTCTCCTCAACACACACAAACAGGCACACACACACACGCTATTTCACTGATACATATATTGGTAGACTGTCACATATGGTGTGTTAATTAGTTAATTAATTTGGAGAACTGCCACAAATATTATGCATCCATGTTTACAATTTTTGAAATGTAGTTTATAAATCAGGTTTTAAAAATAAAAATTGGAATAAGCACAGGAAATCAGAATGCTAGACTAATGTACATGAACAAATGTAAATAAAATATTATATACAAGATGGCTGATAATCTTTTATTAGATATTCTCACATTAAAAAATATAAATAGCAGAATTTACCTAAAAAAATTCAAATTGTCAAAAGTACAATAAATGAGGTAAATTGTGAGAGTGAAATTATTCTGACAACAGTTTATCTCTTTTTTTTTTAGTTTCTATCTCTTTCTGTCGATTTTCTGCTTCAATTATTCATGCCATATTTCTACTGTGAGTGAAATAATGTTCCTGCAGTGATGGTGGTTATCTGAAATAACAGGTAGATAAGATGTTTAGTGGTCCGCAAAACAGTGTTTCTGCTGAGATGGATCAAAATCTTTACCATGTTTTCTTTCCAAATATATAGAAATTATTTAGAAATAGTACCAGTATAATTGTATGTATAACAGAAATCATGCATAAAATAATTTGTTACTCTCTAGGGGTGCTGCTAGGCTCACTACTGTTCACGTCACAAACAATACAACATGAAGGTGTTTCACTCAGGACTCTTACAGGCCAAAAAAAACCTCCACTCTATCTAGTTTGGGAAGAAAGATTTTTAAGAAAATATTAGGCAATTCAAGACTCTCTCCCTGAGGACAGAGATCATGCTTTATAGATATGCACCCAATGACATTACCCAACCTTGTCTTCAAGTTGCCTAAAATCCACTGACACCAGAGCTCAGTGAAAAACTTCCGTCACAACTGTCCCTGTCACCTCCAGATCTTGAGCAAGACATAACCAACCATTTCTACTCCTGTAGATAGGCTTCCCACCATGAGTTTCCTGCGCGCAAGCTTCCTGCACTGCCCTAACCGCTGTTCCTGTCTTGAAGGAACCCTTCCCCGACCCAATTTAAACTCACCTACTAGCAGCCAGCACAGCCCTTCCAAACTGACCCCCTGCGCTGCACTATAAAAGCTCTGTAACCCTACTGCCCACCCAGGGCCCAGAATTTAGAGTTTGAGCTCGTCTGGGTCCACCAGGGTAAAATAAACCCGAGTTCTCCTTCTCACTGGTCTGATTTTTTCCCCCATAACACAAAAACAAAAAATGTTTCTCCCTTACACACTATAAAATTACTTGTAAATATGAAAAGAAAATATTTGGGTTTTTTAGGCCATTGAACATGACTTAAAACAATGTGCTCTGGTCACATTTTCTTCTATGCAGTAACATCCCCATATAATGAACTATGAAGGATACCATGTCAATTTATGTAATTCAGTGTTCTTGATCACTCACTTCTCAAAAGTGGGGCAACACAAACCCTTCTTCATATTCTAATTCAGAACCAAGTTTCAGCTTTTATTCCTCTAAATTTCTAAGTGATATCCACATTTCCTCTCCTTCCATCCTAATTCTTTATATTATTCTATATACAAATTTTAAAATGTAAACCACTAAAGTATCTAAAATAACTGCAGAAAGAGACTGGGGGAAAAGAAAATTATTTAAGATTTATATATAAATGGGGGTACCTGGGTGGCTCAGTGGGTTAAGCCTCTGCTTTCAGCTCAGGTCATGACTTCAGGGTCCTGGGATTGAGCCCTGCATCAGACTCTCTGCTCAGTGGAGAGCCTGCTTCCCTCCACCCCCACGCCTGCCTCTCTGTCTACTTGTGATCTCTCTCTCTCTCTGTCAAATAAATAAATAAAATCTTAAAAAAGAAAGATTTATATATTAATATATGATACTGCAAGGGAAGTATATAAGTAAGTAATTCAATTCTTAGCTTTATAACTGATCACAAGACTGCAATTGGTATTTACGCCTTCTTCCTCTATATCTATGTTCCTTCTGTTCACAAGCAGCTCTTAAGCTGATTGAAATTTGTTATTTGATGGGACAATCCAAACCTTCATTCCTGAAAGAAGTAAGTTCACGCTGATCCTTCCACAGGTGTTTACTTAGTCTTCCAAACACCTTCATTATTTAAGTACACTCTCTCTTCCTTCATTATGTGGCATTGTATTTGCCTTTGTAAGAGGTATAATTACCTAATTTAACACTGGAAATGCTCATTTTACCAGTTTAAACAGTGGCATCTGAACCCCAAAATGGGAGATAATATTTCAGCTTCTATTTCAGGGGAACCAGTGCTGCATTCCCTGGCAACCCCTTTTGATACATTCCCACCCTAGAGGCAATCCAACCTGGAAGAAGGCAAACTCTTTCTGTAAAAGGGCAGATAGTGAGTAGTGTATGCTTGGGAGACCATATGGTGTCTTTTACAACTACTTGGTTCTACTGTTATCGCACAAATGCAGTCATAGACAACATATAAGCAAATAGGTTTGGCTGTGTTCCAATAAAATTTACAAAAACAGGTAGTGGACCTCATTTGGCTCACAGGCAATAGATCCTTCTCCAAACTGTCTTAGTTTGAGTCTTGGAAATAGGACACGAATAAATGTGTAAATGAAATATTAAACTTTATAGTAAAAATGCCACTTCCTATTCCACATTCTGAGTTCCCAAACCTGTGTATTTTGGTTCTGAGACATGAAAATTAATCTGTTTCCAATTCAAAACATATAACACAACCAGTAAGATAGAAATCCAGCTTTGCAAGCTAGCATCTGAGACCTAACTAGGTAACAGTTTTAAAAGGTCCTACTATTCTCATGGATGAGTTAGACAGTAATATCAAAAATGTTATTAGGTTCAGTTGTCTTAATTAATTAATTAATTACCTTAATCTTTTTGCTGTATATGATCAGAAGCAATGTTGTACAGGTGAAATGGTGATAAGGGTATTCACTAATCCCACACAGTTTTATTGGCAAAGACATCTATTCAAAAAAGTCAAACAAAACCCGAATATAATTTAAATGACATAAAATTGCCACTCCTTGATGATTTAAGGATATTACAATATTCTCAACCTGCCCCCAAGTGGCTGGTTGGTTCCCCATGAATATGATAACCTATAGGGCGTGGGCGTTGAACTTTCTGGCAGATCGGGCACTTAGCATTGGCATAAGCAAGGTCAACTTCGGTGAAGGGAATTCTAATATTGATATTAGGTGTAATCCCAAAATCTGATGGCATGGCACATGGCCACACTTTTATTTTTGTGCACTTTTGAATACATGTTGGGAATCACTGAGAGTTTGAGGCTAAACTGATGAATATGATTATTGTGAAGTATAGTCATTACTCTTTCCTTAATACAGTCTCTATGGTAAATAAGCACATATCCTTTGGAAAAAGTATAAGAAAACATTTATAACACAATCTTAGGTTTTTATCGCAGAGTCTTTTCTCAAGATTTCCCATCCTAACCTTTAAAATTTTCCATCCTAAGCAAAGGACCTTAGCTCTGTGATATGACGGCACAGGCTCAAGAATTATATAAGGATCCTTAATGTATATTTTAAGGCTCAGTGAAGCCTATTTTCTGCAGATGTAATCTTTTTAAAATTATACACATCAAGTAAGACTTTAATGGCATATGATATATTTTGGTCCTAAGGACTATGACATATTTTTTACTACGATTAAAGTGTGGGCCAGTCAGGGTGCTCAGATTGTACTCTATCTCTGTTGAATATTATAATGAACACCTACCTTATCTCTAGTAGATAAGTGGAACTAATTGGTTACTTCCAGCCTAATATCCACTTACCAAACTGCAGTAAGTTTGTTAAAACTGACACAACAAAATAGCATGGACTGGATGGCTTAAGCAACAGAATTTCTTCTTATAATTCTGGAGGTTAGACGTCCAAGATCAAGGCGACAGCAGGTTTGGTTTCTTCTGAGCCTTCTTTCTTGTCTTGCATATGGCCATCTTCTCACTGCATACTTACCTGGTCATTCTTTGGTCTGTGTGTGTCTGTATTCTAATTTCCTCTTCTTAAAAGGACACTAGTCATATTGAAAGGGGCCCACCCACCTATCTCATTTCACTTAAATTATCTTTCTAAAGGTCCTATCTCAAATACAGTCACATTCTAAGGTCCTGGGGCCTGGGATTTTAACATACAGATTGGAGCAGGACACCATTCAGCTCATAACACCATCCCATTTGAAATCTGGTAATACATTCTAATGGCATCATCTTGAGAAGCTTAGATCACAGAAAAGAACCACTAACAATACTTTTAGTATTGTTGGACTCCCTTTCAGTGATGTACGATCTAGGTCAAGATGAAGGGAATGATATCCTACCTAGAGGGCCATTATGGAGGAAAGGATGAGCAGATGATATCTGGTAATTCTACTTCAACATTCCTATCTCTCTAAATTCTGTCTGTTTATGAAAGAAGAAAATGATGGCATCTCAGTTTCATTTATTGTAAGTTGCTGTTAAATCCAGGTTCTAGTCAATGTCTCAGGAAATAATTAAAACTCATATTTTTTAAACTCATATTTTTTAATCTAGACATTGCATACAGAATTTCTGATAATTTCATCTGGTGTAAATGTAATCTTATCTCAAATATGTTCCTTTCTTTTTGTTCTAATATTATCGGTATCCATACATATTTCAGAATTTTAATTTATTTTAAAACAGCAATTCTTTGGCATGTAAGGGCTTTCCTCTCAGGATCAAAACCTGGTATTTCATGCAAAGGAAATGCTGGAATCTAACTCTAGTTATAGTTAGGAACAGTGACTGGCATTGGTTGAGGAGCATGAGGAGAAATGATTATTCCTTGGCAAAACTCAAGGTTTTCTAATATGGCAGGAAAAAAACCTTATGGGACAGGATGAAAGGCTGCTTATGATGGAAATGAAGCTCAGTGAAATTTAGATGTCAAGATGTTTATCCAGTCAATCTTTAAATTCTGATAAATATCCCTTTTCCAATTCTTAAGGTTCCCTTTTTTCTATGACAATATCTTATTACATCACAGATATAGTGGCTAGGGGTTAAACTTATTTTTAATTTGATATTTATTTGTGGTTTGCAGCTACTTTAGCCCCATAACTGGAAGAAATGGTGGTTTCCTTTTAGCACAATCATCGAAAATATCTATTTCTCATAACGTTTTCTTGTGTGAAATTAAAACTGACAAAAGGCTCATTCTGTAAGTTCTCCAATATATTTAGAAGATCCAATTAACCAGTTCTTTTATTCATCTTGAACTTTACAATATTTTTTGGCAGGAGACAATTACATCTCCCAAGAACTTGCTCTCAATTTGCAATTCATTACAGATGATTAAAGGAAATTATCTATTAATCATTTCTCCATTGTATGTCATGGGTTACTAGAGTCTCATACTTGAATACTAGAGGGATACTTGATGTTCTTTAAATTAACTAAAGCTAGTTAACCTATTCTCTATTCTCATTCTCTTAGAATGTGATAGTTGACATCCTGGTAAATGTCAATTTCTGTAATAAGCAGGGTTCTTAGAAGCAAACATCAAAAACTGCTCTTGCAAGTTTCTTCATAAAGTTTATTTATTCAGTGGTATTTGCTGGTTCACAGATTCTCCAGTGAACTAGAATCTGGCTTAAAGGAGTAGATTCTAAGCAAAAAGAACAAACTACAATGGGACCACAGTCATAACAGCTTTAACTGTTAATTCTGGGCAGCAGGTACCAGAAAGACATCATCTGCTGCCTCCCAGAGTCAGATGAAGCCCCCACTGTCCCCTCAGCAAGAGTTAACATCCACACAATGCTTTCTTTCACACAATTGCTCTCTTCTAAGTGGAAGTCTGCAAGAATACATCTGATTGGAAGCACCTTTAAATTTATATTTATATTTAATTTATATTTATATTTAAATTTATATTTATTGTATTTGTTTATTTATAGTTAATGGCAATTCATTTTCTGATTTCTACACTGAGGAACTATTTACGAATGGGACATATTCCCCAGATGTGGGAGGGGTATGCAAGATATGCTGAGCTGACTCATCAAGTCCAATTGAAGATCTTATGACAAATTTTGTTCAACTCACTGTAGAAGAGGGTCTGGTTAAACCAGTTTCTCAGTGCTCAACCTCTCCTTAGCCCCTGCTGACCCTAGCTTAATTGATTTAAGATTTCTTAGTTTTAAATATTAATAAATTAAGATTTCTTAGTTTTAAAGATCTTTTCTTGGAGTTTGATTAATGTTTTGAGATGTATTAAGGTGTCAGTTAATTTTATTAAGATTTTGAGATTCACTGGGTTTTCTGAATCTGAAATTTAGAGGTTTTTTCCTTAACAATTCTGAAAAGTTTTTAATATCCTTTCTGTAAACATTTTTCATTTTTTTTTCATTTTCTAAGTCCTTTGGTAACTCTGATCAGATATGTTAAATTGACTTACTTTATCCTACATGCTGCTTTACCTCTCTTTAATAATTTTAATTTATTTTACTTTGACTACATTTTGTACAGTTCAATCCAATTCAAATTCTAGTTAAATGATCTTTCTCTTCAAATGCATTTAATATGTTGTTTATTCAAACCACAAAATCTTTAATTTTGTTTCTATATTTTTCATATCTATATAAAGTCTATCTGTTTTTTATAACTACAAATTTTAAAAATCACTTTATATATTTTCCTGATGATTCATGATATTTTCAATATTTTACTCTTTAAAAATAGTTTAAACATATTTGGTTAAATTGGTTCTTAAATTATCAATAACTAAAGTCTTCATATGTTTGTTTCTAATGTCCTTTTTTTTTCTGGAAATTCACTTTCCTTCTTGCCTGTTTAATTGAGAGCTGTATAAATTTAGCTATGAAGTCTCTTGTAACTTTATCCATAATAATTATTTAAGATCAATGTGAAGTTTTTTTCCTCCTGAAATGGATCTTGAAGTCTTCTACTGGTTGCATGAAATCAACCTTTAAATAAAATTATCCATTTGTTTTGGAACTGTGTAATACTGTAAATTTATGCCATGAATCCACATAGCAGCTGACTTGTAGATCTTTATTTTCAGTTAATATTTCTCAGTTTTTCTTTTCTTCATTTAACCAATGTCTATGTTAAAACAAAATCTTATTTACTGCTTATCTCTGCAGATTTATTTCTTGTTCGTCCTTGCATTAAGGTATATTGTGAAATCTGACTTTAGATCATCTTATCATACAAGGTTTTTCACTTTGATTTTGTTATTGTGCTCTGGAGTCTTTGATTTGTTTTAACTCAAGGATACTTTATTTTAAGGATTTTATTTATATATTTGAGAGAGAGAGACAGAAAGAGCATGAGTTGGGGGAGGGTCGGGGGAGACGGAAAAAGATATATTTTTAAGCACAAAATAATTATTGATCTTTTAAGTATATATTTATCAGAAGGGTCATTCATGGAATCTAGTCTATCACACTACATTATTCTAGTGTTTAATATTCTGTGGGAGGAAAATATCTAAGAAAAGCATTTTCAGCTAGCCTACGGGTATTCCCTTGTAAGTAAGGGATTTCTTTTGTCTTCCTGCTTTTAGGATTTTTTCTTTATCACTATGTTTTGCAAATTTTGCTATAGCATGTCTTGATGTTGGCCTGCTTTTGTTGATTTTGATGGGAGTTCTCTGTGCCTCTTGGATTTGGATGTCTGTTTCCTTCCCCAGATTTGGGAAGTTTTCAGCTCTTATTTCCTCAAATAAACCTACAGCTCCTTTTTCTCTCTTCTTCTTCTGGAACTCCTATGATACCAATGTTATTACACTGGATGGAGTCACTAAGCTCCCTAAGTTTATTCTCAAGATCCATAATTATTCTTTCTTTTCTGTTCAGCTTCATTATTTTCTATTATTCTATATTCTATATCATTTATCGGTTTCTCTGATTCTTCCATCCTCGTGGTCATTACATTCAGTCAGTTCCGAATCTTGGTTATTGTATTTTTCAGTTCTGACTGATTATTTTTAACTCTTTTATCTCTATAGTAAGGGACCCTCTGAAGTCTTCTTTTTTCATGCCAGCAAGTATCCTTATAATTGTTTCTTTAAATTCTGGATCAAACATATTACTTATACCTGTTTCAATTAGATTTCTGGTGATGACCTTTCCTTGTTCTTTCATTTGGGATATATTCCTCTGTCTTGACATTTTGTCTAAGTCTCTGTCTTTTTTTGTGTATTAGAAAAACCGGGTATATCTCCTGCTCCTGTAAATAATGGTCTTATGAAGAATTCATAGAGTGTCCAAGGCCTGGTGTAGGAAAAGCATTTTCTTACCGATAAAAGTAATGAGAAATATGCTTATATCTGATTAACATATTTTTCACTAAAGATTTTATAATGAGTTTTTATTTTAAAGCTAAGTTACTTTTTACCTATTAAAGAGTTAATGCTATTTGCAAGTGTCATGAATCTTAGGCCTTAGGGAATATGAACCAAGATGACTTAGTCCTTATAAGACTTATGATGAGTATTAATTTATTACAGGTAGTAGGTGAATAGAAATTATTAATTATGTCTCCATTTTTTCAATGCCCCATCTAATAGTAAAAACATGCATTCTATCACTGCTACACATCGGGATACCAGATATCCAGCAACACACTGTTTTTTATATAACTATGGTTTTTTGGTCAAAAAATGCTGCTTTTAAACAAAGAAAGCAGTGACAGTGATAGTATACTCACTAGAAATATTACTACACAGCACAAAAAATATTAGTCATGGTCTTTAAAATGTTAACTTCAATAGTACTATCTGAATATAGAATTCATTTGAGAGGATTAAAATAACAAACTAAGTTTCATTACACCCAGTTCATTGGCTAATTTCTCATTCACCAAAACAAGAAAAAAAGATAATTAAATTAAAATGACAAAAATCAGCATTTTTACAGTCCTAGATATGCTTAGGATTTATTTTCAATAGTCATCAAAGTGTAGATGCGTATTGTATTAAAGAGAAGCACAGGGAATAATTTTGGTTTATTCATAATTTGGGAGTGAGGTTTTATACAAGGGATTTTATATATTGAAAAATGACTTGATAAACTGATCTGAAATATAAATCATTACCTGTCAGAGAAAGAGAAAATTTAATTTTATTTAAATTAGTAATAAATATGTATGTGGAAATGGTTCAGAGTATTTTAGAATTATATTACTCCAGGGGAAATCTTAACTAATATCCACTTCAGTGCTTATTAAAACTTAAAATTCCCAATTCTATAACACAGCATAAAATTTTTATTAATTGAAGATATGAAGTACTCTACTGTTTCAAACATTTCCATTCTGGTAATGACTTAAGGTTACTAAGTGCTCCATTTTTTATATATAAAACGTATATGGAATTTGTGTGAACTTTCAGGTAAAGTAACACAATACTTATATAGGCTATTTATAAATTTGTCATGTTATCTTTTGAGTTATGAGTTATGCACTGATTAGGATTATGAATAACAGTGACCATAACAACTAAACACCCAGCAGTTTATTTTCACAGATAACATCATTTTTTGGTGAATAACCCAGGGCTTGACTTATTCTGTGGCTTACAACATTTTAAATACTCAGGCTGAGTCTATTTTTCCACCCTATTGTACATAAATTTCATTCTTGAGAGTATTTCCTTCTTAAGAAATCCAGTTTTGTTCATCTGCACTCTTGTTCACAATGATGACTTGAGAAGATAGTTCTAATACCAAGTATCAGAAAGTGCATTAGTGTCTTAATCAGTTCCAATTGTTACAACAAAAATCTTATAGAGTGGGTGGCTTAAACAACAAACATTTATTTCTTACAGTTGTTGAGTCTAGGCAGGCCATGATTAAGGTACTGACAGATCAGTCTCTCTCTTTCCAGCTTGTAGATAGCTAGTCTCTTCTTATTTCCTCACATGGCAGAGATCAGAGCAAGAAGAAACTTCCCTGTCTCTTCATATAGGGATACTAATCCCACCATGAGGGCTCCATTCTTTTCTATTTATTTTTAATATTTTTAATTTAAGTTTAAGTTAGTTAACATACAATGTAGTATTGGCTTTAACAGCAGAATTTAGTGATACATCAATTATGTATAACACCTAAGTGGAGAACTCCATCTTTATGACTCCCAAAGGCCCCATCTTCAAATACCATCATCTGGAGAACTAGGGTTTCCATATATGAATTAGTTAAGGACACAAGCAAGCAATAATAACAACCAAGGTGTGCTCTTAATCACTAATGCCCTTCGCTACTTTTTGGCATAAGCATGAGTATGTGAGGCAGTTCTGGCCAATGGAAAGTAGAAATGGAATCTGCAATTTTAGGTGGAAAAGGTAGAAAAGCTTACTTCTTTCCCTAAACCTTTTTCTGTGGATTTGTACCTGAGACTGCTAGAGTTATATGGCAACTGTGAAAGAAGTTAGTCTGAAGAAAAAACTCACATGCTGAAAATGGCAGAATAAAGTGATAGAAAAAAAAAATCAGTCTTGATAAAATCTTGGGCCACAAATTAAACCATGAAGTCTCCTCTAGATTTCTGTTCCACATAGCAGAAATATTCTGATTGCTAGAATGAGCTTGTACATTCGGTTTAGTTTCTTTTATGTTTGTAATAAAGTATCATGATTTTACAAGAGCATCAGTAGAAAGTAGTATAGTATGATATGTTTGTCTTACCTGATGATATGTGATTAATCTTCAGGTGTACATTTTGTTCCAAGTCAAGTTGTAAATATTTATAAGATAAAAATAAAGGAAAAGAAATATAGTTATCCTAACCAAATAAAAGTGATAGGAA
Source organism: Lontra canadensis (assembly GCF_010015895.1). NCBI lineage: Eukaryota > Metazoa > Chordata > Mammalia > Carnivora > Mustelidae > Lontra > Lontra canadensis. The sequence goes on along the minus strand of NW_022631056.1, from coordinate 11,276,754 downwards.
TGGCATGCTGGTTAGTATTGTTAGAGATTAAAATAAATAATATACTATCTTTTAGTTTATTTCAAAAATAATGTGCAAAATTCTTTACAGTATGAAGAAAAGGTGTTTCTGTATACACTATCCTTAGTTTTGGACACTGAAATACTGAATACATGTATGTCTTGCCACCATGATTTAGATTGTAACTTCAGAGGGATCTGATAAAGACGCTATGAATTTAAGGAAACAGGTTGACAGGGACAACAGAAAACCATTATTTCTCTTAATCTATGAGAGAAAGTTCACTGGACAAATGTCTTATCCTAATTACCTAACTTGTCCTAATTATCCTAACAACCCCATTATAAATGTCAAAACTCTGTAAAAGTTCTGGAAGAAATATTCTCGTGTAAGAGTGGCAGTTTTTATTTTCCCCCCAAAATGAGAAATTTTTGCACAGTTGTGGTCTCAATCATTATTTGTACAGGGACCCCATGCTTTTGTCTCCCATTGATGATTATTCTTTGCTTTGGTAGCTTTTATATATTTTTTCATTTTCTATAATGATGTATTTTTATATTAATCCACACCTGTCAGCAAGGTACTTAAATAAAAGTTACTGATAGAACTAAAAAAAGAATGCAAATATCAAAAGGGGTAAGAATCTCTTACCTGTGCTTTGTTCAAGATTTTCCCCTATTTGAGAATGTATGTAGTTTGAATATCAAGAATGTCATCGAATAAGTAGAATCTATTTGAAGCTAACACTTATTCTTAAAAACTTGTTTTCTAAGGAAAAATTTAAAAGCATTAGTAAAGAATAAAGGTAGACATACTTTCACAAAGACCACTCAAAAATAAGCAACAAGTATACATTACTAAGCAAGAGAATTTATCTTCTGCACACATCAGAAGTTTGGCCTCTTGGGAAGTTATTTTATGAAGATAAATGCAAAATTACCATGATTTCAATGAGTCATTATCACAGAAGACTGGACAAATTATGACTTATGGGTTAAAGATAATCTAGTTGATAGAGGATATTGAATATGTGTGTTTATGCCTATTAATGAATGATTACTTACAAAAAGGCAAAAATTAAGTCCCTATGCCCAGAAAAGAAAGTCACAATTCCTTGGAAGGTCGGTTTGAACCAAAATATGTAAGATAGAAATTGGTTCAATCAAAATAAAGGGAAAGGCTTTGCCTTACTTAAATAGTTATATACACAAAGTTAGCTTCTAGTAATAGTGTCAAATGACCACATGGTGAGGTGGGTAAGCAAAGGAAATCTGGAATCAAATAGTCAAGGTATCATAACTAGTACCAGGTTATAAACTTACAACTTCCACTTGCTAAAGCATGACTTTGAATAAATTACTCCACCTTCCTTTTTCTAAGTTTCTTCATCTGTAAAATGCATATGATGAGAATAGAATCTCTGGTGCTATTGTCATTTTCAATAAGTTCGTAGGCAAAGAGCTTAGAACTGCCTGAATTGTGATAAGTATACACTATGTGTTGATTTTTTTAATGGGATATCTATTATTTCTGAATAACATAACTATAAATTTTGCATGAACTAAAGCTGTGATTCCTTAATGAGAAAAAGCAGCTTCATGCGTGGTATTCACTGTTCTAAGTTTGGTATACTTCATTGTGTTGGTTTAATGGCTAAAGATAAAATAGATGAATTGGACCAATTGGCTATCTCCTTTTATTTTAGAAACTGGAAAATTAACAAAAGAACTTTTGATGATTATGAATTCTAGCATGATTACTATTGAGTTTTATTTTCGCAAAACACACAGATTATGAACTACTTTTGAGAAACTATGTAGATGCTGTAAACTGATAATATGGCAGAAGAACACTGATAATATTAACCTCACAAATTTGAGATGTCCTAACAACCACAAACTATTTTTGCTGCTTTTGCATATCTGGTGTCTCTTTCTAAATCCTACAACCTATGCAACATATTTTGTTTGACAAGGACATGGTTAACAATATTTCAAGAGTGTGACCTCCACTTTGAAATATTGAAGGACAAAATATAAAGCAAAATATTTGAAATTTCAAAATACATTGAATCTTTTCTTAAATGAGAGTAACTTTCTATTTGTATATAAGACTGAGTTGCTAACAGATACCATACACATGTTCTTGGCAGCCTTCTGTGAATCACTTATGAACGTCAATAATAAATAAATGAAGCCTGCTAACTATGAAGAAAAATCATAGGAAGAATTGAAGTCCCTGTCATTAAATATGGAATGATAATTCATACAAATGTATTTAATATGTACTCTGTCCCCTTGCTTACACAAGTTCTTATTAAGCAATGATCCCATTTTGTTTATATTGGCTTTCTACTCAGACCTTTCTATAATGTTTGCAAGACTTTTTATTCACAATAAGCTTCTGCCAAACCTAGAAAATACTTTTACATCAACAACTGTTGCTTCCGTTTTCTTCAAGCCCTTGACCCCAGTATACTCCTAGAACTGTGCATTGAGAGTCTGCAAGCTGATGTAGAAAACTTTTCTTATGGACATTTCCCTGGCATTTCCAGGTTGAGACATGGAATCTTTATAACCTCAAAATGAAGGTCAATGACATAGGCATAAAACAAGAAGACAATTCAATGACAAGTTAACTTGATCCGGTTTAAATATGCTGCTCTGAGGACTTGATTAAAAGTGAGCTACCTATGGAACAAAATGGACTTCATCTCCTTTGGGCAATTCTCAATAAATATTCAGAGAATCTCAGAGTAATTTATCAAAGGGTTATACTTTTCTGACAAGCACTTGGTGTATCAACATGCTATGTTGTCAATTAAGGACAGACTCAGATGGTATAACTTCCAGTAGCTGGGGTTGATATCTTCTTAAAAACATTGATAAGCCATTCAGGATAGCTTAATATAAGGGCATCTTACTACATTCAGCCTGTACTTCTTCTTTAAGAAACCATTTTAAGTCTTCTCTAATGCAACAGTGGGCACATGAATGAGGCCAAGGGTTATTGCTACATGATTCTTTTTGTTTGAGTCAATTAATTAAATTACTCAAATATGCAACATACATATTTATATGAACATATATTTATATTAACTGGTTATTATTATGTAATTGGCACTATGTACAATAGCCTATTATGAGTATTTAAAAAAGTCACAACACATTGCCTATTATACTTTAACAGAAGGCAGAGTAATATCCTAGTAAAAAGACTTCTAGATAAGTAAATGAATTGATTTACACTTTAGATATGGAGATATCATCTAGATACATAGAAACACCTGTCAAAGATGATTATTTTAATTTTAGTGTGATTCATCTAAGTTTTTTTTAATCAGTTACATCACAACTCTTGTTAGGCACTACTGACATTAGAAAATTTCTTACCTTTTGGGACTCCTGGGTGGGTGGCTCAGTTGTTAAGCCACTGTCTTCTGCTCAGGTCCTGATCCCAGCATTTTGGAATCAAGCCCTGTGTCTTCAGGCTCCCTATGGGGAGACTTCTTCTCCCTCTCCAGCTCCCCCTGCTTGTGTTCTCTCTCTCTCTGTCAAATAAAAAAAATCTTGAAGAAAAAGGGAAAAAAAGAGAATTTCTTACCTTTCTACTAGAGAACTAATTATTCTAGTAATTCAGGTAGTCACCTACATGCTAAATTACTTAATTCAATATTTTTTACCTTATTTTCTTCTTTCATTTGTAACTCTTAAGAAGAGCAGTAAGGATTAACTTAGTTATCCTATTAAACAACTGCTAGTTAATAGAAGACAGAATTACAGAACATACTGTGAGAATCATGAATAGTTCCTCTAAATTTGATTCACTTTACTATTTAATACCCCATTTTCATCTTCAATAATAATGTAAGTTTTTTTTTTATTATCACATGGAAGTTTCATATAACTACATAATTATATGCACTTATAATAATTATGGATTATAATTAGAACAGGTAATTACTATGTGAGCATATTTAATTACATAGTTGAACACTTAATGCATGCAAATGTACTTTGCACTTGAGAGTAATATATGCTGCACAATAAGTGGTTTTTCTGTAGCTCTTACCAAGTCAAACTCTTGAAATCAATAAAAATAGTAAAAATAAATTCAGATTTTAACAAACCTGGCTTGGAACCAAACTCAGGAAGGACTAAAGTATCTTTTAAAGGAACCAAAATGTATTCATTCAAATTTAATTTAGAATTCCCAATCTATGAAGACATGTTTAATATGCAGAATGTAAAACTTGGAAGTTTTAAGTTATTTTTCAGTAGTTTTGCTATTTTGAATTCTTGATATTGAAATGAAAGCTTTTGTATACCTGCTTTCTAAGCCAACATAGAATATAACCAAATATTTATATTCAAACTTAATATTTGTATATGAAAATAAACTAAATGGAATAAAGAACAACCAGAAAACTTGATGAATCCAAGATTCAATAGCTTATATTCTGTCATGTATATATACCTAAATGTTCTGTAAATCTATTAACTCCAGACATAGCCTAACTATTCCTCATTGTATTGTTAGACTTCTAAAACTTGTTCCTAATCCAGAGTAAGTGTGCTATTAAGGCTGGAATTAGCAGAATGTATTGTATATCCATTATTTTCCCTACTGGATATATAATTTTTTGATATTCCTAAAGTCTGGCCTTTTTCTAACTATTTGACTAAAAATTTACTTATTATAAATTGCTTGTTATTCAACAAATGCAGTGAAATTTTTTTCAACCTTCTTATTAAGTAAACTTTCTAATATTTTGTTTCTTCAGTTATTTTTTTGTTTGTTTCCTGAGTTTTCCTTCTATAGGATTTTTCCATTTGGATCAGAAAATTATAGATAATTTGAAATGCATAGTGCATAAACTGAAGACTGAAAGATTCAGCAGAAGAATAATTACACTATTTAACTGGTCTAGATGGAGCTGAGCTTTTAAGTCTTAGTTTCTTTCTCTAGATCTGTGAGTGCATAATATAGATAAAATTTGGATAATACTATTACCTACTAACAACATTATTGTCTAGATTAACTAAAATATTTCTGAAATGTTTGTTTCAACAAATAGAATATATGAAAAGAAAATAACTAATATATATTGAACACATTTTCTATGAGGCATCTTGTAGAAGAAAATTAACTCATTTAATCTTCGTAACAATCCTATGAGGACAGATTTGTTATACCCATTTTATAGATGACGAAGTGGAAAGAGTAACTTTTTGTTACTAAGAGATTAATAGCACAATGTATTATCCATATGAATAAAATTTAAAATGACACAGGTTAGTAGAAAAACAAAAAAATTAAATCCAAGGAACAGACTTAAAAGAATTGGCAATAGTGTGTAGTCACAGAATTGGGAAGATTTTTGTATGCTGCAGGAAGGATATAGTACTTCCAAAATAGTGTGGTCCATGCAACTGGTTTTTGTGATTATAAGTAAGGCTGACTGTATCTACTATTTCAAACTATTAAATAACTACCTAAAATAAAATATTTTGAATTTCAAATAAATATATTTCACTCGAATAAGGTAGAAATACAAAGTGTTTATGAAAGAATCGTGTTTTTATTGACTGTGCTTTGTCTATGTTCTCTGAAGTTTCCTGGTGCAAATTATCACCTGTAGTCTCACTTCTATAAGAAATATCTTTACTGTCTTACTATCCTTTGGTTTTACCTGTGGACACTCCATGCATCCTAAAGGACAATCGCCTAATATATTTCAGGAATTATTGATACTGTATAGCTATCTATTTACAATGTCATGTTTCACAAGTTAAAATACCACACATAACATAGAGAGACAAGAACTTACATAGCTTAAATCACAATATCCGTAGACCACTCTTACATGTGATATGGTTAAGGGCTTTGTAAATGTTCACATTTCGTTTTGCTTTGTTGTGTTTGATTCGTTGTTGTTGTTGTTGTTTTTCCTCAGTGGGTCACTTCTTAGCTTGCATCTTGCTCTGTGAAAGTAATTTAAGAATAAAACTCTCTTAGAAACAAATGTGTTGCTCTCCAAATAATACGTAACTAAGTAGCAAAGGAAAAATAAAGTAAAAAGACCTACTCTCTGATGAAGTTTGTTGAAGGTTGAAGGAAAGTTACGTAAGGCTCTTTTAGATTACTATAGCACTAATAGTAGTAATTACTAGGAAATAAAAGGATAATCAAATAAATTTGTGTCTTATACTCTTAATTCAGTCCAATCTAGAACTACAACTTTTTAGAAGCTACATTTCTAAAGGAAAGATTTTCTAGATTCCTTCAGAATTCAGACTTGGGAGTTCAACAAAATAACAGAAACACAACCTTTCCTTCTTAAAGCCATAAGGACATTACACATAGAAGTCCCTTCTCCAACATTTCTTTTCCATTCTGTATTAGAGACACTCAGATGATGCTTTTATCACAACCTTCTTCAAAATTCTATTGCCAAATTCCTGATAACTTTATGTTGACAAACCCAGTGGTAATCATTCCATTCTCCTACCAGCAGCACGTGACATAGATAAACCACCTTGTTCCTGGAAAACTTTCTTTACTTGGCTAAAAAGACACTACACTCCCTTGGTTATGGCCATGTCACTTTGGTTTTTCCTTTGGCTATTCACAGTTTTTTTGTTTTTGTTTTTTGGGGTTTTTTGCTTTTCCCATCCTGTCTCATAGAATTAATGTTACAGTATTGCTGCTAAAAAAAAATCAGAAAAAATATTTTTTTAAGAAAAAGGAAACACAGAAAAGTTATCAAAAGTAATAATTTGGTGATTCTTGAAACAGGGCACAACAAATTTCAAAATATTAAAATCATATGGAGAATTTATTCACAGTGAACTAAATTAAAAATTAAACACAAAAAGATTAGTAGATAATCCATATATGTTTCTAAATTAAGAAATTCCTTCTAGGGGCACCTGGGTGGCTCAGTCAGTTAAGCATCTGTCTTAGACTCAGGTCATGATCCCAGGGTCCTGGGATCAAGCTGCCATCAGGGCATCAGGCTCCCTGTTCAGTTGGGGAGACTGCTTCTCCCTGTCCCTCTGCCAATTGCTCCCCTTGCTTATGCTCTCTCTCTATCAAATAAATAAAATCTTTAAAAAAAATTCCTTCTAAAGAAACCATGGATCATGTTTTATGTTAAAACATCTGTTAATTTTTTATGCACTTGATAGCATTTGAACACAAAAATACAAATATCAGCATATTAATGTTCTTATAAAAATGTTGCAAGTAAGAAAAGACACCAAGAAAAACTATTTACCATATGTTACACTAGAATACCTCTAGTATATATCCTTACAATCACTAAAAAGTATAATAGTCTAAAAGAAAAATGTTGAAAATAGTGAATTAAAAATTAATAATAGAATAACAAAAATAGCCAGTGATCATAGACATGAAAATATATAAAAAAATGAGGTCTCCTTTGTTTACTTATGTAGAGGACAAAAGCAAGCTGCCCCAAGGTGGGCCACTTTGGCATAAAGATTATTTTGAGTTAAAAATAATCAAAACCTAGCAGACGCAAGAAAATCTCTCTGCCTTTCCCTCAACTGTCTAAATTTATATTGGGAAGAAGAGCTTGTGCCAGGAAGAGAGGTATTAACAGACTCCTCTTAACCTAAGAAACTTATCTACTTAATAGGGGAACCTTTGTTTTTCTAAGCATCTCCTTTCAGCTTCTTGTTAATAATCTCTCCTCGGACCCTGGCCCCTCTCCTTAGCTCATATAAGCCTTATGTTGCTTCATTGTCTTTGAAATTTCATATCTGTGTAGATTCCTTGTATGTATGCCTATTAAATTAGATTTTTCTCCTGTTAATATGTTCATGTTAATATGATTCTAAATCCAGTTATAAGGACCATAGGACAGAGGAGTGTCTTCCTCTCCAACACTTAACAGATTGGAAAAAGTTAAAAAAATATTGGCTATACCTTGCATTGGTGACAACAGTATGATTGTGATTTGATAAACAGTATTTGGGTAGTGATTTGTCAGTATATCTCAAAATCCAAATACTGTACTTCCTTTGAACTAGTAATTTCTATTCTAGGGGTTTATTCTGAATAGATAAAAAAAAAAAAGTACATGCAAAAATTCAATCAAAGATTTTGTAATAATTAGATGATTCTATATAAACTAAAATTTCACAAGTAGAGGATCCACTAAATTGGGATAAATTTAGATGATTCTATATAAACTAAAATTTCACAAGTAGAGGATTGACTAAATTGGGATAAATTTGGATTAAAACTCTGCATTTATTAGTTAGATATTAAGAATATCTGATGGCATTAGATAAGGAAAAACTGTAACTGTGCGACCTTGAAAAACATTCATAAAGATTGGTGTCTTTATCTATAAAATGGGGATGTGATTACTAATATACAGGATTATTTTAAATATTAAATAATATAATAGTAATAACAACCGACATTTAACATCTGTTATTGCTGCTTACATTGCTAGAGGTCTGGCACATGGTAAGTGCTCACTGAATGGCAACACTTTATATAACAGATAAAGTTACTTATTGTTGAAAAAAAGTCATGGAAATTTTTTAGCCACTAAAGAGGTATAAAACAGCACATCTTGTCCTATTTTTATAAAATCTATTGCTTACATATGTATATAACAGAGTGATGTGTGAATGGTTTTCTCAAAAGGGCTAACAGTATTTATAACTGGATAGTGGTCTTAAAATTATTTTTACTTTATTGTTTGTATGTTTCCATATTTCATAATTTTAAAACAAGAAGGTTGTTTTAAAACTGAAAAATAAATGAAGTAATTTTAATTTTGGAAAACTAGTAATGCATCGCCTCTACAAGTTTCCCTGTGAGTAAATTAGGAGCTTAGGAAGTCCTGGTGTTATAATCACACCATTTATTTGGAAAATATGGGTGGAAGTAGAGGTAAAGATTACATGATTAGATAAAAATTTTAATAAAATGTGGTTTGTGTCCACAGTAACTATGCCTTTAAAAGTTGTGATCTGGTGATTCTTATATTAGAATCAGTTCTAACAATAAAAATTAAAATGATGATTCCATTTCCAGTTAGTATTTTTAAAGAGCTCTAGTAAATTAAGTGTTCAAATGCATAAGACTTGTCTGATTCCCTTACTTCTTAAGCTTTTAACCTTTATTCTCTCTTTCTTAAACATTTTGCTGTGATTCAAATACCCTTCATGAATTTTCTAGCTATGAATATGTATTTTCCTATCTTCTTTCTTCCAAGAAGGCACTTTCCATTATATTTACCATTCTAAAGAGGATATGGACTTTTCCTTCCTCTCAGCATGCTCACTCACTTTTTTTTCCATGATACCATCTGCCTAATAGGCTTTGCTCTTTGAGATTACCATTGTGGATTCTTCTGTACATCCCCAGAGACTGTGATCCATGTTTTCTCATCATTAATGAAAATCCTTCTCATTTGAAGCAGATTTTCGCAACAAGTTTTTCTGCATGTTCTTACAAAATTTACATACAGAACAGTATGCTCATTTTCCATCCTTCTGGCATTAAAATATATTGGGCACACAGCATTTTGTTCCCCCCACCCAATTCACACTTGTAGGATTAAAAGATTAGTGTGTATTAGCATAAACTCTAAGAAAACAAGGTGTTGTAAGGAGTGGATATTAATCAAATAAAAAGTTGTAATCTCATGATTTTTATCTGTAATTTTTTAAAAGAAATGTGCTGTGTCTTCAAGAAAATAGTGTTTTAAAATATATATAACAACTATATTACAGTAATAACAACGTAATTTTAAATAGGAATGAAAGGAAATTGCATTCTGCTACTTAAATCTAATGATAATTGGCACTGGCATATTCTTAGAACATGTGAAAGATTCCTCTTTAAACTGAAGCAGGGCATTTTGCATCCATTAATAATCCTCCACTGCATTTAGGATTGAGACCCCTGAGTCTTGCAATAACTAGCAAATCTTTCTTAATCCCCAGTTCCCTTTATCTGAAATTCTAATGCATGTAGATGTACTTTATGTAACTTTTCAGCCTTTTGTGCCCTGAAACAGTCTAACATTTGGAGGTCTGATAGAGAAATGATCGCAGTAGAAAGAAAACTTCTTCTCTTTTTTTTTTTGAAAGAAAACTTCTTATATAACTCCTTAAACTGGTGTTCTTATCAAAAGCAATATAAAAAACACTACACTATTTTGATGTAAAATTGCTACCAAGACATAGGAATTTTAATTCTGGTTCTGGTAGTAATGGTGACCTTAGTTTCTCAGAATCTTAACTACTCTTATGTAAACAAGAGGGTTATACAGGATAATTTTAAAGGTCCCTTAAAGATCTTTTTAAAAAATCTATCTTTTATGTTAAATTGTGATATATACTATTCTATCAAAAAAAGAGAGTTCCAGACAAGAAGAATAGATTTAAAAATCCATGATATTTCAAAATTTACTTCTGAAATTACTGGAGCTCTCTTTGATGATTCTGATAATCAAATTTTTTCAAATTGATCCTCATTATATCAGAAAATATAGATATTTCATTTGGGAAAACACAGCAATGGAGGTCTTATTCTGTTGTAAATATGGTGATTTCTTTCATCCTACTTAATGGCGTGGGAATTTTGAGCAATACTATGTGCAATATTCTTTATGTTCGTAATTTTATTTCTAGTTGACCCAGGCTAGGCATAATTAAGAGAGGGGTCATTCTTTAATAGGGATCAAAAAACCATCTCAAATCATTACTGTGTCAGCTTGAGTCTTATGGGAAGTAGATGCCAAGATGGAGTGGGAAGAGCAAAAAATATATTGAGTGAAATGTCTGAGAATTCTTAACAGGGCAAGGAGCAAGGATAGGCAGGGAGAGCCTTTGTATAGCTGACCCTTGAGAAAGGAGTTAAGGGAAGAGAGTGGGTAAGAGGAAGCTTGATAACTCCAGTACTGCTCTGAGAAAGTCTCTGTCAGGCAATAGTCATGATTACCTGCTTGAGGTGCCCACATTGAGTGGAAATGGTCCAGCTCTTTTGTCCCCACTGCACTCACTAGTTCACTGGGAGCACTCATATAAGGGTGCCTGGGTGGCTCAGTGGGTTAAAGCCTCTGCCTTCAGCTCAAGTCATGATTCCAGGGTCCTGGGATCGAGCTCCACATTGGGCTCTCTGCTCAGTGGGGAGCCTGCTTCCCCCTGCTCCCTTCTCTGCCTGGCTCTCTGCCTACTTGTGATCTCTGTCTGTCAAATAAATAAGTAAAATCATAAAAAATAAAAAGAAGTTTGGCATATACACCTCAGTGAAACCAGAAGATACAGCAGGTAGAAACTGTGAGCTAACTCAACTTATGGCAGCAGATTTTCTCTTGACAAGAAAATCTGATTGGCCACACCTCCATGGCTGCCACAATTAGTGTAATTTATATCTCTACAATTTTACATACTATACTCATTGTACTCAATGCATATAAAATATTTAACTTTCAGGAAAAAGAATGGAAACACTTAAAATGAAACAAAAATAAATTCCTTCTTTGTTACATTCAAAGTAGATAACCCTTTGAGAAAGAATTTTGTCCTGGATAGTGTCCTATACAGTAAATATCTAGTAAGACTTGGTAAGACTAAGTGGCTACTTTCCTTATGAATTAATTAAGGTAATTAATTTGGAAGTAGGAAATTAACTGAGCATGAACACTGACAGTCTATTGGTGGGAACTCACTGTACTACCAGCCCATTAAAGGATACCTATGGAGAGCCTCCAAGGAAATTTTATATTTGGTTAGATGCTTTGAATTTACTTGAATTTACTAAGGATTGTCCTTCATCCAAGTAAAATGGTCTTGCTATAGAGATTGTGAACTCTTCAAAGAGACCTCTATGTACGTGCAAGTTTTGAATAATATCATATATATAAGTATGCATGGGAAATTCACCTTGAAGAAATTTATTCTAAAGTTACTTTTCCTGATATCTGCTAGGTTCATTAGCATTACTGTCCACCAGAACACAAGTAAGTACACACTATTGAGAAATTTACGAATGCAGGTGAGAACAGGCGCTGACAAAAATGTCATTAGTATTATTGTCTACCAGAACACAAGTATATACTACTGAGAGATTTACAGACACTGGCAAGTATGTCAGCAATAGCATATGAAGACACATGAAGTAACACCACATGAAACTGAAAGAAATTAAGAGAGGAAACTAGTAAGAGATGGGATGACTGAAAAATACAGATGAACCACAAGAGGATGAAAAATAAAAGACAAAATTGAAAACTGAAAACTTGAAATCCTTAATAAAAATAATAAAACAATTACAGTATTAAAAGTTGGTTTACCCAATTACAGATCTGAAACCTTCAGAAGACACTGAATAATTTTTTTAAAAAATCATAACTCCAAAGACATGTCCTCTTTTTTTCAGAAAAAAATAATGGAAATTATTTTTATATCCCACAGTTTGTTATAGCATATTGAATTAACATAACATATTGAATTAACATAAAACAATGTCTGAGTATAGAGTGCCATGCCTTGCATAATAGTGCCGTGCCTTTACAATTTTTCAAGTAGTTGGCTGTAACAGAGTGCAGGGGTGGGGGGGATGATGATAAAGAGCTTATGTTAAAGTTCTTTCTGACTTTTATTACCAGATTGAACATAATAACAGCTAATTAAAAGATTATGATTTTTTGCTTTTAGGATTTATAGCTTTGTCTCAAAAAAATGCATTTTTTACCTGAAGTTTTAAGTTACTATAATCCAGACAGTTAAGTCATAGATAAAGCATATTTTCTCCATAAAGTTGGGAAACATATTTATGAGTTCTGTTGTGATTTTTTATTTCAAAACTTCAGAATCATTAATCGAACTATAATTTACTTTTGACTAAAGTGCATTCTTTATTGAGTTAAAACATAAAACATATTAAGATAGATTTACTAACAATTTAACTGTCCAGATGCACTGCTAATTTACATTGAAATGAAACACCTATAACATCCATAGCTGTGGCAATGTATGATGTAAAAATTCAAAAATAATATAACCATTATTATAAACAAAACTATTCAGAATAACTGTAATAAAGAACACTATCGCTGAGAATCAACCTCATAAAATATCAAAGCAAAAATTAATCTAATTCATCAAAATCAATTAATTAAATAGTATTAATTTTTAAAACAATTATTATAACTATAGTGAAAATAAATCCAAATAAGATAAATAGTGGGGCACCTGGGTGGCTCAGTCAGTTAAGCAGCCAACTCTTGATTTCAGCTTAGGTTTTGATCTCACAGTTGTGAGATCAGCCCCATGTTGGGCTCTGCACTGAGCATGGAGTCTGCTTAGGATTCTCTCCCTCTCTCATCCTGTACCCCTTCCCCTCATGCTGTTGCAATCTCTCTCTCAAAAAAAATAAAAATAAAAAAAATTTCTTTAAAAATTTAAAATAGAAAATAAATTAATAAGATAAATAGTATTAACTCTAATATATTTGTGTACAGGATGTAGTTACTGATATTTAACATGAAATATTATCATGCTTGTTTAATAATATAATCCAGATAACTTTTTTAAAAATTTTATTCACACAGTTTTAAGTTATCGGGATATGCAAAACTTAAACTGGGTACCAAAAATGTCAATATCTGACATTTTTTAAGCATTTAATCACATGCAGTAAAAATATTAAAATGAATAATATTGTGTGCTCATTCTATTCTGATTCATTCAAAGAGTGATGTTAGGCTCTTCTAAAAGTTTTATATAAAAATTTGTTAGAATAATTAAAATAATCTGAACATTGATTATACCTTGATATGTATTTTCTCATACGATTTCAGTACTCTAGACTCCTATTTACTTCATTAGGCATATTTCCAATCTTCTCCATTAAATGGATTCCAAGTACATTGAAGCTAAAAATGATGCTTTGTCAATATGCATTTCTTATTGTTGAATAGTTGTGTGAAGACAACAGAGTGTACTTACAAAAAAAGGCTAGGACTAGCTGTGCTCAAATCTGACAAGGCTGCCATTTCTGGAAAGGCCACTTAAACTGTGTGGTTCCAAATTATTTACCTGCAAAATCATGGAAAATGTTACCAATGTCAAATGACTGTTATGGGACTAAAATTTCAGAATATGCAAAAGTACTTATAAGGCATTACATGTAGTGAATAGGTGGTGAATTCTTGCTTTTAATTATGACTGGGCACATACTCAGTGTTTTCTGATAAAGCAGATGTCATAAAATGACTTCTATTGAGGATGGAAAATTATACTTCCCATCACTAATATTTTAAATCACATCTATGTAATAATTCAAATCTGAGAAGAAAATAAAGGATATGTTATCGTCAAATCATTGCATTTTACCAGGGATTAGAATGAAATCATCTTCGGTTATAGATGAAGCATCATCATTTGTACAACAAAAAAATGTCAAAATCATTTTTTTTTCATGATACAACTGATTTTTGTTTTCAGAAAAAAATTGTATTATAAAATAGAAGATTTTGAAAGAATGATGATCACAATTGCTGGAACTTTAATTCTTCTCTAAAATTTTCTTATTCTGCTACTCTCATTCATCCTCATCATCAGATTTACAAACTAACTGTAAAAAGGATTGTATCATTATCTGTCATCACTTCGAAACTTCTTTTTTCAGCTTGTCAACCACATGGTTCTTACACAAAGTTGAAAGATTTTTTTTTTTCCCCTCCCAAGATCACACTGAAAAGATACAGAGTGAGCTAGGATTAGAATGTGAGGATTTTATCTAATGTAACTTTTATTCCAGCTATTTACCAAATTACAAAATTCTACGTTTTGATAGTTATTTTCAGTAGCTGTACACAGAATAAGATTTATTTGTCATGTAAACTAACTCATTCACCCCAAAGTGATTTTCAGAAATCTAGTATCTCACAATCTTTCCCCACTATAGTGCTTATCTATACACTTGAAAGGGAGAAATAAAAAAGAAAAACAAAAGAAAGGAAGATATGTTCCTTATTCGAACATGGTTTGTTTTAATTCATTTCTATGAAAATTTTTAATGCCAAGAGATACATTTCTAACTTTTTTTTACAAACATAGTAAAAAAACAATCATTTGGAGATAGTAAAAGCAATACATAATCTGAAAAGTCCATTTCCTATAATCCTTTCCAAATAATATAACTTCATATAAGATAACACTGAAAATTTTAAATATGTAAGTTCCCAATGCTTTAACTAAGCTTTTATGAAAAGTAAATTGAGACCAAAGGCCATAAATTTCAACATCACAAAACTAAAATGAATGGAAAACTTCGAGTTGTAGGAAATGATCCTTTGATTTATTATAAAGGACTGAAATACCTATTATTAGACAACTTTTTGTACAATGAAGAAGGCAACAGAATATTTATATGTTTGCTTCCATAAATATACTGAAAATATAAACAGTAACTAGAGTTGTTCAAAAGGTCTGTGTGTTTCCACTTAATCTTACTTTGTGGTTATCATGATAATCATGATTAAATTCTGATTTTTTTTAAAGGAAACTTCCCATGAGTTTCTACTTTAATAGGTTTATTCTAAATGTAATGCTCAATCTTGATAGAATGACATTTATAGATCATCAAGTAAATTTGGACTCAGAAATTGAATTTGAATTTTCTCACCAACCTTGTAATATTTAACTCAATGACGAAGCTGTCACAGATCTTGATATAAATAATGGTAGTATGGATAGTTCTTATTTACTAGGAGTTAGAAAAAAATAATCTATGTTTACTCTCTTGCATTAATTTCAGTGCAAATCAAAATTAATATTGTATATGGGAAAATAATTTAATGGATAAAGCATAGTAACTAGATGCATTCCTCAGTATTAACAATTCCTCATGTATCCAACCAGGAACCTACTCTTCCTATCATGTATTTTATATAGGCAATTTATTCTCTAATTTGCTTTAGAGATACCAACATATCTTGGATGTTGAATTATAAAGCCTGAACTGTCAAACAGATGCATGATTTATAGATCTTACCCAATCTGACTGCCAATTCAGCATCAGTATCTGGGAATCTCTAAAACCATCAGATTTGGTTTCCTCTTAAATCTCCTCTCTACCACTGGGAGACATTGGGTTCTGGAATGATAATCAAGTACCATATGCAATACAAGTCAGTCTAGTGGTAAGTGGCTTATTTTCAGGTGTTATCTTGTTAATCCTGCTTAAAAAAAAAAAAATAGCTGATAAAAATTGAGGGTATCCTAACAGCCCTGAGGTTATCTCCCAGTTAGAAAATGCTGTCAGAAAACACATAGGAGAAGGGCCAGTGAGGTCAAAATTGCCTAAAGCATTATGAGGTTGGAAGAATTTTACAGACTTGTTTTTTCACTCAGTCTTTCCTGCATATCCTTCTACATTAATAACCAGAAATCTTCCTCATCCCTTGTAAAGGCAGAGCTGTCTATGCTAAATAGATGTTCCATATTGTTTTTAAATTTTTAAATTTTTTTTAATTTTTAAATTTTTTTTATTAACATATAATGTATTATTAGCCCCAGGGGTTCTGGTCTGTGAATCACCAGGTTTACACACTTCACAGGACTCACCATAACACATACCTTCCCCAATGTCCATAACCCCACCATCCTCTCCCTAACCCCCTCCGCCCAGCAACCCTCAAGTTTGTTTTGTGAGATTAAGAGTCTCTTATGGTTTGTCTCCCTCCTCTTGTCTCATATATTCTTTTCCTACCCCCCAAATCCCCCACATTGCATCTCAACATCCTCATATTATGGAGATCATATGATAGTTGTCTTTCTCCGAATAACTTATTTCGCTAAGCATAATACCCTCTGGTTCCATCCATTTCATTGCAAATGGCAAGATCACATTTCTTTTGATGGCTGCATAGTATTCCATTGTGTATATATACCACATCTTCTTTATCCATTCATCTGTTGAATGGACATCTAGGTTTTTTCCACAGTTTGGCTATTGTGGACATTGCTGCTATAAACATTTGGGTGCACGTGCCCCTTCGGATCACTACATTTGTATCTTTAGGGTAAATACCCAGTAGTGCAAATGCTGGGTCATAAGGTAGCTCTATTTTCAACTTTTTGAGGAACCTCCATGCTGTTTTCCAGAGTGGTTGCACCAGCTTGCATTCCCACCAACAGTGTAGGAGGGTTCCCCTTTCTCCACATCCTCACCAGCATCTGTCTTTTCCTGACTTGTTAATTTTCTGAGTGGTGTGAGGTGGTATCTCATTGTGGTTTTGATTTGTATTTCCCTGATGCTGAGTGATATGGAGCACTTTTTCATGTGTCTGTTTTACATAGTTTTAAAATTTTTTACCAGAACTTTATTATTGAATTCTATATTTACTACAAGTTTTATAGTAAATGATGCTGGGTTTTATCTTATTTTATTTTATTTTGTTTTATTTTATTTATTTTTTTACTGTGAAAGAAGAGAACAGCTATTGGCAGACAACTAGAAGACCCTGAGTTTAAGCACGTTTTCATGGGTTAGAAAACATTTGTGTATCAATGTTTTCCTCTATAATTTATATTCATGTTAATAACAGATTTTCTGTTTTTCATTATGTTGGTTTTAAGAGCCCTTTCTTTCTTTCTTTCTTTCTTTCTTTCTTTTTTTAAGATTTTATTTATTTATTTTGAGAAAGAGAATATAAGCCAGGGGAAGAGGCAGAGGGAAAAACAGACTCCTCGCTGAGCAGGGAACCCAATGCAGGGTTCAATCCCAGGACCTGAGGTTACAACGCTGAGCCAAAGGCAGATGCTTAACCAATTAAGCCACCCAGGCACCCCAAGAGTCCTCTCTATATTCAGATATCAAAACCTTTGTCAGATATTTGAAATGTAGTTATATTTTTTCTTAGTTTTCCATTTTTCTTTTGATTTACTTTCTAGTTCAAGTTGCTTTTAGACTCCTTATAGTTGAACTTTTCATGGAGGCTATTTGAAGATTAAAAGGATAAGAGTTTTGTTAATTTTTTTTTCTAATAAAGAAGTAGATAACATTAACCCATAAACATTAGACTGAATTGTGTTAAAAATTATTCTGATATTTGTTAAAAGGTAAGGAAGATTGGGGTACCTGGGTGGCTCAGTCGGTTAAGCATCTGGTTAAGTGACTGGCTCCTGATTTCAGATCCAGTCATGATTTCAGTGTCCTGAGATGGAGCCTTACTTTCATGCTCCCTGCTCAGAGGGGAATCTGCTTCTCTCTCTCCTTCTGGCCCTCTGCCCCTACCCCTGCTTGTGCACTCTCTCTTTCTCAAAATAAAAAAAAAAAATTATCTTAAAAAAAAAAAAAAAACATAAGGAAGTATCAGTTCACGACTATTGCAATAATGGAGAGAGATCAGGCTCAACTCAGACTACAAGGATAAGTGGGAATTTATAGCCAGGGAACAGGGTGAGAAGCTCGGTGGATGGAAAAATACTAAGAGGAGACATTAGGGTAAGAGATTGCTTGCTAAATTCTTTAACAAGATCTTGCTGAAAGCAGACCAGGGTGATCAGTTATGAAGGGTGGAAGGATTGCCATTAAACTGATTTAGCTGGATGCCTGATAGAGTTGGCCCAGGCAGGCTGAAGACCTGGCCCAAATATGAAGCCTTGTCCAAAAACAGGCTCAGGGAGCCAAACTTAAGTTTCATAAAGGAGTTTTTGTCAATAATTTTAAGGTAAAAGGAACAAGGTGAAAATGAAACCCCCTTGATTTTGACTTCCAACTTAAGTCAGATTATCCCGGGCTATTAAATATCCCTTGATAATAAAATAAGTCCGTGTATATGCATTAAAAATGCTGGAAAAGAGAAAATGGGGCAAGAACAAAATATAATCAGGGATGCCTGGGTAGTTCAGTCGTTAAGCAACTGCCTTTGGCTCAGATCATAATCCCGGTGTCCTGGGATCCAGCCCTGCATCAGGCTCCCTGCTCAGCAAAGAGCCTTCTCCCTCTCCCACTCTACCTGCTTGTGTTCCTTCTCTCATTGCACCTCTCTCCATCAAATAAATAAATAAAATCTTTAAAAAAAAAGAACAAAATTATATCTATATAGTTGTCATTTGGGATATATAATACTCACACATCAGGAAGCATGTGAGTGATCTTTAAATATATACATATACACACACACACACATACATATATATCAGTAATAAATTGTTAAGTATAATATATTTTGCATTCATAAACAATGACCTGTAATTGTCAAGGCACATGCAAGCTGTAAACAAAATAAAATATTCTAAGACCAGAAGAGTATAAAAATTTGAGCCTTTTGTGCTTTGTGAAACATTTGAAATTTTAAAAAATGCATGAAATTATAATCAAAGAGATTTGATTTTATTACTAGTTTCAGCTAATAGTTTATGATTTAATTTGGAAAAACAAAAAGATATATTGCATTGGTAAAGAAAAAAGACACCAAATGAACTTTGTTCTTATATGTAACCTGAGATGTCAAAAGAAAATTACAAACAAATCATAATTTTATTATCAATATAAAAAATATATATATATATATATATATATGATTAGTTTGGTGACTGTTATGTAACATATATATAAAGAAATTCATTTAAAGCAAAATATTTGTGTGTTTAAGGTTTGCTGGTTAATACAGTAGGAAAAATGCATATAAAATATATACACACATAGTAATGAAATTGTTACTAAATTTTATCTGAAAAAATATTCATACGTAACTGAAAAGGTAAAAATAATAATATGCCTTCATATTTTGCATTAGAAACTTTATGACAGCAATTTCTTTCTAGTTCTGTTATTCTTAATAAAAATGTGAAAGCATTGTGTCCAGAAACCAATTTCACTGTCATTATGTATAGAAGAATAAAGGATGACTGAGTCTTTGTAAAAACAAAAAGCTGTAATATGGACATTTTTTAAATTCCTGATGAATGAAATGAAACACTCATTACATTGCATAAATTAATTGGTAACCACATAATCCACATAATTCCAATGAAATCACAATGAATTTTGTGGAATTAACAGCTCCAGACCATCTTGCAATTATGTTAGCAGCACTGTTTCTCACATAAAAATGTCATATAAAATAAATGATGTTAATATTTACCCTATGAATAACAGTTTCATAGTCCACATGGTGAGTTAAACCACTAATGGCTAATCAGAAATGATATAACAGTGATGCCAAGGAAATATAACTCACTATGAGAAAAAAATGCTGTGGATTATTAAAGTAATTCCAACATAGAAAACAAGTAACAAATCCCAAATAAACTATTTAAATTAATAGGAGCTGCTGTTTTCTTAAGACATTACATATCATAATCAGATTTAGAGAGTTATACAGACAACTATCCACAATTTTATGTCCATGAACAGAGTCAGAAAACAAAATTCCATTTTATAAATAAAAGATTGTATATATCTCCACCTTTTATGCTAATGTTTTTTCATTGAGAGTATGTTTTCCTTTTCAATTATATAAAAATGTATACTCTTTATATTTTTATGAAGGTTGTCAGATTAAATATTTTTAATGTATGTCTCTTGTTTTAGAAGTTGATGTTAGTTTTACCTATATGTCCCATGAGCACTTGGCAAATATTTATTGTAATCATGTTAAACCCAATCATTCAAAGTAGTTAGAAAATAAAAATTGATTTTCTACTCTTAAAGTGTCTTTATCAAATATTCTTAAAATATAAACAAAGACTTGAGAAATTCTCAAGTAGCATAAACACACATGTACACACATACCAGATACACACATACACACAAATATTTGTATTCGCACACACAAGTAATTTTTTCTTCACAGCATGTTGATATGCATAATGTAAGTTATTTTGGCAAGTAAATCTGGTTTTCTCACTGGGTATTCTTCTCAAGGTTGCTGAGCTGAATATTCCTGGTAGGTTACTCTTTAGTAAGGCTCTAACAAGTTTCATCAGAATTTGATCTATATCAGTAAAGATAACAAAAGGATTTTGTCTGGAGGGCCAACCAACTCTGATTAATTGCTAGTATCTGCTTAGATTGTTATGTTGAAAAGGATATTAACATTGTATATAAATTTAGCAAGAAAGAGCATTAAGAATATGATATTCTTTGTCCATTCTTTTACACAGTACAACAGAAGACTTGGCATTGAAAGGTCATCTTAGAAAACCAACTAACTTATTCATGACCATTTATCAAGAAAAACTATTTTCCCCATCTTGTGCACACTTGTAAGTTTTATTCATATTGTAGATGCGTTACATAGAAATTATCACAACTTTTAATCATTTTAAAAGTCATTCTCTAGTAGAGTATAAACTTCTTTATGACATTATTTCTAATAGTACATGCTCAATAAATGTTCATTTCATGAATAAATGAATGAACAGGTGGTATTATTTTGAGGTTTTGACATTAATATTTTCTTAGTGGAAGCAACCCAAAAGCAACTATTGAAGATACAGTTTAGTCCTGAGGCCAAATACATGTTCCATGTGTTAAATCAAGTTGGCATGATATATATTTCCTATTCTAATGGACTATATAATTTAATTCATTGAAAAAGATCTCTGCTCTGCCAAAGGCAGCTCTTTCATTTAACCTTATCACAAGGTTTGGAAAGAGATTTGTTTCCTGAATGAGTTTAGCTTGATTTCTTCTGAATGCAGCCAAATTTGAGAGAATGGCAAAGATATAGACAGCAGAGAAAGAATGCAACTGTGAGCTTCTACAAAATAATTATTAATTCAGAAGTCTATTGAGTACTAGACACTACTGGAAAAGAGTTTTGTAATGCCATATAAAATGAAAAATGGCACACAACCCTGAAAGCAATGCATTTCTCAAATTTCAAAAATACCTATTTTAACAAGGGATATGCCAAGTACATGTCATTTTTGGCCTTTAACTATAAAAGTTTACATATACTTTTATCATCCACCTGCTCATTTATTTATGCAGTACATTATGTGCTTTTTGTGTGTGTCATTGACTATTCAAGATACTGAGGATTCAAAGAAAAATAATATGGAAAATTTTCCATGCATGCCATTTGATTCACCTTGCTGGGTTGTTAAGAACATGGTAAATATGATTATGTTTATGCTGTCCAAGTATTGCAGTGGGTTTGAAGAATGAAATAATGCTGGGATCCCTTAATATATACTATTTAGAAGTTAGATAGTAAAATACTTTTTTAAACTGAAGATACTGCAAATAATTTTTATGAGCAAATGTTTATTTAATTCTGTTATTTTATGAAGAAAAAGCTCTTTTGAAGGTCATGGACTTCTCTTTAGTAATTTCTAATTATTATTAATAGTACAGATAACACATCAAAAACACAGTCTCCCATTTCCTTATTAAAAAAATTGAACGTACATTTTGTGCCAAGCCCTGGGATATAAAAATGAAAATATCATACTCTGTGCCCTTGATGAACTCATATTTTAAGGAACTTTTCTGATACATGCAAAATACAGGCTAATAAAATGCCTATTTCACCCTGAGAGTATTCAGAGAAAGCTTAGCTGAAAAGTAGAAGAGCTGAAATAAGAATGGAAAAAGTGATCCCAATAGAGAGGAGAGCATGTGTAAAGGTAAGGTAAAATCAGCATCATAATATGTTTGCAAACAATGTTTTCCTATAGAAGGAGCATAGACTGCATAGGGGAGGGGTTACAGAGGAGAGCTTTGTGCTTTTTACAATACCATAGACTGAGCCAGTATGAACCCCCGTGTTCCAAACCAGAGAAATGTAACCTAAAAAACAGAGAGAAAGAAAGAAAGAAGAAGAGGGACAGAAGAATTTGAAAAACCAGTGAAATGTCTTGGCATTTCTTGGTTTGTAGCTATATCACTTTAATCTCTTTATCTTTTATTTCATGGCCTTCCTTCTGTGCATCTGTGTGTCTTTAAGTGTCTTTATAAGGACACCAGTTGTAGAATTTAGGAAATTACTCTGAAATCCAGTATGACCTCATTTTAATTTTGTTGTATCTTCAAATATTCTATTTCCAAATAAATTTATATTTATAGGTACCAGGGCTGAGATCTTCAACATATCTCCTTTGGAGGGAGGGTGAAAGGAGGCATGATTGAACCCATAAGGCAGACTAGGAATTTTCATGATATCGCATGACACAAGATCAGCATCATATATATGTGACGAGTCCAATTTATATTACCTGTCTAGTGAAAGAATTGCTAGTGTGAGTGATTAACATAAAAAGTAATTTCAAACTGTTTGAATTCCCAGAGCTTCTAAAAAGGCAAAGGAAAAGTTCTTTCCCAGTAGCCTTCATACAACCCAGTATGAGACTACCACAGAAAAACAGAAACAAAATCAAACAAAGCAGTAGCATTAAAAATCACGTCATGAAACAAGCTACCATTAGGAACCATAAGCTGACACAAAGGACAGACAGGATGAGAGAGATTCATCTAGATTCAGCACATCTGTTCCTTACTGCAGCTCCTCGAGATCCACTAGCACGAGGGACATAGGTGGCCACTTCAAGCAAGTGCATCGGAAAATCTATTCACTGGTTCCAATCATCTTTTGATCTTGGAGTAGAAATCAGCCAATCCTACTAATGAAACCCTTTAATAGACATCAACCAATCCTACTTTAACGCAACCCTCAAATTCTCATAGTGATTTCTATTGGACAATGCCTATTTTTTTAGGCCAGTTTTCCACCGCTTTTCTGCATGACTATATGACCAGGCCATTGACTGCTGCCCATGGGTTATAAGAGTTTAGCAATATTTCCAATGGTGAAGTATGCATCTCCTCAAATCCAAATAAACCAACTAGATGCTGATATTCTGATGTATTTTGTCCAATGGACATCTTTAAATTAATATCCTGCATGAGCATTGGTATCTTAACTAATCACATGAACAATGACCCAGTTTCCAAATAAGGTCACATTCTGAGGTACTGGAAGTTAGGACTTCAACATAATATATTTTTTTTAATTTCAATCTATAAAAGGCGCTTAGAATTTCAGAGATTGTGCTCTAAATCAGAACTCTTCAAAAGAAATAGATGAATAACAGATGTAATTTTTAAATATCTATAACCACATTTAAAAAATTAAAAGAAACAAGTAGAACTACTTTTCTAGGTTACCCAGGGCTTTCTGAAATGGGAACTTCATGGAGGGGGATGGGATGCTGGCTTTTTATCTAAATTATTTTTTTCATATTTATAAAACATAAACAATAAATATTTTATTTATTTGTTAAACTTATATTTTAAGATACAGATTACATGTAGATTTTTTTCAGGTTACATAATTTTATTTTTTCAAAATGTTTTCTAATTGTGCATATAAAATATATATACAAAAAGACTAGGTAAATTGATAGTGGCCTAATATGATGGAAAAAAATAACACATTCTTGGAATAGTACATGTGAGAAAGCTTTATTCCTTTATATTAGCATTCACAGTTCATTTGTGCTTGTGATATCAGAAGGCTTAATAGTATTTTAATTAAAACTATGCAGATCATTAATTTTAATCATTAATTTAATACTAAAAGATATGTGAGTAACATAGAAATCATCTTTCCGTTCTTTTTTTCTTTTTTTCCCCCAATTGCCATTTCGAGTTAAGGAAAAAATCTATCATTTTATTTTTCCTATAAAGCCCTGTTTAATTGTTGCCACCCTCTTCTCACCTACCCAGTAAGCACAGACTTTTCAGAGCTGATAGAATAAAGCACAATAGCAAACTTCTGTCAACAAACAGCCTGCCTCACCTAAAGTTATTTTATAACTCAGCAGAGATAATGGTTAATGAGATTGATAAGACGGAACTCTTCAGATAATTTTTTATTATCATAATTCCACCATCCACTTCTTCAGTGTTCTTTATTACATCAGTAGGATCAACCTTGCCCACTAACATTTGTCAAAAGGTGGAATTGTTCTAATTAATATCAACATTATACCTGGGATTTTAATGCTATATCCTTATTGAAGATTATATTTTTATATTATTTTATTTATTTATCTATTATATTATATAAAATAATATTTTTATATTATTTTGTAGTAAGAGGGAAAAAGTTTTTTTTAATAAAACAATAACATAATAGTAATTTAATAATAAATAATTTTTACTATCATAATACTATGACTAAATGACTGGAAGCATCTTAAATGATTTCTCTTAAATGCAGCACCTGGGTGGCTCAGTCGGTTAAGCGTCTTACTCTTGATTTCAGCTCAGGTCATGATCTCAGGGTCTTGAGATCAAGCCCTGCATCAGCCTCTGTGCTCAGCAGGGTGTCTGTTTGGAATTCTCTCTCTCCCTGCCCCTCTCTCGCCTCATCTCTCTCTCTCTCTAATAAATAAATAAATCTTTAAAATAAATAAATAAATGATTAATCTTAAATCTACAAACAATAAAGAAATATTTTCAGAGTGTTAGGTATAAATAACAAGAAATATCACTGTATCATTCTTCATAGTTTTGATCTATGGCTCATGTTCTATCTAGCTACAATTTACCTAAAACATAAGGCCTAGGAAGTGCTATTTGAATAGTATCTATTATTAATCAATAGGCCACTTTGACAAAATCATAACCATTCTATTGAAAGCACAATATTGTTGCAATATTTTCTCAAACTACCATTAAAGAAATTACCATGGTAACAATTTTCCTTTTTAAAAAAGTACAAACTAATATTATTAAATGGAGATTTAACTAACGCTCTAAAAGCAAATTTCTCTTGCTTGTAAGTTAGAAATCATTATCATTTGAAAAGCAATGTAGGGAAGTCTGTGTGGGTCAGTTAGTTAAGCATCTGCCTTTGGCTCTGGTCATGGTCCCAGGGTCCTAAGATGGAGCAGGCAACCTCTCTGCTCAGCGGGGAGTCTGCTTCTCCCTTTGCGTGCCACTTCCCCCTTGTGTGCTCATTTCCTCTCTCTCTCTCTCTCTGACAAATAAAATCTTGAAAGAGAAAGAAAAAGAGAAAGAAAGAGAAAAAGAAAGAAAGAGAAAGAAAGGAAGGAAGGAAGGAAGGAAGGAAGGAAGGAAGGAAGGAAGGAAGGGAGAAAGAAAGAAAGAAAGAAAGAAAGAAAGAAAGAAAGAAAGAAAGAAAGAAAGGAAAAAAGCAATGTAGTGGTTATGGACTTGTGCAGGTTTGAATCTCGTGTAGATTCGATTCAGTCCAAGGATCAAGGTCAGTCCAAGGATTTGACCTTGGACGGATCCATCAGCTTCCTCACAGAAATTGAGAATAATAATAGTCCCTACCTCATAGTGTAATTGTGAGAAATAAATGAATTGATAAATATATAATACTTGGAAGATTTCAAGTGATGACAGTTAGCTGTCATCATGTCTTCAGTATTAAAAGACTATGATAGCAATTGTGACAAATCACTATAATTGGCAAAAGAAAATGGTGAAGAAACAGAAATTTGCTGGTCATATTTTAAGATGTATTGAATTATGCTATAATTTCAAAATGTATCCAGGTACACAGAAAATGCCTACAATGTCATAAGGGCCCAATAGTAGTAGTAGTAGTTGATTTTTTGAAACTAGGATAATTCTGATCCAAAACTGATAAAGACAGTGCAAAAATGAAATCATACACGTCTTTGTCTATGAAGTTGAGTCAAATTTTTAATTAAACTATTAGCTAAATGTTTCTAACACTGTATTACAATAATGAATCATAACTAAAAAATGTTTATTCCAGAAAAAATGTAGTTTATCATCAGAAAAGTCTTTCCCTGTAAGATGCCACACAAATAATATGCAACAGAAAATCATATTGTACAAAGTAATTGATACATTCAACAACTATTAATTGTCAAAGGTGTTAAGAAAACAGAAATAAACACAACTTTCTCCAACTCGCAAAGATTAGCTATGTAAAATAAAATATATAATTGCACATAATGGAAAAGCTTTGAAGCAATTGGGAACAAAATAAAGATTTATAGGATTTAAGGATAACATTCAAAATCTTTTAAAAAACTAGCCCAGATTCAGTACCAAGCATTTAGATCTGATGTAGGCAAGTCCCCCTGGAGTATAACAGCCGATTTCCATCTTTGCTGCAAATATTAGATTTGAGGACATAGCCAATGCAATAAGACAGAAAATGCAGAAGGTATGGTGTTTTACCTAGAAAATCTAATACAATTCACAAATTGTTAGAAATACTGAATTTAGAGGCACCTGGGTTGCTTAGTTGGTTAAGCATTTGACTCTTGGTTCTGGCTTAGGTCAGAACTTGACCCCACATCAGGCTCAGCACTCAGCATGAAATGTTTCAGATGATCTCTCTCCTTTCCCTCTGCTCCTCCCACTTGTGCTCTCTCTCTCTCTCTAAAATAAATAAATAAACATTTAAAAAGAAAAGAAATAGTGAATTTAGGGAAGTAGTTAGATAGTTAATCAATGGAAGAAATTAACATTTGTACTCTCTATTTGTGTTTAATAAAAGCATAAATTCATTGTTTATGCAACACACCCAGTGCTCCATGCAATACGTGCCCTCCATCATACCCACGAATTTTGGAACACTGAAAAAAATTTTTTTTAATTTAATTAAAAAAATAAAAAATAAAAGCATAAATTAAGGATTTTCCTAAAAATAAATAAAATTTTAATGAGACACTTAAAGATATAAAATCATAGATAATATTTCATATTGTAAAGATGTCAATTATGGAACTGGATGATCAATTTAATATAAATTTAATCATAATCTCAGCAGGATTTTGTGTGGAAACATACAAAATTATCTTAAAATTTATATGAAAGAACAAAGTGTAGATGGAACTTTTTGGAAACAATGAAAAGAGCAAATGAGAGACTTCCCTATTACAGTATTAAGACATATTTCAAATCTATCATAAATCAAACTGATGGCACTAACGTATTCACAGTCAAATACAGCAATGGTCTAAACCAGAGAAAGAAACCATGTACATAATGGGAACTTATAAATGATAGCAGGACCAATCAGTTAGGAAAGAATGGATTGCTCATCGGGGATGTGAAAATTAGCTCCCTACTTGGAGAATAATATATTAAATCATAAAATTATCCCACCAGAATAAAACATAAGTGAGAATATAAATTCACAGGACATTAAGATGTAAATAAAAAAAATCTATCTATATAGGACAAGATGGGGAAAGACATTCGTATTTGAAAGGCAAAAATGTGCAACAATAAAATAAAAAATGTGGCTTTGATTACATGGACATTAATAGTTTATGTTTATATAGGATCTCACAGTAAGCACAGATTTGGAGACGATAGGTGCAACAAAGCATAATAACATAGGACTGAGTCTAACGTACATTTTTAAATCTATGCAAATTAACATAATTTGACAGGCAATTCACACAAGAAATAATTAAAATGGCTAATAAACATATAAGTGATGTCTAAGCTCATTACCAACTAGAAGAATACATATTTATACAATAATTAGAAGTGGCTTTTTATCCACCAGAAAAGCAAGAATCTAATTTTAATAACATAAATTGGTAGTGAGATTGTGGAGAAACATGTTTTCATGTACTGCTGCTAGGAACATAAATTCACCCAGCCCTCCTGGACAGCATTTGGGAAATGTTTTAAATGATTCAACAATTTCAGTTCTGATATATATACCTTAAAGAATCTTCTGCAAAGCTACAAGATACATATACCAGGAAAAGTACTTCAATTAAAAAATCGATAAATAAAAGTTGGTTATAAACAAATGGTAGAATAAAATAATGTATTCAATAAGAATTAACTAAATCTGGGGCGCCTGGGTGGCTCGGTGGGTGAAAGCCTCTGCCTTCGGCTCAGGTCATGATCCCAGGGTCCTGGGATCGAGGCCCCCATCAGGCTCTCTGCTCAGCAGGGAACCTGCTTCCCTTCCTCTCTCTCTGCCTGCCTCTCTGCCTACTTGTGATCTCTGTCAAATAAATAAAATATTAAAAAAAAAATGAACTAAATCTATGTGTATCATCATGGACAGAACTCAAAAGTAGAATATTCAGTGAAGAACAATAAGAGAGACGCACAAAGCTATGTAGCTAACATCCTGTGTGTAAAATTCTCAAAATGGGTATCTTTGAGGTGAAGATATGGTAGGAACTTAGCTTATTGATGAGTGAAGAACAGAATAAAACATAATTAAATAAAGGAAATTAGAGAAATTATTTGTGAATTATATATGGCAAATTTAGATTATTGCCACTGTGTGTGACTGACTTAAAAACTAAAAACAAACTAGATAGCCAATATTCTTACTCAAGTAACTCCGTCAAAAAACCAAGTTGAACTCTTTTCCAAGTTGAACTTTAATTAGAGATTCTTATGGAGAGTATTAATCTAGTAAGTTAAGGCATGATTTAACTCTAATGACCAAAACTTATATCTAAGCCTTACTACCTAAAATATATAAATATTTTAAAAGGCTATAAATAAGGAGAAAGGAATTCTCTAACAGTTTGCTGATGGTTTAATTTTCCATCTAGCTTTCTGTGCATAAAATCCACAGGATAACCTACACTTAGTTGGGATTTTCAGCTAATCCATTTGTCTGCAGCAAAAGCTTTTATTCTTGTGGATAGTTTCTTTTATTATGAAGCAAGTAATGATTAGGAAAGAAAAGATAAAGAGAAATATAGTTAAATAGAAAACTTGCCATATAGTGCATGAATTCAAATTTAAGTAATATCACATAGGCACATAGGGACTTAGTTGTTATGTATGTGCCATAAAGTTTGCATGGATTTAGTATCTTTAGTATAAACTTACCTCATGCTAAAAAATAAATGCATATTTTCTGTCCTTTCTTGCCATTTACCCATATTTTTTTTAAAATGCTATGTTATGCACAGAAAAGCATCTTCTATTACAATTGGTTAAAATATAAGAAGATAGATATGCACGCCATAGTTCTGTAAACAAATTTATATAACGCCATAGCTATTTCCTGAAACTCATAAAGCCACTGGTTTCAAATTAAATAATAGAATATTCCATATCCAAGGGGTGAGAACATGAAAGAGGCATTACTCCCTAGACCATGGGAAGCTTCAGTGGGTGGCTTAGGCAGCTGATGATTTTCAATGGAACAAAGAGAATATGAAGTTTTTCTAGCAAGCTGTACCTGAGTCATGAAATGCCATAATTAACCAGGTTTAGAAATCAATTCTATTCATCTTAGGAAAACAAAATTAGAGCCACATGAAAAGGTATCTGGGAGTTCGTTAACTCTTTTTATTAGTAGCTGAATGAATACTGAGCATGGACCAATTGGTAGCAACCGAAATGGTTAAAATCTGAAGGCAGCATTCAGTAGTAAATGAAAACACTTGAGATTTAATGATGAAAATTTTATGAGATAACAAAACCTGAAACCTGACCACCATTTAAATTTGCTAACCTACATTTTATTTTTTTCTTAATCCAGTGAATTAGATGTTATATTTCTGGTGCATTTTAAACTTTCAGTAGAAATTTTTATTAAAATATGTTAATAAAACATACTAGCAAAACAATGATATACTTGCATGAACATTTACTTTAATGCACATAAACAACTAAGAAAGAAGAAAATGAATTGCTTTTGAAATTTGTATCTCGAGTGTTTGAAAACTTTGACATATTTATAACTACTTATGAAACAGAGAAACATTAAAAAATAAAACTGCCCTCCTTTAGGAGAGTGTATTTCACAGCACAGACTGTGCCCATCTATGGATGGCACACTATGGGTCTCTCTGCTGGATGTGTGTCAAGTCAACAATAATTATTATTCTAAAACAAACTCAGAGCATCAAGTCTGGCTCAGGCAGATTGCACTCCAGCCAAAAATGAGGGTAACTGCCATCTCTGTCATTCTTCTGGCTTTCAGAAATATGAGGAAAAGTATAGGAAGAGCGGTTTACAAACTCTCAAATATGCCCCATGGATGACAATGCTGTAATCTTCCATCCACCACATAATTGCCAGAAAGTGAGTGTAGATGTGCAAAAGGTGTAGCTACCATTCTGTATCTTCTTCCCAGTTCATTTGAAAAGGTCAGACCAAACTTCAGAAAATCAGTACCTATCACAATAGGTTGATCAGTATCTTAATTTAGGTTACCAGACCCTGGTTCAATGACTCCAGGGCAAGTAGTTTATTTCGAAGATGATTCCAGGATACCTCCATAGGGGCGGGTAGGAAGTGAGGCAGGGCTGGGAAAGGCATTCATTTCCTAGGGCTAGTATAACAAATTATCACAAACCTGGTGACTTAAAACAACTGAAATTAATTATTTCATGGTTCCGGAGGTCAGAACTCTGAAATCAAGGTGTCAACAGAGCCACACTCACTCTAAAAGCTCTAGGGTTTAATCCTTCCTTGTCTTTTCAGGTTTGATGGCTCTTAGCACTCTTTGGTTGTTGGCAGTATACCCTCAGTCTGTACCTCCTTTATCACATGGCTTTCTTTCCTCTATGTCTCTGCCTTTTTCTGACTATGATAAGAGCATTGTCATTGGATTTAGGGCCCACTCTAATCCAGTACAATCTTAATTCAAGATTCTCGATTAGTTATACATGCAAAGACCCAATCTGAGTTTCCAGATGGCCATTAATTTTGATGGGGGAAGGGGAGGGGCATTCTTCAAAAGGCAGACAATTACTCTCTTAGTTAACTAAAACTCAATCCCAATTGCAAATTCTGGAAACCCGTGGAGAACTGAAGCCCCAAGAGTACATGCCACAGGGACACCTGGGTGGCTCGGCGGGTTAAGCCTCTGCCTTCGGCTCAGGTCATGATCTCAGGGTCCTGGGATCAAGCCCCACATCAGGCTCTCTGCTCAGCAGGGAGCCTGCATCCCCCTCTCTCTCTGCCTGCTTCTCTGCCTACTTGTGATCTCTCTCTGTGTGTCAAATAAATAAATAAAATCTTAAAAAAAAAAAAAAAAGTACATGCCACACACCCAAATTAAAGGAATTAACACCAACTTTTGTCAGTAATTGGATGAAGTTGTTGGGGCGAGACGGAGGAGGTGGCTGAGAATAGGAGGACTCAGGCAGGTCCTGCTCTCCATATTTGAGGCAAAGTGGGTTCCGTCCACCAAAGAAAGCTCCAGAGAAAAGAGATGCATATGTTAGTAGCTGGAAGTCCTCTGGTGAGTATTACAATGTTAAGACCTGAAGCAATATGGACAGGGTATCAACCACTTTTGCTCAGACAGTTAATCACTCAAGTATCAATTCCATTGCACCAAAAATTTTATTCCCTCACAAAATTTCAGTAAGAGAATTAACTAATCAATGTGCAAATAATGCTATATAATAGAAAAATTCATTTATATCTTTTTAATCAACTTTAAAAGAGCCATGTGTAAGAATGAGTAATAAAAACAGTGAAATTTGTGGTTACCAAGGTCTTTGGTTTTGAACATTAGAACACAGTGGGGTATATTTGAAATAGATTAATGATTTGGCATGGTGATTTGGAAATGTTTCCCTGCCATATTCCCTCACCTACAAAAGAATTAGTACATAATGGAGCCACTTTTACTAAGAGGGATAAACCTTATCTAGCAGGAGTGTGGAGGCAGAAAAAGAGGAAATAACTCCTAACCCATAGTAATTTTTTTTTTCTTATATATAAATCTAGACATTGAAGAAGTTATTCACATTGTTCTTTTTTAAATAGTAGAGAAAGATCTTATGACCCGAAAGAAGAAACCCTAACAAGGAAGAGAAACATTCCTGAGCCCTGACTTACTAGAAGTAAAGAGGTCTTTTGTTCACAGATGACCTGTAGTAGATGTTGCTTGGTGTCAATAGAAATTCTTCTATAATCTATAGTATATTACAACATTCAGGTATCTTATGAGTCACTGCATTTTGTTTATCTATACATATACATGGTCACCGATTACAAAATTATTATCACCTTTCAATTTGGGAAAACAATTGTGGTTCTTTGCCTGCCATTTCTCCATTTTCTAGAAAAAGTGCCTTGAATTCTGAACTTCCTTTAGGAAATATTACCATCAGTTTTGGAGTGGCTTAACCACCATCTGCTCAGAAGTCCTGGTCACAAAGCAGAAAATCTTGGGAAGAAGAAAAATGAGTCCTCGAACAAGTATGACTGAGTCAAGGAAGAAACTTGGAACCCAGATTTGCCAGTCAGTACATGTAAATCCACCTAGTCGTAAATAGTCATCGGTGTAGAGATGGTAACAAAGGCTGGTTGATCCAAACAGAGTGAATCACAGGACTGGTTTAAAGTGATCAGAAAACTACCCTTTTAGTAGTTGTGATGGTTAATTTTATGTAGCAACTTGACTAGGCCACAGTGCACCCAGACATTTGGTCAATGATTTTGGGTGTATCCATGAGGATGTTTCTAGATGAGATTAGCACTGGATCAGTAGACTGAGTAAAATAGGCTGATTGTCCTCCCTAAAATGAGTAAACTTCATCCAGTCAATTAAGGGCCTGAATAGAATTTAAAAATCTGACCCTCTCAAGGGTAGGATGGCACTCTTCCTATCTGACTGCCTTGGGCTGAGGCATTGATTCTTTGATGCCCGCAGACCCAAACTGAAACACTCTCTTTCTGTGTCTGCCACTTGCCAGCATTTGGACTGGACCTGGATCACAGACTTTCCTGAGTCTCTGGCTTGTCGACTACAGATTTTGATACCTGTCTGCTTTCATAACCATATAAGCAAGTTCCTTATATCAATATCTATCTATATCTACATCGACATTTACATCTGATTCTACATCTATATTTAGATTGGTTCAGCTGTAAATTCCCCCAGACTTTATGTCTCCTCTTAGTAAGTTTTATCTAACAACCCCCACATTCCTTAGCTTTACACCCTACTGTTCTTACTGTATTTGGGATGGAGTGCAGTTTTGTACTGGGGTCTCTTCTTCCTTATCACAATAGTCCTAAATAAAATTTCCTTTAACTTCTGTCTGACTCTAGTTTTGTTTGCATCCATCTCTTTCTTTCTATCTCTTGCTTATTGGTTCCATTTTTCTAGAGAAACTTGAGAGATTTTGATACTGGGAGATGGGGTATTGCTGCACCTAAAAATGTAGAAGTGGATTTGGAACTGGCTGATGAGTAGAGCCTAGAAATGTTTGGAGGAATGTGCTTTAAAAAGCCAAGTTTAGGGGCACTTGGGTGGGTGGCTCAGTCATTAAGTGTCTGCCTTAGCTCAGGTCATGATCCCAGGGTTCTGGGATCAAGCCCCACATCGAGGTCCCTACTCAACGGAAAGTCTGCTTCTCCCTCTCCCAATCCCCCTGCTTGTGTTCCCTCTCTCAATTTATCTCCCTCTATCAAATAAATAAATAAATAAATAAATAAATAAATAAATAAATAAATAAAATCTTTTAAAAAATAATAAAAAGCCAAGATTGTCATGCTACAAATGTAGGCTTTAAAGGCTGAGGTCTCAGATGGACATGAAGAGCAGGTTGTTGGAAACTGAAGAAAGGCAATCCTTACTATAAAAGTGGCAAAGAAATTGGTTGAATTGTATTCTAGTGTTTTGTGCAGGATAAAACTCGGGAGACATTGAAACTGGATATCCAGCTAAGGATATTTATAAGCAAAATACTGAAGATGCAATCTGGGTCCTCCTGACTGCTTATAGTAAAATGTAAAAGGAGAAACATGAATCGAAGAAGGAATTGTTATGCAAAATGGAACCAGAAGTTGGTGATTTGGAAGATTCTCAACTTACTCAGATTGTGCAAAATGAGAGCTTATTCTGAAGAGAACGCTAAGGGTGTTGCCAAACAGCCATTTGATAAGGAAATCAGTATGAGTATGAAGGACAAATTTAATTAGCCCCCATGAAGCAGGTGCCAGGAACAGAAATGGGATTACACGAGCAGAGGCACTGCCAGATGGAACTGCAGGAAGAAAAAGAAAATAGGATAGAATGAAAGAAGGCTACTAGCAAGTGATATCCTTTAAGAGTAGAGAGAATGACCCCTAAGGCAATGTAAGGATCCTGAAGGCTGCCACTCCCACCAAAGGCTGAGAGTCCTTGGTTGCAGAGGGCAGGGCCCTCACAGAGAGCTGAAGGGCTACCCTCCACTGAGTTGAAGGGATGGCTTCTCTGTAGAACCATGGGCTGACACCGCCATTGCAGTGGGCCTGGAGGACAGAACACGCCATTGCAGTGGGCCTGGAGGACAGAACACAGAACCAAAGAAGGGCATTCTTGAAACTTAAGATCTAATGGAATTTGTCTTGCTAGGTTTGGGACTTGTTTGGGACCTGTCACCCCTTCCATTTTTTTTTTTTTTTTTTCCTTCTGTTTTCTCTCCTCTGCCTGTCCACCATTGTATTTTAGAAGTACATCACTGGGCTAGTTTCAGATTCACAGCCAGAGAAGAATTTTGCTTCAGGATGACTCATATCTCAAGTCTCACTCACGTCTGACTTAAAAGATATTTAGATAAGACTTTGGACGATGACTTTATAGTTGATACTGGAATTTGTTAAGACTTTGGGGCTATCAGATTGGAATTAATGTATTTGCATGTGAGAAGGGCATGAATTTGGGGAGACCAGAGGCTGAATGTTATAGACTGAATATCTGTGTCCCTTCAAAATCTGTATGTTGAAGCTGTAACCCCCAATATGACTATGTTTGGAGATGGGGTTTGTGAGGAAGTGATAAAGGTTAATTGAAGTCATAAGGGTAACACTGGCACCCGTCTGCCAGGACTGATACCCTTATAAGAAGAGGAAGAGACCCCAGAGCTTGCTTTCTTCCCACTGTGTGAGAAAATAGAAAGAAGGCAACTCTTGTAAGCCAGGCAGAGCTCTCACCAGAAACTAACCTTGATGGCATCTAGATCTTAGACTTCCAGTCTCCAGAACTGTGAGAAGATAAATGTCTGTTATTTAAGACCCTTATTCCATGGCATTTTGTTATGGCAGCCTGGACAGACTAAGATAATAGCCTTCATGCCCTTGCTTATAGTCTCTCAATGAAACCAACACTGAGAACAATAGAGTTAAAATACCAGAGGAACCAAATCCATTTAAAATCCATCTCTGAATCACATCAAGCCTGAAGTCAAATTATTCCTTGACTATTCAAATATATAACCTATACAATTTTTTTTTCTTTTGCTGCTTGAACTTATAAACAAAATTGTAACTAGCACTTGTAAACAAAAGGTAACTGACATTAAAATTAACATCTTCATAAATGTAAGTTTGCCTGGACTCTCTGCATTTCTAAAGAACAAGTGGTTCTAATGCACAATATCCAATAGACCTCTTCACTTAACGTCCCAGGTGGTTATCTTTAAATTGAACTTTTTCTGTAGTGATCCTGTTATCTATGAGAAGTTAAAAAAAATAGGTTTAAAAATATATAAGTGATGATTAACTATTATTGTTATTGTCAGTTTGGGAGGCTATATCAAAAATGCCACAGATTCGGTGATTTAAAAAAAACCATTATTTTTAATAATTCTGGGGGTTTGTAAGTCCAAGATCAAGGTACCTACAGATCAGTGCATGATGCGAGCCTTGTTTCTGATTTGCAGATGGCCATCTTGTTGCCATATCCTCACACAGCTGAGCTGGAGATCATCTCTCTGGTGTCTCTTATAAGGACACTAATTCCATTCAGGAGGGCTCCACACTCACAATCTAATTACCTCTCAAAGTCTCCGCTCCAAATCTAATCATAGTGCGAGTTGGGGCTTTAACATAACAAATTTTGAAGATATACAAACATCAGTCTATAACAGTTGTATGCAAATATTAGGGTTTTTGTTTTTGTTTTTGTTTTTTTACATTAAAAAAAACACATATAATGTATTATTTGCCTCAGGGGAATCATCAAACTTAAGTCTGTGAATCATCAGTCTTACACATTTCACAACACTCACCATAGCACATACCCTCCCCAACATCCATAACCCAGCCACCCTATCTCTAACCTCCCACCCCCCAGCAACCTTTAGTTTGTTTCGTGAGGTTAAGAGTTTCCTAGGGTTTGTGTCCCTTCTGAAGGCTAAAGCTTTTAAAGCATTAGCATGTTTCTTCTGAAAAATTATTATATATTTCAATCTTGGTATATCTCTGTGTCTCTACCTCTACATATGTATGTAAACAGCTTTTGAATTATCATTCTATTTTTCTATTGCTATAATTTTTTATAACATAGAATGTATACCTCTGAGGTACAAGTAAACCCTTAGAACTCAAATTCCAGAGTCTTCTTGAGAAAAATATGTAAACCAGGCTATCTTCAGTGCTAGTTTCCTTTGTTATTTTGCTTTTCCTAGATAGTGCTCAGAATAGTCTCCTGGGTTTTTTTGTTTTGCTTTTTAGAATATCACCTATTTCCTGTTATGTTATGAAACTCTAATCGCCTATGGAGCTATTCTTCACATGGCTAAATATATTATAAATAAAATGAGTTACTTTTCAGGGAAAGTCTGACAGATCAAATTTCTATGGCAGTTCTTTGAGACAATTGGCACTCTTCCAAGGAGGTGTTGGTATGTGTATATATAAGTACATTTTTCTGAGACAAAGGTTCATAAATTTCATCAGGTTTTATCAGAGGCCCATGACTCAAATCTAGTTAAAATTCTCTACTCCAATAGCAGGAATGGGTTATCTGACATATTTCTGGGAAAAAGACAATGCTTCCTACCCCAAATATCATACTAAAGTATTTATGCCTGTACTGTTAAATATGGACATTCTTTTTATTATTCGCTTTGCTAGCTCGATTTAGAAAGACCTCGAGCAAGGGAGAAATAATGGATTTTTACCAAATTCCTGACAAATATAGTATGTCAGTCATTAGAGAGTTAATTCCTTAAAGCAGCATTGAAATGTGGCTTAAAGAGTCCCAAAGGAATTTAAATTAATTCCCCCTGTAAGCAGCTGTCACAGTTTTGGCAAAATGCTCATATGACCTCCCCTTAGACTACATCTGTTTCTTTAGAAAGGTCCTGGGAGCATTTCTTTAAATACTGAGAAGAAGGATTATCCTATTTAATGCATTTGCTTTTGAATTTATTTTAAATATGTTCAGGTCAAAAGTCAGTGTAAATAGATCATGTGAGGTCATCCACCCAACTCTGACTCTGACTAAATTACAGAAATGCTTTCTTGAACCATTCTATTAAACAATGTTTTTATATTTTTTTAAAGTAAAATTGGAAAAATTTAGGGCCCAGCCCCTCTTTCTAGCCCCAGGGTTTCAGTGCAAAGCTGATATATGAGCGAGTTTCTGGGATTATTATCTACAGAGAAGAAAAGTATTAAATCCTACAAATACCATGGTCATTGGTTCTGACAAAACTGGTGTTATTGTTGTTCTTATTAAAAATGCTGAAAACATGGGCACCCGGGTGGCACACTCGGTTAAGCATCCGACTCTTGGTCTCAGCTCAGGTCTTGATCTCAGGGTTGTGTGAGTTCAAGCCCTGCATTGGGCTCCCTGCAAGGCATGTAGCATACTTAAAAAAAAAAAAAAATGGTGAAAATAAACAGTGGCCATTTTGAACTGACCATGGTGCTTTCTAGACATTAGTTCTCCCTCTTATTAATTTTTCAGTGAGGTTAATTAATTAGTGAGCGATAAAAAGAGAAAAAAGAGTGAGATTAAGTCGAGTGCACATATGCATTAACTTTCTAGGGCTGCCATAATGAAGTATTACAGACTGGGTAGCATAAAGAAAAAAAATTTAGATTCTTAAAATTCTGGAGGCTAGAAATCCAAGATCAAGGTTACGGCAGGTTGATTTCTTCTTATGATTTCTTCTTTCTTCTCCTTGGTTTGTAGATAACTGTTTTCATGCTGTGTTCTCACATGTCCTTCCTCTGTGTACACACATTCCTGTATCTTTGTGTGTCCAAATATCCTCTTATAAAGATATCAGTCAGATTGGATTAGGGCTCATTCTAATAGCCTCCTCTCAATTTACCTCTTTAAAGGCTTAACTCCAAACAGTCACATTCGGAGGTATTGGAGGTTAGGACGTCAACATATTAATTTGGGGGCAACACCGTTCAACCCATTACAGCTTCTACATTATTGTACAGATCAAGATGCTCTTAAGAATAAAAGAGAGAACTACTGACAATTACACATCACGGTATTAATTAAACAGAACTTTCCTAGGCAGCTGGTCATCCTTGCATTTAGATAAACATTATGAAATGATTTCTCAATTCAAAACTCTGGTTATTCCATGTACCACTTATTGCCTCCATTGAAACTTAAGAAGTTTGTTGGTCTAAAGAGCCCTTGGGTAGTGAGTAATCTAGTCTGTCAGGGAGGCCAAGAGTTCCAGAGTTCCTGCCTTTTCTATCATTTCAGAATGAAAGTAGGAAGCATGTCTGTTCTCACAGATTGACTCAAGGTATTTATTGCTCTTTTTTGTTATATGCTAGAGTGTCGATTTCTTACTACATCATTCGTCCTATTGGAAGTTGCATGAAGTCTCATTACAGCCATGTTTGCAAAGTGCTGCTTTGTGTTTTCTACAAAGCTATGCTCTATCAAATGTTTGAAAGGAATAATGTCCCCTATAAACACTTTATTTTTTAAATTGAAGAGGCCCAGATGGTTTTTGGAATATATAACTTTCCAGATTGTAACAAGATAAAAGCATTCTTATAGTCTTATCATGTATTATGTAACACTACCAATCCAGTCTTGGGAGTACCCCATTAAAAAAAATAACATTTATGAAGCAAAATATATTCTCACTATAAGTAAAATAGTAAAAATTACACACACACATACCCCTATGCACATAGTATACACGGTCAGTTAGTTCAAATTTTGCTACCAAAACAGTTTGACACACATACACACAGGCTATGTATTGCTTGATTGGTACTGGGAAATCTTATAAGTTTCCCTCTTAGGGAAATGTCCCACATTAAATGGGACTTAATTTCTCAAATTTAATTGTGTTTTTCCCTCCTTTCCTTTTGCTCACAAGTTCTCTAAAGAACTCTCCCACTCAGGATTTATTCACTTATAAATTCACTTTTCTCTGTCTACTCTTATTTCCTGATTCCTATGGAACAGGCAGGGCATGAATATCATGTTGGTGAAGATCAGGAATTTTGGGGGTAAGGAAACTTCCTTAAATTCAAAGTATTAGGGTTTTTTATTATTTATATAATATTGGTTAAAGAACTTTATGAGACTGAATATTTTATGTAGTCTGAGATTGTGTGTTTTGTTCAAAAACTGTTTCCCTATCACCTGTTACAATGACTAGCAAGTAATAGGAATTAAAAAAAAAAAAAAAAAGCTTGTAAAAAGAAGCAAGTAAAGATTGACACAAGACAGAAGTAAGTGATAAAATCATGGAGGAGTAAAATAGCTCCAAAGTTTAAAGCCTTTCCGGTTAAGAGAAAAGTAAAGAAAGAAATGTCAAGGAAAGAATGATAAATTGCATTCAAAGAGATTATATTAGAGATCAAAAGAGAAAATATATTTTTTTTAATGTCTATTCATTTCCCATGGTTGCCATAACAGATTACCACAATCTTGGTACCTAAAAGCAACAGAAATTTATTTTCTCACATTTCAAAAGTCCAGAGTCCTAAATCAAGTCGTTCATGGATTTGTGCACCCTCCAGAGGCTTTAAGAGAGAATCTAACTTTGTCTCTCCTGACTTCTGGTGTCTCCATGCATTCCTTGGCTTGTGGGTTGCATAACTTTTGTGTCTTCCTTCATCATCCCATGGTCTTCTCTTCCATGTGTCTCTTTTGTGTGTCTCTTATGAAGACACTTGTCTTTGTATTTAAAGTCTACCTTGATAATCCAAGATGTATGCCATATCTAGATCCTTAATTACATCAGCAAAACCTCTTTTTCCAAAAGTTTATATTAATAGATTCTGGGTTTTGAACATAGGTACATCCTTTGGAGTGTTCATCATTAAGTTCACTATACTTTTCCAATAAGAATTTGGATCTAAAATTCAAAAGACAGTTCTGAGCTTGGGATAGCAATTTTAGAGTTATACATATGATTAGAAGTTTATTCTCCTTCAAGTATTAAAATGCCACAGAATTAAATCGTAACTTATTTCTGAAATATTGTATAACTAAACTAAGTGCTCAGCCAAGACAAGCAGGAGAGGTAGTTGTATAGGTGTAGTCCCCGCATTTGGTCTGTGGCTTACTTGATGGGATTACTTTCCCCACAGTATCATAAATGGTTATATACTTAAGCCAGTACTTCAGTGAATTGGGTCTTTTAAGGAGTCATTTGGGAACACAAAATCCAGAGATATTTAGGAATTTATCACTAGTTGATTTGGAAAACTCCTTTAGCAACCAACTGAATGATAAAATCATGATGTATTCAATTGCAGGAGAGGATATGGTGGCAAAAACTGAATTTTGAGGCAAACAAGCCTGCAGATAAGAATCTGAGCTACAGTATTTATCATCTGTCACACCTTGACAAGTTACTAAATACTCAGAGTGTCCCTCCTTTCAAACTATAATATCCGTATCTCAGGAGATTGTCATAAACTATAATGATTAAGACATGTTAACTTACAGTATTTCATCTCGTACATATTCAGTATCAATAAGAGTGAGTTCTAATGGCTATAAAAAAGAAACACAAGCACAATTATCAAAATATATAAGGGATTCTGGAAAAGTATTTGGGATGTGAGTAAGAAGTTTTTAGTAAAACTGTGAGGAAAGTAAAAATGGGTCTTCCTTAGCCCTGACTCAATAATTCCACTGTCCATCCCGTTCTCTCTGCTTTCAGGGCACCTCTAGATGGGTTTTATCAAACTAAATCTTGAGCAGTCATAATAAATCCATACTAAGGTACAGCAGCATAATTTATGAAAAGCTTACCAAAGATGCTTTGTAAGGAGTCATTCTGAAACTGGGAGGAATGCAGATATAATAAAAGAATTTTAGTTAACAAAGTGTACGTTTTCAAGGAAGACGACATTGTACATAACCCATAATATGTTACACCAGAACATGCCTACTTTTAGATACAATGTTCATTTCCATACAAACTAACTTGGTCATTAACAGAACCAAATCTCGTGAATTTAAGAAAAATGTCCTTTTATGAAAGAATATTTGGTAGCTTACTAAATCTCTGGGGGATACAGAGTTAAGCACAGAACTTATCCAGCCAAGATCAATGTCCAAACTACACTGGGTTATCACTATAGCCAAGTCACTACTAATCATGTTCCTTAGTGTGGATGCCCTGATCTCCTTGGATGCCTGGACCAAGGAGATCACTTGTGATCACTGCAAGTTGTCCTCCCCAAAATTCCCAGAAGAAAATTTTCACACATCGTCTGCTTCTTCTGAAAAACAGTCTGGCATGAATTCCTGAAGGCCTAAGTCACATGTCTATACCTGAGCCACAAAGAAGATTAGGAAAGAACAGAAATTCATAAATATAATTGAATGTATTTTAAAATGGAGTTGTTCTAAGTTTGTCATCTCCAAATACAGGCAGATATCTTGCTCAGTAACAGCTTAAATGGTCCTGAATTATAGAAAAATTTACTTTCCTATCCTTAGTATTAACCGAATAGGAGGGGGAAAATGTTTTACATTATGAGTAAGGGGCTAAAAAATAAAAGTAAAACAAACAAGAAACTGTTATTACCCCTAACAATTGTATCTATCTTTCAAGAATTCCTTTATAACAAAAATGGAATTTTTCTAGATTTTATATCTACACTCCCTTACTAAAACTTTATGTTTTAAGTAATAAAATTAAAAATGCCTGTAGGGGTATATTTTGTTCTTGCGCTACTGTGTAAATTAGAATCTGCCAATAGTGATCTGCTCAAATAAACAAATACATCTGAATATCAGATACTAGAAAAAAAAATCTGTTTATATTACCTAATGATTCCACCATAGCTCATAGTTACCTATTATAATCTTGATTATTTATTATTCAACTGAAGAGCTGTAATCTATTGGGATCACTACAAACAGCTTCAGGGCTTCTGATAAGAGCACTTAAATGGATTATCCATTATCCAGGAGCTTGAATAGGTTATCCAACAGGAATAATCAAAGAGCCTTCAGGGTAAATTTCTTCCAAATTAATCTAAACCTATTTTTTTTAAACTCATTTTTTTCTCCTGAACTCCATCAGAATCTGATTTTTATCCTGTTCCATTCCCAGTAATATATGTAATAATTGGCAGTGCCCCGTATCAGAATTGGAAACTGCTCCTGCAGCATTTCTTGGAAGATTCTAAAAACTGACCATCAATCCTCTAAATCCTCTAGCAGTGCAATTGTTGAACATGCATTTATTAAAAAAAAAAAAAAGTCTAAAACAACAGTTCATAGAGTGTACTAGTTGGGAAAATGCAAATAGTATCATAAATAAATATTCAGTTTTGTAGTTCAATGTGATAAATAAAATCATAAATACTCATGATAACAGTTTCAAAGGTTTTAAAAATAAATTATAGGTCTCTCTACACAAATAATTAAAAGAAAAATATATGCACATAGTTTGGTATAAATGTCTCCGGACATTTTCCAGGCACAGTTTTCCATTTGTAGTCATAATCTGCCTGACATTAAAATACACTTTGAGCAGCAAATTTTTACAAGCCATTGGTAATTAAACAGGAATCATTCCTTGTGATATGGGACTTTGAATGTGTTTAAGATGCAAGAGAAAGCCTTTAATTAACTCCTTATAAATTTATGATGTGACAAGATATTGTCTGTTTCTTTTGCACAGGAGACCTCCCAGAGCCAGGAGAGGCCCAGCACAAGCTATTAGTTACCTTTCTGTGGCAGCAGAGGTACTGGGAGTTGAATGGAACATTCACTCTCATGCTGCACATAAGAACAACTGCATAAAATATTAATCACTGCAGATCCACATGTGAAATGTTACAAAAGAGAAAGTCAAAGAGGAAGGGGGAAAAGAATCACCATGGGGTGCCATACATTAGCATCAACAAACCACTTGTAATGGCTAAAGCAAAATGTGGTGGTCCAAGTCCCACATGCTAATAATTTTCAAACTTTGGTCATGGTTAAATAATGACCTAGTCACAGTGGGATGCCCTAATATAAAAGAAAGAGGCTCTGTCCTAATGGGGGAAGGAAAACAGTCTTACTGCCAATATGACAATTGAAATAAAAAACAAACCAAAATGTTACATTGAATCTGATGTGTTCCTAAAGCTGGTTATAAACGATAGCACTCTTCTTAGAATATACAAATGATGCTAGCTGTTCTTTTTAACCAGTCCATCTCATTCTCATTCATTCCATACAGCAGGTCAAAAAGGTTGATAGTATTATCCCCAATTTTAAAGGTAAACTTGCCACAGGTTTACAAGTGGGAATTTTGAGATTCAAGTCCTGGTTCAAGCAACTAACCCATAAGCTTTTAGCCAGTTAATGGAAGAGTTAGCTATACCTTCCTTTTTTGGTTCGTGAAGACTTAATATCATTTTGGCCCTATGATGATTATGTTTGCTTTAAATGGTATAGTCTATACCAAATATTACTATTTTTTAAGATTTTATTTATTCATTTGTAAGAGAGAGAGAGCACAAGCAGAGGAAGCAGCAGGCAAAGGGAGAGGCAGGAGCATCTGCTCAATGTGGGACTCGGTCCCAGCACCCAGGGATCATAACCTGATTCAAAAG
This sequence comes from Lontra canadensis, assembly GCF_010015895.1. Taxonomy (NCBI): domain Eukaryota; kingdom Metazoa; phylum Chordata; class Mammalia; order Carnivora; family Mustelidae; genus Lontra; species Lontra canadensis. The sequence continues at coordinate 11,231,997 of NW_022631056.1, read as the reverse complement.
CAGCCACTTAACTGACTGAGCCATCCAAGCGTCCCAAAATATTATTTTAAAGGGTCCACAAACACTCCTGAAGGAATGAGCAGTCAAATTACAATTAATCACTATTATACACTAACAATGTTTAAAAAAACAAGATTTACAGTAGAAATTAAACATGGTTGAAAAGGAAATTTGTTAGCATCAAATTTATTTATTACAACTATATATGTAATGTATATATTTCAAATATATATTACATTATGTATTTTTAGGTTCCAAAGTATTGATACATAAAAAGCCTTGAGATGACAATGATTATCTAAAAAAAAAAAAAAAAAAAAAAAAAAGAGAGAGAGAAAGGACTTTTAGGTCCTTTGTCAGTCTACAAATACATCCTAACCTCTGTTGATGTTGCAAAGGTGAGAGAAGAGTAAATAGAATGGTAAATAAAAAGAGTACTACATATAAGAGTATTACATATTCAAATATGCCTCTGTAGGCAGAGTAATGTAAACAAAAGTGAATTGAAGTTGGAAAGATAAGAGGGGGTGGGGTGGTGAAGAGAGATATTATTCAGGAGGTTTAAGTATCAGGTTAGTGACTGATAGCGGATGAGTGTGCTTTAGCAAGGGGAAATGGAATAAGAAGAGTTAGCTTCAGATCACAAAACTATCATATCCAAAGCTCCTTTACTGGAGTTTCAGCATCTTCTGTTCTGGGAATACAGGGCTCCTAGATTGTGGATCCTTAAAAAAAAAAAAAAAAAAAAAAAAAAAAAAAAAAGATCTTTAGCAGAAATGTTTCTTTATTTAAGTTAAAGGTTATGTTTGGATAAATTGGATCAAATATTGCTTTAGTTAATGGGATTAAGAAGAGAGATGAAGAATTCTCCAAATCAATCAGATAGCATTTAACAGCTCAACACGTATGTATCAGTGTAAAAACAATTAAAAAACTCACATTTAGTAGGCATTTGCTATTTGGAAAACACTGTTCTAAATGTTTCACCAGAATTAGGTCATTTAAATTCTAGTGTTATTTTTATTTTATTGAAAAGGTTAAATGACCTGCCTAAGGTTTAAATGTGAAAATAGAGAAAAAAAAAAAACAAATCCAACCTCAGGAATTCTGCCCTTCAATTATACTTTTAACCACTATACTCTCTACAGCCTTCCCTAGCCATGCCTTTTATACTTAGGTGGTATTTCCTTCTCTCAACCTACTTAACCATCTATGTAGAAGCTGCAGTGATAATCAATAAATGTATCCAGGTATTTAAAAAATAAAATAATTATTAGTACTTTGTGTAGGCAGAAGAAAAGATGGCTTAGGAGAAGTAGCGTGTCCAAATAAGAGAAGAAATTAAAGTTGGAGGATGTAGGCCTGAAATCATGACTAAGTGAAGCAAAGAGTAAATTTAACCAATATGAAAGGGAATATGTTTTCTTTACAACTGTTTAGAAACCAGTTCAAAGTTGGGGGAGAAGAAAGAAAGGTTAAGAAGAAAGAAGAAAGAAGAAAGGTTAAGAATTAAGAAGAAAGAAAGGTTTCTGTAATAAGAAAAAATCTATTAATACTGCAGTATACAGGGGTGAGTTATGATTGAATGGAAGATTTCATTGACTCAGTGTGGCACTGTTTATGAAGTTGAGAAATGTTTATTTCTCAAAGAGAGAAGCCAAGATTTTATAAACATACTTTCTGTACAGTTAAATAGTGTTTTATATATATATATATATAGAGAGAGAGAGAGAGAGAGAGAGACAGAGAGAGAGAGAGAAATTGAAACTCATGGCAAATTGTTTTAAGGGAAAGGAATTCCTATTTTAGGGGTTCAGGAATTAAAATCATTGAAAATGCAATTAGTATTTATTCATATTCTAGAATCCAGAAAATTACATTGAAATTTCATATTTGATTTCTATATTGGTATCAAAATACACTTTCTATGACATTAAATACATATAAGTTCAAACCACATGCAATTGCCTATTATATTCAACCAATTTGGTCTACAAAAAAAGATCATTTCATATATTAACATAAGTCACAAAGTGCTTGAAACACCACATAGTAGAGAAACATTCAGACATACGAATTAAAGTTAGACCATGGTTTGGTTTTACTGATTTCTTGATAATAAGAGAATTCTCAAAAAAGACTAATAGTGAAAACATAAGCTTGTAGCCTCAGCATGTTCAAATTATTTTAGCGCTTGTCACCAGGAAACCCTGTGTTTATGGACTGGAGCACAGTGGAAGCGTACCTCTCACATACATGCACTCAGGGAGTTGTTCCTGGTTTGTGGGCAGCTCTCCTCCACTCAAACACCCATGAATCTGGCAACTTCATCTTCAGTTCTGCTGCCACCAAGGCCTCATCACCATCTGGCCAGAAGGAGAGGTAAAAGATCATAGCATAACAAATGTACTTCTCAAAAACATTGGCTGGGAAGTGACACACGTCACAGTGGTTCACATTCTCTGGACAAGAACTAGGGAAGAAGCCACATTTAAATGGTAAAGAAATTGGAAGATACTATTTAGCTGAATGCCTTGGAAGAGAAAATCAGCCCTGCAAAGAAGCTAGAAGGATCTACTACACGCCTGTAAAAAAAATTACATGGTTTATCTATAATGTAGCGTATTTTTTAAATATCACCAAAAGTAAGTAAATGGGTCTCACTGAAAATTGTTAGAGTTTCCTTGTTCATAATACTATTTAATCTACCTCTTAAATCCCTAGTAGAACTGGTTCTCTCTTCAGCAATATGTGTGAGGGGGAATAATTAGCACTACCTTTTACCAATAAATTTCATTGGCTATATTGTAGTATGTAGAACTTTTAAAAATATGATTTAAAAACATTAAATACATATCATTTTATAAGGAAAGTGATTTTGAGACTATATGCCAAAGTCAGTACCTTTGAAATAGTATTTTTAGTTATTTATAATCACCATTTCATAGTAAACAGATTTAGATTCTTAAAGAAATAGATAACATAAAAATCTAGGTGTCAATCTAGGGGGTAAACTGAGAATAACAAATGATGAAAATTGAATCATAAAATACAATTCAACAGAAAAAGAAATGTGTAGTTAAAATCTTTCTTAAAACATTTTGTGTATTTATTTGAGGGAGAGAGCCTACAAGCAGGGAGAGAAGCAGAGGGAGAGGGAGAAACAGGCTCCCCACCGAGTCAGGAGCCTGGAAGCAGGGCTGGATCCCAGGACCCCAGGATCATAACCTGAGCCAAAGGCAGGCACCCAAACGACTGAGCCACCCAGGTGCCCCTAAAATTTTTTAATTAAAAACTGCTTTAGTCCTCATTCTGCTTTCTACCTTTACTCTTTGTAAGAGTACATACTTACATACTTCGGAAGAATGGTGATTTCATCCTCATTTTATATGTAAGTATGTAAGTACAGTGACAGACATTTCTGAACTTTTTTAATATTCTCATTTTGCAATCCCTGAGCTCTTCAAATTAGTCTAAATAATTTAACCCCTAGATGGCATTTCTCCTATAAAAATTTGCTGCGAGAAATATACACATGTATTCCAGCGTTAAGGGCAATCTTTTCCCTTCTTTCCTAGCATTGGTTATTGCTTTTGTTGCTTTTTGTTTTCTCATTCGCTTTGAACTAGAAGCCGTTGTTCTTATCGCTTGTGGTTAAGTTCCTTCTCCTCTGTTTACCCATCTCTCTTTTTCAACATTTCGTAGAGATGAGCCAACAGAAGGTATTGTTCCCATTTACAAAGAGCATCTGACAGAACTTGGGTGTTTCATATCCTGACACATCAAGTAACATCTATTTCATATCCTGACACATCAAGTAACATCAATCAAGAGAGTGGCAGAGAGGGGCGCCTGGGAGGCTCAGTTGTTAAGCATCTACCTTCAGCTCAGGTCATGATCCCAGGGTCCTGGGATGGAGACCCAGATGGGCCCCCCTGCTCAGTGGGAAGCCTGCTTCTCCCTTTCCCATACCCCCTACTTCTGTTCCATTTCTTGCTGTGTCTCTCTCTCTCTCTGTCAAAAAAAATGAATAAAATCTTTAAAAAAGAGAGAGAGAGAGAGAGTGGAAGAGAAGGCAGAGAGAAAAAGTACTAAAATCCTATTCTAAACTATGAGTGTATTGAAGACATAGATAAGAGTTGAGCTACTTTTTCTCTTGGACCCAGCATACTAGCTAGTATGCAGCAAGCAACATAATAAATGTAGGTAGAAAAGAATGAATTATTTGACTCTGGATAATTAATATTTGAGTCATAGCAGAATATGGGAAAGGAATTGACTCACGTAGAAATATTCTGACAACTCTTTTTTGTCAGATAAACCGTAGACATTTATATCACTGTGAAATATGTATAAAGAAAAATTATATTTTTACACCTTGAAATAATTAAGAAAGGTGATAAAAATTTCATAGCCTTTAAATAAGAAGCTATATATTCTAATAAGTGAATTTTGTAGATATGTCTTATTTAGCTAGAGTATACAAAAAGGACTCTATTAGAAATCTGGAACTATGTAGATTTCTTAACAAAATGTTTTCTTAATCCAGTAATATTTTTTACAAATGAATAAATTAAGTCAGCCATTGCTCATGTTTTTGGAGAAATATAAGATACATTTTTAGGAATTTTAATAATGATGGTTTTTAAAATTTGTCACGGAAATGAATTTAAGCACACACACACACACAAAATCACTAAGACATTAAGATACTGACCTTTATAAAGAGAGACCTAATTGGCTCATACTTATGGAAGTGTGTGTTGTGTGTATATGCTTTTAGTTACTATCTGAAAGACTTTTCAATCTGCTCATTATCCTATTATGATAGGGATTCTACCATATCCTAGCTCTGCTTCCCATTTTCTTGAGATATGCTTAGCACTCTGTCACACTAAGAATTCTCCCCTGATAAATGATAATGGAAGAAAAGTCATTTTTAGTAGTATTATACAAATCAAGTATTTTCCTTAAGAACTGTTATCATTAGCAAGAAATATTCTCCTGTTTCTTACCACTTGAAATAATTTCATTCTTTTTCACAGTCTTCATCAATTGAAAATCATTAATAAAATTAAGTTACTTTTTCCAGAAATCCCATTATAATAGAATGATCAATATTTAGTTAAAATATATAATAAATAAGAAAAGATATATACAATATATCTGTGTGTATATATGACAGCATATATACTTTAAGTACATTCTCAACACTCAAATCTTTTCACCTGTAAATCGGTTTTTTTGAAATGTTTTAAATATTCCACTTTTCCTTCCCCAAACCCATCAAAGTAGTGTAAATTACCTCACCCACAGATAACACTCACTATGAAAACAAGCTGCTAGAGGATATATATTGTTTAGTTAAGATCAATTTCCTCCATTCTCTCATATCACTTTTCTTCTTTTTTGTTTTGTTTTATTTTGTTTTGCAATTCATCTTAACAAAAGACTGTCTGCTAGTGGAGTTTGCAATATTAATAGAAATTAATTTCACGCTGAAAAGAAATCTTCTTTCACTGCAAATTGGTATGCTGCCAGTAATTTTTTCAATGGAATGAATGAACTATATCAGATGCACAATGCATTTATTCCTGCCTCAGCAGACTGGGATTTTTCTTTCTTCTCTATTTCTCTGTATGAAACGTAGATAAGCATGGCTGTAATAGGGTCCAGGCAAAAATTCAAGGTGTTTGCCAAAAACACATGTCTGTCCAACACACAGGGGAGATGATAGCCTTTATCTTTAAACTCCAAAAATTACCAGTGTTTTATTACAATCTTATTTCAACCTTATTCAATTATAATTGCATATTTAAAAAAAAATAATGAACCCAGCAATTACTCTTATTTCATAGCCTTAATTTGATATACCCAAAGAATGGTTGTAGGGTTTTATTTGGTTTGGTTTTGTCTTGTATTCTTTTGTAAAACAGATTAAACAATGCACTTCCAAAGCTTGAGTTAATTATTTACCAAAAGCAGTCTTTCCAGCCAATGATAGTCTTGGAAGGAGATTCATAATTTTTGGCTGCACTCTATTTTTTTATCCTCTACAATTCTTTGAGAAGGATGGTTTTAGTTCTGTACTGTGGATTATTGAAACTGCAGTCAAACAATTTTTGCCCCAGGCTTTGCAGCCAAAGGCAAACATCTAGAAGCTAAATTAGAAAGAAAATAACCCCATATCATAGGTAGATAATTAATCATTATGAATTTAAAAATAAAATTAAGGTATAAATGTAGGCATGCTACAAATACCTTTGTTAAATTAAATGAAAGATGATTGAACACATAAACTAGCATAAATGATAATAATGACAAAATAATATTTTTAAGCAGTTACTAAGGACGGACACTGTTCTGTATCCTCCGATAGACTTAATCTCAAAAACCACTTTATGAAGTAGACACAGTTACTATCTTCCTGGGGAAAGTGAGCACAGAGAGTTTAAGTAACATGTCTCAGGTCATGGCTTTTAATGAATTTGAACTAGGTAGTTTGATGAAATTTCGCCTCTATTTCAGCCACATTTCAAGTTTCCATGCTAAACCTACTGCGACAAAACTATGATCAGTGTGGACACTGGCAGGAGATGTTAAATTGATCAAGGAAGTTTGGGGGCAGGACTTTCTTTGTGGCTGCAGAGACTGTTTCAAGCATTTTTTTAGCTACCTATCTAGCTGTGGGTAGAGAAATGAATGTGACTAATATTGAAAACAGAGCTGGCTCATTCACAGAAGTTCTGTGGATATGACTACCGCCTTTCAATTTTGTTTTCTGTCTGTTACTAGCCCAGTATTGATGTGCATGGAAACGATAGGAGGTTATTGATAGCTACATAACGTAGAGGCATCTGTTAGTAAACTGCAGAGGGCATCTCATTTTGGATACAGAAAATGTTCCAGAAATTGTTTTATAGGGAATTTGTGCAAACAATGTAGATCGTCAATTTGTTGTACGTGATGGAATACGTTAGAATTATACCAGGCACCTATAAAGTTTTATGTGGCCACTTCGATGACTCCTAAAGTCTCCCAGGTAGGGATCTGATTCATGCCCACTCCTGTCCCCAGAAGTGGTGAAAGAACCTGAAGAACGAGATTAGGTGACAAGTATTAACATTGTCTCTGTGTATTGTCAGGATCACTTAGATGTAAGAATGACTTTTCCAGGGTTCTCCCAAAACAAACTGCCAGGAATAGGAGACTCTTGTACAGATATATCTTGACTGTATTGTAGCTACTCTCACTAGATATCCTACATTGCTTGTGTTATACAGGCATTCGAAAACAAGTATCAGCCAAAATGCTCACCATACCCAGAGATTTTAGGGCGCTCATCATGTAATGAAATGAAACTGCATATGATAGAAGGATGGCCAAGTTTATAGCTTGTGTAAGTCTTCCATAAGCTCTTGTCTGCTCTTTTGTTCTAATTTCAGAATGTCTTTTCTATATGTAAAATGTAATATTAAAGCCTTTTCGTAAAGACTGGGTTATATAGACTCAGCCCTCTTGCACAGTCTAGTACAGAACGTAAGTCAATTATGCTCAAGAACTATGTGAATATTTAGGCAGCCGGGAATCTGTTAGTTGAAAACTATATTCCTAACAATATTATGATGTCTTTGCTCTTTTTTGTCATGTTGACATTGGTCTTGATGGAAGTAAAAGAACGGGCACTTGCGGAATCAAAGCAGCAACTTTGAAAAGTCATTGAATTCTTCACCAACACTCACATAGCTGACAAATAAAATTTCAGTTTGGCTTAAAAATATTCTTGATGAAGCAGTAAATTTATTTATTTATTTATTTGTTCATTTATTTTTTAAAGATTTTATTTATTTTTTGACAGAGGGAGAGACTGCAAGAGAGGGAACACAAGCAGGGGGAGTGGGAGAGGGAGAAGAAGGCTTCCAGCCAAGCAAGGAGCCTGATGCAGGACTCGATCCCAGTACCCTGGGATCATGGCCTGAGCCAGGGGCAGATGCTTAACGACTGAGCCACCCAGGCAGCCCAATAAAATTTTTAAAATATTGACTCTTTTTTTGTTGTTTTTTAAAGATTTTGCTTATTTATTTGTCAGAGAGAAAGAGAGAGATAGAGCAGAAGCAGGGGGAGCAGCAGGAAGAAGGAGAGGGAGAAGCAGGCTCCCTGGTGAGCAGAGAGCCAGATAGAGACCTCCATCCCAGGACCTTGGAATCATGACCTGAGCAGAAGGCAGATGCTTTACTGATGGAGCCACCCAGGTGTCCCTAAATATTGACTCTTGAGTAAGCACCTTTTTAAATATTCTGTGTGATAAAATAAGAAAAAGCATACAGGAATTGTTTCTGAGGTATACTAAAACACAAAGTTTGTCTCAAGGAAAACAACTTGGGTAAATGAATTGTGAGCTGAACTAGCTGCCTTTTTTTTTTTTTTAAATGAAACACTGTTTTATTTCATGAATTGCTGTTAAACCATGTATATTGGGACTTGACAGCTACTTTGTCAAAAACAAAAGGAGTGAATCCACCTAGTGCTTTAAGTTAAAACCCAGCAATATTTATTCCAAGCATTTGGAATTTTGGAAATTTTGTCTTGACCACCATGAGATTAAGAATTTCTCATTTAAAGACGTTTTTCTTTTCTCTTTTTAACATTTTATTATTTTATTTGACATTTTATTCAATTCAATTCAATTTAAAATAACATATATAATTACCCATTTCTTTTACCCTCCACTCCCTACCTCTCACAACACCAATCTGTTCTCTGTATCTATGAGCTAAGTTATGGGGGTGGTGGTGTTTTTTTCTTTAGAATTCACTTAGCATAATGCTCTTGAGGTCCACCCATGTTGTCCTAAAAGGCAAGATCTTATTCTTTATAGCTGAATAATATTCCTCTGTATACATATACCACAATTTCTTTATCCATTTATCCAGTGATGGATACTTAGATTATTTCCATATTGGCTATTATAAATAATGTTTCAATGAACATGGAGATGCATATAGTTTTTCTTATTAGTATTTTTATTTTCTTTGAATAAATATACAGAAATGGTATGCTGGATTATATGGTAGTTTCATTTTTAATTTTTTGAAGACCCATCCACACTGTTTTCTGATAGTGGTTGCACCAATTTACATTCCCACCAACAGCGCACAAAGATTCCCTTTCCTCCAAGTCCTCACTAACATTTGTTATTTTTGCCTTTTTGAATAGCTTTTCTAACAGGTAAAAGGTGATATCTCCTTGTGATTTTGATTTGCATTTTTCTGACAAGTAATCTTTTAATCTGACAAGCATCTTTTCATGGACTTGTTAGCCATCTGTATGTCTTCATGGGAGAAATGTCTATTCGTATCGTCTGCCCATTTTTTAAAAATTGGATTTTTTTTCCATTGAGTTATATACGTACTTTATATATTTTGTATATTAGCCTGTTATCAGGTGTATAATTTATAATTTTTTTCCCATTCAGTAGTTTGCCTTTTCATTTTGTTGATGGTTTCCTTTACTGCGCAGATGCTTTTTAATTTAATGTAGTCCCACTTACTTATTCTTATACTCCAAGACTGATGTCAAGGAGTTTACTGCCTATTTTTCTTCTAGGAATTTTATAATTTCAGGTCTTACATTCAAGTATTTAATCTATTTTGAGTTAATCTTTGTGTACGATGTAAGATAGTGGTCCAGTTTCATTCCTTGGCATGTGGCTGTCCAATTTCCTGACATGATTAATTAAAAAAGACTATCCTTTTCTCAATACGTATTCTTTGCTCTTTTGTCATAAGTTAGTTGACCAGGTATGGGTGGATTTATTTCTGTGATCTCCATTTTGTTCCATTGATCTATATGTCATTTTTATGTCAATACCACACTGTTTTAATTACTATACCTTTTAATATAGTGTGAAATCAGGGAGCCTAATGTCTCCAGCTTCGCTCTTCTTTCCCAAGTTTGTTTTGGTTATTCAGGGTCTTCTGTGGTTCCAAGCAAATTTTAGGATTATTTGTTCTATTTCTGTGAAAAGAAAATCATCGAACTTTTGGTAGGGATTGAATTACATCTGCAGATTGCTTTGGGCAGTAAGACATTTTTAAAATACTAATTGTTCCAGGGTACCTAGGTGGCTCAGTCAGTTAAATGTCTGCCTTTGGCTCAGGTCATGAACCCAGGGTCATGGGATCAAGTCCCACCTCAGGCTCAGCACGGAGTCTGCTTCTCCCTCTGCCCCTCCTCCCTGCTTGTGCTCTTTCTCCCTCACAAAAATAAATAAATAAAATCATAAAAAAAAAAAAACCCACAAAATTTTAATTCTACCAATCCGTAAGCATGGAATATCTTTCAATTTATTTGTGTGGTCTTCAATTTCTTTCATTAATGTCTTATAGTTTTCAATATACAAGTTTTTCATCTCCTTGTTTAAATTTATTTATTATTTGATGTGATTGTGAACAGGATTGCTTTTTTTTTAAATTTTAAAGACATTTATTTATTCTAGAGAGAGAGAAGGAAAGGGGGGAGCGGGGAAGATAGAGAGGGAGAGAAAGAATATTCAAGCAGATTCGGCGCTGAATGGGAGCTCAACATGGGGCTTGATCCTAGCACCCTGATCTCATGACCTGAGCCAGAATCAAAAGGCAGCCACCAGACTGACTGAGCCATGCAGGCTCCCCAACAGGATTGCTTTCTTAAGTTCTCTTTCTTTTGTTATTATTGTGAAGAAACACAATAGATTTTTGTGTATTGATTTTGTATCCTGCAACTTTTGTTTATTAGTTCTAACAGTTTTTAATGACTCTTTTGGGTTTTCTATATATAATATAGTGCCATCTGTAAATAGCGATAGTTTTATTTCTTCCTTTCCAATTTAGATATCTTTTATTTATTTTTCTGACTTAATTGGTGTGGTGGACTTCCAATTCTATGTTGAATAATAGTAGTGAGAGTGGACATACTGGTCTTGCTCCTGATCTTTGAGGAAAAGCGTTTACCCTCCCATTATTGGGTATGATGTTAGCTGAGGACTTGCCATATATGGCTTTTATTATGTTGAGGTACGTTCCCTTTCTACCCACATGTTGAGAGTTTTTATCATAATGTATGCTGAACTTTGATGTTTGAAGTTTCTTCTGCATCTATTGAGAGCAGAAAGGCTGTAGGATTTTTTATCCTTCATTTTGTTAATGTGATGTATCATATTGATTGATTAGTGGATATTGAATCATCCCTGAAACCCTGGACTAAATCTCACTTGATCATGGTGTATGATCCTTGTCATTTTTTTTTTAATTTGTTTTTCTAATACTTTGCTGAGGAATTTTGCATCAATGTTCATTAGGGATACTGGACTATAATTTTTTTTCTGTGATACCCTTATATGATTTTGGTATTAGATTAGTACCAGTTTTGTAAAATGTATTTGGAAGAGCTCTCCACCCCTTATTTTTTGGAAGAGTTTGAGAAGGGTTGATATTAACTTTTCCTCGAACATTTAGAAGTTTTAGAAGGTTTAGAAGGTTTAGAACCGACTGGTTCTGGACTTATGTTTGTCAGGAGGTTTTTGATTACTGATTCCATCTCCTTAATAATAGTTAGCTTTTTCAGATTCTCTTTCATCATGATTTAATCTTGGCACATTGTATATTTCTAGGAATTTATCCATTTCTTCTAGGTTGTACAATTTGTTGGTCTATAATTGTTCATTGTGGTCCCTTATGATCTTTTGTATTTCTGGGGCATCAGTTGTAACATCTCCTCTTATATTTGTGATTTTACTCATTTGATTTCTCTTTTTCTTGATGAGTCTAGTTAAAAGCCTACTAATTCTGTTTATCTTTTCAAAGAACCAACTCTTAATTTCATTGATCTTTCCCATTGTCTTTTTAATCTTTTATTTATTTCTGATTTAATTTTTGTTTTCTTCCTTCTACTAACTTTGAGCTTCATTTGCTCTTCTTTTTCTAGTTCCTTACAGTGTACAGTTCGACTGTTTATTTGAGACTGTTCTTGAGGTAGGCATTTCTTGAGGTAGGCATTTATCTCTCTTAGAACTGCTTTTGCTGCATCCCATAAATTTTAGTATGTTACATTCCTATTTTCATTTGTCTGAAACTATTTTTTGCTTTCTCTTTTGATTTCTTCCTTGACCCACTGCTTGTTCAGCAGCAAGTTGGTTAATTTCTGCATATTTGTAAACTTTCCAGTTTTATTTATGCAATTAATTTCTGGTTTCAACTGTGATGGGCAGAAAAGATGCTTGATATGATTTCAGTACTCTTAAATTTACTAATAATTGTTTTATGGCCTATCTAACAGATCCATCTTAGATAATGTTCCATGGGCACTTGAAGAAAGTTTGCACTTTGTTGTTTTGTAATATAATGTTCCATTATATATCTATTAAATATCCATGTTCCGTTAAATATCTATTAAGCCTATCTAGTCTAATATATCTTTTAAGGCTGATGTTTCCTTATCAGTTTTCTGTGTGCACTATCTATACATTGATGTAAGTGGGGTATTAAAGTCCCCTTCTATTACTGTATTGCTGTCTATTTTTTTCCTTTAGGTTTGTTAATATTGCTTATGTACTATTTTTTTCCTTTAGGTTTATACATATTGCTTATGTACTTAGGTACTCCTATGTTGGATACATAAAATAAAGATCCCAATCAAAAGACAGAGTGGCAAGGAAAAAAAAAAAAGAAAAAAAAGGAAGAAGAGTGGCTAATGGATAAAAAAAAAAATAAGACCCATCTGTATATTGCTTATAAAATACACACTTTAGATATAAGGACAGACAGATTGAAAGTGTAGGTATGAAAACAAATGTTTCATGCAAATGGTAATCAAAAGTTTTTAAAAGGTAGAGTATTTATACTCATATCAGGCAAAATAGGCACGGGGGTGGGGGGAGGCTGTAATAATAGACAAAGTAGCATGCTATGCAAGATAAAGGGACTAATCCAATAAGAGGATATAACATTTATAAAGATTTAAAGACCTTTTCCTATGAGATTGGTGGTGATAATAACAAATACAATTTTACTTGGTATTTTATAACAAAACGTACCAACATTATAACTCAGTGAATCAATATTTTCCAAATGACAAATACATGATGTTATAAAGTCATATATAGTACCCATTCAATATAAAGTCATATAACATACCCATTCAAAGTACAAGATATATCAATGGATTTTATTAGAATACAGCATGAGAAATTCATAGCTGTGATTTCAAATTCCACATTGAAATTAACATAATAAGCAACTGCTCATTGAGTTTTGGTATAGTATCAACAAAGAATATTCATATTTATCTGAAAAGATTATCAAAATACTCTTTAGTTTTCCAATTATATATCTGCATGAGGCCATATTTTCTTCATATACTTCAATATAAACAACACATTGTAATACATTGATTATGGAAAAAATGTGAGAACCCGGATAGATTCTACTTAGCCTGAAGTTAAAGAAAATTGTAAAACTGTATAAAACTCTTCTCATATTTTTTTTTGGCTTTGGAAAACACAGTTACTTTTTATAAATATATTTTATATTAACATGTTATGGATTGCTACTGTTATTTTAAAAGTAATTAATAATATTTTATAATATTAATTTTAACTCCTAACAAGATAACATATAGAGAGACGATATTGCTATATGGGTATAAAGATAGAGATACAGATATAGATTTAGAAGTAGAGGTGGCTATAGAAACAGATACAAATATAGACAAAGATATGACTCAGACAAACAAAAGTTCTTCAAGATCCTCAATAATTTTAAGAATATACAGTCCTAAGATAATTATATTTGAGAAATGTGATATATTTATATATCTTCATGTATTGTGTCATATCTGTCTCCCACAATAAATTTACTTTTATTCAAAATTTTCCTACTAAAAGACATTTCCTAAAATAACAATACCATTGTATTGCATCTCCTTGGCTTTGTTTAAGCATTTACACTTTTCAGAATTTCATATTTTCATTTATATTTTTTGTTCATCTGTTTATTCTCTGTGTCTCCCCTTGAAATATAAGCCCCATTAGGATAAGAATTTTGTTTGTTCACCACTGTATCCCCCCAGTGTCTGAAACAGTGCTCAATTAATAACTGCTGCATGAGTCAATGAATGAATGAATGAAAATGAATAACATGGCAACATCCTCTCAAATATTTTATTTTATTGTACCCAGGATATTTTTTCCCTAGTTAAACATTTGATGATGTCACTTCAGGGATTAGAATTTTCATTGTTTCTCTGTCAGAGTCAAATGTTTTAACAAAACATCCGAAGACCTCCGTAACTCTCCAAACTTAGATCTCCATACCCCCTGTTTCATAATGTATGCTCTAGTAACTTGGAACTATGCATAGTCACCCAGATATCATATGGTTACTGGTTACAATTTCTTTCATTTATAAAGCTCATTTTATTATCCCCTAAACAAAAATGAATAAAACACGTATATGAATAGACAAATAATATTCCCCTTCCTTTAATAATATTAGCCATTATATAATTATTATTGAATAATTAACCTTTGATGTTTATTATGATATTTTAAAATCTCAGATCAAGAAGTCAAATAAAAGGTTCCAGTAGATAGTGAAAAGACTGAAAACAGTAAAGCTGTATGCCTGTGGTGTGGGTATGTACATGGAGAACTTGGGTGAGGATGCTACTTCTGTAATATATTCAGGAAAATTCCTCTTCCTTGAGATAATATGTCAGATGAGACCCTAATTACAAGAAGGAATCAAACATTTGGAAATCTAGGAGTAAACAGCAACTGCCAAGTCATTGATGTTGGAAAAGACTTGATATAATCTCACAAAATAAACAGTTCAAGATGACTGGAGCTAGTGAGCAGGGAGAAGGATGGCATGAATTACAGTCAAAAGCTAGACCAGGACTAGGTGGTATAATTGCATGCATACAACCTGAAAGGACTTTATTTATATTCTAATCACAGTTGGAAACCATGGGAGAGGTTTAAGGAAGAGAAAGACATAATATTCTTTACACATTAAAAAATTGGAGGGCCAGGTAAAAGCAATGCATTAACTATGTCACTTTATATAATGTACTTGTTTAAACTGAGCCCAAAGGATGTGGCCAGAATTATAGATTTCTCTTTTGTATGTTAAAGTATAATAAAACATGTATAATGAGTCTGCAAGCTTAATATAGTTGATATGAATAATATTCACTTACGAGAGCAACAATTCATAAATAAGTCTGTTAAATCTCTTCTGAAAACATTACAACAAGGTATGAAAAAAACACTACTAAATTCTAAACATGAAAACGTGAAACAGTGGGAATCAAGCTGTTTATAGGCTAACAATTTAGATAACTTTTGCATTTCCAAGGATGTTATACCTACTTTTAACATCTGTGTAGAAGCAATTTTTTGAAGAATTTTTTGTGGCCTCAGAAATAAAAATAGTTATATTTAGGATTCTAATAATATTGTATTTCCCAAACTCAAAGCAATTTAAATGAGAAATATGTGTGCTTTCATACATGAGGAGACATCACTGGCCTCCAGGGCGGTATACTTTTTCATTTCACTTATCACTGATGTTCACTATTATATCTTTGGACCAAGTGGCTTACACTAATCAAGAAGAAAACATTTGCTAAGTCCTCCTTGATAAGAGCTTTAGGGTCCCCTCTAATCTGCCGTCTTTTTTGACCTTTCACACTTTGGACTGGTTTTAGGAACTCTTAGCTGTTGTCACCACCAGTCAAGTGCCATCCTGAAGTGAGGTTTCCTGTGAGGTGTGCTATTCCACCCTGAGAAGACAGTGGTTTTATCTACTCTGGAGTTTCTACTACTGGGTATTCTCACTGACTTCCCCACTGCCATATTTATTTAGGGAAGATTTTGATACTCTTTGTTTAAGTTTTTGGAAATGTTCCCATTAACAAATCTATTCTTCCTTTTGGTTTTGTCTCTTATAGTTTGGGGAAGAAAACTCTGCTTAAACTTTTTATACAGCCACCTTATTGGTGCATTGTAAAAATTCCTTATATTTTGCTTAATCCAAGATTAACTTTTAATATTTTAATTTTTAATATTTTGTTTATTTATTTTATAAATATTATTTATTTTATAGATAATATATATTTATATATATTTATTAAAATTTATTTATTTATTTTTAATATTTTAATTTTAATATTAAAACCAAATTTGGGGGCTCTCACTGAAATATTTTGTTTCTCAAGAGTCTAGATCTAACATTCATTTCAAAATATTGCCTTGGCTACAAACTTAAAAACAAACAACAAAAAAGCTTCTGTGAAACAATTTTTTTGAATTCTATTGTAGATCCATTTTCTTGATATAAGAATAAAAGCCAATAATTCAATGGGTGTAGTACCTCAATCAACTTTGAATAATCAATAGTTACTAGGAACAAAATATAGTCATCAATAAATGAAAATAAGACCAGGCATTTACAAGGGTAAACTTGAAATCAGGAATCAGAAATAGAATGTCTAAAAATATGCAAATATTTTAGAGACCATCAATTGATATTTGAAAATACTTTGGAAATACAATAAAGAAAAACATTGACTATAGTATAAATCTCCACCAAATTAACAACTCAACACTTAAATAAATAAAAAAAATATTGTAGAAATTTATACTCTGTGTAGATTTTTCAAATATCACATTTTGTATTAGGAAATGCAAAGACTATAAAAATTGTTAAGGGAAAATGATAGGAATTCATATTCTGAGATTTAGTTTCTGCTAAAAGGAGAAAATTTCAAGGTTAATAATTTAATACATATTTTAAATATACACAATTACTTTTATATTAGAATAAAATACACAGAAAAATACATGAATAAAAATAATAATGAGCATTATAACTTCTATAATGCAATAAAGTATGATGAATCTTTTTATCATCAAAATTTTATATATTGCTAACTGCTTTATAGCCAGTAAGAGATCACCATTATGAACAGTTATAAAACTTGTCACTTTTTAATGCAGACAGTTCATTTTTACAGAAGCATCCATCAATTTCTTATTCTTCATAAAACTTTTTCCTTACCTTATGAATATTTCAGTTTTCATGATCTTTTATATACCAATTATAAATGTAAATGTTTTTGACAGAGGATATTATGTAAAACAGTACCCTATTAAAAACTCATATTTTTTAAAGAGGCCTTGACATTCAATACCAATAGCACAAAGTTTTTATAATATTCAATGTCACTAACATGTCATCTATCACTTAGATAATGAATATTTATTTGTATACATGGTCATGGATTCTATATATTTTCTTATGTATGTTATGTGTACTCTATGTAGAATTATTTCTATATTTGGAAGCCCATGATTTTTTTCTTTTAGTAAAAATTAACATAGAACATGCATATGCAAAGATATCATGTCTATTCTCCAATGTGAAATGTATATCAATCAGTTTTCATCCCCCCAATTTTTAAAATACCTCTTAGCTCCTCAAGGCTTGGAACAGTGTTTCTCAAAGAAAACTTTATCATAAGAATCACTTGAAATGCTTGTTAAAACAAAACATTCCTTGCCTTTATCTGAGACTTACTAAATAAGAATTTCTAGTGGAAGAGGAGGATCTGAGTTTCATAATAATTTATTTATTGTTACATGGAGCAAGGTTTGAGTACCATCGTCCTAAAGAATTAAATAATGTACTCCTTGTTAAGTAAACAAATCTCTTTATTTAGTCTCTAGCCTTAGGTCCTCAGGAAATCAACCCCATACTGCCCATGTACCGACTACTCAGCCTTACACAAGCTATACTGTTCCATAATTCTCATCTCTTGACAGATACTTGTGTTCTGTTCAAATTCCTCATTTGTTTCTTTGATGAGGTAAATGACTAAAAGGGATTCTTCCTGACAAAGTGAAGACCAGAATCTTTGTGTCTTGGTTACATGCTTTGAGGTATATATACTCTTCAGTTTATTAAAAACCAAAATAAAAATGAATGATGTGTACAGCATCGAGGGATTTTACAGAAAATCTTTCTTCATGCTTCTGAAAAATTTTGTTTCTTACTTGGTTACAAACTGGAAAGCATTCATTTAATGTCTTTTTAGAAGGATTTTCTGAAACATACTAAAATTAGATGTCAGGAGTATCTGGGTGGCTCAATCAAAAAGCATCTGACTCTTGATTTTGACTCAGGTCATGATCTCACGGTCCTTGGATGGAGCCCTATGTCAGGCTCCCCATTCAGTAGGGAGTCTGCTTCTCTCCCTCTCCCTCTGCCCCTCCCCCCTGTGCTCTCTCTCTCTCATGCTCTCTCTCTCTCTTTCCTTCTCTTCCTCTCTCTAAAAATATATAAATAAACTTTTAAAAATAAAAATAAAAAATAAAACTGGATGTCAGCTCTACTTATAGTTATGCTGGTTCTCTGAGTATGAAATCATAACCTTGAATTTGTTTATAAATCTTTAGTTTATCCTGATTGTTACTTTAAGTTGACCTATATGTATTAACTCTGGACTAAGATCATCTAATTTTTTATTAATTATTTTTATTAACATATAATGTATTATTTGCCCCAGGGGTATAGGTCTGTGAATCATCAGGCTTACATATTTCACAGCACTCACCAAAGCACGTACCCTCCCCAATGTCCATAACCAAGTCACCCTATCCCTACTCCCCCACCCCTTAGCAACTCTCTGTTTGTTTTGTGGGATTAAGACTCTCTTATGGTTTGTCTCCCTCCTGGTCCCATCTTGTTTCATTTTTTCCTTCTCTACCCCCCAAACCCCCCACTCTGCCTCTTGAATTTCTCTTATCAATAAGATCATCCAATTTTAAATGAATTTAAGGGTATTTGGTTGATTAGACTCAATAAATTTTTTAAAGTTAAAATTATAAATAAAAAATTCATATAATAAAAATAAGATGTTACATATATAAGTAAGAAAATAAAATCTGATTTAATTTCCTGTGAAAATATTTTTTATTAAGATAATGAACATGTACCATTAAATTGGTTTCAGGTATGCAATATAATGATTCAATAAATGTGTATATTGTGCAATGATCCCCACAATGAGCCTAGTTAACCATGCATCACTGTACATATATATGAAAATTTTTTCTTGTGAGAATTTTGAAGATCTAATCTCTAACTTTCAAATATGCAATATAAACACTATATTTGCAGTATTAATAACTATACAGTATTAACTGTAGTCACAATGCTATACCTTTTACCCCATGGCATTTTTTAAATAATTAGATGCTTATTCCTATAATAGAATTATTTTCAATATTTACTTTTCAGATATTTCTTAACATTGAATATTTGAATTTTATATAAGAATTTTGGTCCAGGGGCACCTGGGTGGCTCAGTGGGTTAAAGCCTCTGCCTTCGGCTCAGGTCATGATCCCAGGGTCCTGGGATCGAGCCCCACATCGGGCTCTCTGCTAGGCAGGGTGCCTGCTTTCCTTCCAATCTCTCTCTACCTCTCTCTCTGCCTACTTGTGATCTCTCTCTCTGTGTCAAATAAATAAATAAAATCTTAAAAAAAAAAGAATTTTGGTCCATAATATTTTACTGTTATTCAATATGTCATCATATGAAGAAATATTTTTCCAACGTTGTCTGCACTAATTTCAAGGTAAGAAGTTTAATTTGGCACTAGGTGATGGCATACATGGCAAGTACTTGTGTTTATAAAGAAATCCCACAAAACCAACAAATCTCCATCACTGAAATGCTCCAGAATGTGTAATTCCACACACACACACACAAAATCATCATGTTGACCTAAGTAATGTCAGTACCTTTGGGACATTTTTGAAAATACAGCAATATGTAAGAATCACAATATTATTGTTATTATTATTATTTTTTTTCATCTGATTCTGGACCAGAGTTGAAAGGTCAAATCAAGGATGTGTGGTGGAGGATCAGGAAGTTGGAGAATAATGAAAGTTGTGGGGCATGAAAACAAAACACTTCCAAGGGTTCAATCTGGAGAGAGAGGAAATATCAAAAAGCTACTGCAGAGGTGCCTGGGTGGCTCAGTTGGTTAAGCTTTTGCCTTCAGCTCAGGTTATGACTCCGAAGTCCCCAGATCCAGCCCTGCACTGGGCTCCATGCTTAGCAAGGACTCTGTTTCTCCCAATCCCTCGGCTTCTCCCCCTGCTAATGCTCACTCATTCTCAATTAAATAAATAAAATTGTCTAACAAAAAACAAAAAACAAACAAAAAAAAAATCCAAAAGGTGTTGCAAAACTTCTATGTTTTGCTTAACCTTAGACTGAATTATGGACATGGATGCTCAGTATTATGGAACCATTTTTATTTTCAGGGGTAAAAAAGCCAAGCTACTCACAATGTTTAAGCAGATAGGTGATGCTACTACATTTGTATTTTAAAGTAATCAATTAGGTTCAATGAGAAAAACTTTTTAAACATGTGTCAAAGTGTTTGTGGTTATCCCATGTAGAGAAATCTTATGGAAGTGGCTCTGATAAGAGATGATTCCATTTTGAAATGATAGGGGAGAATATGGTAGAGAATGCTAGACTGGGAAGAATCAAAAATCCAAAAGACTTTCTGACATTCCTAAAGTGGAACAAAGAAGATTCAAATATGCTAAATAAGAGTCTATCTATAATATCTATTTTTACCAGAAAAAAATTATTTGAATAATTCATAAAAAATCTCTATTTCTTCTTATGATACATTATGCAGTTTTTTTTTTAAAGGTTTTTTGGTGTTTTTTTTTTTTTTTTTTTCCTGGAATGATATAACTGCATTGATTTTCCTTCTGAAGTCTTAAGCCTATTGAATGATTAAATCATTCTAAAGCAACTCGAATATCAAAGCATCACAAGCTGTCTGGAAATTTTTTAAAAGACACATGAAACTAACAGTACAACCAACTTACAGCTATTTACTTCCTTATAGAGATCTAATTATTCATTTAAAAAGAAAATTTTAGCTAAATTTCTCAATATTTCCTTTTCCCCAAGTTATTTTAAGGTATAGCCAAAACTATGCACCATTATCTTATAAAACCTCATATTTAATTAAAAAATCATATCCTACAGAATATATGCATATAGATATTACAGAAGATGAAAAGGAAGGTCTGGTAGAATAGAACATTAAAAGGGAATTAAGAAAAAACATTGATTCCAATTAGAGGTGTATCTTTTTTCTTTTTAGATCCAAAGTTATTGGAGTGTTAAGCCCTTTAAAATTAGAAGTAGATCAGGGCAGATGTAAAACTCTTAGGCTTTAAAATTATTTGTGTATTAGTGTATCATAACCAGAAAAATCAAATGTATGAAAAGACATGAATTACACAAGACAGTAAATTTTCAAGAATTGAAAGAGCATTTGTTTTTAAAAATGTATGCAACATAACTTTTGTGAGGTTAAAAATGTCATAGAAATATTACTTCTCAGTAAGTAGATAATTTGATTTAATTTTTTTTATTTGAAATTTGAAGCTGCAAATATGGTTATAGTTTTGAATAATCATTATTCACCCATTATGAGGTGAATCATATCCTTCAAAAGAGATATGTTGAAATCCTAATCTACAGTATCATAAAATGTAACCTTATTCTGTGGCCTTATAAGTGACTTAAGGGTCTTTGTAAAGACCCTATTTAATCAAATTAAAATAAAATCATTAGGGTGATCCCTAAGCCAATATGACAGGTGTCCTTACAAAAGGGGGAAATTTAAAAGAATGAATAAACAAAAGCATAATTAGAACTATAAATACAGAGGACAAACTGATGGTTGCCAAAGGGGAGAGGGGTGGGCAGTTGGGCAAAATGGGTAAGGGAATGAGAGATACAGACCTCCAGTTACAGAAGGAGTAAGTCACCAGAATAAAAAACAGAGCATAAGGAATACAGTCAATGATACTATAATAGTGATCTAAGGAGACAGATGGTAGCTATACTCACGTCGAATATAGTGTAACATGTAAACTTGTCAAATCACTAAGTTATACACCTGCAAGGAAAGTAACGTTATGTGTCAACTATGCTCAGATAAAAACAGGGGGGCTGGGAATCAAGGAGGGGGTTTTGGACACAGAGATAGACCCGTCCCGAGAGAAGACTATGGAAAGAGGACACAGGGATAATGCTATGTGGAAGTGAAGGCGGAGACTGGAGAGACACATCTACAGGTCAAGGAGTGCCAAAGATGCGGAGTTAAAAACCGAAGGTAGGGTGCCTGGGTGGCTCAGTGGGTTAAGCCTCTGCCTTCAGTTCAGGTGTGATCTCAGGGTCCTGAGATCGAGCCCTGCATTGGGCTCTCTGCTCAGCAGGGAGTCTTCTTCCCTCTCTCTCTCTGCCTGCCTCTCTGCCTACTTGTGATTTCTCTCTCTGCCAAATAAATAAACAAAATCTTAAAAAACAGAACAAAACAAAACAAAAAAAACCCAGAAGCTAGAAGAGAGGCTTGGAACAGATATCAATTCCTTTGAACCATTCAGTTTTGGGTACTTGATGATATAGCAAATCCAGGAAACTAGTACATCATTTGAGTAAATAAATTTGCTTCAGAATATTGACAGATTGAAGAAACACTTTCTTAACACTCATGTGATTATTTCATACTAATTGAAAATCATTATTTAAAATACCATTAATTACAGAAAATATTATTATAAAATATAGCCATCTGACCACCAGTCAAAGCTTTAACCATATACTTAGCATCATGGAGAAGGTATTAGAATTTGAATTCATTCTTGCTTTATTACAAAAAGAATTAGACTACTTCTAAAGAATTACACTAAGAACTTAATTGTGTTTGAGCTAGCATTTGAACTTTAAGCTCTTTGACTATACTCAAGCCACTTGGGAATCTTTTTCAAAAACTAACCCTGCATCTGACATGTTATATTTAGTAAATAGTTGTTCAGTGTATCAAAGGCAGATACAAGCAAGGATAAAAATAGGTCATTCTCAAGTTTTAAAAAGGAGAATACTAAAATATAGTTAAGTCTTTCTCTCTTTTGAGTTATATAAGAAACAGATACATAAAGCAGATCTGCTAAGTAACTGTTTCCAGAAATTACAGTTCTGGTCTTTAAAAAAATATTTCTACAAAGCTATGTTTTATGACAAAATCTGATACTTTTCGTACGTTTGGAAAGGTTGTAGTCAGTGTTTTCTGTACAACATAAAAAAAAATGTATACTGAATGAAGAAACAATAAGCAAGTTGTTCCTTAGAATTTTCTCTTCCTCAATGTATTTTCTCTGAGGTCCCTCGAATTCTTTGGAAAATTCATGATCCCAAACATGTGGTCAAACCTCACTTATTTAAAAAAAAAAAAAAAAAGCAAATGAACATGTCTTACCCTACAAAAAGATTAGTACTAAAGAATTATAAGCACCCCCCCCAAAAAAGTCAAAACAAGTATGGGTTACCATGAACTGTTATTGTAATCAAATAGTCCATCTCAAACAATTACTAAAAGTAACTAGTAATAGAAAAACTAACATTCCTATTAACTTAAAATTAAGAACAACTTAAGACCTTTCTGAATTGACTCAAATACTTATACAACAGTGAGAATTCTCACTGCATGCATAGGGAGATTTCCGCTGGGTAGAATTTTGAGTGAGGTTCCAGGTTGGGTGGATATGAGCCGTAGGTATACAGCGGCTAAGTCAGACACTGTGATGGGCTGTGCAGGTCAGCATTCATGGATGGATTTGTTACCTCAGCCACCAGAAATGTGGTCAACCCGCTTAGAGATTCCTTCAGAGCAAGAGCTGCCTTATCCAAGGCCACGCCCCTTCCCAGGGCTGTCATACCCAAAATCCTTCAGGCAGGGCTTGAAAAGCCCAGTCATGGGGAGCACAATGAGAAAACATTACAAAAGGTAATTCTTCCTTCAGAGCTCCCTGTGCTGTTGTCTGAATTTGCCACTGGGCCTTCAGTGCAATTTAATTTTGCTTTCTGCCCAATTCTGCTTCTTCCCCTTCCTTTTCCAAGTGTGGATCACAGGGAAACTAATAAAAATCCTGCATGCTAAAACCCATGGCAGAATCTGCTTTTTAGGGAATGCAATCTGAGATGGTTTTGGAAAGCAGACACTCAGAATGATTCTGGGATTGAATTTCTTGGAGTCCTGCTGGGAATAAGGTGCCTTCACTGGTTCTATCATTAGATCAGGAACATAGAGAGTTCCTGACATACATGGCAGACTAATTGTTAAATTGTACCAGTGGAGAATTGGGATGAAAAGAATGAATTAGCTGGTGCAATGTGTAAGATATTTGAGAAACATAAGAGAAATAGTAATCATGAGTACAAGGGGATTAGGTAGCTGTTATTAAACTTTACTAAACTCAAATGGGACTCTGTAAAATAACAAAATGTCAAGAAAAATTGATCACCTGAAAGGAAAGGTAAAAGCCAGAGAGACTCTACAGCAGCACGTATTTCTGTAAAAATTAAAAAACAAAAACAAAAACAAAAAAAGACAACAACAACAACAACAAAAACTACACTTATCAGCTTAGCAAAGCTCCAAATAAGATTACACTCTTACCTAACACAGGTCTTCTATGTCAAGTTCAGGACCCTGATTGGAAAAGAATATGATGCTGATATAGAATAGAGACATTTGTGTTGATGCCCCTGAAAATCTTCTTTTATTCATTTTTTAATTTAAATTCAATTAATTAATGTATATTGTTAGTTTCAGATGTAGGGTTCAATGATTTCATCACGCTTATGTAACACCCAGTGCCCATTACATCATGTGCCCTTCCTAAGATCCATCACTCAGTTACCCCATCCCTCCACTCACCTCCCCCTCCCCTCAGTTTTGTTTCCTATGTGGTTTCTCTCCCACTCTGATTTTGTCTTGTTTTAATTTTTCCACCCTTCCCCTGTACTTCTCTGTTTTGTTTCTTAAATTCCAAACATGAGTGAAATCATATGATAATTGTCTTTCTCTTTTCTTATTTTGCTTAGCATAATATCCTTTCATTCCATCCACGTTATTGCAAATGGCAAGATTTCATTTTTTTGGTGGTGCCCCTAAAAATCTTGAATTCCTAGATTCTCTGCCTTCCCTGGGCTTGCAGAAGTTCCCAATATCTTCCTAATGGGAGCTAGTACCCACCTACTCACCCACCCCCACCCCACCTTCCTTGAAAATCATTCAGAAAATTCCCTTGAAATTAACCAGTGTCCTCCTTATAATCTGCTCTAAACTCCTCTCATAACCTCTATGCTTATAATATAGGATTAAGTAGCAACAGATTTACCTTGGGACATGCTTGGTCTAATGAAAGAAGAAAGAGTTCATATATTAAAAGATCTCTAAGACTTAGCCAGAAAAAAAAAAATCAAAAAGAGCAAGTAGGATAGGTATGGGATGGGTTTCTGGAGGTCCTTGATCAAGGGAAGAAACTCAAAAAGAAAGTAGAATAAGAGAGATAATTCAGGAGCACTTCCTTTTAATGTGGGATATAACACTGTCAAGAATTCCAGGAAGTGATGTAAATTTGCTTCTGGGATATCTCCTAGAAGTGTCAGTGTGATTTTTACCAAACATTAAAGAAGAGTTAATATCTATTCTTCTCAAATTGTTCCAAAAACATGGAAGGGTGGTGGTCCGTGTTAAATTGAAATGCAAGATTGCCATAATATGAAGAAGATGAACGTATTAAAGGTATCAAAGAAGTCAGAAGGCTAGAGTAGCTATACCATGTAAGGCTGGAAAACAACCAAATTATCATGTTCCACAGATAGTCGGGAGGACAGGCCATGTGTAAAGGCCATTACAAATGCACCAAGGAGAAGGGTAGCAGCATTGCCAGAGGCTCTGTGGTGGCTTTTCTCTGCACACTGAGGATGGTCTCAGAAGAGGGGGTTACAGAACTTGTCTCACTGACAGGCAAACAGAAGTGGTTTATAGGACTCCAGAACAATGAGGCCAGAAGGCAGCAGTTAGAAGCCAATTGAATGTAATTATCTTAATGAGGTCAGGGAGGTAGTCAAGAGGCCTGATCAGCAAATGGAAATGGATAACTGAAAACATGTTCAGAGGCACAAAATAGACAGACATCCAGCAAAGTGAATGAAAAGACACTGATAACATTTGCTTCAGTAAAAACCCATAGTCTCTTCTCCAGTTTTCAGACCTGAGCTGGTTTTAATCTGGAATCCACTGAAGTAGAGCTCATGTCCCTAAAAGCAAGGACAACACAGTAGATGATAAGTGTACATGGAAACTACTATCCTGATTATCATGGAAATGGAATTACCGCCATTTCATGAAGGAATTATACATTGGAGAAAGGGAATATCCAAACATTTTTGAGGATTGTTGGCCTGAGGTGACACTGATACCCAGAGTTCCCTAAGTATCATGTCAGCATTATGTTTGAAGTGACCAGCATTGATTCTGAAAGGAATAAGATATATTTCAAGTATGGGTTTGTCTTTCTGCTCACAGAGCCTTAGTCAATACCAGAAATCAAAGGGATTATGAAGTTTTGATCCATCAGCATGGGATTCCTTGTATTATCACCTCAAAGAAGGGAAACCAGTCTACAGAAAAGAAAGTGTCAGTGGAGCCCATGACCAGGGTATCCACTGCTTCTTGGAAATTACAAAATCATTGACTTCTAACAAGTGGCTAGTACTGATAAACACCAAATTTCCCTAAAATAGTCAACAAGTCATTAGGAAATATCCTAATGCACCTAAACATAAAAGTATAAGATTCACATTCATTTGTCATTAAACATCATAAAAAGACCTGTGCATTTTGACTAAGACCATAACTGGACTACAGATCAACTTTGAAATGAATTGCCTTTTTTTCAAGTGATGACTAACCCTATAGACGTTGCCTAATTTTATGGATTTGCACATGTTTCCTGATTAGGTTTCAGTGCCCTCACTTTCTTTTTTTTTTTTTTTTTAATATTTTATTTATTTATTTGACAGACAGAGATCACAAGTAGGCAGAGAGAGGGGGAAGCAGGCTCCCCAATGAGCAGAGAGCCTGATGTGGGGCTCGATCCCAGGACCCTGAGATCATGACCTGAGCTGAAGGCAGAGGCTTTAACCCACTGAATCACCCAGGTGCCCCCAGTGCCCTCACTTTCTATCTGATGTACAGCACTGAGCATGCCCAAGCCTAGCATGAAGTCAAGTTGAGCCCCACTTGATAGGCAAACAGTAGTCGTTATGCCCTAGCCCAAATTTACTTTGTTTCACCACTCAGATTCCTTCAGTCAATGAATATAATATAATATTGAGGAAGCTTGTTAGATCATGAGAAATGAGACAAAAAAATTAAGAAAACTTTAGTTTTCTAGTTTTTCTAAAGAAAACTTTAGTCTAAGAAAACTTTAGTCCAGAATATTAACATCTATATAATAGGAATTTTAAGGAAAGAGAAAGGTAAAAAAGGGGATAAAAAATAATGGCATAAAATTCCTCAAACAGATGCTGATAAGATAATTAAATAACAAACAAAACAAACTGAGGGTTTTGGAAAGGAGGGGGGGAAAGGGTTGGGTAAGGCTGGTGGTGGCTATTATGGAGGGCACATATTTCATGGAGCACTAAGTGTGCTGCATAAACAATGAGTTTTGGAACACTGAAAAGAAATAAAATAAAATGGAAAAAAAATAAAAACAAACAAAACAAAAACAGGTCCCTTCATAAAACTCTTAAGACCTTCCAGAGATAAGAAATGAAAGGAAACGATATTAATTATTTGGCCATTAATACAGAAAATGGCCAAGGCTACACAATGATATTTGTCAGAATTTTCATCAATTCTAAATCCCAAAAATAATGAGAACAATTATTAATAAAGACGATCTTCAAACTAGCATTTAATAGCAAGCCAAGCAAATATTCTAGTGGGGGAGGAGAATACAGATACACAAAAATTTAGGGTGTTTCTAAAAAGAATCATTTTATTTGGCCTCTGGATATCTCAGTCAGTTAAGCATCTGACTTTTGGTTTCAGCTCAGGTTGTGATCTCACGGGTCCTGAGATCAAGCACCACTATGGGCTCCTGGCTCACGGGAGAATCTGCTTGAGGATTCCCTCCCTCTGCTCCTATCCCCTTTACTTGGTCTCTTTCTCAAATAAATAAGTAACTCTTAAGGGAAAAAAAAAAAAAAATCTTTGATAAATTCCAGAAAACCAAAAGACTAAAATAAAAAGAAAGATATAAGAGATAGAAAGTATTGGAAGTAATTCAAAAGTGAAAAACAATAACAACAAGAATGCACCAGGATGGCAGCCATGTAGCAGTCTAAGAAGCAATCAATCCAATGTGGAATAGAAAGTCAAAGGGTTCTGAGAAGAATGTCTTTAATAATATAGCACATTTTATTACCCAAATTGTATGATTAATGTGGTAAAAGCAGTGCTTCTCTAGTGAATGGCAAGGGAGGAAAACAATCCCAAAAGAGACAGGAAAAAGCTAAACAAAGCCATAGTCCGAATGCAAAATAAATTAAGATATGAAATGATTTTGAGTAATTGGTGGAATAAATGAAACAAAAAAAGGACTTCCTTTTAAGACACTCTTCAAGTACCCTAAATTTACTGACATTTTTCTTTCTAGGAGTCTGGTCACAGCACTTGCTCCCTAGTGTATGATACTTATATTACATAAGATTTGAAACATTTTATAACGTATAGTCACTGTGTAGGTTTCCTCTGGTTGCTTGTAAGGAATTGTCACAAATAACAAATTACTTGTAATTTGTTACAAGCAACCACACAGTTTCCTATGGCTAAAACAATAGGATTAAAACAACAGACCTATTCCTGTGGCTTTAAATAGCAGACATGAGTTCTGTCCTGTCCTAAGGGCCAGAAGTCTGAAATCAAGGTGTTGACGGGGCCACACTCCCTCCAGAGGCTTTAAGGGAGAATCCTCCCTTGATTCCCCTAGTTTCTGGTAATTGTTGACATTCCTTGTTATGGCTACGTGTCACTTGAAACTCTGCTCCCATCCTCACATAGCCCTCTTTGTGTTTCTATCCAATTTTCCCCTGCTTCTCTTTCACAAAGATACATGACTGCATTTAGACACACCCAGATAACCCAATTTAAGCCTCCTCTCGGCTTTATCTTCATCACATGTTTTGATGTATAAGGGAATGTGCACTCGTTTTACGTATATGATAATGTTCACAGGTTTCCAAGATTAGGAAATGAATGCATCTCTGGAGGGACACTTCCTCTGCCCTCCACACTCTACAACAACAGCAACAAAAATGACTGATGGGGAAGAGATGGAAGAAATTCTGTATCCTACTTTACTCATCTTTTATTAGAAGTTCTGCTTAAAGTTACTGGAACAAGAAATGGAGGTTTAATTATATTTAAAGTCATAAAAGTAAGTACTAGAATAGCTTAAAGGAAAATATAATTAGAAAATTTAGAGAAAGGATGTGATGAGCCCATGGGAATAATGGACGAGGCTAAAACTTTCAGCACTTTATAAAGGGGAGTCAATGGTTTCAATATTCTAGCTAGATAAAAAGTTAAATGTCCATTGTTGAACATTAGAAAACAACTACAAAAGACATAAACATAAGAATAGAATAAAGTGATTTTGGTAGTAGGGTAGTAGGGTTGAGTGGAATAAGACCCTTACATTTCTCCTTTTTTATATTGATATTCTAAAAAACCATGGTGAATGTCTGAATATGGATAAAAAAGTCTTTTACACTAATGTTTAAAGTAATTTCATTCTTAATAACAAAAAACAGAAGACAAATAGAAATAACCCCTTTACATTTCTTTCAATGACACTTGCTCATTTGGCCATCAGCTTATGTTCATAAATTTAAATGTACAAAACCATGTTCCTCTTACAGAGAAATAAATAAATAAATATACTTACTCAAAAGCCTTGTGTTTCTTTTCTTTTTTTCTTTCTTCTTTTTTCTTAATCCCAGGGAAACTGGCTTTAAGAAAAAAATGAAAATTATATTCACGACATCATCTTCCTACTGACTGAGTTTCTTTACTTATAACTAGTAAGTTAATCCCTCTCGAGATCCTGTTTTTCTCTGTTAGAGGAATGTTGGCTTCTCAACATAAAAATCTGACAGACTTGATCTAATTCATAACACCTTATGCATAACATTCTTATGCATCTGTGTCAGCCATCATTTTGTTTGATAAATTAATTATACATGACTATTAATTAATGACTGACAATCTCAGCTCTGAAATATTAGTAACAATGACATTGTTCTGATATTCATTATTAAGAAAATACACTTTGAATCTTTGCCTCTGAAATTTATCATACAGATAGGAATGAAATGGCACATTATGGGTTCTCACAAGTTACCATTTTTAATGTTTCATCTAATGTAGTTGGGCTTTAAGAGAACAATTCAGTGTCTAATCCCAAGAGTTTTGAGAAATAGAATATGTGAATCTTATTTGTTTTATGAAATTCTTATAACAGAACTTGAGCAACATTTTAATTAAACTCGGGCTTCATCACTAGACTTTGTTTATTTTAGATAGCTCTAGCTTTACACAACTTATGTCAGGGCTGAAATGTTACACTTTAGCTGGTTCAGCCTATAAAGCTCTTGAGAATACTGCCAAGTGTCTACAGTTATGTATCACTCTACTAAAATGAATGTATATGGAGTATTATATTCAGTTCTTTAGTCAGAAGGCCAATGAAAGTATGGTGCTCAGCAAAAACGGTCCATGGCATGGTGTTTGTACATGGCGTGTGTGTGTATGTGTGTGTGTGTGTGTGTGTGTGTGTGATATTTTGAAGAGATAAACAAATGATGAAGAGGACTGTCACTAGGAGAATGCTAGGGGATTTTACTAGAATCAGAATAAATTGAATGCCATAAAATGCTGACCAGCAACAAAAATTCTCTCAAATGTGACAATCATCAGTTGGAAAATTGAAATTTTGTAACTGCAAATTCTTTAAAGACAGAGTACCGAGTACCAACTTCATCCCTTGGCTCATGGAAAAGTTGTATAAAAGGACAATGAAGACCATATATAGTTTTAAAATACTGCTTTGAGTTTCTCATTTCTTTGAGAAATGAGAGAAAATTTGAGAGAATTTCTCTAATTGTCATCATCCTCTTTGAGGCATTTAATGGTTTGTCATCCATGGAAAATTTAATGAATACAGTAATTCAAATACAGAATCCCCATTTCTAGGGGAGTGAGATTAGGATTCAATAGATAGGAATTTGGATCAGATGTCAGATGTCCTATAACTAGGCTTCCCTTAAGCCCTAAAGTATACATAATGAAGAAGTCCTAATTCTGCAGGGATGGCAAATTTGAGAGAGAATGTGATGAACTTGACCTCATGAATTTGCAATGCTTATAGAAATGGAATAGGAGCTTGGAAGAGGGATTGAGAATAAAGGTGTATAATGTTTTATAAATAAAAAGTCCAGTGCTATGAAGATCACCATCATTTGATGGTTCTTCTTACCATCAAATGTGTATCACTGAATAGAATTACCATTACAATCTGGATTTTTAAAGCAGATTGAACTCATGTTGATGGTTTAGATGAGTGACCTAATTGACCATTGCCTTTTAAGATATTTATTAATTAAGGTATAAAAACAGTTGTTGCATTGCTTCTTATTACCTGATTTGGTTATTCTGACCAAATCATATCCCATTCAATATAAAAGCTACAGAAATTCATGTTTTCATAATTTCGTTTTTAATTCTTGCTCTCTAGTAGCTACTTCTTTTCTGAAAGCAAGCACACTTATACCTGTCCTGTAATACCTTCATTCTTGTCACCTCCTTGAGCTACCATTGTACCACTCTCAATAAGATTTTCAAATGTGTATATAATGTTTATCTCCATTTTTTGTCTTTTGGTGACACATTTCTGAATACCTAGGGACTTAACTATCTCTCTTATTACTTTGAGGACTAGACTTGCAAGATGGCTAACTAAGAACTGTCATGTCGGTAAATCTAGTAACATTTCCACAGTCTCATTCTCCACAATATTTGTCATTTTTTATTTCTACTGTCCAGCTTATTCTGGGTACTTTGTTCCCTTGGCTTCTATGTTACCTCATATTTATGTTTGCTTTCCTATCTCTGGAGTCACTAATTTTTGGCTCTCTTTCCTCTGCTCACATTCTAAATGCAAATGTCTTCCCAAATTCTTTTTTTTTAAGATTTGATTTATTTATTTGAGACGGAGAAACACAAAAAGGAGAGGGGCAAAGGGGGAGGAAAAGAAAGAAAGAGAATCCTAAACAGACTCCACACTGAGAGTTCAGAGCCCAACCTGGGGCTCAATCTCACGACCCTGAGAACATGGCCTGAGCTGAAGGCAACAGTTGGATGCTTAACCGACTGAGCCACCCGGCGCCCCTCTTCCCGAATTCTGACCTTTATCCTTTTCTCCATGTTACACCACCACCTTTGATCATTCATTCCATAGAGGAGCTTGTAGAGTCATTAACAGTCAAACCTAAATGTGTGATTCCCCAACATACATCTTGTTCTCAGTCTATGTCCTTTTGCATTAATAGACATATCCTAGGATGTTTTAGTTCTATTTGCTTATTTGCCACAGAATCCTTTGTCATTCATTTTGTCCACTCAACATCTAAATCTAAGTGTTTGAAGAATTCCCCAACTAATGAAATAGACCTAGTCTCATGTAGAAGCCAAATATACTGAATCCTTGCCTCCCCAGTCCTTGATGGCTAAAGTACTGACACATAAATTTTTGCTAATCATACATTAAGTCTAAAACAGAAACTAGCAACATAAAGAAGGAACATAATAAAGTGTCATCTGGTGACAGGTGTCTGGAATGACTGTAGCTAAATCCAGAGGCCAATCTTAGCAATGGTTGCATTACTACAGGCAGTTTCTATGACTTGGTATCAGCCATTTCCTTGTGGCAAACTGGCATCATCTGGTTCCCAGAGGTGGGAGAAGTTGTGCCTTTTGTTGACCAGATCTGCATGCTGATTTGAAAACTGTTTCTGGATGTGTGACCTCCAAGGTCTTACAAGCTTTCCATTATCTTTCCAACAAATTTGTTTTCCAGAATCAGTTATCCAGAATTAGTTCCTCTTTTTTCTACTATGAACTCTTAGAATTAGGTCTACCTATGTCAGCAGGTGGGGCCTCAACATTTTATATTATTTATAAATTACTTTGCTTTATTCATTTATAATGCAAATTCATGTTCTCTGGATGTCTATTCAAACTGCAATCCATTATTGGTTTTGCTTATTTTGTGTGACTTCCTCTCCAGTCATCCATTTTTTTTATTCTGTAATACTCCATAGTTGGGAGAAAAATAAAACAGCTGCAATTACACGGTGTCTTTTCCTTCTCTCCTACTGTAGTCACTCCACAGGCATCATTTGCTACGCTAATTTTCATCCCGTCTTGGTTGGTCATCATTATTGACTTAGAATAGTGCTGTGGTCTGTAATATATCTCTGCCACAAAAATCATTCTTCTTCGTTAAATCCTCTGCACCCACAGCTGCCTCCTGAGCTTCCCTCTCCACCAAGCTGCAGACGCTGCATTTTCTCTGATTGTATTTGTGGCACAGTCATGCATGCTTCTTGGGTACAAAATCCTTCTAAACCAATAAATCAAATCAATAAATAAGTCAATAAATCTCTTTTGCTTTACAAACATCATCAATCTTCAGTGAATTAATCACTAGTGCTTGTCCCTACCTTTTGGAACCTTTGAAATGATTTCATCTACTATTAGAGGTTCTTTTGGTCCTGTGTTAATGCTTACATTAGATAACATGCTTGACCTTGTACAAGATCCAGAGACATTTGACCTTAGGAGTCAATTACAATGAACTCTGTTTTTCCTAAGAGATTTCCACAGGGAATAAAGTATGTTGAAGAAAGTAGTTTAAACAAAACTCATATATATATATATATATATATATATATATATATACACACACACACACATACACAAAACTCATATATATACACACATATGTGTGTGTGTGTGTATATATATATAATTATTGGTATATTTATATTATATATGTTTGTATGTGTGTATATATATGTAATATCAAATATTTAAATTGTGATTTTTATATATACAGTTAATTTCCCAAGAATTAAATTTCACATTTTATACCTATGGTAAAATGTATGGTTAATCCCATTCTTTTTGTAATCTTACTAAATTAATAGAGTAGAGTAGAAGTCAGTATAAAACTCCCCATCTTATATATTAATCAAGAAAAGAAATTCAATGTTTCAACTACTTAATGGTCCCAAAAGTTTATTCTAGTTGAACTGAAAACCCTTATTTTCATCTCTGACCTCCAGTCCATCCTTCTCCCCTCTCCCTACACACACACTTATTCTCTGCCACCTCTGCTCTATTTCATGCCCTCAGATGGGTTCCTACAAATCACATCACCCAAGCTTTCTTGTCCTCTGGCATCCAATTGGATTTCCCCAAAGGGAGGCTCAGACAAAATATCTGAGGGTATGAGGGCAGAGTTCAGAATATTTCATCTCCCTTCCCTCCCTTCATCTCCCTTCCCTCCCTCCATCAGCCCTTTCCCACTTCCTCTCTCTCTCTCTCTCTCTTTTCTTTTGTTTTGTTTTTTGTTTTTGTTTTTGTTTCTCTTGCAGTGGTCACATTTCTCTAAATTGTACCATAGCTCCTGTCAACCTACTGTAACTCCATGATCTAGCTCTTAACCAGTTCTGGTGACAGAGTTTTCTCTCCTTGCCCCTTCAGTCTTGCAGGTGACTTCTTGTTACTACTAGTTTGTGGATGCCTTTTGAGTTGTATGTAGGGTTATATTAAATAGAAAGATAGAAAAGAATATAAATAGATGATGATAGATAGATAGATAGATAGAAAATAGATAGATAATAGAAAATAGATATAGAGATAGATAAAGAAATGTTATTTTATTAACTTATCAAAATCATAGCCAAGTGTGCTAAGGGTGTTTCTTGCCAGGGCTTTCATTGCTACAGACTGTACTTATTTTAAGAAACAGAGGAGGATTTAAAAAAAATACTCAAAGGTTTAATATTTGGTCATGCTCTCAAGGTCTCAATGACTATTAATTCAGCTCCCAGAAATTCCTGCCTGGCTGAGTAATTCACCTCTTTCACCATGACTGTGTGTAATCTACGAATTATTTCTTAGAATATCCTCAGTCTTCTCTTAATTTTTGTGTCCATAATATTCCTTCCCTGCTCTGTGACCTGCTTCTGATTTCCCAGTTGTCTATGATTGGCAAATGCACTCAAAATTTCTTCTAAGAGATATTGATTGGCTCCTGCCTTGTGGAGTACAATTTCTCTAGCAAGCAACATTTTTCACCTCTCCCACAAAAGTCTGAAACCACGGTCACCAAACTAAGGGTTTTTCTTATTCTGTAGCTCTTAGCTTTCTAGGCTGTGTCACAAGAATTTTAACTTACTTACCTTATCATAAAGTTTATCTGCTTCAAACAGTGCTCTAATTCTTGAAAAGATTTGACAATGCAAAATTACTTTGCAATATGACCAAAGAGACATCACCAACAGATAATTTTATAGAGAAAGTAGTCTCATAACTAGCTTGAAATCAAAAACCAAGATGTGACTACATGACAATGGTATTCCTGACACCAAACATAATTTGTTAGTATAAGTAGAAGGCATAAAGTTTTTCAGTCACCGAATCAGGAAACACCCAGAGAGACAAATCACTCAGGCAGATAGAAAATTGAGACTAGATTTCATATCTTTCAAATTTTAATTCTACAAAACTGCATTATGAAAAATACATATTTTAACTAAACTAAATTAACAAGTGTGCATTACTCTGAAATTAATAAAAATTTAGACTTGTACATTTATTTTCCTCAATGAAGCTTTTCCAAATGTTTTTGTTTGAATATTTTGTAACTTAATAAAGGCGAAGTTCAGGTAATTTCTCAATAAAGTAGATAGTATTATATGAGCAAAATACCCCCATATACATATTTCAAATATAATATGTCAAATATTATGCATTAAAGAACCAGCAGGCTTGCTCACACTATGCTTACTGAATATTCTATATGTTTTAGTTTTCTAATGTACAAAATAGATTTGCCTAATGCCCAGAAGACATACACTTATTAAATATAGTTGCTGGCCTGACTATACATTTAATAATCTGTAGTTCTTACATTGCAGTATGAACAAATAATATTTAGAATAGCAATAAATGAACTGATGCAAATTGAAATATCTTTAATTTTCCGTTATTCTGAGTGTGAAAACCTAGTGGAAGTTTCAGAGATCATTGGAAAAAGGAGATTCATGTTCTATTTTCTGGTTTTAGCCCTGGGATAGTTAAAATCCTTGGACAATTCTGCTTGTGCAAACATTAACGCAGTTTTTATTCTGTTATTGTTGCTATGGGTTTATCAAGTATTCATGATGTTCACAGATATGGTGGGCTGATGTGTTCAGGGACTGAGCATAAACCTTTGTGTATAGCTGGCAGTAAAGGTGAGCAATTTTGTTACATGTTTAATTTTAGTTCTCTTTCTCTCTCTCTCTTTACAATGTCTTAGCTATTTTTATAGCTAAGAAATCATGTTTTAATTAGTTTCATAATTTTCCCCCATTGGTAACATAATTTGCAGCTATTTGTAAGAAAAATTGTAAAGAAGCACAACAGGAAAGAATAGAATACAAAATGTAAAATATCAAACACTATATCATGAAAATGTTTCCATTGAATGACACTTGGAGTCTGGGACTCATGCCAGGAAATAAAAGCATTTTGGCTATGCAGTTTCAAGATCAAAAGATCAAATGTTTTTCATAATCTATCATGCAGAAGTTATTTGTTTGATTTATAGTATGTTTCTTCCATTCTCCGAGGGAGAAAATAGATGAATATAAAATCCAGTAAATATTAAGGAATATGACTTATGTGTATTATGGAAGTATTAAGATTCGGTGCTCATCAGGAGAACTTGATATCTCTGAAATTATGAAGTATATGTTATGCTTTGTCTAATCCATACTCTAAATACATTTCCTTATTTACAGTTCCTAGGTAAGGTAAGCAAAATCATCATTTATTTTAAATATATTTTAGTACATTTTACATCCTTTAAAATTAACACTGAGTTGGCATTGAATAGTTTGTTATGATTTTTCATGTTAAAAATAGAATACAAAGCTCTAGGACTATATTTTTAAATTTTCATTTTTTTTATTCCTTTCAAGATTAGAGGAAATCATCACAATGGCAAACATAAGTTAAAGATGAAAGGTAATTAAAAGAAACCACTTGCATTTTGCCACTATTTATAAGCAGCCTTCTCCCATTTCCACACCTTATTAATTAATAGAATTTTTTAAAAATTACTCTAAGCCTAGTACATCGATAAAAATTTTACAGCTTCCTATAAAAATTTTGTATATTTTACATAATAAGAGTATTACAAATAACAAAGATTAATTTTCTTAGCCCTCTAAAAAAGATTTATTTATTTATTTTAGAGACAGGAGGTGGGGTGGAGGGACAAAGGGAGAAGGAGAGAGAGAATCCCAAGAAGACTCCCTGCTGAGTGTGGAGCCCAATAAGGGGTTCCATCTCATGACCCTGAGATCATGACCTGAGCCCAAATCGAGAATCGAATGTTTAACTGACTGTGCCACCCAGGTTCTCCAATTAGTTTAATTTTTAAATGTTTTATTCACGTGGCACATTCTTACTTATATAAAAAAGTAATTAAGTCCACAATGTTCTTTATTGATGTAATGACATAACTTGTCAGATTTTGAAATTGTCTATGTTTAGAATAACAATAATTTGCCCAGAATATAGATGTTCATTGACATCTTCTAGAACGATGATATTTTCTCTTTTCTTGTCAACTTAACTACTGTACTACCTTACAAATGAATAGGAAAATTACCCAGAGTAGGCCCAGGCTGGCAGGCCCCAGTAGATGAGAAGTTACTAATAATAAACTATAGATAACCAGAAGCCCTACTGGGAGCAAGAAATAACCAATCTTTTCTGCTTCTGTAAACAGGCTTCCTGCCACAGGCCCCTTGCACTACTGTTTCTGCCTAAAGCAGCCTGTTCACCTCCAAGTTTAAATCCACCTACCAGCAGTCAGTATAGTCCTTGGAAACTGACCCCCTGCACTCCCCTATGAAAGACCTATAACCTGTTGCCCAGGGACCAGAATTTTGAGGAGGAGCTCATCTGGGTTCACTGGTGCAAAATAAATCTGAGTTCTCCTATTTCTCCAAGTGTTACTTGATCTCTTGCCAGTCTGATTTTAATTTTTCCACAACACCAGGATAGATTATGTTTGACTACAGAACTCTATCTTTTGAATAGTTATGACTTAGTAAATGCTGAACTGATGTGATGAAATATGGTTCAATGCAGTTAAACAGGCCCTGAAACAAGTTATTTAATTTTATTGTAATTAGAAGTAAAATACTAGAAATATTTTAGATATATGCAACTGACATGTGAATTTTACATGGGACTCAATGTTAGTAACAATATGGGGGATTAGATCCCTCACTGAATCTAGTTAAGTAGAATTAAATTTATTACATGATTTAATCACTAAAAGTAAAACAACATGAATATCTGTTTATTTAATACAGTTGCACTATGGTTTATATCATAACTGTCCCAAACCCTAAGAAAACTGTACCCAAAGTTTTGCTTAAGGACTTTTAGACTCCACTTGATTGCTTACTATGCTGGACATTGTTAAAAACACTTTATTTTTTTATTATTATTATGTTCAGTTATGTAGTGTTCAACGATTCATTAGTTCCATGTAACACCCAGTGCTCATCACAACATGTGCCCTACTTAAAAGAAGAAATAAAAACAAAAAACAAAACACTTCATAGGCTTTAACTCATTTGACTCATTTCAGCTCTCTTCCTAGATACTATTATTATATCTTTCCTGCAGATGGGAAAATTGAGGGAAAAATATTTCCAAAGTCATACACCTCGTGAATAACCATTCTGAAAAGAATTCTGCCAGAACTCTAGAAAGTTTAGATTGTTATAAAAAGAATTTCATAAATAAGCCTGTGGGCAGTGCCATTTTTGAATCACACCTCTTACTACTTGTCTTTCAAAGCTTCTGTGGTTTAACTCATAAATTATTTATTTGGATGGAGTGCCTTTAGTTGCCCACAACTAGCAAAAAACTTATGTATTTTAAGGTTATATTGGTGTCTCAGAATACAGTAGCAAGATTACAGATGAAAACCAGATTGGAAAGTCATAAGGATGTCAGGGAGATTTTTGTCCTGTTTCTTATTTCTTCTTCTTTCTATGTGTTTGCCTCCTTTTTATACCTAGATAGATCTCTACTACTTCTCTCATAGTTAAAATCAGTGGCCAGATGTGTATATGAGCCAGATGTGTACATGAGCAGCCCCATTATACCCATTCCCCTGTGAAAAAATCATAATTGAGGAAAATTACTAGAGTCTGTGGAAGTTGTCATAAGGCATACAGCAAACTAAGAAACACTTGTTCAAGAGAATCTGCTAAATTTCAGTAAACACCAAGAGTCTGTTACATTTAAGGTACAGTCCATTTCTTTCTACTTCCTAGCTCAGCTTGCTAGAAGTTCCATATTGAGTAAGTACTGCCAAGATAGGTCTCTCTCCTTGTAGCCCAAGCTTCCAGTCAATTGAATACTGTGATTTATGATAAGAGATACATATTTGGTCTTCATCCCCTTTCCCAGGCACAGAGTTCCTAAAATCTTTGGAAATTCCTAAGTGATGAAACTGACAAAAGTGTTGTATGTTATATTAAGGAGGTGACTTTTGGACTATACCTAAGAATGAAGGCTGATTACCAGTGGAATCAACCATGTGACTGCAGGGGTGGAAATTTCAGTCCCACCTCTTTCACCCCACTTCCATCAGCCTCCAAGTTGAGAGGGGTTGGAAGTTGAGTTTAGTCACCAATGGCCAATGGTTTCATCAATAATGCCTATGTAATGAAGACTTCATAAAAACGCAAAAGGATAGGGGTTGGTGAACACCTGGAGATTTGGGGAGACTGGCACACCTAGGAAAGGCAATGAACCTCCACTCTCGCTCCCTGTACCTTGCCCTGTGCATCTTTTCCATCAGACTGTTCCTATTTCCTTTTTTAATAAACCAGTATTCTAGCAAGTGAAATGGGTACTATGAGCAGCTCTAGCAAATTAATCAAACCCAAGAATTTGGATGGCTGGAACCTCCAATATATCAATGAAAAGATAGAAATTATAAAAAAGAACTTAATGATAACTCTAGAGTTAGAAATTGAAATAAAAACTTTACTGGAGGGGCACCTGGGTGGCTCAATTGGTTGAGCAACTGCCTTTGGCTCAGGTCATGATCCTGCAATCCCAGGATCGAGTCCCATATCAGGCTCCCTGCTTAGCAGGGAGTCTG
This sequence comes from Lontra canadensis, assembly GCF_010015895.1. Taxonomy (NCBI): domain Eukaryota; kingdom Metazoa; phylum Chordata; class Mammalia; order Carnivora; family Mustelidae; genus Lontra; species Lontra canadensis. Next base: position 11,191,465 of record NW_022631056.1, on the reverse strand, counting down.
CTTCTCCCTCTGACCTCTCTCCTCTCTCTCTCTCCAAAATAAATAAATAAAATCTTAGAAAAGAAAAAAAAAAAAACTTTACTGGAGAGGCTCAACAATAGATTTGAATGACAAAAAAAAAATGGGAAACTTTTAGATTGCTAGAGATTAGTCAATCCAAAGTACAGAAGAAAAAAAAATTATGAGGAAAAATGAACAGGTTCTAAGCATATTGAGAGACATCATTAAGCATATAATCATACATGCTATGTGAATATCAGGTAAGGAGAGAAATGAGTAAAAAAAAAAATTAATGGATTAATGGTAAGAAACTTCTCAAATTTGATGAAAAATATTAATCTACACAACCAAGAAATACAACCATCTCCAATATGGTAAACACAAGACACTCATACTCAGATCAAATTAAAAATGTTGAAATCCAAAGACAAAAAAGCTTTTGAAAGTAGCAAGACAAAATAACACATCATGTGAAACAGTCCCAATTAGAAATAACCAAATTCTCATAAAAAGCAACACAGGAAAGAAGGCAGTGAGACGATAAAGTGCTGGAAAAAACACTGTTTACCAAGAATCCCATATTTGTCAAAATTTTCCTACAAAAATGAAATCAAAAACCACAAAATTCCCAGGCAAATAAAAGCTAAAATGGGGCTGGCTCAGTCAGCAGAGCAAATAACTCAAACACAAGTTTGTAGGTTTGAGCTCCACACTCTGGGTGTAAAGATTACTTATAAAAAAAAAAAAAAAAAAAAAAAAAAAAAAAAAGCTGAGGGGTGCCTGGGTGGCTCAGTCGGTTAAGCCTCTGCCTTCAGCTCAGGTCATGATCTCAGGGTCCTGGGATCAAGCCCCACATCAGGCTTTCTGCTCAACAGGGAGCCTGCTTCCCCCCTCTCTCTCTGCCTGCCTCTCTGCCTACTTGTGATCTCTCTCTCTCTCTCTGCCAAATAAATAAATAAAATCTTAAAAAATAAATAAATAAGTTGAGAGAATTTGTTGCTAGAGGATCTGGCTTGAAAGAAATAATAATCAAAGTTCCTTAGGTTAAAAGCAAATCACTCTTGAAAAATCCACATACAGAAATAACAAGCAGCACCAACAAAGATAACTGTATAAAAGACACTACATATGGACACTTCTATTTCCTTTTCTGAACTTATTTTATAATCCATAGTGTAAAATAATGTGTATGTAATTGTAGCATTAGACCTAACACATGTAGAAAAGTAATATATTTGATAATAATATTATTACATAATTGCCTGGAGTCAAAACTATATTAGAATGAGGAAATGATACCAGGTAGTAATTCAAGTCCATAGTAAAAATAAAGAAAACCAGATAAGATAAGTAAGAAGATTAAAATAACAAATTTTGTAAATATATACTTGCCCCCTGCCCAAATAAAAAAACAAAAAACAAAAAAATAGTAACCAAACTCTCCTGAGTTTAGAGATTAGAGATGCAGGCCAGATAAATAAACAAATAAAGGGGAAAAAAACATATATATATATGTACATATATATGTATACATATATATGCACATATATATTATACATATATATACATATATATATATATATATATGTATTTTTATATATATATCTCCATTCCCCACTCATGGAGAAAGGACTTCCTGGCTTGGCTAATTCCAGATTCAATCCTACCTCTTCTACCTGCCAAAACAAGAATGACCATAGAGATTGGCTAATGTTTGCTATAATAAATGTTGATCAAAGTAGAGCTACTGACATGGTGGGGAGTAGCATTTTCCACACAGAGAAAAAAATTATTCCTTTAGGGCTATTCTGAGATGCCCAGAAATATGAAGCCAGCCTTGAACCTTATGAATATTTCCTCAAAGTAAGATTTCTTTTCACACACTATTTTCACACCTCAAACCCCAGTAGGTGATACTGTGCACACAGAACAAGGGCAACTCTTTCTGTCTTGATGAGGGCTGGAAAAGTTCCCAGACATGATGACACATGAGTCAAGTGTTGAAGGATGCACAGGAGCCAAGCAGGATGGAGATACTCTTTCCAGGCGCAGAGAGCATTATGGATAAAAACATCAGAGACATGAAGGAACATGTGCAAGAGATAGAATACGACATAGGCTAGTTTGTCTTTGTATGCGCCTCAAATTTAGAAAGTCAGCCTCAATGATAATTGAAGTTAGAGACTGATGTTATCAGCTGTAGATTGTAGGCAATCACACCAACAGCATGATAGAACATAAAATGGATGACAGCAAAGGAAACCATTCAGGAAGTTGTGACAGTGATCCCGATGCCTTGGTGCCATGCTCCCAAATCACCCCGCTGTGTGCAGGAATGAGCCTGCAAGTGTTCATTAAGAGTCCACTGTCTCCAGTGTCTAGGAACCACACTGGGCTATCCTGATAACTTGGAAAATACAAATAAATCTTCCTTTCAGTAAGTTTGTATGTCCCACGTTATGTAAGTCTTATAGCATACATTTTTCCTGCTGAATGTTTAGTACTACAAGAAAAATTAAATACTATTTCATATTTTAATTACTGACTAATTAATAGTCTTCAACTATTTTATATTTAAATCAAACTTATTAAAAAGAAATATGAGTGATTTAAGTAGAAAAACACACCTACCACAATTACGTCAAGGAGAACAAAAAGTTATCTTAAGAGTAATTTTAGTAATCTATCTGAGAAATAGCTTCAGGCTTACCAGAAAATTTTTACATATTTGAGTCCTTTATGTGATTCACCTGTCAGCTTAACTGCTAAGAATTATGTGAATGATTCTTACTGGTTTATGGAGGTATTTTAGCTAAGATAAATTCAAATATAGAAATGTAGTGGACTTATAATTTTCTCTTATTTCCCATGTAACCAAAAAAAAAAAAAAAAAAAAACAGAAATATTCAAATCATTGTTCAAAAATGAAAAAAATTCAAATATTTGTATAAAAAATGTTTGTAATACTAGAAAAAATTGATTTAAAATAATGTTGCTAATACAATTCTTATATGTAACAATCTGTCAAACAGTTGATGCACTGGAGGATCATGTTTTATAACGTTTAAAAATGTCTGCCTGATGCTTATTTCCAGTTTCTTTCTTTGTGATAGCGTCAATATTTTAGGACAAAAGTCATAAATTATTTGTGTTCTTTAATTCTGGGACAACACGATACTCATTATAAAATGCATCACAACTGAAGAAAGATGAAAACATTGTAATTTTTATAATTTCCAATAAAAACTCTTGTAATTTATATTATCCTGAATTTACTACTGTGTTCATTAAATGACTATTTACATGCAGACATTAAGATACCACTAAAATGTTAATATCTGTCTAAATTTTAAAGTCCATATTAAGTCCTTTGATGAATCTTGCTATGAAAACACATTAATTAAGGGCTGAACTATTGCACAGTAGGTTACAAAATAGAGTAGGTCATAAAATTTGAATGTGAGTACATATAGTAAAGAGCAATACAAATCACAATTAGAGAGCCAGGTTCAATTTGGCTATTGCATAAAATAATGAGATAATAATTCAATTTATGTAGACTTCTACTCAAAAAAAGGAATTTTTTTCAAGTGAAAGCAAAATCTGTAGATTTTAAATGTAGTCTTAACAAAATATGGCAAAAATTGCTTAAATATTAATATACTTAGGAAGCATTTTTGAAATCTCAGAAATACAAAAGGACATCTGTTTTACCAAAGAAAATTAATTGTGTTAAGTTTAAGGAATATTCGGGTAAATAGGGTAATTGTGTGTGCTGAATAGAATTGATTAGTCCTCAACATCCATTCTTACTTCCTTTTTTGTATCTTGATGTACCAAAATAATTATAAAATTTACAACTACATCCCTACTGACCTTTGTAGCTAGAGTACCATTTGTGAATTATTTGGAAGATGTCAGGGAGAGATCATCTGCTTGCCATGATTGCTACTGCCATTCAAGACCACAGATATGTTCTTGCTTGAGGCCAGTTTCAGGATTTCAGAATACAGTCACTAGCTCTTGGCTACAAGTGACTGTGGCAACGGCAGGCAGCAGCATCTGGATTCCAGCTGTATTAATTTCTTATTTCTGCTGTGACAATTCACCATACAACTGGTGTCTTTAAATGACATGAAATTTATTATCTCACAGCTTTGTAGACAAGAAGTCCAAAACAGGTCAACAGGGCTACATTCTTTCTGGGAGCTCTAGGGAGAGGATCTGTTTCCTTGTTCCTTCTAGCCAACACTCCTTGGTTCTTAGTTCCAGTGTGTGGCCACATTTCCTGATGCCATCCTATCACTTTCTTTGACTCTGATCTTCCTTCCTTCTTTTAAGGACTGGTGTGATCATATTGGACCAACTCAGATAATACAAGATAATCCTCAAGGTAATCAAATATACAAAATCTGTTTTGCTTTTAAAATAACTTTTTAGCAGGTTCCAGGGATTAGGATATGGACATTTTTTAAGGAGCATTTTTTTCAGTCCACAACACCAACTATGTTCTTGTACCCTTGAAATCAGTAGAAGAGTATTCGTCTTTTGACTCCTCCTAGGTCCACAGCTTCTTCAAAACACCATATTAATTCTCTGTATACTTGAAATTCCTGGTGTTTCCATTTCCTATACAAAATACAAATTAATATCTTTCATTTATTAAATTGATTTTGCAGATATTGATTTAGTTAGCATTTATGTACTTCGATAACATGATCCTTGAATGTTAAGGTACCATCTTAGTTGCTTTGGATGAAAGCACTTAGTGTTTGGATCACATTGGCACTGAACATACTTGGATTTAATGTTGGCTTTCCCAATACCTGAGCCTCAGTTTTCCTATGAGTAAAATGAAGTTACTAATATCTACTGTAAGATAATTGTGAGAATTAAATCAGAAAATTTGGTTTCCACATTCAATATAGTTCCTGGCACATAAAAGACACTGAAATAATGAGAGCTATTGTCTTGAGTCTCTGTTTGCTTTTCTTTTTTATTTTGGTGAGAGAACTGATCGAGATAAGCATTGCTTATTTATTCTTTCAGTTAATGAAAGACATGAGACTACCAAGAAATTTATACTGCTGGTTAGCTATTTCATAGAAAGTCAGTAATCTGTGTTATGGCAACACACACCTTTCCTTTTTGCTTTATTAGGAAAATCTCAAATATATCCAGACTAGAACAATAAACTTCTATAAACCTATCATCTCATGTTAAAAGCTATTACCCCTGGTCAATATAATTTCATCCATTTTTTTATTCCATCCCCTCCTCCTTTTACTATTTTTAAACAAATCCCAAACTAACATTCTTTATTTCATTGTGTAGCTCTAAAATATAAGGGCTCTATTTTTATTATATACTAACAATACCATTATCTCATCTAAAGAATTTAACAATTATCTTTAATTACATCTTCAAAATTTTAAGTGTCTCACAAATTTTATAATGCTTTAAAGATTATTTTATCAAAGATTCAAATAAAGTCACACATTATGACTGATTGGTAAATCTCATCTTTTCTGTTATGGCTTCTGGTTCCATCTCTCTTTTGTTTAATTGCAATTTATCTGTTAAATATATACATGATATTTAATTATATATCTATATGTCTAATTTTAATGTTCAGTTTACCATGTACTAAATCTCTGTCAAGAAGTTTCTTGCTATGGGGTGCCTGGGTGGCTCAGTGGGTTAAAGCTTCTGCCTTTGGCTCAGGTCATGATCTCAGGGTCCTGAGATCAAGCCCCGCATCAGGCTTCTTCGCTCAGCAGGAAGCCTGCTTCCCTTCCTCTCTCTCTGCCTGCCTCTCTGCCTACTTGTGATCTTTGTCTGTCAAATGAATAAATAAAATCTTAAAAAAAAAATTTTTTTAATTAAAAAAAAGAAGTTTCTTGCTATAAAAATTTGTTGACACTTTTGGGAGGAATAAACTTACATATCTGATGAAAAAAAGATTAGAAATTAACAATAGCATTTACATATTTCAAAACTATTTACATCTATTTTTTTATTTGATCAGAGATAGTAATTGTAGCTTTTGTTAAATGTAATTGATATTTGAAACAATTCCAAAAATATTTTTAAATAAATTATATTTTGTAACAAATTTTAGGTTTTTATCCCCTTCAATATGCACTTCAGAAAGTTTTACTGATTACATAGAAAAAGTGTTTTCATAAAGATTATCTTTTATAAATTATATCTATGAAATATTTCCCTTAAGTCTATTCTATGGCCTAAAGTAGCATGATCTGAACTAATTCATTAAATCTAGACTATTCAATATAATTCACCAGTGTACTTATTATTACAATTGCTTTGGGAAATGGCATTACTGAAATCAGCAATGGTCAAGTAGACAAAGCCTTATTCTTATGGTATGAATTTTAATAGATACAATTATATTTGTTTAAAGATTTCTTAAGGGCTAGTTTCATGTATTCCCAAACTGTGATTTGCTCAGAAAAGGAGGAAACCATGTTAACCATGACACATTTAAACAAGAATGGACATGTTTTTTTGCTTTATTCAGTATGGAGTTCTATCGATTGATCTCTGGAAGGAAGGAAGGACAGAAAGAAGGAAGGAAGGAAGGAAAGGAGGAAAGGAGGGAGAGAAGGAGGGAGGAAGGGGGGAGAGAAAGAAAGAGGTAAGAAAGAAAAAAGAAAGAAAGAAAGAAGAAAGAAAGAAAGAAAGGAAGGAAGAAAGAAAGAAGGGAGGGAGGGAATTCAGACTGCAAACCTGTATTAAATGAATAAATATTCATCTCTAATAATAACTGATATTGGGGCGCCTGGGTGGCTCAGTGGGTTAAGCCTCTGCCTTCGGCTCAGGTCATGATCCCAGGGTCCTGGGATCGAGCCACGCATTGGGCTCTCTGCTCGGCAGGGAGCCTGCTTCTCCCTCTCTCTCTGCCTACTTATGATCTCTGTCAAATGAATAAATAAAATCTTTAAAAATAATAATAATAACTGATATTTTTAAATTGATACATTATAAACAGAATAAAGAAATAGTTAAGAAAACCTGAACATATCATATGGAATAAATTTTAAATAGTACTACACAGCTATTATAAATCTATGTATAGATAGACATTAGGAATTGATAATTCATTCCAATGTGCAACTGATTAAAGCAGTATTCACTCATAATTATTCTATTATTAGATTATTCTTTTCTAGCATACTTGTTTCATCCTATTCCAGAGACAAGGAAAGGATAAACTGCCATTCCTATGAACCAAAAAGTTGAAATGAAGTACTTAGTTTGTGTTAAGTAACATGGCTTATACAGTGTAATATATATATATTTTTTTTCATTTATAAAATCAGGCCTTTTAAAATAAGAATAAATACTGCAATGGGTCATGAAGACTCTAAGTCATCTCTAGAATGCTAAGATAAATGGTCTATACATTTTCTAAACCCCTATACTGACTCTATTAATTATGCCTTCTCAGCTTAGAGTGACTGGACAGTGACTTTGTCATGATTCTGATTAAAACCTCCTCTTTCATCCCTCTGACTCTACCTTGTTTGCTTCTAGTACTTCTACAGTCCACACTAGGACACACCAGATTTGTTACATTCTTGGATTAGTGCCAATGTAGTGATTATGAAAGCTATCCTGTATCCATACTATGCGACACCGTTGGGTCTATCAGGCACTCATCCCACACAGATGTCAGCCCAAACCCACTTTCTACAGCGTGATTCTCCTCCAGGAAGACTGAAGTGTGTGGCCTTCCTCCAAGTGCTGGAACCACCTATCTTAACCCCATCTAAGCCCTGGCCACCAAGTGCAGTGACCATAACCTTGTTTTACTATTGTATCCTCGCTAACAAGGCCCATATATTTCATCATCACATATCTAGTGACTTACATGGTATATGGACTGGAGAAGATCTGAACAAATGTTTGTAGATGGTTTCATGAATAAAGTAAAATAACACAACCACTAATCTCCAGCTGCTTAGCTTTTAGAATTGACAAAGAAATCAAGAATAGTTGGGAATGCCAATGTAAATATGCACAGGTAGGAGCACAAAAACAGCCACCTAACTCGGTGTGGGGGACCAAAGAAAGCTTCACAAAAGAGAGAAGACAAGAGTTGTATCTTTTTTTTTTTTTTTTAAGATTTTATTTATTTATTTGACAGACAGAAATCACAAGTAGGCAGAGAGGCAGGCAGAGAGAGAGATGGGGGAGCAGGCTCCCTGCTGAGCAGAGAGCCCATTGTGGGGCTCGATCCCAGCACCCTGGGATCATGACCTGAGCTGAAGGCAGATGCTTAACTGACTAAGCTACTCAGGCACCCACAAGAGCTGAATCTTAAAGGATGAGTAAGAACTATTCAGTCTGAGGAAATAGGAAAGAGGTTCCAGGTAAAGGAGCAATACGTGTAAAGGCATGGAAGATGAGAGACAGAGAGAGTAGACTGATAGGAGAGTTTCAGGTATGCCTTTTGTCTGCCATTAAGGAATATGAATATAGCACTTTAATTGGGGAGGGGTCAAAATGTTATTTTAATAACAGAATGTTCTTATCAGGCTTTTGGCTAATTATTTTTAATTAAGAGTATTTATCCAACAAGAGGTGAGTCTGGGTTGAAAGAAGGATGAGATGAGGATGGGGCAATTGCATGGCAAGCAGGTGCCATAGGCCAAGTGGGAGGGCTGTATACCCACCTGGTGTGTAAATATTTAAATGTTTTAAATCAAGGTACAGAACTATTAAATACAATATATCCAGCCTTCTGTCCTTGAAATTTACCTTCATAATGACATGGAAGACCAAGTCATAAAGATTGAAATTCCGGTAATATTTGGAGTTCCATGCTGGAACCCAACAACTCAAGGAGATCTTATTCCACATTTGATTTCATCCTAGATGATGGAAGACTTCAAGCATACACATATGGACTCCAAATTCTATCCAATAACTTTCCCCAGAAAAAGACATCTTTTGGTTATCCCGCGACTTTCAGGTCTACACTCTGGAGGACTAAATTGGGAAACAGGCTTGCACAAGCCTTTAAAACACACTTGGGGCCACATGAGTAGACATTTTCAGATTCCCGGTACTGAGCACATGGTATAAAAGAGGGCTGCAGTCTCCATGGGGTCACATCTCTCTCTGACCCTGCAGACCTCTTGTCCTGACCCAGTATACCCGTTATACTGTGGAACCATCTTGGAATTGTACAAATGTTGTGCTCTAAAATAGAAAAATACTTAATACTATTGCATAGATTTCAGAGACTATATTCCTCCATCTGGTTGCTCACTTGTCTTATTTTATGTCCTATAGAAATGCTGGAGGTGAGTCTAAATATTCCTTTTGAATGTGTCTTGTCTGCCAACGCTTTCTACAAAATTCTTTAAATAAAGATTGCATCTCCTTGGAAAGCCTGCTATTACTGCAATGAAAAGGAGAGAAAACTAGCCTGGTTTAAGAGGGTAAAGATGACGTGCAGTCTGCTTTTGTCATTCCTGAGATTCACTATCAAAGGCCACAGCTGCATAAACTGGGGTTAAAAGCCCTCTGCTTGCTTCCTCATTGTGTTTTTCCTGGTTAACTATCTTCTAGCCAATTACATGTATGTTACTTTAGCCTGAAGATTTTTGTTTCTAATCTAGGCTTTACCATTAATTATCTGGATGACCTTGAACAAGTTACTTAATCACTGTTTCTACCTTGTTCTCTTATTATTTGCTTTAGTCACTTCAAAGAATTACTATCCTAGGAGAAAGTGAGGTATACAACCTTACTTTTAAGTTTCATGAGGTAAGTACAAATGCTATGAACAAAAATTTTTTTTTAAAAAAGAGGTTTTTTTTTTTTTTGTAAAGAATGTTAATTTGCTAGTTTTTAATAAGTCTCTTTGCCTTACTGAAATGGGTGGAGATTTGTATACATTGTGGAATTCCAATAATATCCTTTTCTTCCTAACGTGAGTAGCTGAAGTGGATTAATACATTACTTCAAACCAAATAATGATCGTCATTGTCAATAGTATAAACATGACTTAATTAATTTGTTCTTTTATTAAAATTAAACTTTACCTAAAACTTTAGATTTTGCATGAATTTCTCTCCTATTTATGCAGACACAAAAGTATATTTATTGAAATAATTTTAAAAGATATATAACTATGTTTAATTAATATAAAATTCTAAAGTAGAAGTATTTTAATACTTTCAGAAATTGTAAAATCAAAATGGATGTTCCATATTTTATATTAAATTCAATAACACGTTCCAAGGAACTTTATATAGTATCTTATTAACTATTTCATCAATATCGATTCAAGTTATCAAAAAGCTAATTATAAACAACCATAGAAAACTATAATTGTCCCAATCGATCTAAAAATATAAAGACACTGTACATCCATAACACTTGTGATGTTGCTTAAATTTGACTTATGCTATCTCTTCCCCATTAAAATATTTTCTAAAATATTTCCTTTAAAGTTTCTAAGATTCTTGCTATTAGAGATTTCATATTCAGTTTGAAATTAAAATGAAAAGTTGTGAAATTGGATGTAGGCCAACTTGTTTGATAGAGATGGGACTAGGGTGAAGAAGTAGGTCCAAGGTGTAAGTCTCAAACATTTCAAAAATCCAGATCACATTTTGTCAAGGAAAAACAAAAAAAAAAAAAAAACAACAAAAAACTTACCCTGATTTGATTGATGACAGTATTTGTACTTTAATATATATTGACTAAAATAAGACAAGAAATAGAGAAGCAAAAAGATATTTTAGTGGGGTCTGAATTTAACACAATGATTTAGATCTACCAAATATAATTCAATGAAAAAACAAAATTTAAAGTGGTTTTTCCACCTGTAATTAATCTCTTTTTAAAAAAAGATTTTATTTTTTCATTTGGCAGAGAGAGTGATGAGCACAAGCAAGGGAAGTAGCACACAGAGGGAGAGGGGGAAGCAGACTTCCGCTGAGCAGGGAGCCCAATTCAGGGCTCAGTCATGACCCCGGGATCTTGATCTGAGCTGAAGGCAAATGCTTAACCCACTGAATCACTCAGGCACCCCTCCTTGTAATTAATCTTACCTCTCTTTTTATCCACAAATGTCCCTGGTGTGATTTAAAAAAAAAAAAAAAAGAGTTTAGAAAACTTGTTACTGTTTTTCTTTAGGGTAAATGCTCAGTTTTTTATGATTTCTTTCAAACAGACTTCTTTTTTATCTTTCCTTGTGTGACATTTTGATATAGAAAGAAGTTTATACAAACTCATTGGCATTGAAGGGATCTCTGGTCTACATGTTGCTTCCTGCCTTCTTCCCTGGATAGTGGAGGAAAGCTTATCTCACCTTGCTTTGGGCATTGGTCCCTGTCCTATAAGCATCCGTTAGAAAGTGCTTGTGGCTAGTATAGTTGATTGTGCTCTTGCAAGGAGAAACACTATGATTACTCACAAGAACTTGACCATCACCCCCTGCTGACTCTACTTATTTAACAAGCAGGCATATAATGTTTATCAGGTAGCAGATAGTATTCTAAGTGTCTTATGGTTATAACTGATTTAGTTTAATAACAGCCCTGAAAGGAAGGCACTATTAATAATCTCATATAGATGATGGAATGAAGTTCAGTGAGGTTCTGTAATCTGCCCAAAGTCACACAGCTCCTAAGAAGTGTGGTTGGAATAAACCCAGTCACTGTCTTGAATGCATGCAGTTAATTAACACTCTGCTGTGATGCTTTTAGGCTTTTTTCCACACCCCTCCAGCCATGTTTAAACCAGAGACTCCACTGTATTCTTCCTCTAACTATGGTTTAGATCTGCCCAGACAGCTTGCTGTCTTATAGGAAGACCTCTACTAGGTCTTCAGCTGAATCCTAGTCAGGACCACCCACTTGATTCTCAACTACTTAAAGGTGACACAAGAATTGAGATGTTAATTCAATGTCTACTCTAGTCTACTTGGAAATAGGATCCTTGTCTCAGATCTTCTTCCTGTCTGCACATTTTGTTCTCACTTCTGTTTTAATGGCTACCTTCATGAGTTCCAAAAATACAAATGTGACCAAATTTCTCTCTACCTAACTTCTGTTTCAACCTGTATGAAGGGACAGGGGCTAGTTGGCCAGTGTTAAGACCTTTTGCAGGGATCCAGTACAGCCTTCACCCGGTATCGTCTTCTCCAATCCTGTCATGTAGGCTAACCTTTCAGGAGCCATCATAAGGACACCACGCTCCTTCCTGTGGGGAGGAAACATGTCATATGTGCATAGTTTTCAAATAATGACTTATAGTAAGCTTTGTTCTTGAAGACTTTGAAATTAAAAAATTTTCTGTCTACAATAACTTCTAGTATTTCTCAATTGACTCAGGAAATCTAATTACAATCCAAAGATGAGAATTTCTGCAAAGCCAACTCTTTACAACAATATTACAAAATAGGTGGGGAAAGGTAAGATTGTTTATGAGAATAAAAATGTATTGGTTTTATACCAAGTATCTCTATAGCATTACTGCATATAGGTATCTCTTCTAAACGTATTTATATATTATTTTTCACAAAAGTGTCTTCCTATAGTTGAGAAGGTTTGGTACTAAATAAATAGGGTATTGTTCCTTTAGTATATGGTCAATATTTGATAGGCATGGATATTGGAGGTTTCCTCATAACAAATTCTGGCCACGTTGTTTGCTCAGAAAGTCTGGAATTCAGATATGAAAAACTAGTAATGCATAAATCATGGGTGGTATAAGGCAGTTTCATGCTGTGGGGAATTTGGTTTCCTGTAACAAAGAAAGGATAAAATGAGGGCAAATCACTGTACCCTTAAGGAAAATGTAGAAGGCTAATGGACTAAAGTTCACATTTTTCCACAATTAGGAAGCCATATTTTTGGATCAGGTGTTCTAAAACTGGTGAATACGCACATTAGAAAACTAATTGATTTGGCTAAGAAAGATTATAGAAATCATAGTTTCGTATTGTCAAAAGGACCCTGGAAAGTGACAGCAAAGACAATAGCAGCAACAATTTGATGGCAGTTCTCCAAAGATCTTGTTTTCCTGTTTAGAGCTCTCAAAAGGCTCCCAATGGTATGAATGCTTTATTAACATTTAGACCTCACGAGGTAGCTTCTGTCTGTGGATAAAAAACAAAGGCACTCAGGGATTCCAGTTCCACTCACATCTGTAGCTTCTGCTTTTGTCTAAATTTGATATTTTTGACAATACACCCTTCAGTAAAAAGCTTCAACAGCTTGTGTAATTATTAACACGAGTGCTGCAGACCTTTTGTACTGTACTTAAGAGTTGCCAACCTTCACTGTCAGGAAAATCATGGAAAATTAAATTAGGACAATAGATGAAATAATGGATGTGAGGGAGTGAAATCCCTAAGTGCTTTGGTCATGCTGCTAATGAAGAAAGACTCCCCCCACCCCTTTTCTCTCAGTTGTGAATATCAGATCTTAGCATAAAAGTCTACTTTATATGCTATTTTCTTTTTTATATAAGCTGCTAATGATTTCTTGAGTGGCTCCTTTAAAGTGGTCTTTTTTAATACACTGTTTCCAAACCACTGTTGCATTAACAGAACTGCTTTAAAATAGGCCAACTTTCAAATTACAAAAGAGAGAGACACAGAGAGAAATAGAGAAAAAAAAGGAAGATGGAAAGGAAGCTATCAGATCTGGCAAGTCTTCAGAGTATGTGTCTAAAAGCATTTTTATATGGGCCTCTATTAAAAATTGCACAGAGTGACCCAAACACAATTATGTTCCTACAAGACCCTATTGCATGAGATAATATATTACTGATTCAGTTAGGAACAAAAACAGAGCTTCCCACAGAAACACTGAAGGAAATAATTCATGTATTATTAAACATGATGATCAGGAATTACTGTATCTCTACTAGAGCTTACTTCATTTATTTTCTAATTTTATGGGAACCTTTACATTAATTTTATCAATTTCTAATTAATTGTGAAACATCAGTATAAACAGAAGAGGAAATGGTATCATTTTATAATTGGGAATCATCAACGAGAGACAAATGAATTCAGCTGGCTGTTGATATTACTAAAAAAAAAAATCAGGTACATAATTGGAGAGTTCAAAGGAAATAATATGGAAAAAATGGTTGAAAAAAGGGGAGAAAAGAGACCTATCCTGCCCATCACCAGCATAACATGAGTTAACAAAACATCCTACTAAGTGTCTTTGCTAGCACTTTCAGAGAACTAGGAAGTACAAAGAGCAACTTTAAGAGCACTCAGCAGGACGTTTCTTCTGGTGGGGGAGATCAGTGAAGATGAGAGCCGAGTTGATCATATGGTTTGGTTAAATGCATGCAGTAGTCTAGGAAAAGAGTTGTCAAGTATCTCAGAACAGAAGTCCCCCTTTTAATAGCAAATATTTTATATTTACCTCATTTATTTATTTATTTATTTATCTCATTTATCACACACATAATTTTAAAAAGCAATACATTAACTTTACCATAAGGGAGAGAAAAGATAAAGTAATTTATAACAAAATGTTTTTATTTAGAAATGCTTAGGTATAAGTACACTAGAAGACCTAAGAAATTATGTCTACGCACACACACACACGCACACACACACACACACACACACATAGAGTCATGAAACCCAGCTATAGATGTAGAGTGGCACAGGAATGTTTTACTGAAAACTTAAGTACCCATGATTTTTTTGATATCCAGAATTCAATTTCTTGAAATGAATGAACACTAATTTCTTGTACTTTTAAAAAATAACAAAATATGTCTTCTTAAATTGTATGTTGTACATATTGTAGTATCCTACCCCAGACTTTTTTTTTTTTTTAAGATTTTATTTATTTATTTATTTGAGAGCAAGAGAGAGCACAAGAGCAGAGCAGAGAGGCAGAGGGAGAAGCAGGCTCCCTGCTAAGCAGGAAGCCTGACTGGGTCGGGGAAGGGAAGCACTCGATTCCAGGACCCTGGGATCATGAACCTACTAAGCCACCAGGCAACCCCTACCCCAGATATTTTATGGTATATTTAAAATTCTGAAAAAATAATACTTCATGTTTGAATACAGAGCGTGTTTTGTGTCACATAAGATTCAATAGCCTTTTCACGTAATTAATTAGCTGAGAGAGATTTTGAATTTTTTAAAGTGCAGGATAATTCTTCATTGTGAAGGACCATCCCAGACATTTCAGAATGTCTGATGTACTTTACCTTTTCCCGTTAAAGACCTGTAGCTCCTGACAACTCTCCTCCAGATCATTAGGACAAACAAAACAGTCTTCACAAGTTGTCAAAACTTCCTTTAGGGAGTGGTAACTTCCCTGTTGAGACTTAAGTCTCCAGGAGAATTTAGAAAATGCTTTCAGTGATTCCAGTTCTATATTTCAAACCAGGTGAAATCTATAGTAGAGATTCTGGGGCTGTTCAGCAGGTTCCCTTGGTAAAAGATGACTGCCATGTGCCACACCTAGAAGCTCCAATCCAAGTCTCTGATGGCACTTATGCACTGTTCAGCATCTCAGTGGATATCCAGTGGATGCCTACCTGGGATCCTCAAGCTCAGTAGGAAGACCTGATCTCTGCCTGCTGTTTATAACACCATGCCGGGGTGCCCGGGTGGCTCAGTCTGTTAGGCGGCTGCCTTCAGCTCAGGTCATGATCCTGGGGTCCTGCGTTCAAATCCTGCATTGGGTTCCTTGTTCAGCAGGGAGTCTGCTACCCCCTCTGCCTGCTGCTTCCCCTGCTTGTGCTCTTTCTCTCTCTTTCTCTGACAAATAAACAAAAACATCTTTATAATACCACACCTAAGAATTCTATTCTTTGTTGTTCTGTGTGGTATAACCAATGAGACATTTTAGCCTTGTTCTTTAGCTGTAATGTCCAGGAAAGACCTCTCCAATTAGGGGGAGCAATTAATACTACCCCAGAGCTTCCTTTTGCTTTCTGCTGCTTCCTCTGATTGCCATGAATTACTGAAATGAATGCTGTGTCAGAACTCAGAAACATGTCACATACCAGACCCTGTTCTTTTTCTTTTTTTTTTTTTTCCCCAGCTTCTATTTTTATACAGCAAAATATAAATGAGAAGCATGGTAGAGAAATATACTCCAGGCTATTACTGGAGTGGCACATTGAAAACAGAAAATAGTTTCAGTTGTTTCCCTGAGGCTGGACACACAACACATGTAACCATGATTTCTGACAACACAGCAAATTTCAGGGTCATCATAAGTACAGAAGTATAAGTGTAACACCATTTAAGTGAACCAAAGCAAATGATGTTTTCCACTGAATAACTGAAAAAGAGCGGGTATGTGTGATCACAACCTTCATCAGGTTTCAGGAATTGGGGCTGGGCAGAAGAAACACTGTTTATACCTTCTCTCCCCACCTGGACTTGCATCTTTTTCCATAACTTGAAAAAACTTCCCTAGGAAGGTGCAACACCATTCTGTCCACATCAATATCAAAATACAGGATGCTTTATCTAAGGATCCCCATGTGTCCCAAAGATAAGGCTTAGATTTCAATTCCTTACTGGCTTTAACAAGACTGACCTACTCTCCAAGCTGACTTCTCTTCTCCTACAAAGATTTTCATTGCTGTCCCTATCCACTTCTTTCTGAATCTTTTGATTTTCAGATAGATTTAGCTTGTTCCTCCCTTGTTAAAAGTATTTAAATCCATATGGAAACTAATTAATTATAAATTAGTCCAACAAAATGGCTAATGAAATCTTGACTTCCAACCCATTACGACTTACCACTTCAAAGTCAAGTTCACCCTTGTGTTTCTCAGTGTCCAAGATTATTACATCTGAATTTATCCTAATAACAATTCAAATTGCTCTTCCCTTGGCAGTAGCCTGAGTTCTTTAAAATAATACTAATTATCATTTGTTGAAGAGAGAGTCTTTTTTCTATTATATATTCTTACCTGCTTTGTGGAAGACTAATTGACGATAGAGTTGAGGATCCATTTCTGGGCTCTCTTTCTATTCCATTGATCTATGTAACTTCGTGTCAGGACCATACTGTCTGGGTTATTACAGCTTTGTAATAGAGCTTGAAGCCTGGAATTGTGGATGCCATCAGCTTTGGTTTACTTTTCAACATTCTTTTGGGAAAATTGGACAGCCACATGAATGAATGGTCCAGAATGAAACTAGACTATTTTTTTACATGATACTGTAAATAGACTCAAAATGAAGGAAAGACCCCAATGTGAGACAGGAATCCATCAAAATCCTAAAGCAGAACACAGGCAACAACCTCTCTGACCTCTGCCACAACTTCTGCCTATACACTTCTCCAAAAGCAAGGTAAACAAAGGCAAAAATGAACTGTTGGAACTTAATCAAGATAAAAAGCTTTTTGTTTGTTTGTTTGTTTTAAAGATTATTTATTTATTTATTTATTTATTTGACAGAGAGAGAGAGAGACAGCGAGAGAGGGAATACCAGCAGAGGGAGTGAGAGAGGGAGAAGCAGGCTTTTTGCTGAGCAGGGAGCCCAATGAGGGCCTCTATCCCTAGGTCCCTGGAATCATGACCTGAGCTGAAGGCAGATGCTTATGACTGAGCCACCCAGGTGCCCCATAAAAAGCTTTTTGCACAGCAAAGGAAATAGTTGGCAAAACCAAAGACAACCAACAGAATGGGAGAGAACATTTGCAAATGTCTTACTAGATAAAGGGCCAGTATCCAAAATCTATAAGGAACTTATCAAACTCAACACCCAAGGAAAAAATAACCCAGTCAAGAAATGGGCAGAAGACATAAAAAGGCATTTCTCCAAAGAAAAGACATAAAAATGGCCAACAGACACATGAAAAAATACTCAACATCATTTGGCATCAAGGAAATACAAATCAAAACCACAATGATATACCATTCCACACCAGTCAGAATGGCTAAAATTAACAAGTCAGTAGATGGCAGATGTTGGTGAGGATAGGGAGAGAGGGGAACCCTCCTGCACTGTTGGTGGGAATGCAAGCTGGGGCAACCACTCTGGAAACAGTATGGAGGTTCCTCAAAAAGTTGAAAATAGAGCTACCCTATGACCCAGAAATTGTACTACTGAGTATTTACCCCAAAGATACAAATGTAGTTGTCTGAAGGGACACCTGCACCCCAGTGTTTATAGCAACAATGTCCGCAAAAAGAGCCCAGATGGCCATCAACAGATGAATGGGTAAAGAAAACGTGGCATACACACACACACACACACACACACACACACACACACATACATACAATGGAATACTACTCAACCATCACAAAAAATAAAATCTTGCTATTTGCAACAAAGTTGATGGAACTAGAGTTATATGCTAACCAAAATAGGTCAATCAGAGAAAGATAATTATATGATCTCACTCATATGTGGAGTTTAAGAAATAAAATGGGATCATAGGGGAATGGAGGGAAAAAGTAAAACAAGATGAAATCAGAGAGAGAGATAAACAGTAAGAGACTCTTTTTTTTTTTTTTTGGTAAGAGACTCTTAATCATAGAAAACAAACTGAGGGTTTCTGGAGAGAAGGTGGGGGGATGGGGTAACTGGGTGATAGACATTAAGGAGAGCACATGATGTAATGAGCACTGGGTATTATATAAGACTTATGAATCACCAAACTCTACCCCTGAAATTAATAATACACTATATGTTAATTAAATTTAAATTAAAAACAGTTAAAAAATAAAATAATACTAATTACAAATACCCAGCAAGGATTGGATCATTTGTCTTATCACTTGCCTAAGGCCATCTGTAATTTGCATAAAGAGTTTGCTGTTAGATTTAAGGCTGCATCATCTTATAACTTCCTCTCTTTTGCTTAGTTTTCTGCTTTCCATCTCCATAGCTATTTAACTACCTCTTAAATTCTGGAATCCACAGTATTGGCATACCCACTGGTCATCTTATCATAGTATGTGCATTGGGAAGTTATCTGTAAAACTTACCATGTTATATTACCAGATCTCTGGTTAAATCAATGTTTTCGAATGTTAGGTAATTTATATTTCATGATAGAGGAACTTTAACTTAGTTCTGTGGCACCATTTGATTCAGGTACAGCCAGAATGATAATCAGATAAGAATGATCATTTTTCTTTCTTTAACTAATACCCAATATGTCTATTCCTAGATGAAGGCAAGGAAATGGTACAGTCAGGCTCCTAGTTACTTCACCAAACATCAACACTAAGTTTTGAAGGATGTGCAAAAGAGTCCTTATGTAACCGTCATGCCTTGTATTTCACCCATGTAATCTTCATGTGATAAGAAATTAGAGGTAGTACTTGAAAGCAATTATACCAGAGTCCTTAGTTCTTTAGACCCTGGGAAGTCTATGAAACTCTATTTCCCCAATGCAATCAAAACCTCTCCTATTTGAGTCAATTCAATATTCTTGCCCTCCTCTAGACTATTCAGTTTCGTTTTCACTTCCAGCCATGATAGAGACTTTGTGAACTGTCTGAAATATTATTCGCCAGTTTATAAGTTAATGTGCTACAGTTATGAATGCTAACAGTAGACACAGGATTCCTGGATCAGAAGCAAAGGACTTTATTACTCCTGGCACAAGTCCCATTCCCATGACCCCAAGTCTCGGGGCCCAGTGTGGAAGCATGCTGTGGGTCTATGACCTGGAAAGAGACTTTGTCTTTATTACACTGGACAATAAAGATGTTTGGTGCTTACTCCAGATGTAGGCACTACAAACATCTTTGAAAAGATAATCTAGAACAAAGGCCACCAAGGCATCTGCTAGCAAGATATATAGAAATGTGAGAGACCCAAGGACACTTGTCTACCAGTAGATCCTCCTTGCCCACATGCTTCTATACTACTGGCCACACTCCTTCCCCTACTTGAAGATGGAGAAACACTTTGGATTCAAAAAGTAATAGATACCACTCCGTGCAGATTCCATGTCTATCTGTACGTCCCTGTTGGATGTTACCTTTAAAAAGTCTTTTACAACCTTAAGTAATGACAAATAATTTTGTAATTTTGGAAATGTTTTACATATGTCAAATAAAATAATATAATCATTATTGCAAAAATACTTTTTAATTCTCTAGGATTTGTGTGTGCTTGTTATCCTGGTTCATTTCTTCAAGCAGAACAAGTCCTCTCTGTTTTGAACTTACATATTATTTTTTATCTGTATCTCTTTTTATATATATTGCTTCTTCTTATATTATTGTCATTATACATTTTCAGCAGTCATATACTATAATATGTAATAAGATATATATTATAATGTGCAATATAATATATGTTATATATATGTATATATATATAATTTATATTATGTGTCCCTCTAATAAAAAAAAAGTATCAAGTTCTATATAATCTATACCTGTATCAACTTTCACATCATAAGGATTCAATCTGAAAAGCAAATTCATGAGAGAATAATGAATAAATGAAATGTAATTGATTTTAAGTTCTTAGAAGGCAAGATCATATCTGATTTGTTCATAATGACTATCTAATTTCTAACAAACTGCTTCAACATTGAAAAAAGTCAACTGGGTAAGATGAGCTTCATTTTTTTTAAAGCTTTCTTTCTTTCTCTTTTTAAGGTTTTATTTATTTATTTATTTGAGAGAAAGGGAGTGAAAGAGAGAGAGCGTGAACAGGGATAGAGGCAGAGGGAGAACAGACTCCCCACTCAGTGGGGAGCCTGATGTGGGGCTTCATCCCAGGACTTCAGGTTCATGACCTGACCTGAAGGCAGACACTTAGCCAACTGAGATACCCAGGCACCTTAGCTAGGATGAGCTTTAAATATCCCAAAACTCCATTTCATTTGACAAGTTCTAAATTGTAACAATTTCAATGCTATTTATTTCTAAGAAATTTTAATTTCCATTAAGATTAGTTTTTCCAAATTATAGAAGGATTTTTTGTTTTGTTTATTTATTATTTAATTTTTTACTGTTCTATAACTTAATTATGTTATAGTCACTAACTGTCTTCTGTATAACACTGATTTTTCAAGTATTTATTGGGATTGTGTTAAGTAAAGCACACCAGGCAAAGGCCACCAAAAAGCACATTTATGTTCAAGCTAAGTTAGAAGATTCAGTTTGATACAGCAAAGAAGAACACATATAATTTTATATTTTTGTAAATATAATTTTGAAGAACAATGGTAGCTTATTGTACACATTAAACCAATATACAAGTCTTGACAACTTAAATCATGGGAAATTAACCTCACTATTGTGCTAACTAGAATATCGTATTTGCATTAATTTTCACATGGTGGTAAAATGGGGGAGAGTTACAGAGCTGTTTTTAAACTAAGACTGAATTTGTCAAGATGGTCTTCTCTTTATCAAGAATATTCTATAAACTCATTTTAAATAAGAGGAAATTGTACAGACACTTTAAATCATGCCAAAAGCTCTGAGTGCTTTGCTTTTCTTATCTTGTAGCCTAGCAACAAAGGCCATTAATTAAACTCATAGATAAACTTTTCTCTTTCTCAGTTGCAGTTTGCCAGGAAAAAATATTGAAAAGACAATAGATATAAAGAGCTAGATTTTACGTTTCTCTTAGCTAAAATAGGACAATTAGTTGCCCATTTCCCCATGTGTAAGAAGTAGTCACAAAGGAAATTAGAAAACATTTTTAATGGAATGACAATGACAACACAACTTTTCAAAATGTTTGTAACCTAGTTAAATCAGCATGTAAAAGAAAGTGTCTAGCTTTAAATGTACATACGAAAAATAGAGAAAGATTTAATATCAGTTTTCTAAACTTCTACCTTGAAAGAAAGGCAAAGTAAATGCAACATTAGTAGAAGAAAAATAATAATAATAGGATATGATATATTTGTGTAGAACAGAGAAAAACAATAGAGAAAAGAAAAAAAGTAAAAATTCATTCCATAATAAGATTTATAGAATTGATAAGAAAGAATGAGAAAGAAATGACAGAAAGAAAGAAAGAAAGAAAGAAAAAGAATGATCAAGAAAAAAATAAAACAAACTGCCAATATCAGAAGAAAATCAATTTAATTCCTAATCAAAAGCATTCCCACAAAAAAATTCAAAGTCCAGATGGATTCACCAGTGAAATCCCTCAAACATTAAAGAAATAAATAATGCCAATTCAGAAAAAACCTTTTCAGAAAATACAGAAGGAGACTATGAAGTCCAGCCTAACCCCAGGATCACAGAATAACAACAGAGAAATCAGATATTATGAGAGAGAAGAAAAGGGAAGAGAAGGGAAAGGAAAGAAAGGGAAGGGAAGGGAAGGGAAGGGAAGGGAAGAGAAGAGAAAGAAGAAAAGAGAAGAGAAGAGAAGAGAAGAGAAGAGAAGAGAAGAGAAGAGAAGAGAAGAGAATGAGTCATGATCAAGTGGGTTGGGTTTTATCCCAAGAATTCAAGATGGGGTTATTTTTTGAAAATCAATTAATAAAATTCATCACCTTAAGAGAATTAAGGGTAAGAATCACCTTAGTAATGCAGTGAAAGTTATTGACAAAATTCATACCCTTTTATGATAAAAACTTTCAGCTAACTTAGAAGAGAACTTTCTTAATTAGAATGTATCTATAAAAAAACACCTACAGCTAATATCATATTTAGTGGTGCGATATTACCACAAGGAGAGGATATTTGTTTGCACTAATGCTATTCAAAACTGCATTAAAGGCACTTGCAGATGCAATAACACAGGAATAAAAAATTAATTATATAAAAATTAAAGAGGATATATTAAAATTATATAATGATTCTTTACTTCAAAAATCCCAAGGAATCTATCAAGAAAACTACTAAGAAAACTAAGCTGCTTCAATAAGGTTGCAAAGCCACTATACAATTTTTTTGTACTTCTAAAAATTAACAAAGGAGACTTACTCAAAACCTATTGAATATATTCATGTTACTGAAGACATATTAAGACATAAATTTACAATAGCCAAAAATTTTTAACAACCCAAATGTCAAAGAACAGGAATTGAAAACAAATTCTGTTTTATTCATAACAAAAGAATGACAAATCGATTAGAGATACATACAACCACATGGATGAATCTCAAAAATATTATATTAAACAAAAGAAGACAGGCATAAAAGAATACATTCTAAGTAATTCCAGCCAGTTCCTACCGCTATCCCAATATCTGGGGTAATCACTTTCTGATTTCTATTCCTGTGGATTAATTTTGCCTGACTTTGATTTCATATGGCTGGAAAGGAGAAGGAAGGAACTTTCTCAGTTGTTGGAAAGGTGTGAGTGGTGGCTACAAAAGTGTATGAAATTTCCAAAACTCATTGGACTGAACACTCAATGTTCAGGCAATTTATTTAAAGGTAAAAAAAAAAAAAAAAAAAAAAAATGGGGGGGGGGGGAGGGAAGGGGGAGAGAAAAAATCTAAAGGGGCCCCCGGGCCAAAAAAAGCCCAAATGGGGGCCAAAATTGTGAAATAATGATCATGAGCAGAAATCAAGTGTTGGAAACTTAACCAACTAGGACGGGGGGGGGGGGGGGGGTGCTAAAGTAAATTTAAGCACATAAAAAAAAAAAATAAATAAATAGCCAAACTGTG
This sequence comes from Lontra canadensis, assembly GCF_010015895.1. Classification (NCBI taxonomy): domain Eukaryota; kingdom Metazoa; phylum Chordata; class Mammalia; order Carnivora; family Mustelidae; genus Lontra; species Lontra canadensis. Next base: position 11,167,859 of record NW_022631056.1, on the reverse strand, counting down.
GAAGAAGCCAAGATGTCCTTCAATAGATGAATGGATAAAGAAATTATGGTTCATATATACAATGGGAATATTACTCAGCCATCAGAAAGGATGAATACCCACTATTTGCATCAACATGAATGGAACTGGAAGGGATTATGCTAAGTGAAATAAGTGAAGCAGAGAAAGACAATTATCATGTGGTTTCACTCATATGTGGAACATAAAAAATAGCACAGAGGACCACCAGGGAAGGGAGGGAAAACTGAATGGGAAGAAATCAGAGAGGGAGACACACCAAGAAAGGCTCTGGACTCCAGGAAATAAACCAAAGGTTACAGAAGGGAGGGGTGGGGGGACGAGGTAATGGAGTGATGGGAATTAAGGAGGACACATGCTGTGATGAGCGCTAGGTGTTATACTCAACTAATGAATTGTGGAACACTACATCAAAAACTAATGATGTACTCTATGTTGGCTAACTGAACATAGTAATAAATAGATTAAATAAATAAATCAATCTCTGAGCTAGATTAACTGATTCAGTGCCAGAACTATATTCCATCATTCTGACTTCCTAGAACTGTTTGAACAGACTATAAATTTACTATGCTCATTACTGTGCAGTTTTAAATATGAAATACTAACACATATGTTAAATGGCAATCCATTACTTCAAAAGATGTCAAGTGGCTGTATTTGATTACTTGATTACTTGTCAAGTAAGAGGATGAATGTGATTTCAGAACAGGGAGAAGTCACTGTAGGATGAGAAAATCTGGAATAACTCTATACTGGAACGGAACCTTAAGTCGAGCTTTTAAAAAGTTAAGCACGCATTGAGTTGTTATTCAACTTTATACTTGTTATTGCTAATATATAAATATCTATCATATATGTAACATATATGATAGATATTTTCATAATATATATTTAAATATATGATATACTGTATATATCATATTTAAATATATATTTCACTTCTCATAAGCATGTTTGCCATTTAAATTGGTCAATAATAAGCAAATTTTAGTCCACCCCTATCATAGAAATTCAATAAGCAACAATTAGTTATTGTTGGAAAAGACCTGAAACAGAAATGTTAGTTCTCAATACTGACTTTCTGGGCAGGGGCTGCCAATACTGTGTCTACCAACATCAATGCAAGTAATCAGGAGTAACAGTGTAAAACAAACCTGCAGATCCCCCAGAAATAATTGGGCTTTCTCCAGAGCTAACTAAAGAGCACAGAAGAGGCAAACAATAGCATAGATACCAACACCTTCGGTTTGTTTAGGTGCAAACCCTGCATGGAATTTCAGTATTTCTCTTTTTCTAACATCTGAATGTTATTACGGTATTAAATTTAACAACTGACTAAACACCACGCTCGCAAGCTGATGGATGATAGGTAGTAATTGTTGAAGCAAAGCTTCAGAACAACATGTTTTACAGGGTACAGTATCCAATTTCCTGAAGTGACAGTTTTCAGTATCTTAATAGCTAACGGATAGTAAATTGTTCACTTCATGAGCATTTTTGGCACAAACTTTTAGAAGCAATTTCCAAGGGAGTCATCTAGGATGAATGATACGGTACTTAGTGCAGCACTGAGCACAACATTAAACAATCACCGTCTGCTGAATATGACATGATATGACCCTAATTGCAACTTGTGTGCGAGGAGAGCAGGAGATGCTCCTGGTATGTGATGTATGTTCTATTCCCGTAACAAGAGAAGAGAACTTCCAACCACTGAACACTTCTGAAGGATAAGGCTGCTATTTACTGAAAAGTCTAACTTCCTATGACGGGAGTTTTTAAATTACTTTTTATCGCTAATCAAGCAAAGCTCTGTATCATGGAAAAGTGCAGGTGCAATGTGTCGCTACTAAGACGTGACTCCATTCGCACGCTTGCCTTTAACTCAGCAGTGGGGCTCTACTGCTGGAGGGGTCATTTCTCTTATTCTCGCCAGGAATTTCTTCTTCCCTCTAAAGGTTTCACCCTCAGAGGAGAATTTGTTTAGAAAAGTGGAAACTGCAGGGCCTACACCCATCTCAGATAGTAAAATATGTAAGTCAGAATGAAGGCGCTTAATCTTTTCTTTGAGCTAAAAGTCTCTATCTTAATATTGGCTCATAGACTAATTCCCTCTTTTACTTAACTTCCAGGTTCTCTGTTATAGAAAGGTGACTCCTTTGCAACATGACTTTCTGTGCACCATAAATTACTTTGAGAATAGACATTTGGTAATCTTTAGAAGGAGGGAATATGGGTGGTTAATTGGGAGTCTAGAGTTTTATGCCTGACTTTAAATCCTACATTGGCCATATGTTATGTCTGGGATTCTGAGCAAGCTTATTTAACCATGCTGTACCTTCTATTTCCTCGTTTGTAAAATTAAAATATTATTGATATGTATATCATAAGCTACTAAAAAAGATTGAATATATTAGCACATGTAAAGTACTTCAAATGAGATGATCACGTAGGAGGAAGTCAATAGATAGTTGCTATTATTGGCTACCAATTTGATCTTTCTTCATGGGTCTTGCATCAGACAGGTTGTTGTGGAAACCAAAATTTAGGAAATAGTGTAGATAATGGTACTTAATTCTATTGTGTTGATATTATAAGTTGGTGTTGCTATTATGATATATTCAAACTGAAAATTTTTAAATGTGATGCCATCGATAACTAATCCTAAAATTCTAAAATTAGGTTTGAATCAAATTAAGTTGCAAATTATGACAGAGGATGGGGTAAGGAGGGGGGCCAAAGTTCTTGTTACTTGGGACCCCTCACTCAGTGAGAGTCTAAAAAGTGTCACAAGGATCTGTGCAGAAATTTCTTGAGGGAGTGCTAATGCTTTTCACTTTCTCACAGAAAGAAAGGGAGGTACTAGGAGATGAAACTTCAAGGAAGCTCCCTGGGACAGCTCATGTGAGCTGCCCTAGAATTGCCAGCGTGTCCTGGAGGCATATAGAAGCAATATCTAAAGTATCTCAAGACAGTAGGAGGTGGCTTTCAGTCTGAAACAGCTGGGCAGAGAGGACAGACACTTAGATTTGGAAAGTAACTTCCCTTCAACAAATGGCAAGGTAAAACATGCAAGTCTGCCTCTCACATGTGAGCCAAACATGGAAGTCAGTCTAGACTCATTCTAAATTGGATTTAAAACAAGGAAATTTCATCAGACAGTGTAAGGAAAAGAGAACAGAAGCTAAGGAAGACCAGAGAGTAGGAGAAAGGGGAGCAATTCACTATCCTATGGCTGTTATAGTCAGAGAGATTCTGCAAGAGAGCTCTGAAGATTGTATGACATTACCAAGGACCGCAGTGAGCTTCACATATCTGCCCAAAAGCCAAAGCCATCTTAAGATAGTTTCAGTTAGGTGAGAACATTCCCTTTGCTCTCTCCAGTTACTCAAACACGAGAGGGATCGGTCATGGCACCAAGCAAATGGGTGAGTATGGGATAAAGGAAATTAACCACAGAACTTCCACAAAGTCAGGCAATCCACCATCAGCCAAGATCTAGATAGAAGGAGGGGATTGGGAAAGACTTGTTCTTTTTTTTTTTTTTTTAAGATTTTATTTATTTATTTGACACAGAGAGAGCACAAGTAGGCAGAGAGGCAGGCAGAGACAGAGAGGGAAGCAGGCTTTTTGCTCAGCAGAGAGCCCGACGTGGGACACTATCCCAGGATCCTGAGACCATGACCTGAGCTGAAGGCAGTGGCTTAACCCACTGAGCCACCCAGGTGTCCCAAAACTTGTTCTTGAATAAAGACTGGACTGCTAAATACTGGATCCAAAATTCTCCTTTTGAAAGCAAGATTCATTTTTTGAATAAAATAGCCCCTGGATTCTTTATTACCTCCAAGTGACAGAAAAATTACAAGGCTTCTCAGAGTTGTCATTTAGTGATAGAAGAAAAATGATTCCCCAACTGAGAGACAGGGAGAGACAAAATTATAGTTGCATTTTGATTCCATTACTGCATTTGCTCAAATCTACCAGTCCCACTACTATTAAGACTATTGCTTGTCATGGATATGTATTCCCTGGCTCTTCTTTTTCCTCTTCTCTCACCCACACAAACCTGGTGTTGATTTTTTTGGGTAATTTGCTCCTCTCCATCTTAACCCATGTTATTACTGTGAAAATTATTCTATATTCAGTTCCAAGAACATACCATGATTGTCTTAGGCCCATCAACATATTACATATCTCTTGTGGTGGAGAAACAGGGAAGATTTTTGATTGGAGTTTTCAGGAGACGCACCTATACCACAGGTGTTGCAGATAGGCCCAGCTCTTGCCTTCAGTTAATGGATTACATGGGAGAATATTGAGTGTGAAACTGTTGTCGTCACTCAGATAACACATTGAAGAGCCCTTAGCTGGGTCCCATCAGTTGTGACATAAACGTGACCAAGGAAGGCAGACATTGTTTGAGCTACTGTATAGAGATTAAGTGAAGCTAGCTCTCTTGACTCTTTTGATTGAAATAATACATTTTACTTCTTGTTTAATCTAGTGGAAGTTATTCTGTGTCATTTGTAACAGAAAAAGTCCTGTTAAAGAATTGAGGGTTTTGTTTTTTTTTTTTTTTGGTGCCTCAATATGAACCTAATATTTTTTTCATAACAAATACATTCTAATAAGTATAGTTTCTTTTCCCCCCAGCCAAATTAATACTATGAAAATAAGGGCTTAAACTCCCAAAGAATGTATACATCTTAAATTATCTATTTCAATGAAAATACTTCCTGTTATACTAAAGCAATATTTTTTACATAAATTTTTAAGAATTAACACAAGAGGAACATTATGATTTTAGCTTTATCAGTAATCTTTCATGAGTCAATTCTCTGAGGAAGAGTGTGAAAAACCATCATGTTTATAATAAACTAAAATTTAAGTCACATGTTAAACTAATACAAATAAAAAGACAAATTATATAGATAAAATATATCTATAAAACCTTTGAATGGAAAACCTACTTTAATTATACACTCTCCCAAGTCTCTGGATATTGTACAATTACTAGATTTGTCACATTTGGCCTCTAGTCATTTATTTCTTCGTCATTGCAAAATAATGTAATTACTAAATGTTTTTCAATTTTGAATATATTACTTGATCTTTAAAGCTATTATTTTCTCAGCCATAATATGCAACAAATTAGTATTAATCCTCAGAAATAGCACTGGGTTTTCTTTCTGTTTTACTTTTCAGATGTATCCTGACTTCCAGATCCTACAGCTTCAGAAAATTAACACAGCTTTAACTGTGCTCTGGTAGTTGTTTTGTTCTCTTCTTTTGAAGTAAATATTAGGCTGTAGTTATGGTCTTTGAGGAGTAACTTCTTCCAATATCATGTTTGAATAAATAATGAGGTATAGAGAATTTTAACCATTTTTAAGATTAATATTTATATAGATTATATTTCAATGGAAAGATAATAAACAATATAGCAGCCCCCACTAGTTTAATGAATCCATAAAAATGGCAATATTCTTTTTCTTAGACTAGCAATGTGTAAATAACAATAGTTGAGAGAGCATATTCTTAGGTTATTTAGAAAGATTCTTATTTATCAGGAAACTGAAACTCATTTGGACTTGTAAACCAAAACAACCTATGTATATACCAATATCATTAGCCTAGAAAAATAGTATAGTAAGTTATTTCCCTGTCAGAGCCCATGAGCTAGGTCTGATTAGAGATTGCTCAGGAAAGTATTTGTGAAATAACCTTTGTATAAAATAATATAGCTACTTCAACAGAAGCTTTAAAAATACACTATTTCAATTTTTATCTCTCTAAATATTTTAGCATTTAGACATGTATATAAATCTAACACATAGTTAAATTAAATATTGGGGAACTCAGCTCTACCGCCTTGAAGTCAAACTTAACAATTCATGGTTTAAAAATTGGCTAGATTCATAATTAAAAGATAGGCTGGTGGAAGCCAGAATTTAGTGGAAGACCAGAATCATCTGTCTGATATTTAGGGAGTGACAAGTGATCCTGGAGGGTCCTGGCATTAATATGGCTTTTAAGACCACACGATACTGGCTGCCTCTACTTATAGATTCTACATCTGATGCCATAAAATCAAATTTTGAAATTTCTAACAAAGAATATTTCAATAAACTGTCACATGCAATGTTCTCCATAAAAATAAATGTACAGCTTATCAAATAATTGGCTCTACCACTTATTAATCAAATAACATTTCCCATTTCTCCTATTAAACATTAAAAATGAAAAATGTTAAATAACTAAAAGTAAATTAAATCAAATAAATTAATCAAGGGTACACTTATTTTGGTGAACACTGAGGAATATATAGACTAGTTGAATCATTATATTATACACATATAAACTAATAAAATGCTGTATGTTAATTATGCTTCAATTAAAAAAATTAATAAAATCTAATATCTTTAATGTTTAAACCTGTTGTAGCATACAAGATTTTCTTCCTTTTAAAGACTAAATAATATTATATTGTGTGTATATACACATATATACATAACACATTTTGTTTATCCATGGGAAAATATGGAACACTAAAGGAAGACTTGGAAAATATTGCAGGTTTGGTTCCAGATCACTGCAATAATATTAATAGCACAATAAACCGAGTCAAATAAATTTTTTTGCTTTCCTAATGAATATAAAAAATATGTGTACAAGCATTATGTTTAAACATATATATTAACCTAAATTTAAAAAAATATTTTATTTTTGTATTGATAGCAGTCAACTGATCAGGGTGGCGGGTGCTGAAGGCTGGGGCACTGTGGCAATTTTTCAAAATAGGACTATAATGAAGTTTGATGCATTGGTTGACTCTTGCTTTCACAAACAGTCTCTCTAAAGCATGCGATCCTGTTCAATAGCATTTTACCCAGAGTAGAACTTATTTCAAAATTTCAGTCTGTTCTCTCAAATCCTGCCACTGCTTTATGAATTAAGGTTCTATAAATTCTAAATCCTTTATTGTCATTTCGACAATCTCTGTGGCATCTCCACCAGGAGTAGATTCCATCTCAAGAAACCACTTTCTTTGCTCATTTGGAAGAAGCAAGTCCTCATCCATTCCTATTTCATCATGAGATCACAGCAATTCAGTCCCATCTTCAGGCTCCAACTCTGATGCTAGTTCTCTTGCTATTTCTACCACATCTGCAGTTACTTCCTCCACTGAAGTCATGAACCCCTCAAAGTCATCCATGAGGGCTGGAATCAACTTCTTCCAAATTCCTGTTAATGTTGATGTTTTAACCTATTTCTATGAACCACAAATGTTCCTAATGGTATGTAGAATGATGCATCTTTTCCCCCAAGTTTTCAGTTTACTTTTCCCAGATCTATCAGAAGAATTACTATCTGTGGCAGTTATAGCTTTACGAAATGTATTTCTTAAATAATAAGATTTGAAAGTCAAAATTACTGCTTGACCCATGGACTACAGAATGGATGTTGTGGTAGAAGCCATGAAAACAATAGTCATCCTGTTATCCTTTTATCAGAGCTCTTGGGTAATCAAGTGCATTGTCAATGTACAATAGTATTTTGAATGGAATCTATTTTTTTCTGAGTGATAGATCTCAACAGTAGGATTAAAATATTCATTAAGCCCATGTTGTAAACAAATGTGTTGTCATCCAGGTTTCGTTATTCCATTCATGGACCACGGGCCAAATAGATTTCACATAATTCTTAAGGGCCCTAGGATTTTCAGATGGTAAATGAGCATGGACTTCAAGTCACCAGCTGCATGATTAGCCCCTCACAAGAAAGTTCAGCCTATCTTCTGAAGCTTTGAAGCCAGACACGGATTTCTCCTTTCTAGCCATGAAAGTCCTAGATAGCATCTTCTTCCAATATGAGGGTATTTCATTAACATTGAAAATCTGTTGTTTAGTGTAACCATCCTCATTGATCTCTGCTAGAGATAATTATCTCTGGATAAACTGCTGTAACTTCTCTACCACCACCTCCTGCTTCACCTGGCGCTTTTATGTTTTGGAAATGGCTTCTTTCCTTCACTCTCATGAACCAACCTCTGCCTCAAACTTGCCTTTTGCAGCTTCATCAGGTCTCTCAGCCTTCACAATTGAAGAGAGTTAGGGCCTTGCCCTCGATTAGGCGTTGGCCTAGGAGCTATTGTGACTGGATTGATCTTCTATCCAGAGCATTAAAAGGTTTCCAATGTTAGCAATAAGGCTGTTTCACTTTCCTATCATTTATATCTTCACTGGAGTAACATGTTTAATTTTCTTCAAAAACTTTCCCTTTTCATTCACAACTTAGCTATTTGGTACAAGAGGTTAGCTTTCAGCCTCTGTCAGCTTTTAGCATGCCTTTCTCACTAAGCTTAATCATTTCTAGCTTGTGATTTAAAGGGAGACACCTGCAACTCTTCCCCTCACTTGAACATTTAAAGGCCATTATAGCGTTATTAATTGGCCTAGTTTCAATATTGTTGTGCCTCAGGGAATAGAGAGTCCATAGGAGAGGGAGAGAGACCGAGAATGATTGGCTGGTGGGTGGAGCCATCAGGACACATATTTATTTGTGAAGTTTGCAGTTTTATATGGGCAAAGTTCATGGTGCACCAAAATAATTAAAATTGTAACATCAGGGGTGCCTGGGTGGCTCAGTGGGTTAAGCCTCTGCCTTCAGCTCAGGTCATGATTTCAGGGTCCTGGGATCGAGACCTGCATCAGGCTCTCTGCTCAGCGGGGAGCCTGCTTCCTCTCTTTCCCTGCCTGCCACTCTGTCTACCTATGATCTCTCTCTTTGTCAAATAAATATATTAAAAAATCGTTTTTAAAAAAATTGTAACATCAAAGATCACTGACCACAGATCACCTTAAGAAATATAATAATAATGAAAAAGCTTGAAAACTTCCAAGGGTTATGAAATGTAACACAGAGACAAGAACTGAACAGCTGTTGCTGGAAAAATGGCACAGATAAACTTGCTTAATACAGGGCCACCACAACCTTCAATTTGTAAAAAACTACAATATCCTCAAAATACAGTAAAGGGAAATATGCCTGTACTCATCTGTATACTTAAAAGTGGTAAAGATGCTAAATTTTGTGTTGTATTTTTAATACAATAAAAAGAGTCAAAAGAGAAACTATTTTTTTCACAAAGAAAATATATAAAGGATAAATGCATCATGAAAATGTTAAAACCTATAATAGATAACTCTTTCTAAAGAGGTGCTATGGTGATTCCATGAGCTAATATACAGAAGTTCTTAGAAGAGTAATTGGGCTATTAAAGCTGTTTATCAAGGGCAGATGGAATGATTAATAGTTGGATTTAGAACTGGAATAAAAGTGGAGAAAGATGGAAAAAAATAATCGAGAGTGCCATGCCCAAATAAATAAAGATTTAAAAACTCATGTGCTCAGTGCAGAAATATATGGGTCCTAAAGCATTCTTGGAAAGATGTAAATTTGTATAACCTTCTTAGAAATTAATTTGATAATGTAGTTCCAAACCCTTACAGAGGTTCCTTACCCTCAACCCAGTAATTTCATTGCAAAGACTCAATCTTAAAGAACTAATTAGACATGTAGGAAGATGTTCATCGCTATTGCATTCTTCTTATTAAAAACTTTAGAAAATGGAATTATATCCTGTGAGGAATATGAATCTTTTATCTCACCTATAACAGCTAATGCAGTCTACCTGCCCACGTAAAAATATATATCAATGCAATTAGTAATCAAAAAGAACTTTGCAATATATTCGTGTTTAATAATATTGGTCGCTTGGTGTTTTTAATAATATTTCTTAATATCAAAACAACTGATTACAACTGTATTGAGTATAATTTAAAATAAAAATAAGGAGAAAATCAGTTAAACGCAATACAGGATCAGTTAAATGTAGGTGACAGATTTTGGAAGATTTATTTTATAAATGGTTAGAAATGTTCAATATTTGAAAAAGGAATATGAGTTTGTAACTTTGATATTCAAAAGATAAATAATTATCTAGATGTACATGGGATAGTTTTAATTACTTAATTACCATCTTACAAACTCCACAACTGAAAAGCTTAGGGCTGTTAGAGATATCTTCTCATTTTAATCTAAGTAATTATTTAATGAAATTTTGACTCCCATTATATTGTAATTATTTAAAGGGTAAGTACTGTACTATGCAATTTCTCAAGAAAATTTTTAAAAATTCATAACTCACTGATTTTGTTTCTTCTTTATGAAATCATTATCATTTGTCAAATCATGTTGGTGGTTTTTTAATAGAATGGTTGGGCACTTTCATATTCGTGCATTCACCTATTGACTACCTTTGTATTAGAAGCTCCTCAAGGCACAGATTATCAGTTAAGACTCCAAGTCAAGAAAATTCATGAATAAGTTGGTAAATATGTTGGGAGTGTTATAGGTATAATATATTTTGGAAATTCAGAGTAACTATTACTTAGCCTAAATTGAGTGAGAGAGGCTAGGAGTTTTAATAGAATGTGATTGGACATGAGGCAGCCATTAAAATAGTAGTTGAACGTTTTAGGAAAAGAAAGGTGAAAGAACAATCCAGGGCAGAAGCAAGAAGAAATTATATACATCGTAAAGTATATAAATGAATTATATATGTGTATACATGTACAATAAAATGAAATACAGTGTTATTTCCAGTGAATAGAAGAGCCAGTGAATACATATAAAGCATGTACAGTTAACCCTTGAACATTGCAGGTGCTAGAAGCACTTGCCCTCTGTGCGGTTAGAAATCTGCATATAATTTTTTTTAAGACTTATTTATTTATTTTTCAAGAGAGACAGAGAGAGAGCATGACAGGGGGAGGAGCTGAGGGAGAAAATATTTCAAGCAGACTCCCCACCAAGTGAGGAGCCCAATGTAGAGCCCAATCCCACAACCCATGAAATCGTGACCTGAGCTTAAACTGAGAGGTGGACACTTAACCAACTGGGCCACCCAGGTACCAGTCTACTGTTGACCAGAACTCTTACTGATAACATAAACAGTTAAGTAACATATAGGTTGCATGTTATATATATTATATACTGTATTTGTACAATAAAATAAGGTAGAGAAAAGAAAATTATTAAGAAAATTATAAGGAAGGGGCACCTGGGTGACTCAGTGGGTTAAATCCTCTGCCTTCAGCTCAGGTCATGATCCCAGGATCCTGGAATCAAGCCCCGCATTGGGCTCTCTGGTCAGCGGGGAGCCTGCTTCCCCCTCTCTCTCTGCCTGCCTCTCTGCCTACTTGTGATCTCTGTCTGTCAAATAAATAAATAAAATCTTAAAAAAAAAAAAAAAGAAAATTATAAGGAAGAAAAAATACATCTATAGTACTGTACTGTATTGATTAAAACGCATCTGCATATAAATGGACTGGCACAATGCAAAGCCATGTGTTCAAGAGTGAACCACCCTTGGAAAAGATATTGGATGGCTGTTGTGGTGACAGATGGATTTAGACCAAGTTGATGGAAGTTAGAAAATAGCATTTTTTGTATGGTATGCCTAGAAGTCTAGATATTATTTTGTAGCAAACATTATCCAACAATCCAACATATGTTTTTTGTTTGTTTCAAGTTTTTATTTAAGTTCAGGTTAGTTAACATATAATGTAGTATTAGTTCCAGGAGTAGAATTTTGTGATTCATCACATACTTATAACACCCAGGGCTCATCACAGGTGCCCTCCTTAAGATTCATCAACCATTTAACTCATCCCCCTGCCCATCTCCACTCCTGCACCCTCAGTATGTTCTCTATAGTTAAAAGTCTGGTTTAAGGTTTGCCTCTCTCCTTCCCACTCTCACGTTTTTCTGTTTCTTAAATTCCATGTATGAGTGAAATCATATATTTGTCTTTCTCTGACTGACTTAATCCATTTTTCTACTTAGCATAACACACTCTAGCTCCATCCATGTCCTTACAAATGGTAGGATTTCAATCTTTTTATGGATGAGTAGTGTTACATGGTGTGTGTGTGTGTGTGTGTGTGTGTGTGTGTGTGTGTAATCACCTCTCCTTTATCCATTCATCAAAGAACATTTGGGCTCTTTCCATAATTTGGCTATTATTGATAATACTACTATAAACACTGGGGTGTAAGTATCTTTTCAAATTTACCCTTTGGGTAAATACCTGGTGGTATAATTGCTGAGTCATAGACTAATTCTATTTTTAAGTTTTTGGAACCTCCATACTGTTTTCCAGCATGGCTGCACCAGTTTGCTTTCTCACCAACAGTGTAAGAAGGTTTTCCTTTCTTTGCACCTTCCACAACATTGTTGTTTCCTATGTTGTTAATTTTAGCCATTCTGACAGGTGTAGGGTGATCGCTCATTGTAGTTTTAATTTGTATTTCCCTGATGGTAAGTGATGTTGGGCATCTTTTCGTGTGTCTGTTAGTCATCTAGATGTCTTCTTTGGGAAAGTGTCTATTCATGTCCTCTGCCCATTTCTTAACTGGATTTTTTGTTTATTAGGTGTTGAGTTTGATAAATTCTTTATGGATTTTTCATGCTAACCCTTTATCAGATATGCCATTTGTAAATATCTCCCATTTTGAAGGTTGCTTATTAATTTTGATTGTTTCCTTTACTATGCAGAAGTTTTTTTTTAATCTTGAGGTCCTAATAGTTCATTTTTGCTTTTGTTTCCCTTGCCTCCAGCAACGTGTCTAGTGAGAAGCTAAGCAGAGTTCAAAGATATTACTGCCTGTGTTCTTCTCTAGGATTTTGATAGTTTCCTATCTCACATTTAGATCTTTCATTCATTTTAAACATATTTTTGTGTATGGTGTAAGAAAGTGGTCCAGTTTCATTTTTTGCTTATTGCTGTCCAGTTTTCCGAACATGATTTGTTGAACAGACATTTTTGTTGAACAGAATATTTTTCCCATTGGATATTCTTTCCTACTTTGTCAAGGATTAGTTGATATAGTTGTGGGTCCATTTCTGGTTTTCAATTGTGTTCCATTTGATCTATGTGTCTGTTTTTGTGCTAGTATCAAACTATCTTCTTTTCTTTAAAAGACACATGTTTATACTACTGATTTGCTTTTTTTTTTTTTTTTTTTTTTTTACCCAGTGACCCTATCCCACCACCCACCTCCCCACCAGCAGCCCTCAGATGTTTCCTATGATTAAGAGTCTCTTATGGTTTGTCTTCCTCTCTGATTTCATCTTGGTCTTTTTTTTCCCTCTCTTCCCCATGATCCCCTGTTTTGTTTCTTAAATTCTGCATGTGAGTAAGATCATATAATTGTCTTTCTCTGATTGTATTATTTTGCTTAACATAATACTCTCTAGTTCCATCCATGTCATTGTAAATGGCAAAATATCATTATTCTTGATGGTTGAGTAGTATTCCATTGCGTATATATATATATATCACCTCTTCTTTATCCATTCATCTGTCAATGAATATCTGGGCTTTTTCCATAGTTTGGCTATTGAGGACATTGCTGCTATAAACATTGGGATGCAGGTGTCCCTTGAGACCACTACATTTGTATTGTTTGGGGTAAATATGCAGTGGTGCAATTGCTGGATAATAGGGTAGCTTTATTTTCAATTTTTTGAGGAAACTATACTGTTCTCTGTGAAAAAGTTGGTAGTATTTTGATAGGGATGGCATAGGTGGCATAGACATTTTAAAAACATTTGTTCGTCTAATCCATGAGCACAGAACGTTTTCCATTGCTTTGTGTCTTCCTCAATTTCTTTCATGTGTGTTCTATAGTTTTTCTGAGTACAGATCCTTTGGTTAGGTTTATTCCTACATATCTTGTGGTTTTGGGTGAAATTGTAAATGGGATTGATACCTTAATTTCTTTCTTCTGTCTCATTGTTAGTGTAAAGAAATGCAACTGATTTCAGTGCTTTGATTTTATATCCTGCCACTTTGCTGAATTCCGGTATGAGTTCTACCAATTTTGGGGTGGAGTCTTTGGATTTTCCATATAGAGTATCATGCTATCTGTGAAGAGTGAGAGTTTGACTTTTTCTTTGCCAATTGGATGTGTTTTATTTCTTTTTGTTTTCTGATTGCTGAGGCTAAGACTTCTAGTATATGTTGAAAAATAGTGGTGAGAGTGGACATCCCTGCCATGTTCCTGATCTTAAGGAAAAAACTCTTGGTTTTTCCCCATTGAGAATGATATTTGCTATGGGCTTTTCATATATGGATTTTATGATATTGAATTATGTTCCCTCTATCCCTACACTGTGAAGAATTTTAAACAAGAAAGATGCTGTACTTTTTCAAATGCTTTTCTACATCTATTGAGAGGATCATATACTTCTTATATTTTCTTTTATTTATGTAGTGTATCACATTGATTGATATGTGGATGATGACTCACCCTTGCAGCCTAGGAGCAAATCCTACATGGTCTTGGTGAATAATCCTTTTAATATACTGTTGGATCCTACTGGCTAGTATCTTGGGTAGAATTTTGGCATCCATGTTCATCAGAGATATTGGTCTATAAGTCTTCTTTTTGGTGGGGTCTTTGTCTGGTTTGGAGATAAAGTTAATACTGACCTCATAGAACAAGATTGGAAGTTTTCCTTCCCATTCTATTTTTTGAAACAGCTTCAGAAGAATAGGTATTAATTCTTTAAATGTTTGGTAGTATTCCCCTGAGAAGCCATCTGGCCCTGGACTTTTGTTTGTTAGGAGATTTTCAATTGCTGTTTCAATTTCCTTGCTGGTTATGGGTCTGTTCAGATTTTCTATTTCTTCCTACTTCCATTTTGATGGTTTATAAGTTTCCAGAGAAGCCATTCCTGGGTTTGCTGATTATAACCAGCTTCACTGCTCTGATGCCTGGGAACTCTACAGCACTCAAGCACTCCCATTCTTTCTGTGACCCCAGGGATCCTGAGACCCTGACACACTGTCTCACCTAGGATTCCTCCCACTTCTCCACCTGAGTGCTTTTCAAGCAGGGATATCCTTCACCAGAGCAGACTACTAAAAGTTCTGATTTTGTGCTCTGCTGCTATATCACTTCTCAGTAGCCAGGTTCCAGAAGTTCCCTCCCCTCATGGTTTATCTTCCAATATATTGCCTTGGATTAACTTCTCCACACCTTCTACCTTGCAGAAAGTGGTCACTTTTTTATTTGCAGAGTTGCATCTATTCTTTTCTTAGATCTCCAGTTGAGTTCACAGGTGTTCAGAATGATTTAGTGGCTATCTAGCCAAATTTCTGGGGCCAGAAGAAACTAAGGTCTCCTACTCCTCTACCATCTTTGACCAGAAAGTCTCTCATATTCCTAGGACCATATACTGTCTTGATCACTACAGCTTTATAATAAAACTTGAAATCTATAATTGTGATGCCTTTAGCTTTGCTTTGGCTATTTGGGGTCTTTTAGGGTTCTATACAAATTTTAGGACGATTTGTTCTAGCTCTGTGAAAAAGATTGGTGGCATTTTGATAGGGATTGCATTTAAAATGTAGATTGCTTTAGGTAGCATAGACATTTTAACAATATGTGCTTTTTTTTAAGAAAAATTAGAAAATGTGGTTGATGAAAAATTAAAGAGTGATGTGGAGATGAGAAGAAAGTGGAAGTGCAGATACCATTGAGAGGCAGCTATGATAGCAGTAATAAACGTAGATGATGTCCTGGACCGAATTATGTAAGCAGACATAGAATGAAGAGGATATTTCTAAAGCATATAGGGCTTACTCTCTGACTTTCTATTGGTGGTAGGGGAGATAGAAAAAAAAAATAAGAATGGTTCCTTGAGTATCTAAACTTATTGGAAACATTTAGGTGGATGGATGATTGTGTCTACAAGTCACAAATGAAATATTAAATGAAGATTACTTTTGTGTTGCTCTACTAACAATGATATAGATAGATGGATAGATAGATAGATAGATGAGAGATGAGAGATAGATGGATAGAGACAAACTATCAAGTTTACTTTCTGATATATACATTCATGACTAGAATATATAGTTGTTGCTCAGATGTAAAATGTATATTCTCCTAGACATGAACAGTTTATATCTGCTATGTAAAAAAAATTTTTTTTTAATTGCTGGTATTTAAAGTTGAGAATGAAAAGAGGGAAATAATGAATAATTACCTATCTAAAGGTAGTACTAAGGTTGATACAAACAGAATAATTATTTCCCACTTGTCTAGTTTGAGTGGAGGTTTATTATGTAAGGCTGGTTGAGAAATAGGGAGAAAAAAAAAAGAATTCAAATGCTTAGGCAATATATTTGAATGATAAGATTTTAAGGCATAATTTGACATCTTATACTCTCTAATGCAGAAAATTTCCTTTGATTATAAGATTTAGTTTTCTAACCAAGCCATTAAGGATCAAGTGAGAATAATAAGCTACCCAAAACAAAATTTCAATAAATGTTTTGCTGTAGAACTACTTCTTATCTTTATAACTATTGCTTCAATTTTCTACTTCTGGTAGTTTGTGAACTATGAGAAACAGCTACAAACAAATGAAGCAAATTCTCTTTTGGACTGGTACAACTAGCATAAGTCTAATCAGTAATGTGCATGAAGGACAAATGATATGCGCAGATGTGAAATAGATTTTGAGAATAGATTTTGAGATTGCATAGCACTTTATAAACTGAATAGTTTCCTTAGAAAACTTACTGTAGAAGATCTATAAAGAAATATGACTTAATTTATGACTAAAAAAAAAAATCTAGTCAAGCTTGAGTATTTTTAAGAAATTGAGTGGATACATTTGACTACAAAATATACATTATTATTAGTTAAATAAAAATGTTGTTCCATGAGTTAAGTCCTCCAGTCCCCCTCAAGGAAACCGGTTTTTTCAGGCTTTTGTTCTCTGGAGGTTTTTATGTTTGTTCACTTTTTTTTTTTTTTTTCCCCTCTCGCCTTGACCGCTTTTGATGGTTTTTGTCGGTTTAGAGGAAAGCAAACTGCCCCCTGACCTCCCTCTCAGAGAGAAGCCTCAGTCTGCTCTTCTGTGGGTGCTGCAGAGCCCATATAAATCCCCCCTTGGCCGCTGGCAGAACAGGTTCCGAGTCGTGGTCCCTGGGGACGCAGGATCTTCTGCTTGTACCCAAAACCACGGCAGCACCTGCTGTCTGGGCAGCTCCAGACTGCCAGAGAGGTTCCAAGCAGCGATTACACACTGAGATTTTCCCGCTGGCCCGGGCTGGGAGTGCCTGGTCTTTCTGGGTCTAAGAGCGCCCGGCTTGCGCGCACCTTTTTCAGGGGAGGCTGTGGGTCGCGGGCGCGTCTCGGGCTCTGAGAACAGGGAGCAGGTCCGAAAGCACCAGGCTGGGCCTTCGCGCACCTCTCTCGGGGTCTAAGAGCGTCTAAGGCTCTGAAACAATGGTGCGTGTCAAAGAGCGCCAGCTGGGCCTTTGTACCTCTCTCAGGGGAGGATGAGGGGTGCGCGCATCTCAGGCTCTGTAGCAGGGCTCGCGCGTTCTGCCGTCTGGCATGGCTCCCATCCCCTCACAGGGGCCAGAACCCATGCAATCTCGGGCGCGCCGGTGGCTCAGGGACCAAGACCTGGTTTGTCCACCCCATTCTCTCTGGCTCCGCGCCAGGGGAGGCTGTCCTGGGACCAGGGACTTACACCCCTGTCCCTAGCTGCCCCAATTCCCACAATTCCCCCCCCCCATGATCTTTTGCTCTTTTGGAGTGCTTTCAACCGGTCTCCAAGTTAATGCTGGTCCCCAGACGCAGGGCACTCTCACTCGTATTAGGGGTATTACTTTCCAACCGGTCACCTCTGGTGGCTCCCTCCCCCTTTTATTTATCTTCCAATATCAGTCCGACGTTCCCACTCCGCTTTACCTGCCCACTGGCATCTTCTGCCCCTGTAGAGATCCAGATGTGTATAATTCTGATCTCAGGCTGATTTCATGGGTGATCGGAGTTCTTTGGTAGGTAATCAGCTCACTTTAGGGTACAGGTTGAAAAGGCGCCTCCTCCTACTTCCCCACCATCTTGTTCCCCCCCCCCCTTAGTTAAATAAAAATGCACATTTAAGAGCAGGGGTGGTATAAGCAGAGTGAGGGAGAAAAGGGAATGTTGACCTTGAAGCTAAAGGTCAAGCTTTATTTTCAAGAGGTATATTTACTTTCTTTATGCACAATTTAATTGAAATAGCCATGTAATATTGTTTTGATTCCCATGAAATAATTAACAATTTTCTAGCCTTAATAATAGCAAACCACTACCATTTTTAAATGAGTCAAAATCTCAGGACAATAAGAAATAATTTGAGGTGCCACAAAAATACTTTACTTGGAATGGTTTTAATGTCTCTTTACTTTAAACTTATAGCAATTTCTGACTCATATTACATGAAATCATCATCACATTCCCAAAGATAATACTTCCCTATGTAAGGACAAATCCATAACCAATGTACATTTTAAAAATATTATTAGAAAATTGGGACAAGCATTGAGATGATTTTTATGTTATCCCCTAATGAGGAACAATTGTGCAAAAATATATGGAAATGCTCTTCTAAATCAGTTTGTCAGCAATATTTGAGCCTCGTGCTGAAACGCCATGGGACTAGGACAGAAACAAATATATCAATGAAGGGAAATGAGTATTCTTCTTAAATGAGTTTCCAGGGTTTGTTTGTTTGTTTGTTTTAGGTACAGAACATATATTTTCTAAAAATATCAAAATCTTGGGGCACCTGGGTGGCTCAGTCAGTTGAGTGTCTACCTTCGGCTCAAATAGCGATCTCAGGGTCTTAGGATTGGGCTGGTGTTGAGCTCCCTGTTTGGTGTGGAATCTGCTTCTCCCTCTCTCTCTGCCCCTCCTCCTGCTTGTGCTCACTCTCCTTCTCAGTTTCTCTCAAATAAATAAATAAAATCTTTTAAAAAAAAAGATAAAAAAATAAAAACAAAAATAATGAAATATCAAAATCTTTACAAGACCTAAAACAGTTCAATTAAACAAAAAATTGCCAATCTAATAGAACTTAATACTCTGAAATGTACCAATAGAAACAATTTGAATACATATTCTCAACAGTAATGAAATGTTTAAATAAAAGAGGAAGAAGAAGATACTTACAAAGAAAAAGTTTCTTACAAAGACACAGCCTTACTCTGTCCAATTGATTTTAATATCCCAAACAATGTAGCCAAGCAGAGTTGGCTAATAGATTAGATTAAATTGCATTTATGTATAGATATTGTGTCTAATTAACATACAATTATTTTCAAACTGATTCTAAAGCTTTTGAAGATACTTGAAATATATTTTATGTTTCAAATATCCCCCACCCACAAAAAAATATCTACTCGGATTCTTAATTTACTTAGCAAACCCTCTCTTAATATGTAAAAGAAACTAAACAACATCTCAATCTTTATTCAATTTAGGAAAAAACAAACTGTAATATTCAAATATGTGATATTTTATTTGAAGATTTAACATAATTACTAATAAAATGCAGAGAAAAGGAACACTTGTGTAATCAGGGAGTGAGTTTAAATCAGGCTTCTAAGGATATTTCTGTGGTAAACAAGTATAGTTCCCAAGATCTGGGGGAGTATGCAAAAATAAAAAGAACCAAGGAAACTCAGCGTTTGAGTTTTGTAGGTTAGCATCTCACAACTCTTCTTACAATGGCAGTTCTCGAATCTATTACAACAGCTAAAGCAAGTGTTGCAGTTCTTTTGAAATCTCTCAGAACCCATGCACAAAGGTAAGAGTATGTATTTCCTCGAATGTCAATGTAAATGCTCGTTTCCCAATGAAAGAAGAGAAAAAATACAAATGACACCTCGTCTTGTGACAATAACCAAGGCTGGCATGACTGCTTTCATTATACAGAAGATACTGAAGTTTAAAAATTAAATACGTTTCCCACATTGACCCAAAAAAGCTGACTTGGAATCTCTATTGGATTTGTCTCACAAAGTCTGTCAGTTACTCTTCACTAGGTGCTATAAATACGGCATTTTACATATTGCCTTTGCTTGTCTAATTCCACTGTAATTTTCTACATGAAAAAGGATTAGCCATTATGTTGATACAATTTATGTATAGTTATTTATACTATAACATGTGATTTCTACTACAAACCTTATTTGGTATTTCTATTTAAAATTCCAAGAATCTTTTACTGGACAGTTTTTTTTTTTTTTTTCAGGACAGAATAAATGCAAGGGTAAACATGATACATTATTAACCAAAAAATGTAATTAATTATCCATCTCACACTTTTACTTTACATATCTTGAAATATTCTTTACTGCCCGTTACTTTACTCACAGCATGAAATTATTCAGTCACTTTGAAAACATCGAAGAAATAAAAAATTGCTCCCAATCTGCAATTTACAACTGTGCCCCTGATCAGTTAGGGAAGGTCAAAGGGGCTAATGCATTCACAAAGTACAGGAACAGGCATATTGAAGGGGATATACTTAATCCTCAGAGCCAAATAATCATTAGCAGTGGTGATGGATAAAGTCAAATATGCAATAGCTACAGGGTCAGTGCTACATTTATTCAGATTCATAAATGAAAGTAAGAGTCATCAGGCTCTGAGATGGTAACTCAAATGAAGGATAAAATGCCCTAATCCCATAAACTCTGACGATCATGGTGAAATCACATACTGCCTTTCTGTCATGTAATTCTAATTTTAGTGCATTAATGCAGTTATTCAACATTGATCATTCATGTGAAACAACACCAAGATGAAATATTTTCCACTAGGAATTAGATACACTTTCATTCAATAAATGTTTATCAAGTATGTTCAATGGACATGTGAAGTCTGAAGTAATATTTGTGCTAAGTTAGCCTTTAAAAATTCCATATATTGCATACAAAAATCTAGTTTTGTGATTTCCTAACCCAATGTACAAATCTAAAACCCACAATTACAAAGTATGCTGACCTATTAAAACTATGTCAGAAACATTACAACTTAAAAGTTGTTTATGGACTGCAATTAAAAAATAATAGTGTTTTGAAAAATTCTCTTTAAAGTTCTTTGAAAGACAAAATACATTTTTTATTCCTTTTTAAAATCAAGAACTTCATGTTAGTTAATATATTATTCAGTAATACACTTCTAAATAAACTGGATTTCAAACTTCCATTGCATAGTAAAATAGTAACAAATATTTTTTTTTCTATTTTGGAAATATATATTTCACATAAAAATCTTTTTAAAAATCTAATGTATATTATATTATATAATGAAATTATCTCTGATTCCAATTGTATAAATGATCAGTAAATCTTCCCCTTCAGACAATGTATAAATATTTAATAACATAAAGATGGTCAATAATTTAAATTCAAAGAGATTTGTACATTGATCTTCCAGATAAAATGTTATTAAGCCAAACGATTTCCCACAGGTTCAGTTTTCTCTATGACCCTACGTGTTCAGGTATTATATTTACAATGACAACTAAGGAACCCATCTTGTTCAGTAGGTGAAGCAAATTAACTGAATGTTATAGATTACTGTTAGTGCAACAATGATGGGAACATACTTACTACTACTTGAGGTCGAGCCCTGCCTTAGGCAAAATCATGAAATAAGCCCAGGTAATCACTGTCCTTCTCTGCTCCTACAGCGCTCCTGACCTACCTCACTGACCCCTGTTTTCATTTCCCCTGGGTGGATAGCTCTTCCTTGCTACATTTTGGGTGTACAGTTCTTAACCAGGGGAACCTCCTTTGGGCAATAGTTTCATGCTTCAAAATACATAGCGTCAAAATACACTATGTGTTAGATACTAGTCCTCTGGAGTGCAAGGCGATAACTAAATGATAATAATAAAGATATTAAATGGTTGTACAATGATGGGGTTTCTTACTTTGAGGGTATTTATGATCTAGTTGCAAACACTTTTTAGAATTCAAAAAAATCACACTTGAGCAGTGAAATATCAAGTGATAGTATTATAATATCTTCAGAGAAGTGAGCCTTTCTCTGTGCTTCTAAGTCATAAGATCAATACATCAGTCCATCCAAAATTATATTCAATTAATTTGTTCAGTATGATATTTAATCCCTTGGTGTCTTGACATTGAAGTAATGATAATGAGATTCAGCAGCTGAATCATCGTATATGTATTTATATAATCTCATGTAATTTTTTAAAATTTGGCTTCCAAATTTGGAATAAGGTAAAATTCTTAGGTCTCTGTTATTTTTTACAAAATGTTTTCAGTTTTATTAAGATATAACTGATGTGTATTATATCAGTTTAATGTGTACAATGTCATGATTTGATATCATATATATTTGTATGTATTATGATATTATTACCACAATAGGTTTAGTTAATCTGTCACCTCACATATAATGTTTTTTTTTCCTTGTGATGAGAACTTTTTAGTTTTTTTTTCTTTTTCTACTCTCTTGGCAACTTCAAATCTATAGTATAGCATGATTAAGTCTAGTCACCATGCTGCATATTATGTTTCCAGAATTTATTTTCCATATAACTGGTCTTGGTTATTTTAAATCATTTTTTAGGTCATTGGTGTTAAGACAATGAACATAATACAAAGCATCTAGATAGCTCAATAAGTCTATAGGTGATTTTATAGATATAACTAAATTATAATACAATTAGGACTGAGATTTATATTTTATAAAAACTATATTGCTAAGATAATATTTTATATTATTAGAAAATGTATTCTTTTTTATTATTAATTTCTGGGAACATAGTGTGAGGGTGAGGGTTGAGAGCTATATTTTATAGAGATCAACATTATTATGGATTACTAAGTATTTTCTTTTTTTTTTTTTTATAATTTTATTTTTTATAAACATATATATATATATATATATATATTTCCCCCAGGGGTACAGGTCTGTGAATCTCCACGTTTACAAACTTCACAGCACTCACCATAGCACATACCCTACCCAATGTCCATAACCCCCCCACAAACCCCCTCTGCCCAGCAACCCTCAGTTTGTTTTGTGAGATTAAGAGTCACTTATGGTTTGTCTCCCTCCCAATCCCAACTTGTTTCATTTACTCTTCTCCTACCACATTAACCCCCCATGTTGCATCTCCTCTCCCTCATATACTAAGTATTTTCTTACATGCGATGTTAGAAAACAGACGATTAAGTTTCTCACAATAATTGTAATTAGTTATATGCTGTGTCTGTCCTACTTCTTCCTTTATTATCCTCAACAGATAAGTAAAATTGAGACCAAACAGCTATCTTTTAATCAATAAAGTGAGACCTTTTGTTGTTTTGAGGAAAATCAGTAAAAGCATAATTATTCACTATATAGATCTTAAATATTGTGAATTTTAAAATTATAAATGATTGCATCAAATAGACCCTCTGCTATCCTGGTCTTAAACACCTAGTAACTAAGGTGTTAAACATTTCCTCTTCGCTGTTGAGACTGTACACTATTCCACAGTATATGCCCTCAATCTTCACTTGTCAAGATAAGGATAATCAATCTCAATTCCCCATAAAATGTAATTTCCATTAGAGACAAGCAATAAACACTTCCAATTTCTTGGTAGCATTGAACTTCTACAAAATAATCCCCTTTAAAAGAGAGCAGGGAAAATACTTTATTTTACCACTGAGATACTGGTATGTAGAAACAGAAAAGTCAATTCATCTTCTTATCTTACTGAGGTGTCTATAATTAATGGGGGTTTTTTTTAGGTTTTTTTTTTTTTTCTTTTTAAAGGCCAAAATTGAAGTCAGTGAAACTGATTGTTGCTGAGAGGAAAAAGCAGCAGATCCACAAAGAAGAAACTATTTCCTGTTAAAACTGCATTCTCTGGAACCTGGCATGCATCCTAAGGAACCCAAACAAGAGTGAAACTGTCTGTGAATTCAAAGCCTGGACATGAATATCTTATTATGTAAAATACTCTGTGTGGAGTAAAAGTTATGGTCCCCATTCTTAGGAAGCTTATTTTTTTACTAGGGACAGAAAACACTACAATCCAGGGAAATATATTTTTCTCTATTTCAGAACATCCCACAAGCAAGCTGTACTTCCTACAAAGAATTCAAATGCTGCTGACCTAGTATAGTGACATGTTTGAATGCTCACTATGCTTATTTCTCAACAGTAATAAACTTTTCTAGAATATATTAGTTTGGTTATCACTTCCTTTTTGCAATCTCAGGATGTTCCGCTTTCTTTTCAGGATAAATGACCAAGGATGATACAGAATGGCCTTCACTTAAACATTCATTTAATTTTAACACAATTTCTAATTCCAGTGTCCTCTTCCCCTTTATTCTGGAGCTGCAGACGTGTTGCTCTCCCTCATTGCTGTGTCTCCTTTCCCCAACACTGTTCTTTCACCTTATTAATTTGTATGTGTCCTTTAGTATTTATCTTACATGCCTCCTCCACCTGATTGTCTCTTCCAAAATTCCTCCATTGCATGCTTTTTTTTTGTGCCGCGTCGTATTTCAGTGACCTGTCTGTTGACAATTGCTCCTATTATCTTGTGGACTCCTCGATAACAAGGTTGTGGTTTAGTCATTACCATATTACCCAATGTCTGCATGATACTTTGCATATTTGCGTGCAATACATTTATGCTTACTGAGTGAAACTTGGAAAAACTTTATAGAACTGCCACAAATTAATTAACAACAAATAGAATGAAAACATTGTGTCAGATACTGACATTGGTATTTTTTACTTGAGATTTTTAAAATAATAGTTTATCATATAGCTTATTTACTGTGTTTTGATTTTTACCCATTTGTTCCACTGTTCTCACTTAGAATGACTTGTAGTGTTTTTCCTTCCTTTCCCTATGATCCTCTGTCTTGTTTCTCAAATTTCTCATATCAGGGAGATCATATGATAATTGTCTTTCTCTGATTGACTTATTTCGCTTAGCATACTACCCTCTAGTTCCATTCACATCGTTGTAAATGGCAAGATTTCATAAGGGAGGGAAAAATGAAACAAGGAGAAACCAGAGAGGGAGACACACCGTAAGAGACTCTTAATCTCAGGAAACAGAGAGTTGCTGGAAGGGAAGGGGGTGTGAGGGATGGGGTGGCTGGGTGATGGACATTGGGGAGGGCATGTGCTATGGTGAGTGCTGTGAATTGTGTAAGACTGATGACTCACAGACCTGTACCCCTGAAACAAATAATACATTATACGTTAATTTTTAAAAAGTGAATAAAAAAAGTTATATTGTCATCAAAATAGTACCACTTCTGTTAAAATGTTTAATTGTAACCTGGCGATTCACAGACCTGTACCCCTGGGGAAAAAATAAATATATGTTTATAAAAAATTAAAAAAAATATATAATAAAAAATGTTTAATTGTATAATTTGAAAATAAATTGAGACAAGCACATGGATGAAAGTATCTCCCTTAATAGAGTAGGTATATACAATGTAAATGCAGGGACACCTGGAGGCTCAGTTGGCTAAGGGTCTGACTCTTGATTTTGGTCCAGGTCATGATGTCAGGGTTGTGAGATGGAACGCCACATTAGGCTCCATGCTCAGCAGGGAATCTGCTTGAGATTATTTCCCTCTCCTTCTGCCCCTGCCCTGCTCACAAACACTCTCTCCCTCTCTCAAATAAATAAATATTTTTTAAATGTGTTAGATTTTATTAGAGAGAGAGAGCATGCATGCAAGTGGGGAGGGGTAGAGAAAAAGAATCTGAAGGAGAATCCACACTGAACACAGAGCCTGATGAAGGACTTGATCTCACAACCTTGAGATCATGATCTGAGCTGAATCTAAGAGTCAGATGCTTAACTGACTGAGCCACCCAGGTGGCCCTTGTCTTCAATTATTTTTGTATTAATCCAGCATTCACCACCAGCATTACAGAGAGCCAATAAAAGACGAGATTATTGACCATAAACCAATTAGTATTGAATACTATAGAAATGGTAAAAAAGCAAAATGGTCTCAGATTTATGAAATAGAATATATAACAAAATGTTGAGGAAAAATTGATTAGTTGCTGTGTTCCCACAGAACAACAGTTCAATTATTACATCTTACAGCATTCTATTGAAAGCAAACACCCTATAATGTCTTAAGCCTGGTATCTTTTTCAATCTTTTCTATTCCTAAGACAATATGTTGGAAATAGTGGAGCCTCAAATAGTGTTACTAATATTATCAAAATTCTATTTTATCAGCAGCATTATATATGTGAAATACAAATACAAAAAAAGAAAAAATTCAATTCAATTGTGGCAACAAAACCAACAATTATAACAAATTCATATTCATATTATAAAAGGGAACTCAGATATCAAAAAACCCGAAGACTAAGCTCACCCCAACAGGTTGCAGTATTTAACATTTATAAATACGTTTCAAGTTCATTAAATATTTCAAAGGCTTATTGAAGAAAATGTATTCTGAAAAACACTGTGCATTAAATTATTTTTAAGGCTTTTAAATATAGATAACATTGTTCCCTTCTGGTAATTTTCTTAATAAGTAAGGATGTCATTTCCCAATTTGTAATATCAAGTTATGACCCAAAAAGGATTTTTAAAGGAAAACAATAAATTTTTAAAAAGATCACTCAAATCAAATTTCATTACTTCACATCTAAAACAATATCCTTTCAATACCATTTAAATAATTTTGAAATAATTTATCATTTTAATAAATAACAGAACTGCCAATGAATATTTTTATCAGAAGTAGGAAACGAAATTTGGTGGATAGCCTTGAGATCACCATGGCAAAGAAAAATGTAAAAAACACACACACATACATATATTTTAATATATGTATTAAATGTATATTTAATGTATACAATTGTATGTATACAATAAATACATATTTATGTATTAAATTGTATAATATTTATACTATTTATACTAATATCACATAGTATTTTCATATATGCCCAGATAACAGGTCATTTGTGTATGAGAGAGAGAGAGAGGGAAATGCCATATAACCAATGTTCACATCAGTAAAACATAAAGCTGAAGAATGTCTTTTCCTTAAAAAGTATAAAAATATGCTAATGTTTTTTTATTAACATATAATGTATTATTTGCTTCACGGGTACAGGTCTGTGAATCATCAGTCTTACACAATTCACAGCACTCACCATAGCACATACCCTCCCCAAAGTCCATAACTCGGTCACCCTATCCCTTCCCCCACACCCACCTCTCCACCCCAGCAACCCTCAGTTTGTATCCTGAGATTAAGAGTCCCTTATGGTTTGTCTCCCTCCTTGGTCCCATCTTGTTTCATTTTTCCCCTCCCTACCCCCATGACCCCCCACTCTGCCTCTCAAATTCCTCATATCAGAGAGGTCATGTGATAATTGTCTTTCTCTAATTGACTTATTTTGCTTAGCATAATACCATCTAGTTCCATCCACGTCATTCCAAAATGGCAAAATTTCATTTTTGATGGCCGCATAGTATTCCATTGTGTATATATACCACATCTTCTTTATCCATTCATCTGTTGTTGGACATCTAGGCTCTTTCTATAGTTTGGCTATTGTGGACATTGCTGCTATAAACATTTGGGTGCATGTGCCCCCTTCGGATCACTCAATCAGTTGCTAAGGGATATTTTTACAACTTCTACCTCCTGAAGTTTGCTTATTAGAGGGAGAGAGAGAGAGAACACCCACATGCACACATGCACATACACAAGTGGGGAGGAAGGGCAGAAAGAGAGGGAGAGAGAGAATCTTAAGCAGGTTCCATGGTCACCACAGAGCACAATGTGGGGCTTGATATCAGTACCCTGAGATCATGACCTGAACCAAAATCAATAGTTGGATATTTAATGACTGAGCCACCCAGGCATCCCCTGATGTTTTTTGTTTTGTTTTGTTTTGTTTTTAAGATTTTATTTAGTTATTTGACAGACAGAGATCACAAGTAGGCAGAGAGGCAAGCAGAGAGAAGGAAGCAGGCTCCCTGCTGAGCAGAGAGCCTGATGTGGGACTCGATCCCAGGACCCTGAGATCATGACCTGGGCCAAAGGCAGAGGCTTAACCAACTGAGTCTCCCAGGTGCCCCCTCCCCTGCCGATGTTTTTATAGTTCAGGATTTTTTACAGAAGAATTCTTTAAGTCTATAAAAAATTGTACTTTAAATATTACTTAGATTATAAAAACAGTTTTTTAAAAATTCTTACTGTCTTATTTCCACAGTGCAAAATACAGGACTGGCTTATTTTCTACATTAGAACAAGCACTCTTGGTTTAGTTAAGAAAAGGGCACACATTTCTTAGAAATTCTTGACAGACTTTCAGGAAATAAGCTCTTCAATATCATGGCATATGATCTCTGGCATTTCCTTCAGGGAAGCTTACTCTTACAATACAACAAACCTGCCTTAAAGATTACTTTATATATTAAAGCTAACATTTCTTCAAAGAATCATAAAGCTTAGAAGATGAGAAAAAAATGAAGATGTTCTTCATTTGAAGGCAATATTGAGAGTTCATGTCAAGTGGTTTAAGTGTATTTTGATAATCATTAAATGTCACCAAGACTTTTTAAGATAGTTCAATTATATATTACCAAAGTATCACTATAAATTTCTATAGTATTTCTTCTACATAATCAAGTGATCACTGATATCTTAAGATTCCACAGGACAAATTTCTTCACTAAAAATGTACTAAACCAAAAGTAAAACATTGTTTGGGGAAATTCCTTAAATCGATTTAGCAGCTATTCTGTATTTATTTGCATATTTTCTGTCTTCCTTTTCTAGTTACTTGGTCTCCCCCACCCACCCTCCATCTTCCATCCTTCCTTCTTTCTCTTTTTCTTTCAACTCACCACTTGAATGGAATTTATTTTCAAAGAAATCCAAATGTTAATATGTAATTTCTCCTCCATAATATTATTTCATTGTGTGGGGTACCTGGGGGCTCAGCTGGTTACATGTCTGACTCTTGATTTCAGCACAGGTCACGATCTCGGGGTCTTGGGCTGCAGCTCTGCACTCAGTGGGGAGTCACCTTGAGTTTTCATTCCCTCTCTCTATCCCCTACCCCTGTTTACACATGCTTGCTCTCTTTCTCTTTCTCTTTCTCTCAATAAATAAATATAATCTTTTAAAAAATTATTATTTCATTTTGTGAATTTTAAATCTACTCACTATACTTCTGAAATTGATCCCAGTTGTGGCTCCCACTTACAACACTTCAGAATCCTGCATTAAGTCAGTGTGATATTTTCTAAAGAAATCATAGAATATTTATTGAGAATCTTCACCATCAGAATTTATCAGCTTTTGTATTGGCATCTTATTCTTCAACATCATCATCATCATAATCATCAATTGAGCACCTTTCCTTTAGTACCTACCACGGTTCAAGCCTTTCATTCAGTGATTCACAAATAGTATAAATGTTACCTTATTCAATTCACAGAACAATTAAAAGAAGCAACTAATATGATTTGAATTCTGCTGATAGAGTAAATTATTATCAAAGAGATTAACTAATCTAACTAATTAATCCCCAAATTAAATGAGTTAATATCTGCATGTCTATTTGAATGTCTTCAGAGTTGGTATGTTCTAACTACTCCATTCTGAAACAAAACATTTGGTAATTCCATCAAAAATATGTCCCTTAAGTGTTTTTATCAATTATATTTATTAATTCAAACATTATACTTCTGTCAATGACTAATTTCAAGCCAAATACTTCATACTTCAAAAGAAAAAATAAGAGCATTTACTTTGTCCAGATTTCCAAAACAATACCATTCATACATATGTTCTAAAATTGGATAAAATATCAACATATAATTTTTTTCTAGTATCCTGGATGATTCTGCAAGACAAGAACATCAGAAGAATATGTCAATGTGACCCCGCAGAGAATTGCCTAAAATGTACTCTTGAGTGCTGACATGATTCTTCCCCTTCAGAGCACCTCTGAAGTTTATTTGCTGGGCTATGTTGATCACTCACGTTGTTCAAGTCTTCATAGACAATCTGGGAAGCACCGGAAAGCTGTATACACGCATTTAATCATATGCCCCAGCACTTACCTGGCTCACACATAGATAACTAAGTAGATCTTAAGTATTTCAAGGCATGGATCAGGTGGTTTTCATCTTTCTTTTCTCTTCTTTCCTCCTCTTTCTTTTCTTGTCTTGTCTTGTCATCTTTCTATTTTTTAATGTCAGTCTCTTTAACTGATCTGTCCTCCCCTCCAACCAAACTCAATAGATAAACTAATTACAAAACTTGGCACACAATAGTTATTTCTTGATGGGCTAATTGAACTCAACATAAGTAGCTGTAGAAATTAACTAAAGGTTATATGTGGGTCCATTTTACAATGGACCATTTTGATGTATGTTAATCAATAAGCCAAATTTGGTTTCAAATTAAGTGCCAAATTCGACCCATTAAGAACCTTAAATCGGATCCCGTACATTGTCCAGCAGTATGGTCTAATTATTATTTACTGAAAGCAGAGAACTGAATGAAAAAAATGAATGTTTTGAGTATGTACTTAAACAATGTACTTAATTTTCATCATACCTGCAACATATATAGGCACTGGACTGGTACTGAAAGTAGAATTCCCTTGTCTGTATTCCACCCATCAATATTACACATTTTGTTTCAGGAACTCTTGAGCCAGAAAAAGGAAAATGCATACATTTACCTTAAAAATGGAAAAGACACTGCAGATGGAGCATAATGAAAAAAAAGTAAGCAAAACATCTAAGGAGCAGTAAGAAACAGCTTCTCAGGAAAAACAGTATAAGAAAATAAATTCAAAATATGAGATAAGTATTGACAGTGGGCTTGAACATCTGATCTATTTCTAATTTGATACTTAAGTGTTCAATATTCTTTAGGAGGAAGATAACAGAAAGAAGACAATGTCTACATAATAGTTTCCAAAATAAATGCAAGAGGAGTAGAAGTAAGAAAAGACAGAGAGCTGTATTGTTTGTCAGTACTCCACAGGAAACCATCCACTGGCGCTGATGAGATTGTGACACAGGCTTGACTCTATGTAAAATGAGACACGAGGAACCCAAAGCTAGTTTAGCAGCATTGTCAAACTTAATTTCTTTTCACTCTTTTTGTCATATATTGTTGTTTCCTTTTCTAACATAATAACCTTTTTTTCCTCTGTAGTAGAATTGCAAGAAGAATGAATAATGGACTGCTTCTCATGGCACATATACATTCAAAGTCTGTGCTTCCAGAGGATTTTTTTCATAAATTATTTAGAGGAGAAGAATTTTTATGCCATTACGTAAGATTTAAGTCTTGTGTTCAGATGGTGAAAACGTTTAAGAAAGATAAAAGTCTTCATTCTCTGTCTATATTTCAAATAACTGCAGCACTTTAGAAATCCCATCTTCTGTGTTTCCTACGGGTTTTGCTCACATGATAGATCAATAGAGCTATTTTTAAAAATTCTTATCAATGTATGAAGTGATTGTGACGAAAATTCCCTCGCGTTGCTGATGGGCCAACGAAACTGTCAATGAGCTAAAGATACAAAGAGATCGTAGTGAAGACAACTATAAGCACAAAAAACCTGTTCTAACAATAAAATCTGTAACTTACATTCAACCTCAGAATATATGGATTAGTGATGAACACTGCTGATCATACCAAAATGAATACGGCATGCCTGAAGAGCACAGTTCATTTCTGCAAATGAGAAAAATCCTCTGCCTGAAACAGTGAAGCCCTTACAACATAGTGAACTGTGTGATATGCGGGACTGGGCTGCATTCGTGTCTCCTTCCCTAGGATCTTTCTGCTTGCCTCTTAGCATGGTTCTCATACGCTGATAGATTGTTAGTTCTACCAATGCTGCCATTTCATTTGAAAAGAGGATTAAGCTCTTGATTCACAGAGGTGATTAACAAAACTATATGTAAATACAAACTGAATATGAAGGAAGCTGTTCTCTGGAAATGAAAATGAGATGAATCAAAATTGTGACCATTTAAATTTACTTGAATTGTGGACTCTAATCCTGCCATACCTTAGTTAGACTATAATTAGATAATGGGGAGAAAAGCTCTTTTTGATCTTGGAAACAAATGTGTGTGTGTGTGTGTGTGTGTGTGTGTACCTGTAATGATAGCATGGACAAAAAGATAAAACACATCTGCATATCTGTATGACATAAGGCAAGAGTCAATACTTAATTTTTCAATGATGCTTATCCCACTGGCCTCCTTGCTCTCTTCTTCCTTTCTTATTGAGTCCATCTGCCTCCTCTACAATTCTTTCCCTCACCCCTCCCCCGCTCCTCCCCTCCCTCCCTCCCTTCTTTCCTTCCTTCTTCCTCTCTCTTTCTTGATGAGTAGGTAGGTAGATTGATAGATAGATGAAAAGACAGACAAATAGAGGATTTTCATGAAAATGGATATGGAGCAGGGAGATGATTTCTCTTTTTTGCTTTAAACATGGACACATAAAAAGCAATTTCACTGAAGCTCTTTTAAAAGCAGAGACTCTCTTAGGCAGATATCGGGTAACATGTGACTCCTAGAATCTCCTGCAATTTCAGCTTAAATATTTTTCTCCACTAAGTGACTTTCCTGATCCTGAGATTATGTTATTTCTCCCACTTTTATGTCTTACAATGCTATACATATTTTTCATATTAGAATATGCATCACAATATTTGCATGGATATTTATTTAATGGATGTCTTTACTGAAAAAAAGTAAAATCTCTTAGGACAAAGACTTTTAGTTTTTACTTTACTGCTGTATTCCAGCACATAGGAAAGATTCTGGTACATATGAGATGCTCAACTAATAATTGATGACAGAACACAATACTACAACTCAATTCATCTTTAATCAAAAGTAAATGTCACATACCACTTGAAAAGAAAAAAACTAGCTACAGATGTTTTCTTTCTCTTCAATAGTTATTACAAAGCCCTTGATTCAGCATTTTCCTCATAAAAATAAATGATGTCTCTGTTGTCTCAATTCTCTTTATAATTCCTCTATTGTTTCTAGGAAGATTCATCGTTTTAAGGTTGCTTCTCATTCTCAACTACAGATACACTTCTTTTTTTTTTTAAAGATTTTATTTATTCATTTGACAGAGATCACAGTAGGCAGAGAGGCAGGCAGAGAGAGAGGAAGGGAAGCAGGATCCCTGCTGAGCAGAGAGCCCGATGATGATGCGGGGCTCGATCCCAGGACTCTGGGATCATGACCCCAGCCGAACGCAGAGGCCTTAACCCACTGAGCCACCCAGGGGCCCAAAAAAGCTGGTTTTAAAAGCAAACGATGCATTTACTTTTAGTTTCTACACAGTTTGTACCAAATTTTCAATTGGTTTTGGCCAGCGTGGAAACATCCGGAAGTTTGGCAGTCAGAAGTGATATCCAAGGCGCACATAGGTTGTGAACAAACTGTGTGTGGGATCCCTTGTCACTCTTTGAAGACAGGGGTGACTTCTCTGATCTGGCCCACAAGATGGCTGTGAAACACTGTCCCCTTTACAGTAGAGGAGCACTTTCTGGAAGGTGAAGGTTCAGCTAAAATATGCTCTTCTCTCCAAAGGATTTTGAAAGTTTTATTTTCTTTACAGGGATGCATTTATTTTTGGGTGAATGTGGTAAACCATTCATTGTAGGTGCCACGATAAGTGTCACCAGCTAGACTCCCACAACTGACACTTACGCCCTACCTGCTTATACTCACCAACCTTTGTCCTACATTTTCCCTTAAGTTCTTCTTTCCAGCTTATCTCATAACTCAGGTGAATGGAACGTGAAACCATCCCTCCAGTGATAGGGACTGCCCTGAGAAGACCTCCAGCCGGACCCAGGGCACCTGGGTCAGTTTGAACTTAACCCCTGACTTGTGCCTGCACAGATGGACCAGGGAGTGGCTGCTAGTGTGACCAATGACTACCTTTATCTCATTATAATATTAAAACCTCCACCCAAGGAGGAGCACAAACCTCATTTACAGACACACTTCTTTAATTAATTTTTGGACTTCAAAGTCTCTTGGGAGTTAAGATTGTATACACCTATTTTTACAGAGGATTTTTATCTATCAGCATATAATATTAGTGGAGAACATCAAACTTTAGAATCATTCTGTAGTAAAAATTAACAAGTCTTGAAATCAATCAATCATAGTTTGCAAGTCACTTTTCATCTGTGTGACTTGATGTAAGTTCCTGATCTCTCTGGACCATTTCTCTCATATGTAAAGTGCTTGTCCATAAAGCACTAAGCCTAATGTCTGCACATTATAGGAACTCAGATTGTATGTGTGTGTGTGTGTGTGTGTGTGTGTGTGTGAACATATATACATATATTTACACACGTTTGTATTTTTAAAAGAAAGCCAAAGGTCCAAAATGGCATTACTCAGGTTAAGGCCCCAAGTCAGTAAACAGAGACTTAATACTTAACCTAACTACAGTTAAAATTCGTCAGAAATGGAGTCATTAGCCTGTCAACATGGGAATATCCAGGTAAAAACTAGGAAATTACCGATGACTCCTTTCATTCTTGTTAGGAGGGCAGTTGCCTAAAACAATGGATTCTTTGCTAATAATTTTTCCCATTGCCTCTCTACCCATTACCTCTCTACCTTACCTTCTCTGTAACCCTTTGAAGCTCTCCTTTATATGCTAAATGGGATGCTGCCTGATTCGATAATCGATTCATAAAGCCAATTAGATCTTTAAATTGTATTGGTTGAATTTTTGTTATTTGATAGTATATGTACATTTAAGGCAGTCTATAGCCTGAAATCCTTTTCAAAGAATTAAATACCTAAAATCAATTTGCTTCCTCAAAGTCTAGTCCATTCATTCATTCATTCATTTATACATTTATTCTACAAACATCTGTGGATTGTCTGTTATTTTCCTTAATTACTATACATGCAACAATAAATAGGTCACCTTTGCATTGAGAAACTCACAGTTTTGAATGTAGTCAGACATGTAAGCAAATAATTATATCATGATATTGTGTTAGAATAAAAATACAACTGAGGACTGTAGGAGTGTGCGTCTGGAAGAATTAGTATTATACCAGTTCAAATTATGAAGGTTGGGCATCTACATTTGAGGATAAGTCATAGGGAGTTCATCAAAGCAGCAGCACCAAGCCAATATTTATTGATAAAAATTATTGTACAATCACACATTTTCCTAGTCCATAAGATGCCTCCTTGTTGTAGGCAAACAGTTAATTTAAATTAATGTTGATCTTTATTTAAGGATAAATGATTTCTGAGAGTGTACATGTGTACATATAGGATGCTGTATAAGACTTGAAACTCTATCAGGAAAAATATCAATACCATTAGTAACAGGAATATATTTTCAAAACAAACCTATTTATATTTACAATGTCCTTATGAAATGGATGTTCCTTCACCTGTGTGTTTTTATCAGTAATATGAAAAACTTGGGCTGCCCTAAGACACCTTCAGACATGTGGGTATTGTCTAAACCTGGAGATATGCTCTCTATTTTTCATACATTCTTCATGCACTGCAGCATGGAATGAGTACTTCTGTTCTGGCTTACTTGAACTTAAACCTATATATCCAGTGGGGAGGTCATGGATCATTTCAGAATCCAGATCTTCAGTCTGAAAAAATACCTCAACAAATAGTTCCATTTAATAATTGTGTTAAGAAGCATGATGTTTCTCATTAGAGTGTTAAACAGCCAGTATGAAACAACAACAAAAAAAAGTCAAAAAATGCTTTTAGGCATGTAAAATAAACCCTTATCTTTTAGCCTCTATGTAATAAGACAGTGAACATGATGAACACACCAGAAACACAAACATAGGAGAAGCTATTTTTCTATGATTATTTTTCACATTTCCAAGATTACTTTTTCCAATATTATCCATCCACCTAGAGAGAGCATAATGTCTTCAAGATTCAGATTTTTTAAATAATCTGCTTATTTTCGTACCAAGCATGTAATTAGGCCATTATGCTAAATGTGGGGTAGAAAGAGACTGAGGAAGCTCTAGGTGCATTTGGCGATGCTGACAAACACACAACGAAAATACAGGATGCTGGGAAATTTTTGAGAGTTTTCCAGCAATAAATATTTTCAGAGTGTAGTACTAGCAAAAACTCCGGAATGTGGATAAGTAGGTGAAATAATGTTATAATAAGACAAAAAGTAAAAACTAAATTGTAGGAAAATAACACTAACCCACAAAAGAAAAACACAGAGAAGCTGGAGGCAGCTTACCAGGTGAACAGCTGAGTTTGGGTTCCTTGGCCTGAGGAAGCAGCAGAGACACTGCCGGCTCTCAAGGCCTGAATTCCCCTCCTGAGTCCCTAGTGACAGAGTGTAAGGGAGAGGAAATGCAGCCACTGGGGTCTCCTTTCTGTACCCTCAGTGCAAGAAGGAGGAGAAGAGAATGCAAGACAGGGAGACTATGGAAGAACCCCAGAGAATATTAGTTATTAATCAGAGTCTGGAATCTACCAGATACAACACTGTTCCTCCTGCCTCGGTATTCACACCCCCACCACATCCTTCTTCAAGCCACGGCTAGCTTCATTATTTGTGAGAACAGCTAAGCTCATGAAAATAAAAACTATAATTGTCAACTCTCAAAGAATGAAGAGATGCTTAGGCTAAAATCGAGTGTTGTTTTATGACACGAAGAAATTGAAGAAGGCAGGAAAAAGGTTCAGTAGCTATAACACCAGATCTTCCAGAGAACCAGAAATCTATTCTTTGCCTTCAAAAATAGAAAAAAAAATAAATGTATCTATTGCTAGGCACCCCTACTACAGGGTCATTTGGGGCTGCTGTTGACCCTCCACCAAGGGGCCCATGCACACTCGTCCATTTTGGTCCCAATAGCTGTTTCCTCCCTGAGAACACCCGGCCCAGGGGAGGAAGAGCCCCAATGAAATGGATTTTCTTTTTGTTTCCCCTTACCCTATTTTTCTCATTCTTTTGAAAAATTCTCATCTTTTTAAAAAAATTTTTAGATTTTAAAAATTTAAATTTTTGTTAAATTCCCCTCAAATGATTCAAAAGCTTGTGCCAGATATCTAATGGAAATATGGGAGCATATGATTCCGGGACCCTGTCTTAGTAAAACATAATTCCATTCTCCTCTGCTTCTCATTTAAGGTTTCTGAGGAGTTCCAAAACTAATTTCAGTAAGGGAGTGGTATGTAGTGTGTTGCAGAGCAAACATCAGTTGGCAGTCACATGTAAATCCTAATATACTCTTTAATGTCTTACATTTGAGTAAACAACACTGTAATCTGCTTAAGGCTAGGTCCTGAATCTTACCCACAGTTAGCCCAATGAAACCCAAATATTTGTGCTGTGAATGAATAAAAGAATGGGTGAAACAACTGATAGATTTCCTAAAAGTTACTTTTTCCAAAGCAAAAGATTTTCCAAAGGGCAAAAGATCTGCTTTTTAAGGATAATAGAACGCAAAAAAGAATTTATTGATTATCCATTTCCACTACAATTTTATGTTCATATCCTATGGGTTTTGTTTTGTTTAAACAGAATTTTTCTATTTCAACATCTAGGGGAAACCATTAATTGCTTTTTTTATTTTCCTTTAGCTTTGCCCTGCTTATTAAAGCAGACCATACCTCTGTGAGAGAAGAACAATCAGCCTATTTTGGAATCAGAATTTGCATTGAGTGTAATGAATATTCTGGTCAAGCCCCAAATTGAGGTCTGAGCAAGGACACCATATTGAGGCTTCTCTATTTCATTGCTCAATTGCATTGTTATCGATGCCCTTTATATAACATGAAACATCAACTCTGATTAAGGAACACTTTAATCAAAACAACATTTCATTAAAAATGAAAAAAAACAGGATACTTACCTAGGAAAGAGATACCGTAATCATGAGGGTGATTTTCCCAGGGTGAGACTTCTCCATTGCACTCCGGATGCAAATGTGGGAAACTCAGCGGTGTAAATGTGGTAGTGGGACACAGCGCTTGCATTATCCCCTCGTATTTTTGGTTCACAGATGTCACCCCCCTGTAATTTGCTGCCACGTATTTGCAAGTTAGGTTTGGCCCTGTTTTTGTATGCAGACATTTTCAGTGTAGTAACTTTGCAGGGTTACTATGCTATACTAATTATGACGACATTTTGTCTTCCTTCCAAGATTCTGGTAGTTCTGTGTGACTTATACTTAATGTTAGCGTCTACCTCCTGTGTTTTATTTTGTCTTGGCAGGATTCATTCTCTTCTGTTGTTCTTTTCTGTTTTCTGTTGTTGGTATCTTTTAAAAAGCTTCCTTCCTGCTTCGTGAGGCAGCAAAATCTACAAAAATCTGGTCTTCTTTTTTAAACCCCACCGAAAGATTCCTTTCTTAATACAATTCCTACGTATGCCTCTTTACTGCTCAAGTTTTTTCAAGGATTTATTATCTTGCTTAGTGTGGTTCTAGACCAATAATTTCAGCATCACCTGACAGCCTGAGAGTGTGTGTAAGAATACAGCATCTTAGGTCTCAACTTTGCAAAATCTACCAAATCAGAATCAGCAGTTTATCAACCTTCCTGGGTGATTCTATATGCATTAAAGTTTGAGGGGGAAAAAAAGAAAAAAAAAAAAAACTCCACTAATACAAAAACATCTTACCAGTGGTATGGTTGAAGTAAATTCTTTTGTGTCGGTGGACAAAATCCCCTTATTTTTTTTTTTTTTTAAATAACTGTCCTTAATTTCTTTTTACTTCTCTATCCTTATTAAATCATGTTTAAATGGTTTTTACTAAAATTCATTTTCTACCTTTCCTAGACTGTTAGCCCCTTGAGGGGGTTGACAAAAGACTATATAACTCACAAAGCACCATTCACAGAGTTAACTTAAAAAAATCTTGAGGTGAGAGAAATCGTGGGTTGCCCTTAGGAGTCTGAAGAAATTGCAGAAAACCTTTTGCATTTAAATAACTCTCTGACTGTAATCCACCTCAGTAGTGGAATGGAGACTCTCAGGGAGAGGCAGAGGGAAAAGGAGGCTGTTTTTGATAAGAGGAAATGATTCTCATAGGGTGAAAATCTATCTTGAGCCCTTTTCTGCTCTCTGCTTTAGTTTCTGCTATAGGAGAGTGATAGCAGGAAACTCAGACACAGAAAATTGAAGAAGCAATGCTATAATAATCACTTTGATTGGGGATGACAGAGGCAGAAAAAGAGCGAGATTGTGAGCTGTAAATGAAGCTAGGGAGACTTGAACAGATGCCACGGCTGCAGAGA
The DNA here is from genome assembly GCF_010015895.1 of Lontra canadensis. Classification (NCBI taxonomy): domain Eukaryota; kingdom Metazoa; phylum Chordata; class Mammalia; order Carnivora; family Mustelidae; genus Lontra; species Lontra canadensis. Next base: position 11,128,580 of record NW_022631056.1, on the reverse strand, counting down.
GAAGCACACATATCCCAGGATGACTTATTAAAGAACAGATTTATCAAAGCTGATGTGGAACAGGTCGGTTATAATGTTAGAATGGTAACAGTACTAAGTAATAATGTTTTGAAGGTTTTTTTTAAAAAATCATTTTCTAATCAGTTAACCAATACTTATTGTTACAGATATCAGGTATATATATATATTTTTAATCCTAGAAAAAGTTTTTGCATTGTTTTTGTCTAACACCTAATTAAGAAAAGCAGTGGGTTAAACCTGTGAGTTTAGTTTGTGTATTTTAAACACATTGCCTTGACTATCTTTTTCAGAATGCTTTAAAAATCTTAGTACATATTAAATGGCAATGGTTTTCTTCAAAGTTTTCCCTGTTCAACTCACACCACTAAAGTGATAACAGTGATTTCATACTTTTAAAGGTATCTGTTAAGGCAACTGAAATAATTCATTATGTGCAACAACTAAAAATACTACATAAAAATGTAACTCATTTTTATATCATTTGAAGAATACAATTATTTTGCATTTGTAATATACTCAGTATATTTTATTTGAAAAGAAAACAAGTCACAAGATGCACAATAATTAAAAATAAATATGTGAACTTTCAGATACAGTAGGTGAGGCTAATTCAAAGATATCTTCCAATTTCCTCTCAAATGGTCTTAGTCAACATACTGCTCTTTTGTACCATGAAGTATAAGGATTGCTTGTTCTAAATTATGATTAAAGAAACCTTTAGTTAAAAAGGATAAACAATTTTAGTTGCAAAAGGTTAATGATGCAAAACAAGGCTGTTAGTGGGATAAGGCTTGAATTTGTTAACTAATATCTCAAAGGGATTTTATGTTCTTTTGCTATTGTGATCTATGGAGGACTTTTCCTTTTTTTACATGACTTCATTATTCTTCCAACATATAATTAGTATCTTTTCTTTCACTAAGCTCCTGAGTAGCTGCAACGCATAAGGGGTCTAATGCAAATGCCAGGAAGGCTCCTGGTAGGCGTATGAGGCCTCAGTCAAGGAACAGTGCTGGAATGCAAGCTTGTCTCACATGAGCCTTAAGGCCACAAATTACTCATTTTGAACTGAAAAGATAATGCTATTTTCTCTGGAAAACAAGACCCATATTACAATTCTAAGCAGCACAAGACTACATGAAAAGCATTATTTTCTAGTCAATTCCGTGCATTTATCACTCTGAGATTTACTTCTGAGCAAACAGGTTAGATGAATTTTCTGTGATTAGAGCCACAAAGATTCATCTCCAGGAACAGTAGCCAGCACCTGCTCTAGAAAAGCCCTTATCAGAGTCTGGTCTGGAGGCTGGTAATATTTTAACACCAACAATAATAAAAATGGGATGGACCCAAAGATGGTGGCTATGTTTTTGGTCAATATTAATTCATTTTATTTTTCCAAATAAAAGCCATTGGAACACTACTATCTTTTTTCTCCATCAATTATTTTTTTAATGAAAAGACAATATTAACTTACAAATTTAGTGATAAAATAATCTTAATTATTCTTTATTAATAATGATTTAGCTTATGAAAACTTCATTGTTTTTATGTTTATGGTGACTTATCTCTGCCAGGTAATACTGTTATCTTAAATCTAGCTGGGATCAGGAAGTAAGGACTGGGAAAAACACTGGGGTTTTTTCTGAGATTGGGGAGAGCCTCGTGTTTCTGTTGCAAGATCCTGAAACCAGCACTACAACTAAAAAATCAAGTGATAGAACAAACTTCAGTAAAAGAGTACCTCTATATTAATTTAATCTATATTAACCTCTATATTAATTTAATCTATATTAACCTCTATATTAATCTATATTAATTTAATCTATATTAACCTTTATATGGATTTAGCTATTTTTGTAATATTGGAGGAATATGGTCCAAATTTACTTCTTATATATTTAGCATATTATATTTGGGAAGAAAAACTAAAACCATAGAAAGTACATAATGATTAAGAATGAATAGCTGAACAAGTAGAAGAAGAAAGAGGTGTTGGGAGAACGTGAAGAGAAAGGAAGCCTCATACACTGTTGGTAGGAGGGCAAGCTGGTGCAGCTGCTGTGGAAAACAGTATGAAGTTTCCCCAAAAAATGAGAACTAGAACCACCCTTTAAACCAGGAGTCACACTACTGGACATTTTACCAAAAATACAAAAACACTAACTGAAAGGGATGCATGCATCCTTATGTTTATTGCAACATTATCTCCAAGAGCCAAGCTATTCAATAGATGAATGGGTGAAGAAGATGTGGTGTACACATGTGATGAAATACTATTTAGCCACAAAAAAGAATTGAAATCTTGTCATTTCCAACAACGTGAATGGAGCTAGAGAGTATAATGCTAAATGAAATAAGTCAGTCAGAGAAAGATAAATACCATATGATCTCACTTATTTGTGGAATTTAAGAAACAGAACAGATGAACAAAGGGAAAAAAAGAAAGAGGTGAGCAAAGAAACAGACCTTTAAACATAGAGAACAAAGTGCTTAGTTAGCAGAGGGGAGAAGGGTGGGAGGTTGAGAGAAATTAATGAGTACACTGCTCATGATGAAATAAAATGATCTTAAAGAAAAAAATAAAAATAAAATAAAATAAAAATTAAATTAAAATAATAACAGTAAAATATTTTTGACTGTTAAAAAGAAAAAGAACAAAAGACAATATTACTCAGAAATTCCAAGGAATTTAGGGACTCTGTCAGGAACTGGGGTCTAAGACCAAATATTAGAACAAAAGTGTTTTCATCACTTAGATATCCACAAGGTTTTTAGGAGTCCTATGCCAAGAACAGGGGCAAAGACAATATATATATTTTCTATTATCTCACAATGGCACATCCCAGGAAAAGGGACAGGAAGTAGTGTTTACACACACACACACACACACACACACACACGCAGAATGACTATATGAACAATGTTGGACCAATCTAGGCAGTAGGTGGAAGAAGTCATACCATCATCACTGACCACAACAAAAAGCAAGTACCCTTTGGTATGGTGAAAAAACTGATGGAGCAGGAGCAACAGATTTATTACAGAAGCGTGAAATCTAGGGAGGTATTTAATTCAGAATTCTAGAAGTGCTTCCTTGTAAGTCCTGAAGGAAGAAGACGTTTAGGCTCTTCCCAAAATGTGAAGAAAAATGAATTCCAGATGGAAGAGACATCAGTAAGTGCCTGAAGCTATGGAAGAACATATTTGAGGAAAGTAGATGCAGTGTTTCATGATCTCTCCTGGGAATTAAAATTTTTATAACCCGAAGGCCTGTAAGAGAATTTGGCAGATTAACGTGAAAGTCCAACGATTTAGATGGTCCATTCAAGCCACTGAGCCAGTTCAGGCCAGCACCTATGTACTTGGTAACTTGTCAGGTTTTCCTTTCTTGATTTGTGTGCTGGTGGTGCTCATGGCATCACAGCCTCATCACAACAAACTGTGAGAACTATAATTAAAATTAATTATTTAACCATTATTTATTTTAAAATATATTTATATTTATATATATAAATAGACCTATTTATATATAAATATATGTAAATTAATATAAATATATATAAATAAATAATTATTTAACCATGATATTAAGAAGAAAAAAAACTAGTGAGACTCAATAATTATAGAAACAATTGTAGAAATTATAGAAACAATTGTAGAAATTATAGAAACAATTATAGAAACAACTTGTAGGAATCTGTAACTTCTCTTCCTTTATAGACACCCTCATAAACTACAGGTTTATCAGTAAACTGTGCTCAATTCTGGATTCCAGCATGAAAAAAAGAAAACAGAAAACATAGATGAACACATAAGAAGTACTTAAGAACTAGAGGCATATATTTTTGAGGAAAGACCCAGGGAAAAAAATAGTTTACAAATATCTCTTCCTCTCTCGTGTCTCACAGCTTCTATTTCTTCTCAGTTGACAACACTTAGCAGCAGAGTATCACTGAGATGCTTGGCCACAGAAAGAGGGAGGATCAGCATTCTCCTTGGGGCACCTTCTACCTGATGACATTCTGTGTATATGACAGCACATCTTAACTTCCTTAGTCCCTTCAGTTGTGTCTATAGATTGCAAGATGCCCTTTCATGGGGAGGCAGCAAGAGTAAGGTCAACATAGAGTTATTTACTACATAGGAATGATATAGAAGGAATAGAGATGACATTGACATAAATGCCCCAAGGGGTAAGTCTATAAAAGGATTAGATCAGCTAACTCCATTAGTAACAGGAAAAATAACAGGCAAACTGCAAAGTTAGGTACTCTGCTCTCCTTAAATAATATTTGCTCGGCTATGGGTATTACAAAAAAAAAAAAAAAAAATGTTGCTCTAGAAATAATGAGCCATTCTCTCCAATTTGTAAATGTTTTGCCAGCTTGAAAACTTAAAGGTAAAAGAAGCCAAATGATTTCAAAGGCTCACATTAAAATGTTTGGTAGCCCTTTTAAAATGTTTGACTATATCATTTCTATTATATAGGTTTTTTTTTCACACCAAGTATCTCTGTAAGTAGATTTGTTATGAGTTTGTGAATATGTATGCCTACCTATAGACTATCTATGTAGAAGATTCTATTATAATTATAGATTGATGTTACAGAAAAATTCCCTTTTACATTTAATGTAAAATAGAGATTCTCGTTTGTCTCACTCTTCTCCTTTTTATTGATTCATTTTATGGTTAAATCCTCAAAAGGACTATAAATGACAACCAAATTGATTTTTAGTTTCAAATCTGTTAAATAAAACATCTGGCACCATGTGCAGCTGCCAGTGTTTGGGGAAATTTCTACTGTTTTAGAGGTCATCGTAAGTACTGCATAACATATAAAACCAAGTTTATGGAAAATTTTAAGTACGATATGTATTTTCCTCAGGATTTCTTTTTTGAATATAGCTTGCTTCATGGCTTATTTTGTTTTCCCTCTTCTTCCACAGCCCCAAATAGCTTGTGGTTCAATCAAAACGCTCAAGCTCTGGCCCTGAGCTTCTTCCTTAGCTAATTATGGGGACTTAGCAAATAATGACAACAAAAGAGAGTGACTAAAATATGGAAGAAGACAAAATAATTGCTGCTTTGTGATGTATCTTACACCTAATTACATGAGACTATTAAAACTTGATAACAGGATTCATGTCATCAACATCTGTAGTCACATTGTCTTTGTAACAGAATAAAATGTCACATAACTGAGGTTCATGATAATGACCCCAAGTCATCAAGAAAACATTAAATTATATTCTGTTCTCTCTGTTGAAGATGGAGGGAATCATAGAGTGCAAGTGATCCTTTTTTTTCTTCCCCTTTAGGCTAGCATTTTAGTACTTAACTTGGTGCCATAAGATGTAAATATTTTCCAGTATTATGTATTACTAAGATCACATTATGTTATTAAGTAATTGTATGTGGAAGTTCTTGGAAGGATATTTGGTAAAACTTTGTGGTTAATAGTATTTTGAAAGATATTTGCAAATTCTGTGTAATTTGTATAATTACTGGTGGAATTTCTAACATCTGAGTTTTTAAAGCTATGAATATTCCTAGTTATTATCCTGAAAAGTTTCCCCTTGTAGATAATAGTAGATAAGCTGCATTTGCTCCTGCATTCAGCAAACATTTATTGAGCACCCTTTATGTACTAGGAGCTAATAATAACAGGTTTTAAAGACAAATAAGTCAGACTTTGTCTCACAAGAAAAATGCTCTAATCTCTGGATTGCTGGTAAGGGAAAGTGCTAGCAAGGAGATACACATTTAAAATAAAATATGAAAAGAACTCAAGAACATCCATAAGGCATACAAAAAATTGTGAACTATTAAGCTGCAGTGCTACTTTAAAAACTTTTGCGGATGAATTAAATCTATTTGAAAATAATTGATCTTAAATAACCTTCAGAATAGTTCTCAATTAAATATCCTTTTCTTCTATTGTAGATTTGTTCCACTCAACTATTAACAGTTATTAAGAATATTGAAACCTATGATATAACTCTACATTTAAGATATTTTGTTTGCCCTTTTCTAATATTTCATATATGATCTACAATAACATTATAACATTGGACTTAAGTATTTTGTTATATAAATTTATGGCTGAAATCACAAATAATAAGGTGTTTGAAAAAGTATTTTAATTATTTTGTTGATTTATTTGTCAATACTGAGTATTTTCCATATTAACAAATGGCAATCATTATAGCACACCATCCATCGGACAATTTGCTAGTTATGGAAAAGCAAATATGTTACTCAGAAATTATTTAATTCTTTAAGAACTGACATTAATTTAGATGTTACTTTCATATACAACTTTTTCTGGTTCCATTTATTAAAGTTTAATTTATATGTAAGAGTATTCATAACTATGCCACATTTCTACTATTTAGTTTAAATATATTTTTTAGAATATTCATTATTGAAAGCATATTTAGTAATATTTCCTTTAGAGACATTGTTATGTAGAACAACACTTCCAAAATTACTTTACATATATATAAACTTTAAAAACACATTGAAAGTTAATCATAGTTCAAGTAACTTCTCATTTAATTGCTAATTAAAACTTGGAATGGAAACTAAAAAGCTTCATTTCGTGCTGCTTTCCAATAATTAACATTAATATGATTATATTCTTGTTTAAAGCTTATCTAAATTAGCTCATTAGCCAGCATGGTTACTTATAAACCTCAAAGAATGAAAAAAAAAATCAATTTCATCACATTTTTATACTGATCTCAGGGAACATGACTGGTATATTTATTACCATCTGTGTCCATAGGTCTGTACAGTATGGCATATGTGTCAAACCAATTACTATGCAAATCCCAAGATCATCCCAGCATTAATTCCCCAGTGACATTGAAATCTTGGCTAGTTCAAATAATACAAAGAAAAATTTTATTCTCAAAATTAGTAATACAGATTTTGCTCAAGTTGGGATTCATAGGTACCTAGCAGACATATTTTAAATATGACAGTTCATTTTAACTTGCTCAAAATTAAATAATATGAAAATATAGAAAATGTGCTAGGTGATCTATATTAAATATGAAAAAAGTTTAAAAACATTAATTTATAGAAATAATTACAATAGTAACTAAGAAACAGCACTGTTAATATTATTGTTGATATTCTCTCAAAGTAGACTAGAACTTAATGGGATCATATGCAGCTTTATTTTATATTGATAAATATGTTGGTAAAAATAACTTAAAGAGGACTTGATAATACCAAGTAAAGGTAGACTCTCCCATTTCCCCAATTTCATTTACCCTTTTTTTTTTTTTTTTAAAGATGTATCTATTTATTTGAGGGGGAGAGCAAGCAGGAGCAGGAGGGCCAGAAGGAGAGGGAGAGAGAATCTCAAGTAGATTCTGCACTGAGTGTGGAGCCGGACATGGGACTTGCTCTCATGACCGGACATGGGACTTGCTCTCATGACCTTGACATCATGACCTGAGCCAAAACCAAGAGTCATTGCTACACCCAGGCACCCCTCATTTACTCTTTTTATCTTATGTTCTTAGTTGACCTTTTACTCCCTCCATTCAATTTCCCAGTATCTATATAGCAACATGTTTCCTCGGCCAGTTATCTCAATTTCTTTTGTCCTTAAAATTATTTTTCCTTTGAGTTCAAAAAATATTTTGTGTTAGAGCACCTGGGTGGCTCAATCTGTTGTTTCGGACTCTTGATTTTGACTCATGATCAGGGTTGTGAGATGGAGAACCACATCTCCTCCTCTTCCTTCTGCCCCCCCCCACTAAAAAAAATTAAGTTGATTTGTGGCGTGTTCCTGTGAACTCTAATTTTTTTTTTTATAGGTTATCTACAGCAGGTTCTTTTCTTTATTTTAAAGTGCTGTACTGACTAGGTGCTTTGTACATAAATAAGACAGATCCAATCAGGCCTTTAGGAATTGAAATCTTACAGTGCAAATAGACAAATACTCCGTTAGATTAGAGATTCCATTTTATCTATGAAATTTCTGTCATCGACATACCAAAATTGCATTTCAACTGCTGAGATTCATTAATTTAGCCACTCAACATTTAATAAGCACTAATCTAGCCATTTGGAATATAATGCTGAAGAAGAGACACAAAATCCTTCCCTCACGAAGCTTACATTTTAATGGTAAAATAGATGAAACTAAACAATAAAGAAATGAATATATAGATTCCAGGACAGCTTTTTGTGGAGATGTAACATTAAGTACCATGAAGAAAAGTTAAGCAGAAAAAGATTTTTGTAGGTAAGAGCCTTTTAGATCACATAATTGAAGGAAGGCCTCATTCACTGCACACAAATGTCTCATCACATTAAAAGGCAAAAAAAAAAAAAAAAAAAAAAAAAAAAAACAAGAAATTATGGGTCATTATTTTTTCTTTGCCTCTGTGAATTTCTTCATTATTAATAAAAATCATATTTTTAAAATCAATTGTATGTTCTTCAGTTTTCTTTGTAAATTCTATATTGTTTCAAATTAAAATATATGTCCAATTTAAACTATTACATCACAACTTTTGGAATAAATTCCAAAGTCTTTCATCATGGCCTACATGGGCCAACATGATGTCTGTCCTGCCCAATCCTATTTCCTTCCACTACACACACACACACCACATACGCACTTGTTCCTCCATAGCAACTCCTTGATGTTCGTAAGGATATACATGTATATTACCACTGTGTCTCAAGATTTTTGCACTTGCTTTTTTGATTTACACAGAATGCCTTTCTTCAGAGTATTTGAATGATTCTCCCCCCAAATCTACCCCCATTTCTTTCAGGTCTGTGACAGCTATGTCATTATATCTAAAATAGTTGTCTTGTAGATTGAGTCCCGTGTTGGGCTTCAAGCTTAGTGGGGAGTCTGCTCGAGGATTCTCTCTCCCCTCCTTCTGCCTCTCCCCACTCTACAACAGCTCTCTCTTTCTCTAAAAATAAGCAGATAAATCTTTTTAAAAATAGCAGTCTTGTCATACGTTAAGCCAATACATTACTCTCTCTCTCTATATATATATATATATAATCTTTTTTTTCTGTAGCACTTAAAGCTACCTGATATTATAAATCTATAGTTACCTCTCCTATTAAAATACATACTCTTCTGAGCCAGGATCATAGCCTTATTTACTGTTATTTTCTCACTAATAGCAGGTATGTAAAGAATATTTGCTGAAGAAAGGATTTAAGGAATAAAGAGAAAGGACGCTTGCAACCATTCTCATTATTTCTTTTCTCTTCTGCTGTAGTCTTAGGTGTCCATTTTAAATGTCTCTTTCTGTCAGTCAGCTCAGGTTTTCATAACGAATTACCATAGACTGACTGGCTTAAACAACAGAAATTTACTTTCTCATAGTTCTGGAGGTCTGAGATCAGATTTCCAGAATGTATGAGTTCTGGCTCTGTCCTCCCATGGTGGAGAGAGGAACTCTCTAGCATCTTTTTAATTTTAAGGACATTAAACTTTTAAAGGCCCCACCCTTATGACTTCATTTAGCCTTAATTTTCTCCTTACAGGCCCTATCTCCAAAAACAGTCACTGGATGTAAGGGCTTCAACATACAAATCTGGAGAGGTGGGAATAGACAAGTCAGTCTGTAGAACACTTAAATATATTATCTAGGCTGAAAATACTCCATATTATCATCATTAGTAATTTAAAGAAGTTCCTCCAAATAGTAATTAGAAGCTATTATATTTAAACAAGTTTTTAAAAATCAAAAGCCCATTTCTATATTATTTTTAAAGCAGTTACTGACAAATTTAACTGATTCTTGCCTAATTAAATAACTTCACAACCTATTATGAAAAAAAGTGTGAAATGATCAACTCTTTTCATAAACACAAGCTAAAAATTCAGAGAACTGGAAATTATAGATTTTATAGGTTTTCAACTCCACAATAAAATTTTTAAAAATTATGAATAGATTGGGAGGGTGCCTGGGTGGCTCAGACAGTTACGCATCTGATTTCGGCTCAAGTAATGTTGTCAGCGTTCCGTGTTGGAGCTCTACATCAGTCTCCCCACTCAGCAAGGAGTCAACTTGTCCCTCTTCTCCCTCTGTCCCTCCACCCCCCACTCTTGCTCTCTCTCTCTCTCTCTCTCTCAAAAATAAATAAATAAATAAATTAGTAGATACTGATAACACATTCTTTCTAAATCAAGTTTTCTATCGAATAAAATATAAGAAAATATTTTTCTCTTAAAATACAATAGAAGAAAATATTTTGCATGTTTTATTTTGAAATATATCTAAAATTTAAACAAACAAAACAGACAGTTAATAATAGTGAACCAATAATAGTCAACCATGACCACTGAAATAAGGCAAGGCTAATTAGAAATATCTGACTTACAATGGTCTATTTAGCATTGATCCAGTATAAAAAAAATAACATCTATTTTCAACAAGATTCAGAAATAATAGTATTAAAATGAGAAAAAAAAAAAGATGCAATGAGTTCAATTTCCAAAACAATATTACCTGGTCTTTGGGTTGGTGTTTCCCCTCTAATTTGAAGTTTTTTTCTCACATTATTCAAAAAGAATCGAATTCTGTTAAATTAATAATCGTTTATAGTCACAAATGTTATACATATATTCCTTCAAGCTCAGGTAGTGGAAACCTGTATTTTTAGTCAGCATAATTCAACCTTGCATTACCTCAGAAATGTCACTCCCTTGATACTTCATCATGTCAAAACAGTAGAATGTATGTCACGTCTTCCGTGTAGCAAAGGTTCCTACAGGAACAACATGGAACCATTGTGACATTTTTCTAATTATCGATCATTTCATGTCTATGTAGTTGAAGGGCATTTGTTAAACCTGAACACTCAGGTCACTTGGATTTCTAGGTTGACTGTGCTACTAGAAAAATTTATGTTGTATGTTTTTACATTTATTTCCTGCTAACCTCTAAATTGTTTGATCACTGTACCTGCATTTAGTGTCATTAAAGACTATGGGTGCGTTGCAAGAGAACAAAACTGTAAATTCTGTGAGCATGGAGATTGTATCTTTGTGTTCAAATTTCTATCCCCAAGGCAGATACACAGAAAATGCTTAGTGAATATAACTGAATAAATATATAAATGGATATAACTCATCCCATCCCAGTCTTTAAACTTACTGTCACAGTTCATTACATGAGTCTTTTAAAGACTATTCTCTTTCCTATTTTATTTGAATAACACTTAACACTACCAATATGAACTTTGGAAGAGAAATGGCAGAGTTCCATGTCAAGATCAACCAAGTCAGTAAGATATAGTTTGAGAAGTTTTGGAAGGGACAATACAAAGCACAGTTTTGTCTATGTATATATGTATCTATACTATGGGCTATTTAAGCAGACCTTGTTTATTGACCTGTATCAGGTTAGAATATATGTTTTCAAATAACAGAAATCCAATCCAAACAGGTTGGGATAGTAAAAGGACATTTTTGGCATGTGTATCTGAATAGTTTAAATAAAGAATGACCCTGTAGCACAGTTTACCAATTTTGTTAATGTTTTGCTTCTAAAATACATAACCTAGATTTTCCCAACATAGACCTGACTTTCACCAGCTTCAGAGGGCTTCCTTGTTCACCTTAAAAGAACTTATGTTTCTTCAGGTGACTTCTGCAAAAGAAAGGAATTTTTCTTCTCAGAAGCTTTCACCCATTATCACATTGGCTGGATTTGGGTGTCATGGTCATCTACAAGCCATTCACATGTTCAGGGGAGAAAGCCATCACTGGCTGCTTTAAGGCCCACACCTAGTGTTATAAGAAACAGAGCAAGCTCCAAGCTTGTGGTGAACATCTGAGTGAAATATCAGGGTGCCATGGCCAAAGGAAAGGAAAAATGGCTGCAGGAAGGCCAAAACCAGAACATGTCCATTAACGGTTTTGAATGACATTCATGTTTGAAATTCACATTGTAGAAGTGCAGATTCCTAAATCAAACAACCGTCACTCAAAGGAAGAATTACCAATTTCAAAGTGTGAAACCTCTTTTTACCTCACTTCTTACACCTGAAATTGAGAATAACAATAGGACATACAACAAAGTCTATTGTGAATTTTAACTTTGATAACAAATGCACACTGCTGGGTAAATTGCCTGACACAAAGCAAATGCATAATACAAGTTCACAGTAATGAAAACAACAATGATAACTGTTATTGTCATCACATGTATATAATTTTCTACAATAGGCATATATTACCTTTATAATTAGAAAAATGAACAGCAGAATACCCATCTCTAGAGTATTATTGTCAGGATTGAATGCAGTTATAATGTACATGTTTCTTTCTATTATAATCCTTGTTTTAACAAATTGTGATCATTTATTTAGCCGACACCAGATAGTTTACTACTGTTCTTGGAAGACAATATCTCTATGGCATTTACCTGTAGAGCCCCAATGACAACTATGATGTTTGTTTTATATGGTAGATCCTGGTTAAATTCTGATTGAAAGCAAGAAGAAAAAGAAAGAGAAATAAGAGAAAGGAGGGAGGGAGGGAGAGAGGAAGGGTGTTGAAAAAGAAAAAGTGTTAGGTATGAGGATGATGATCACCCTGAGGCCACAGACTCGGAAAGGTCAGGAGAGGGGTCTGCATGACCTTTCTGTGTAGCACGATTACAGGTCTCGGTGCCCCAGGAAGGCAGAACTTCTGAAGGACTGATGGCAGAAATCGCAGGTAAGCCATTAGGTCTCAACATGAAAACAAAGAATGAGACAAAACAACAGCCACCGAAAGCAACATGACCCAGTTAAGAGCTACCCAATGCTGGAAGGGGCAGCTTGTTACTGCACCCCTCGGGATCTGGGAACTGCTGGAGGAACTTCTATAGAGGAGTTTGCTTCATTAGAAATCGCTTTGTTTTGATGAGAATTCAGGTGCTCTTGAACTGTGAGACTATGTGAGCCCCAGCACTTGTTGTATTTGGAAATGAAATACTAAACACTAGGAATCTTTAAGAGCCATCTCCTCTCACAGAAGGCACCGCTGCCTGTGGTCTGTAGGCTCCGCCTCCCCACTCATGCCAGCTCAGCTCAAGTGGAGAAAATTTCAAGCAGGTTTGAGGATGTCAGCTCTGCCTATTTGAATGGAATAAAATGGCACTTTTTAATTTTTATATCATCAAAATCCTTTTTTGAGTAAGAAAAATATTTGATCATAATGCTTAAAAACTAAAACCAGATTCATTTTCTTCAGGACAAATCATTGCTTTTAGAATTTTTTTAAAAAGGCTGGAAATGTCTTATAAAATAAACTGCAAATATGTTGAATGCCTGCTTTCTCATTTTTTTTTAAAAATGAAGGATTGCTAATCCAAGAATTCTGCACCCTCTCTCTGTATTTGAGGAACAAAGACTACGTTTCACATTTGCTCTACATGAGGCAATGAATAAAAGATCACAGATAAAAGAAAACCAGTAAATCATCATTTGCATTGTATTGATGTTTACTGAGGTATAAAATCCCCTAGAATTTAGATGTGCTATCACATTGTTATGGAGAAGGTGCTCTCTTCAAATAACATGGGATTCAAAATACACATTTGTGTGTGAGGATTGATCTGAGATGAGTGCCCTGACAAATTCCTGAAAAAAAAAAAATCTCTGTGTTCTATTATATCAATGAGAGGTGTCAAATTTCCTATAGTTTAAAGCTTTGTTTTTTATTCTCATTATTTTTAGAATTCACACATACCAACAAATAAGGACTGATTTTTAAGAATATCATTTAAATAGTAAAATGTGAAAATACACAGATGACCCTTCTTGATTTATTAAGAAATTAAATACATGGATTTGATTCTTTTTTCTTGAAATAAATTGCAATTTAAAGAAATACACTATTCCCCGATAATATTTTTTCAGATGGTGATGCTGAAACCTCAATAGAACATGATAAAAATTGAATCAGAGTTGATAAATATAAGTCATTTAAAAGTGTATTACTAACATATCATCAATATAGGGTTAATATCTTCTAATGCTCTTCTCCAAGCCAATGTAGAAAAACAGTTTACAATTGATGCGAGACATTGCTACCTCGGTCTGTTTAACCCTTAATTATAAGATTTATTGGGAGAAGAAAAATAAAAAGTCAAGATAAAGCTGAGAGTGGAGCAGTAGAAATTTTGAGGACATAAACTGTGAGTCAAATTCTTTATTTGAGTTTTAGTGAATTACGAGGCATGAGAATTATTTATACTGATGGGGAAGTCCATGAAGTAAGGAATACTATGAAGACATAGACAAGGAAAATAGAAAGAATAGGACAGTGATTAGGGGATTCACAGAATCATAGAATTTTAGATTTGGGAGAGGTCACAGTGATATTGTTGCATCATTATTTTTATTATCTCATTTATTGAAGTATAATCCAATAAGAGTAATATAACTTAAGGGTGCAGATGTAATGAATGTTTATACATATATACAACTGAGCAATTGTCGCTAAGATTAAGACAGGAACATTACAAACATCTCAGAATCCTTCCTATTCCCCCATGAGTCATTAACTTTCCCCAGATATAACCCTTATTCTGAATTCCATCACCTTAGATTATTTTACCCTGTTTTCAAATTTCATAATTTTATGAAAAAAAACTGCTAGTGTTTGTGACAATTTTTACTCCCACCAACATTGTGGTTACTTTAGTGGCTGTCATTTTTGCCAGTGTTTGTTATTGTTGTTCTTTTGGGGTTTTGTTTGTTTTTATAATGTATCATGTGGTTTAAATTACCATTTCCATGGTTTAAATTACCATTACCATTTAAATTACTTGATGACTAATGATGCTGAATACCTTTTCATATACTTATTATTTCATTATACTTTTTTTAAGATTTTTATTTATTTATTTGAAAGAGAAAGTGAGAAAGAGATCACGAGCAGGGGGGAGGGGTAGAAGGAGAAACAGAATCTGTGCTGAACAGGGACCCCCCCCACACCGACCCCCAATGACAATGTGGTACTCCATCCCAGGATCCTGGGATCATGACCTGAGCCGAAGGCAGACACTTAACCAACTGAGCCACCCAGGCGCCCAATTATTTCATTATACTTATAGGTGAAGTGGCTGTTCAAGAATTCTCCCTATGTTTAAAAATTAATCTTTCTTTTTTGTTTTTTCTTTTCAACGTATAGAAGTTCTTTACCTAACATTTTTTTTCCAATGGTGAATAACTGAAGGCAATATATGTTAGTTGCCTTGGGGAAATTACAAAATACTTGAAAATGGAAGGACCAAAATTGTGAAACAATTATTCTGCTTTTCAGTACATTGCCTCTTCCAATAAACAACTTCGGGAAAAAAATGGAAGTTTTATAGTACCAAACATATTTCCAGAGACCATCACTGCTATATTTCTAATATATCACAGGCCTAAACACAATCTTAATCATTTTAATTATCTGGGTTTTTGTTTCCTAGAGGAATTCTGTATCTAAAAACACACAGAAATTAAAATGGAAGTCAGTTAGAAAATAGTTTCTTTTTTAAAAATGATTTTTTTCTAGGGGCGCCTGGGTGGCTCAGTCATTAAGTGTCTGCCTTTGGCTTAGGTCATGATCCTGGGACCCTGGGATCGAGTCCCACAACGGCTTCCCTGCTCAGAGGGAAGCCTGCGTCTCCCTCTCCCACTCCCCCTGCCTGTGTTCCCTCTCTTGCCGTGTCTCTCTCTGTCAAATAAATAAAATCTTTAATAAAAAAAAAAAGAATTTTTTCTGCTGAAATGATCTAAAGCAATGAAAATAATCCCAAATCAGTAAAGCATTAAAAATATATCATGAGTTCAAATAGATAAGATGAGTTTTTAAAAATAAAAATTTCGTTGGTCAGAGGACAAGGAAAGTAAGAAAACAAAAGGATATTTTCTCATGTTAGTAGTTCAGAATTTTTGGTAGACAGAGGGTGTAAGGAAGCAGAGCTGAATATTGCTGAAATTAAAACATAAAAGGAGATGGAACTAGAAAAATTGGGCATACACATTGGAAAAAAATTCTTACTGGGATGCAGAAATACAAACCTGTGATAATCAATCTACTGGAAATTACAAGGAGTCGGTAGAATTTACCAATTTGAGTAAGAGGCAGAGAAATGAATTTTAGTTCACTATAATTGGAAATTATGAACTGTGGACAACAATCACATTCTTTAGGAAAAATTGAGTTAACAACAGAAAATATTTCCATTCAAATACAAATTGAAATTGGTTATTTTTAATATGATTACACATTCATTGTGTAAACCAAACCAGATTTTTATTTTCTTGTGTTAATTACTATAAAAGTAAAATTTTATGATTATAAAAATATTGCTTTGCTCTACAGCCTTTTGAAATAAAATTTTTCATTAAGTTTCTTGAGCTAAAAGTAAATAACCTGTTTAAAGAACAAAATTAGTAGATTTAAGTAACATGCTTATATTGGTGGGATTTTCTTTGGTGCTTTGAAGGAGTATTATGAAATGTGAAATTAAAACTATGGCTATGTTAACAATAATTATAGCATATCTATTTAATTTCCTTAGATATGTATTTTGCCTCAAGACTGATTAAATATATACATCGAGTCCACAGTTAGCCATCGATATTTATCAATTGTGTCTCCTGTCAGCATGTTAGCAGTTTTTTTAATTATGCTATAAAATACTAAGAAAAAAATGCATTCCCTTAATTTCTGAAGTATAATTATAAAGCAGATTATAATTGGACATTTTAAAATCTTGCTATTTATAATATATTGTAAAACAAGAATTATTTACTATTCAGAAATAATCAGAGGGTTATTTTTCACAGAAATTAAAAAGAGTAGTTGCCACCAAATTCCTTTAACACAAAAATTAGAGTAAGATGTAATTACTCTTCATTCTCATGACTTAGTAAAACATGACATAGTGAGGACATCTTGATATCTAGCAAATAAAAATAACCTTACTACCTATTAGTGTTATGGAAAAAAATCAGTACTATGAGAAACAGAACGACACTCAGAGAAGTCGAACTCAGGTTTATTTTATGCTGGTGGACCCAGAGTAGCTCGCACTCAAAGTTTGGGCCCCAGCTAGTGGGGGTTACAGAGCTTTTATAGGGCAGTGCAGGGGGTCAGGTCACAAAGGCTGTGCTAACTGCTGGTAGGTGAGTTTAAATTGGGGGTGGGGGTTGCTTTAGGCGGGAACAGCAGTTAGGGCAGAGGTTAGGGCATTGTGGGAAGCTTGCGGGGTTGGGTAGTGGGGAACCTGTCTACAGAATCAGGAATGGCTCGTTATCTCGTGCTCAAGCTGGGCTTCTGGTTATCTATTAGTATTGCTAGTAACTTTCTGTTTTCTGGGACCTGCTGGCCTAGGCCTGCTCTGGGTAATTTTCCTCTTCATTTTCCCTTTTCAATGCCTTTTCTAATTCACAATGAACATCTACCATTACCACTGAGCTTTTCATTGGTGTAGAGGTCTGTATTGATTTACCAGCAATTGCAACTTAATTGATTTCATCGAGAACTGATGAAACTGTTGATAAGATTAATAATATATGGACTAAACGGGCTGCCAATAGAATCAGGAGGAGAGGGCTGGCTAAGGGAAGGAGCCATGCAGTTCATCCCCAGACATTAAACCATTTACCCCAAGAGCTTGTTAATACTTGTCTCCTGCGTGCAATTCGATCTTACCATTGTTGGACCATGTCTCTGACTAACCCAACTGATTCCTTGTAGAAACAACATTCCTCATTTAGGAAGAAGCAGAGTTCCCCCTTTTGCAGTGAGCAGGTCTAAGCCCCCATGATTTTGCAGTACCACTGCCACTAGGGAGTCTGTCTGATCTTGTGTAGTCATTACAGACCTAGCCACCTGCTCCATATCTTCTGCGAGATTTTCTGGTAGCTGCCTGTAGTAATAGGAGGACGAAGCGATTCCTCCTATTTCTGTGCCCATGGCTATTGTTATGCCTAGTCCAACCAATAGTGGGATGATTTGGATGGGCCACTTGATCCATGTATGGCCTAAAAGGAAATGGGAAGGGATTGATTACTGGGGACCATATTTACCTGGGGCATAAGAAGCACCCACGTACATGTGCCTGTCCTGTGTTAGGAATAGCTGTAGCTGAGCAAGAGTGGAAGTGAAAGTTTGGGCAGGGGCCTTCTGGACAGGAGTGGTGAGAGGTCATGAAGGAGGTGGGGGAATCCCTAGGGAGTAGGGCCGCATAGCAGTTGGGGCATCGATCCCTCCAGCCATCAGACACGTTGACTAGACCCTCGTGTTGATAGAGGGTCAGGTGGGCTCTAGCACATGTATTGAGTATATTTGACCAAGACAGTTGGTGGTAATGCTGGTATATACATGGCAGGTGGTTGGTGCCTCCTAGCATCCTTATAACCTATGGCTAGTGGGATTGACTGTCCTTAGTCTTGTCATCATCTAGATAGCCCAAGCTTAGCCCTATAACTGACAGCCACAGCACTAGCATTAGGGGATTCATTTCAGAGCTGGGGGGGACAGTTATAAGAAGCAGTGGATTCCACCCAACAGACTCACTATACCTATACAGACTATGGCTAGAGCAATTTTTCTGTGTCCAATTCCAGAAATTGGGGCTGACTCAGCTAAACCCACAGAGAACTCTAGGGTCACAATTACCATATTATTACTGGTATAGAGTGGCACCAAGACTTTAGTGTCCAAATGTCCCCAGTTGAGTTCCTCAAGCTTCCACTGTGCGTTGACCAGTCGGCCTCCAGGTTTGTGGCTGGAGCAAGGTTATGGACTCCTCAGTGGGGGGTTGGGAGGGACCTGCGAGTTTCTGTGGGGCGTCAAGTTGGGCCAGAGGCCCTCTTGGTGGCTGTGGGTTGCTGTGTCGTTTTCTGGATCTTTAACTTGAGGGGGTCAGTCAGGTCCCAGGTTCTGTGTCAATCATCAGGATCTGAGTTGGCTGTTGCCTTCTTTACTCAGGAATCATGGATCCAGGGAGTGATACCTGCAACTTTACTATATGGGAGTCCCTCCAAGAGGGCTGGAACGGTTCCTTCTCCCAATCTTTTGCTGGTGGGGGTGGGCCCAGTGACTCATGGTGTTGGGGTCCTTTCTAAAACCTCTTGGGAGATATGTCTTAGAATTTTCCCGAGGGTTTGGAGGTTTCAGGACATTTCTAAGTCTCCAGTCTGTTTGAGGTCTCCTCCAAGCCTGCTTATTACAAGAGATGGCCTGCCATACAGAATCTCAAAGGGTGATTAACCAGAGGTCTTGGGTTACAGTATACCCTGAGCAGGGCCAGCAGTAACAATTCTACCCAGGGGAATTGAGTTTCCTGGCAGAGTTTAGCTTAAGTTTTTTTAAGGGCCTGGATCCTATTTTCTAATTTCTCTGAGCTCTGGGGTCTATATGCTATATGGAGCTTTCATTTTATTTTTAAGGTTTTGGCTAGGCCTTTGACTATTTCTGATACTTCCATCAGCTGGGCAGCATTCATACCAGAGAAGGCAAATGTCAATGTATGATTGAGTCAAGAATGCTGAGCTGAGGGGTGCCTGGGTGACTCAGTGGTTAAGCCTCTGCCTTCAGCTCAGGTCATGATCTCGGGGTCCTGGGATCAAGTCCCACATCGGGATCTCTGCTCTGCAGGGAGCCTGCTTCCTCCTCTCTTTCTCTCTGCTTGCCTCTCCGCCCACTTGTGATCTCTCTCTGTCAAATAAATAAAATCTTTAAAAAAAAAAAAAAAAAAAAGAATGCTGAGTTGACCACTCATTGGATTTCCAGGGCCTCTGGGTCAAAGAGGTATACACTTGGAAGGCCTCACATAGCCTCTCGTAGAAGTCAGTCAGTGATTCTCCTGGTTTCTGGATGACTGTCACAGTTTGGAGATGTTGGTTGGTTTCTTTGCCCCTGCTCTGAGTCTGTGCAAAAAAGCTGTGCAATATTGACTTAGGGTGGCTAGTCCCTTAGCCATATGGAAATCCCAGCCAGGCCGAGTGTCAGATGTTGCTTCCAGTGCCCATGATTCTGTGTTTAAGGTTCCAGATGGGAGCTGGCCTTGGAGCCAATGTCATGCCTTGGTGAGGATTAGTTGGCCTTCTTCTCTCTTAAAGTACATCAGGAGAATCTGGCAGCAATCATCCTAAGTGGACTGATGAGTCTGGAACAGGGTCGCCAGGAGTCGGTCACAGCCTGAGGCTTCTCTGTATGCCGCATGTGGCTTTCCAGTTTAGGAGGTGAGTGGTGCTAAAGGGCTGATAGATGAGAACAGAGTGTCCAGGCTGGATGGTGCTATCAGCGTTTATCTGTTGTGGCCCTTCCATCTCACAGAGGGGCATCTGGAGGGCTGCGGCTGGAGTACTGGAGTCTGAGATGAGTGTAGATGTTGGCTCACAGGCTGTGGGCTGGGGCTCCAGGATCAGGGCGGGCTCAGAATTCTCTCTGGGCTTGCCGTTGTTGGAGAGGCCGAGGTAGGCTCACTGAAGGCAATGGGCAATCTGGAAGGTGGGACATTGGCTGTCTCGTAGTGGTGCACTCAGGGCATATGGCAGGGGCATAAACAGATTGTCCTCAGTCTCTGGGTATCACTGATAAACAGGTTTTGCTTTCTTATAGCCTTTGGGCTTTCTTACTTGGGCTACAAATATCCTACTCTGGTCTTTCCTATTAGCAAGGATTCGGACCCACAGGGGCAGAGTTTGGGCTATCTGAAGCCAATATATGGGAATTGGTCAGTGTCCAGGAGTCCCAACCACAACTCTGTAAATGGCCTGGACAGGGGTAGGTCCAGGGTACCCTCGGAGGACCAGTTGATCCCAAAGGTAGAGCCGTTTCAGTTCACATAATGTGTGTAATTTTCCAGGAGACATTTTGATCCCATAGTCTCCTGAGAATCCCTTCTTAAAATTTTTGAGCATGAAGTCTAAGACCGTAGGTTTTGAAGAGCTTCTGCCCATGATGAACAGGGGCTCTCTTGCCCACCTTGTGTGTTTCCTCCTTGCATTGGTAGCACAAAGACACACAAGGGTGAATGTCTCCCCAAAGGAGAAACCAATCAGATGTTCACCTCTCTGCTCTCCTGGAGGAGATGTGAGTGTCTCTTAGCCATAGTGAGTCTGTATAAGTCTGATGAGAATGTAAAATAGTGTAACCACTGTGACAAATGGTGATTCCTAAAACAATTAAACATTGAATTAACATAAGATCCATCAGTTTCACTTCTGGGTAGAACCCCCAAAACCTGAAAACAGCAATTCAAACAGATATTTACACACCCATGTTTATGGCAGTATTAGTCACACTACTCAAAGAATGAAAGTGACTCAAACATTCAGAGACAGATTCATAGATAACATGCGGTCTCTACGTACAATTGAGTGTTATCTAGCCTTACAAAGGGAAGAAATTTTGGCACATGCTACAAAAAGAACAAATCTTGAAGACATTAGGCTATGTGAAATAAGTTAATCACAAAAGAACAAATATTGTGTGATTTCACTTCTATGAAGTTCCTAGCGGGGTCAAATTCATATAGACAGAAAGTAGAATGATGATTGTCAGGAGCAGACAGAAGGTAGGCTAGGGAGTTACTGTTTAATAGATAAGAATTTTTACTTGGGAAAGATGAAAAATTCTGCGGACAGGTCAGGATGATGGTTGCACAATCATGTATGCTTAATGTCTCAGAACTGGATGTTAAAAATGGTTAAAGTGGTAAATTTTGTGTTAATCTATTTTGTCACAATTGTTCCAAGAAGAAAAAATAAGTTGAACTTACTCCTCAGAAAATTGAATCATCTTCTTTTAGTTATGATTAGCCAAAAAATTCTTTATTATTTTAAAGGTCTTTTGTTGTTGTTTTACTAAGAGGTGACCGAATTATTCATATTAAATGCAAGTTCTTTGTATTGAAGGAAGAAAGGTGTGCCAGATCACTTAAATCTTAAATATGAATAACATTTCTATCCTAGAAAAAAAAAAGATCTGATTGTAATGAGCGGTAATTGTTAAGCAAAATATGTCTTTGAGTAAGTAGGTATTATTTTTTGCCTCCAGGTCTCACAGTGGAGATATTTTCACACAAACACTGTTTCCCTTTTCTCTCAATGGGAAAGATGTCCATCAAAGACGTCCACTAAGCAAATGTCCCTGTACATTTTAGGCAGATGCCTTCTCAGTCTCTGATGAAGTTCTCTGTTATTCTTGACTGCATGAATCATAAATCTTTTACGACACACTTCCATGTGCATCTTGTGGTTAAGGGAATTAAGCTTCATTTGTTTGCTTAGTTGGTTGGTTATTTCTAGTTTTACTGTTTTGATCAGCTTTATTTTTTTTTTTTTCATGCCAAGGCTTGGTTTTGCATGTTTTTGTAAATCAATTAGGTATTTGACACAGCTGAAATTGAAAGGAATTGATTGATAGATGAATTAATAAACTTACTAATTGGGGTGCCTGGGTAGCTCAGTGGGTGAAGCATCTGCCTTGAGCTCAGGTCATGATCCCAGGGTCTTTGGACTGAGCCCTGAGCAGGGCTTCCTGCTCAGCAGAAAGCTTCTTTCTTCTCCCTCTCCCTCTCCCTGCTGCTCCCCCTGCTTGTGCTCTCTCTGTCTCTGTCAAATGAATAAATAAAATCTTGAAAAACAAACTTACTAATTGAGAAAAGTTGTAATAACCAAAAAGATTTCCTTGGGATAGAATATAAAGAAATTGGAGGAAACTGTATAAAAAAGCTCTCATTTGTTTGGGGACTGATAGATTTTTAATATCTATACTTACATCTTGAATAGAAAGTTTCTGGAGCAGAGATCAGAGTTACCGTTACTTAGAACAATAACAGCATCGGTTCTCCATGCCCCAGTGTTTCTTTTTCATTCTTTGATGCCAGGACAGCCCCATGGACTCTGCATTTGCACCAAAAAGGATTCTTGTGCCACAAGAGAGGAGCCAAAAAAATATGAACCTAGGAGCTCATATACATTGTTGCCTCACTCTTAAGGAGAGGGGAAGAAACTCAATGTAAATAAATTCTCCTCAGGAAGAGAAAGGGAAATCTCTAAGTTCTACCTTTTTGGAATATAAATAGGTGACTCTGGGGGGCAGAGGAATGTCTCCAGATTTCTGACCCCTCCATGTCTTCATGGCTTCAGTTATCATCCATTTAGATCTGTAAAAACACATTTCTAGAAAGTTCAGTCTTTCCAAAGTTTTTTTTTTCTTTTTTTTTTAACATTTTATTTATTTTTCTGACAGAGAGACACAGCGAGATAGGGAACACAAGCAGGGGGAGTGGGAAGGGAGAAGCAGGCTTCCCGCTGAGCAGGGAGCCCATTGTGGGGCTCAATCCCAGGACCCTGGGATCATGACTGGATCCAAAGGCAGACGCTTAACAACTGAGCCACCTCAATCTTTCCAAAGTTCTCACTGTCCACTTACTCATCTTTTATACTCAAGCCTGTCACTTAACCCAGGTTCCTGTAAATTTGCTCAGAAAGTTCTGACCATGCCGTAACATAAATATATTTTCTTTATTCCTCCCTCAACTTTTCTATGTTTTATTATCCTATCTAACTGTCTATGTATATTTTTGCCAACTACTAATTCCAATGTTGAACAGAGATAATGTTTTCAAGAATTTATAAACCCATAAGCTTTGCAATTTGATTATACTTTTGCAAACTTTGAGTCAGTTGAATTCCCCTCTCCTTAACCATAAACCTTTAGACAGTATAACACCTTACTATTTTCATCTTTTTATTTTTATTTATTTATTTATTTTAGACTTTATTTATTTTTTGACAGAGAGAGACTCAGTGAGAGAAGGAACACAAGCAGGGGGAGCAGCAGCGGGAGAGGGAGAAGCAGGTTTCCTGCTGAGCAGGGAGCCCATTATGGGGCACAATCCCAGGACCCTGGCTGGGGTCATGACTTGACATGAAGGCAGACACTTAATGACTGAGCCACCCAGGCACCCCTCATCTTTTTAGTATTAAACACCTTTTGGATCATAAGTCACACATGGCTCTTTTGGTTGAATTGCATGCCGCTATGACATCTTTGTTCAGCTATCTCTTGAATATTTGTTATATATGAAAACAAGGCACAAGGCTAGCAACATTATTGAGCAAACCAGAAGTAATTGCTAAGGCCATTTTAGTGTAGTGTTCCATCTTCCCTGTGTTAATTAATAGTTTGATTTTGTTATTGATCATTGTTGTTAAAGAAATTGAAGTTTATCTTCACTTTGAACAATTGGAATAAGGAGAACATATTTTAAAGATATTTCATGGGAAATAACTCTTTGGACATATATATATTTCATTAAGTTTCTTTATTTAAATCTAAGCAATGCAAGCTAAAGCCCACTCATGCATTAAACATTTTTAGCTTCCTAGAATGTGTGGCACTGTGGTTGTCAGTGAGATAATGTGAGAAAACTCAACCACCAGTAGTCACACGTAATTAGACTTTATACAGTTTGAGAGGCTGAAGTCATCTTGGTGATTATCTTATCCAACACTCCTATTCTACTGATGTGAAATTGAGTTTCCAGAGAATTTAAGTTACACAGGTTAAGGTATGAACTTGTAGTAATATTCTATGTATTACTTGTTGAAAAAGCCAGCATTTCCCCCAGAATTACTTATACATTTAGAATCCATTAAAGTTTCTCAATAGTTTAAGACATTTATGAATGTGGTTGGCACATAAAGCAGAAAACCATTTTATATCTAAAGGGTGTTTCGTTTGTTTGTTTTTTTACCTTCCAGTATTTCCATAGAAAGATTTCAGCAGAATTAACAGTGACTTAAAATGTGATTATTCAATGATGGTAATATTTATGAGTTAGGCACATTGCTTTTCATCCCCACTGCCTTTTTATTAACTAGTGTGGTTTTGGAATATAGGGGAGCCAACAGTTAAAGAATTCTTGAGACATCTTTGGTGCAAAAGGTGGTTTTATCAAAGCATGGGATCAGGACCCCGCTGCACTGGGGTTGTGAAGGGGGCTGGTAATACACTCTGGAGTTAGGGACTAAGGAAAAGGGAGGTTTTCAAAAGGATTTTCATATGTTAAAGAAGAGTCAGAGGATAGGGGCTGTGCCACTGTCAAGTTCAGGTTGTTTTTCCCTCTAGCAAGGCATTAACATTAAGACAGGTGGGGGCTTCCTGGAAGAATATCACACGCATCCCACCCAGGAGTGGGGGGAGGGGAGGGTGCCAGGCTGTCAGCCTGTGCTTTGTCCTCGGCTAGCCTCTGCTCCCTCATCATTGACCAGAATGGGCAAGGCTAGAAATTTCAAGCCAGGCTTCAGAGGAGCCCTTCACTAGGAGGCTAATCTTCAGTTCATTTGTCCGCAGTCCTTAGACCAGGCCCAACGTCATCATTCTCTGTCCTAAGGCATGAGGCAGATTTTTCTCTTAGTGCGATCTTTCCTGTATGGTCTCAGTTGTGTGCCTGTGCCTGTGTGTGTGTGTGTGTGTGTGTGTGTATGTGTGTATTTTCCTGGCTTCTGGAATAATGTCCCCAATTCCTGAATAACTACATTGCAGAATTTGAGTAAGAATTTTTATGACTATCAGTCCATACTGTCTTTTTTTTTATTTTATTTTTAAAGATTTTATTTATTTATTTATCAAAGAGAGAGAGAGGGCTCCCAAGCAGGGGAAGCAGCTGGCAGAGGGAGAAGCAGGCTCACCGCTGAGCAAGGAGCCTGATGTGGGACTTAATCCCAGAATCTTGGGATCATGACCTTAGCTGAAGTCAGACACTTAACTGAGCCACCCACGAGTCCCACACCATACTGTCTTTCTGCTATTCGTGATTTGTGTGCATCAGCAGAGGCAAGTACACAGCAGGTGGGCCTGACTGCCCAGATCACAAGTGCTCCCATTCTGGGCTGAGAACTGTGTAATCTGACCTTTTGCAAGCAAACTTTTACCATAGGACTCCAGCTGAATTTAAACCTCTGTGCTACAGGCACGAAGCCAACTTATAAATGGCCTCAAAATATATAAAACTGCTTCCGTTATCATGCAAAGCTCATTATCCTACCTGAGGCCTCCTCCTCCTGGTTTGCTCTGGAAAATAACCAAGCTACCATTTGCTGCCTCTCAGTGAATCATCTCCTCAGACATGGCTTCTCACTGTCTTCATTCTTCTCCTCTTAATGTTCTCCTTTCTACATAAATCATTTTCAAGTTAAAACTCTGTTAAGATTCCATGATCAAAGGCTATTAAATATATTTGCTTACGAAGTCCTTTTAACTCACTTCAACTTTTCTCTCTCATACAGTGTTTCCATGAATCTCTGTAACCTATCTTCTATGAACAGATTCATTCATTCATTTATTCATTCATTTATTCTTAATCATTTGCCAGAGGGGGAAAATAAAGCCACTTTAAACCTGGCACTATATAGGAGAAGTTACAATAATACAAAGTAAATTACACAAAAGAAAATAAGTGGAGAGAAAAATCGGGCAAAAAAGAGATAAGAAAAATAAAGACAGGAATAAAGTTAAGACAAATAATTGGTTCTGGGAGGAAAAAAAAAAACAGCTATTCTTATACTGTAGATAATCTATAAATTTGTTTCAACGTTTTAACCCCAACTTAAAGAGGATGACATAATTCATGGTCTTCATAAGAGAAACACAAGATGATTCAGAAACTAAATTCTTTCAGGTAGGAAACCTGAAAGTAATATATTTTTTTTTCCTATTTGTCATCACAAGAAGAACACTATAATTCAGCTAATAACATTTCAACAGCATATTATGATGAGTAAAAATATGTACAATACTTTTAGAGATGTCTCTTTAAACATAGGCCAATATCATAACATTGATGCAGAAAGACGTTAGCGTTCGAAGCTGACAGCCAAGAAAGAATTCTTGAGATGTCTTTAGTGCAAAAAGGTAATTTTATTAAAGCACAGGGACAGGACCCATGGGCAGAAAGAGCTGCACTGGGGTCATGCATAATGGCCCA
Organism: Lontra canadensis; assembly: GCF_010015895.1. NCBI lineage: Eukaryota > Metazoa > Chordata > Mammalia > Carnivora > Mustelidae > Lontra > Lontra canadensis. The sequence goes on along the minus strand of NW_022631056.1, from coordinate 11,101,563 downwards.
TTGCATACTTCCAAGCTGGGAGGCGATTAGGGACAGTGTAAGTCTCTAAGGAATTTTAGAAGCAAGGTTTCCAGGACCTTGAGAGGGCTAGCTATTGTTGTGAAAAGGTCATTTATACTATCTAATAAAACCTTAGTCCTGAGATCCTTCAGACGTATATCATTGGGCCATATGCTTGGGGAACGATTGCCAACACGTATCTTGGGGGGTTTGGAGATAAAGGAAATTTCTAAAGGAATTTTTATAAGCCAAGGTAGACTTACAGGATTTTGGAGGTGGAGGGGTAGGGTTCAGGCTAGGATTGCCTCAATTAACATTGAGTCAGACAGTGAAGAATGTCACTCTCCCTGTTTCAAGGACTTGTCAGTGGGCAGTAGGTAGTAAGGAAATTTAATAATTTTTCTTCTGCCTTCATTTCCCATGTCAATATCACCGTGAAATTTTGAAAAAAAAATCTATAAAGGAAACAAAACAAAACAGTTTAGTTAAGAGGCTTTGAAAATCTGGTCTAGCACAGAAGATGATAAATTAGGTGTGGGAAGGAAAATGTATGCCATCTACACCCCTCACTGCTGGTATCTCCCATGCTGATGGTATACATCATTAGCTGATGGTTAAATCCTTTGGCCCCAGGGTCATTTGTGGCCTCAGGAAGCCACTAGCAATCAGTTGGGCATGCATTTGAGAAGAAGCCTAGAAAGTATCAGTTTACTCAAGGCATGGAGGTTCTGCAGACACTAGGCAATTACTACATAACATTTATTTTTTTCTCTCCTGACCTGTATATGTAATAAGAAGAGACAAATCACTGTACTATGGTTATTCTAGATTGTTTTTTGTAAGGATTCAAAAGTTTTACTAGTCTTACATAAATGGTAAATGGAAATAGCTTTCCTTTTTAAAATGTGGTAGCCTAAATGACAAGACAGGTGCCCTATTAAGGCACTCCAACAATGCTCCCAATTGTAAGTAGGCAGTACTCTCAATACAATACCTTAAAATCTCTTGAAGTTTTTTGTTTGTTTGTTTTTTAGTTTGGGTTTTGGTTTGGGTCATGAGAAGTGGAAGGCACTGACTAACAAATTATAAGTTATATGTAAATGAAAATTACAAAATCAATCGACAGTAGTCAAGGAAATTTAAAGAAGATGAAGATGAAAGCTGGAGGAATCGTATTCTAGAAAGGAAGATCTGTAATAAAGCTATATTAGTTAAGTCAGTATGATATTGATAATGTTAAATAGATTAATAGAAGAGCTTGGTCACTCTAGTCCTCATGTATATGATTATTTAATTTATGACAAAGGTGAGTGAAGAGTAGTGATAAAGGACGATGTGACTGTTCACATAGAAAAAAAAAATCTTGGCTTTTACTCCAAGATGTACACAAAAGTTATTTCAAGATGGATTGTGGGTCTAAATTAGAAAAGTAAAACATAAAATTTTTAGTAAAAAATATAGTATATCTCAGACTGAACAGTAGCCCACAGAGGGAGAGATGATAAATTATATTGCATTTAAAATAAGAACAGCTCTATTCATCAAAGCCATCATTAAGGAAACAAAAGGTAAGTTAAGAGTGGGAGAAAATATTCATTATACATATACGCAACAAAAGACACATTCAGAGTATATAAAGAATTCATAAAATTGATGAGGAAAAGACAATTCAATTAAAAATGTGTAACATTTGAACATGCACTTCAAAAAAGAGGATATCCAAATTACCACTGAATAAATTATTCATCAAGAAACTTCATTATTCATTAAGAAAAGACAAGTCAGGCCTAGGTTTTAGCAGGGGAAGTGTTTAGGGCAAAAATTTAAGGAAATAATAGCTTTCTGTCAAACAAATGTTTGACAGTACTTAATAGTAATGTCAAGTAAAAATTGATGCAACCACTTTTGAAACTATTTTTTTGTATCTACCAATACATCTACTCTAAGCCAGCAGCTTTCCTAGGTATATACCCAATAACAACAACAAAAAAGATGTACTATATTCACCAAAAGATAAGTACGTGAATACTCATGGGAACATTATTTGTAATAATCAGGACACCCCATACCTCTATGGACAGAAGAATGTATAAAGAAGTCATGGTATATTGATAAAATGGAATACTATACAGCAGTGAGAATCTCGAACTATAACTTAACACAGCAAACATGAATAAATCTTACAACGTAGACTGATGGAAGTCTGACACAGACAAAAATATAATGAATTATTATTTACATATATTTCATTATATTATATACATTTCAAAAGCAGACAAAACTAATCTATAGTCAGGATACTGGTCACTCTTGAAAGGGCAAATTGCTGGAAAGGGCCAGAGTAGGTTCCTTCTAATTAAGTAGGTTGCTTCTAATTAATATTCCATTTAATAATATGAATTCTGGTGACATAGGTGCTCTCCCACTGTGGAAATCTATTGATTTATATACTTACCTTTAATGTACTTTTTAGTACATATATTCAGTTAAAGGTTCATACCAAGTAAACAAACAAATCATGTTAGAAGCAATTAAATAGAAACTACACTGAAGGAGTCTCTGAAATCCTAAAAGTTGTAAATATCTAATGTTTCTATACAAAATATTTTGACCAGTAAGTTTCAATAGGACTGGAGGCATTCACATGGCATTCATATAGTCTCACACTTTCTACACATTCACTCATCCACATACCTCTTCCACAGATATCTTTGTCACCAAATTGTCAAACTTGGTCCTTCAAAGTTTCTAACCATGCTAAGATGACAATAAATAAACAAATCAGTAGCTTAATAAACTTGACTGTTATATATTGTTTCTTTATAGTCAATTTGCTTTTTATTTGTTTACTTTGTTGTCAAAGTGTCCAGTTTAAAAATCACAGTCAGAACGGAATATTACGCAGCCATCAGAAAGGATGAATACCCAACTTTTGTATCAACATGGATGGGACTGGAGGAGATTATGCTGCGTGAAATAAGTCAAGCAGAGAGAGTCAATAATCATATGGCTTCACTTACTTGTGGAACATAAGGAATAACGCAGAGGACATTGGGAGAAGGAAAGGAAAAGTGAATTGGGAGAAATCAGAGGGGGAGACAAACCATGAGAGACTGTGGACTCTGAGAAACAAACTGAGGGTTTGGGAGGGGAGGTGAGTGGGGGTACGGGTGAGCCTGGTGGTGGTATTAAGGAGGGCACGTATTGCATGGAGCACCGTGTGGTGCATAAAACAATGAATCTTGGAACACTGAAAAAATTAAGTAAATAAATAAATAAAAATTGCAGATGTTTAACATGAAATAATGTGTGTAAAATTCACTTTAAAATACAAGAACAGGTTTATACCAAAAATAGAATCAAAACTATAAAGACAGTAGAAAAATAGACATGCCAGTTTAAAACCATCTGTTTTCTATACAATATAACAGAAAATGAGCATCTGAACTTTTGCATAATAGTCAATGCAGAAGCAGCCTATGTTTTACTCCAATTTAGATAAAATTCACTAAGCAGCAGCATTATCATTGGGAAACACTTGCCATGAAATGAACAAGGTAGCCTGGGATCCTAAAGCACTCCTTTATTATTGGAATGACAATTTAAAGTAGATAAATAAGACAAATTTGCATATAGAAAAAGGAGATGCTGATTCTTTAGATGCAACAAGCAAAATCAACAGAAGTAGGAGATAAAAATACAGACTCAGCCAAACAAAGAGAACAAAGATGGAGTATGTTGATGTTATGTATAAATTATGTAAATCAAAGGATGTGAGTTTGAGAAAAATCGAGTCATCTCTCGCCTTGAAATGACCAGTTCCTGAAACCATCAATGAATCAAAACATAAACTCAGTGTTGGGGAGTTTAGGTTGTTTTCTCTTCTCTCCCTATTGGTTATTTCTGTTAGACCTGGTGCTGAGATGGGAATATGGAATAGTTCAGTTCCTCTGCAAGGCTCCTGGAGTTGAATTAGGTTGAACATTATGACAGCCTACCAGTAGAAAAGAATATTCTCCCTCTGCTTTATGACAACCAAGGAGATTGAATCCATTTGGTATAAAAGATAAAGACATTGTCATGACAGACACCTGGACATGTGCAAATCAAACACACCATGAGGTCTTGATCTTGGTACCAAACTACAAGATCTCCCAGAAGACAAGTTACTTGAACAAAATCAGTGCCCAGAAGTGAGTTTCCACAACTGAAGAATTACATAGAGGTAAATGTTTCATGTAATATTTATGACATTGATCTTCCAGAAGAAAAGATTCTCGTCTTACCCAAATATCTTCTGTTTTCTAATAGTTTATACTTTATTGTAACTGGCAACAGTGAGTTTCAAAGGCTAAGATTAATTCTGTCTGTTGTAGTCTCTTTACTTAAATTATTACCTGGCATATAGTTGATGTTAAATAAACACTTGTTTAATAAATATTTTGAATATTGAAAAATCTTATAATTTGAGTAATTAATATTTTTATAACAACAATTTCAAAGCAAATTTCTTTTGTTACTTGCTATTTGTGCACTCAATATAGGACCTAGTGAAAGAACTCATCAAAATTTATGACTAAACTACCTATGATAAAGATATAAAATTTATTTTATTTTTTTCCAGAAGGAGGGCTGAATTTCTATTTATACATTTAGATTGATAGATAGATAGATAAACTATCTTCCATTTAATCATATTGAGATTATTTTTTATTAGAAAACATTACAGGTATTTTAATGTTCATATATGAATATCAGTTATGTACACCTCATATATAGCATGACTCTTGATGCAGGTAAATCTAAAATGAGGAAATGTTTTCAATACTACTGCCAATTACTAAAGTCCTACCGCAACAAATTCACATACCAAAGATCAGACCCTTAAACTCCTTTGACTTCCATAGCTAATGCTTGCCATTGGGCAGATGGCCTGGAGCAGGAAATAGAGACAGCAAGCAGGGTTTCTACAGTTCATGTGATCTGTGCCATTGCTGAGAGAGATATTCTGATCCTTACATTTCTATGTTTAGTTCAATTTGACTTGAATTCTCTCCAGCCTTTGCAAGCAATGTGGCTTTTTCTTGGTCCCTCTGAAAGAATTGTCTGAAGGGCTCTTCCTTCCTCAACATGTTATCCATAGTTGTGGAAAAGCTGCAAAGCCCTGACATTCTTAATAGTGACAAGACACATCTCTTTTACAATTTTTCTGCCTGATAAATTCTTAACATTTCTTATAGGCAAAAACCACAGGAAAATGTATGAGGGCAAAAACTATTTCACTGTTATTTTATTTTCATAGGGAAAATTCTTCTCTACCAGTCCATTTATATTCAGATCATCTCAGGCCAGAATCTTCTGGGCTAATTATTTTGTTCTTGAGTGAACAATAGATATTAAAATTTTTTAGTATGCGGTGAATAAACTGTTGAATAATTGCAAAATATATACTTGACCTATGCCTAATTGTTCTAAGTATGGGCTCTGTTGCTTCCGAGAGACTAAGTGGGGTAGAGATGGGGGTACAATGGAATTATTGTCAGGGACACATGAGAGTTCTGCTTAACACACTGGATCCAATTCATCCATGGGTCCAGGAGCAAAACAGACAAAATAAATGTTTTAGAGAAGAAAATGTATTATAAAATGATGGCAACTGCCAGGCAAGTAAGCAAATTTCACGTGCTGCTGGCTGTATGAAGGGATGGTGGTTAAATGAGCCTCAGGGTTTTTGCTTTTATTTGGCTAACGCAGGCTGACAGGAACCACAGCCTTCTCAATGAAACATGGCGGACCACAGAGGCCTATGCTTGGGGCACCTCTGTGGAGAGGATGATACCATTAGCGCAAATCCATCATCCCAGAAAACAGAACTCTGTACATCTTCTTTTATGGGGAGCCTCAGCTAACAACCTTCATCCATGTACACAGCATTATTTTTAGTTATATAAGTCACAGCTGTGAGGAAAATAACACAACTTTACCTGAAAAGGTTAACGGTTTTCTTGGACACGCAATTTAAAATATTCATCTCTCTGGGTGAAACCACGGCTGTACAGAGTTAGTATAAAAGCTCAAGTTATAGCTCAAAAGTTCAATAAGCTTCTAAGAGCACTTAATGCCCAAACAGACTAAAAGTGTTTTTATGGAGATCAATGGGCAATTCACTCCTCCGTCACATTTTATTTTTCCTATGAAGTGGAATGGTGGTATAGCTCCCCATAATATTTAAGACACATAAAGTCTTGGTTAAATCTATATGGTGAGCAAATCTTTTAACGCTTAATGTGTACAGTGGGCTCAGGTTGATGTAGGTGGTTATAAATGTAGTTGGGAATCTGGTGTCTCTTACGGGCCCAAATAAAACGAATTTTAACTCATCCCTGCAAATTTCAAAAAACGTATTTGAGGAGGGGAAGGAAAAGGTGGCTTCCCTTAAGAGCTCCTCACTTGATAGGGATCCCATTTGTAGGGCATGATATGCAGATTTTTAGGAATTTGGTTGCATACCCTGAATCAGTCAATCATTCTCCAGGGGATACAGTCAGTCTAACCAGTCACAAGACTAATTTACAAGACAACCAAGTGAGACCTAATTATTATTAAATAAAACATAGAGCTATCAAGAGGACTGAATACTTCTATTTACTGATCAGCACTTTCCTTCCCTATAGGCAAGTTAAATTATAATTATATGATTTCACAGTCAACATGGGAATAAAGCAAGAGAGTTAATTGGGTATTTTATTGCCTAATGTCATCAAGCCCTGAGAGTGTGAAGTATTCAACTCAACACAGAGACGCAGCAACAATGGTCAGTTGCTCTTGGGGGGAAGCTAGGGTCCAGGTGAACCGTCCCTACCAGTCTTGCAAAGAGAGAGAGGTACGGATTAGTAGTATTCAGCAGACTGTGTTATGCATCTTGTTACATTTAAAGTGCTCAGCTATGTGTCATATCAATAAATACCGCCTGAGCTTAGCATAACACTTGGAACAGATCTGTAGAAAGTTCTATGTATCTAGAGGCTTTTGAGTCTGTCACAACTTCATGAGGCCTCTGCCAATCCACGGAGCAGCAGTCCTCAACATTTTGGGTCTCAGGATCCCTTCGTAACTCCTAAAAATTGTTGAAAGCCCCAAAACGTTATTATTTATTTTTTATTAAATCAATCAATATTCACTGGTTAAAAACTAAAACTGAATCAAGATTCATGTATTTATTCATTTAAGTTAATAATAAATGACTTAGGGACACCTGGGTGGCTTAGTGGGTTAAGCCTCTGCCTTTGGCTCAGGTCATGGTCTCAGGGTCCTGGGATCGAGCCCCGCATCAGGCTCCCTGCTCAGCAAGGAGCCTGCTTCCCCCTCTCTCTCTGCCTGCCTCTCTGCCTACTTGTGATCTCTCTCTGTCAAATAAATAAACAAAATCTTTAAAAAAATAAAAAAAATAATAAATGACAATAAAAAACACATAAAACCATAAAACACATTAAAAGCTTCCATTTTTAAAAACTGGTGCTGTGTTACTTACATTTTCACAAGCATTGTTAATGTCTGGCTTAATAGAAGACAGCTGGATTCATCTTTCTGCTTCTGCTTTCCATCTCTTGATATCACATATCCTGCAGCCACTGGAAAAACACAACATACAGACATGAGAGAATAATGATGAAAAAGGCAAATGACCTCATGCAGCTATTATTTAAATAGTTTCGATCTCAGGGATACAGAGATAAGGTCTTCAAGGCCCCTCAAGATTTGCAGATCACTGCCTTTTCTGTATTCCTCTACAGCTAACTATCCAACTGCTCTAACAGGAGTTCTGATTTCTGGCTGTATGAGAGAGATTGTGAAACTTCAAAAATATCCAAATCACGCTTATACACAGGGAACTTAACTCTTCTATAACTGCTACCCTAAAGGATTAAGACTTCTTCACTTGCTACAGGAATACAGGTTTTTAGGTTCTTGACTATCTCTTCCCAGCCTTCTTCTTCACCTCTCAAACGGTCTCCTTAAAGCTTGCTTAATTGCTTGCTTGCTGATGTGTGACAACTGGGTGAACACCATCATTTGCTGCCAGTCAGTGAGCCACCCGTGTACACAACAATACAAGGTCATTCAACCAAAAATGTTGACTGGTAAAAACCAAGGAAGTCAGCAATCTAAAAGGATAAACAAGGGAGAGACATCTGTGAATATATTCAAAACGATATAAATTGGGGAGAAATCACATGAGAATAAAACAATTCTGAGACAGATTGTTAGATCAGGAGAAATACCCTGAGATATGAAGACCTAGGGGAGAAGAAAATCCATTTAAGTTGTCAACGGGTTTTTAAATATTGCGGAGTGGGATTGAGCCCCCCCTCCCACATTCTGGGGCTCAGCATTGTCACATTCCTGCTCTTTGACAGGCTTTAGCCTCCTGGGTGTTCATCCCCACTTAAAAAAAAAAAAAAATCGTTCTTTTTCTCAAAGTCCAGTTTTCTCTACATGAAATATCCTCAGATTTCCTATCTGTTCTCCCATCCTTTGATTTTCTTTTCTTTTTTTTTTTTTTTTTAACGATTTTATTTATTTATTTGTCAGAGAGAGAAAGCGTGCACAAGCAGGCAGAGTGGCAGGGAGAGGCAGAGAGAGAAGCAGCCTCCCCACTGAGCAAGGAGCCCAATGCGGGACTCCCTCTCAGGACCCTGAGATCATGACCTGAGCGGAATGCAGCGGCTTAACCGGAATGCAGCGGCTTAACCCACTGAACCACCCAGGAGCCCCGATTTTTTTATATTATTTTTAAATTGTTTTATATTGCTTGTAATTCTATTTTTCTAGCAGTACGGTTACAATCTTGCCCCTCAGCTAGGTAAAGAATAAAATATCACAGTGCTAACTAGTGAACCACCTGGGCCACCTGCCACCATGCACCTCCTGGCAACACTTTGCCGCTATCTGGAGGGGTCTCACCACATGTTCTAGCTCACTGTTATCCCAGACTTGCCATTGCCCTACAGATAACAGTTGAAGAGTCGGAGGTTGAATTTTTTCAACAGATGTATCCATGCACCCTGCCTCTTGATTTCAAGTCCAATCCCTCCTTGTCCATTCTAAGTAATGGCGTTCTAGTCAGCAGAGGCTCGAGGTGGATTCCAGAGGGGTGAGTGTGCCATTAGCATACAAATTCCTTGAGAAAACATTTCTTTTTTCAGTATGATTGGATAGACAGAGTAGTTTGAACATTCCATCTAGAATAACTTAGCTTTAGATTTTCTGTTATATTACCTTAGGGTCCATCAGAGCTCTAAGGTAATATAATGGGAAAGTGATGAAGGGAACAATAATTCTTCTCAGGTAACTGCTATCTCAGAGGAGGCTGCGCTTCAATATTTGTGCTTCTGCCATTTAAAGTCCCACTGGTGATACTCTAGAGTGAGCTGAGACCTCCAGTTTCCCACCTACTAATGTCACAACAATAAGTGTCTCTCCAGGATGATTTGTATCATTTTACTCATCAAACTGAATTCACATTAATTCATTTTCAGAAGACGTTCCATTGACACATAACACAGAGAAAATATAAAGATTGATTTTTTTTTTCACTTGTAATTCGTGATGTAAATTCACGATGTTAAAAATGGTGCTTCGCTGGGAGACTGGAAGTAAAATTAAGCATTAGGGGTCTATACCAGAATTCCCCAGGTACTCTACATTTAAGTTATAGTTTATTTTGCAGAATAGGAATGTCTGCCATATTTTTAAATTAAATTACTATTTGTATGCTTTAAGTTTTATTTGGCAGTAAAATCAAAGTATATGCTTCCCACCATCCTTTCTCTAAGTTACTTTTGATATGACAATATTGCACAGAGAGATTTTCATCTATATTACACATGAGTAAAGTTACTATAAATTGATTAGGTAGGCTGAATAGTCTAATAGATTGTACCATTTAATTGTGCTTATTTCCTTGGAATGTTTGAACCTATCAGTATTTTCCAGTTTTTTGAGCTATAGGAGAAGTGTTTCTGAGTGTGTAGCTGACCTTTGTTGTTTCTGGCCTCCCAGCTTCCATGACCTATTCATAACAGCCCCTGATTTCCTTCTGGAACATCATGGTTCCCACACTGTGTGCCCTGTAGGTAGTGGGAAGGTAAACCAGGCTGTTGTTTCCTCTCACCAAAGATATCAAAGAAATGCCTGGAAGCTCCTGACATGAGTGAGATTCCTTCTCCAAATATTAATCTCCTATTGAACTTCAAGAATTCCAGTGGCAGCTCTTCAGTGAGTGGCTCTCTGTATGATCACTTTTCATTCCTATCTTATCCAAGCCTGGTTCTTAGTTGTTTTATTTTTATTTTTAGTTGTTGTTAATCTTGTATGTAATCTTATCCTTCCAAAAATTCCACTTCCTTCTTCCTTTCTCTCTTTCTTTCTTTCTTTCTTTCTTTCTTTCTTTCTTTCTTTCTTATAGAAAGAATACAAGTGAAGATGGGGCAGGAGAGAGAATCTCAAGCAGGCTCCACGCCCAGCACAGAATCCAACACAAAGCTTGATCTTACAACCCTGAGCTCAATCTCACAACCTTGAAATCGCAACCCTAGTCAAAATTAAGAGTTAATCACTTAACCAAGAGTCACCCTAGAGCTCCCCAAAATTCCATTTCTGTCAGCTTGTTAGGATCAGTTTTTGTTATTTGCAACCAAGGATTCTGAATGACAGGTGGGAAAGATCCAGAACAAACTTTTTGGATTTGAAGTTTTATTTCTCAGGTATTTTGAGTCACTTCAGAGAAAAAAAGAGTAATTAGACTCTATGTGTCTGAACTCCCTACCAGTGTTTAATTTTTCCCTTCCCTTCCTAGTGTTTCAACAGAGGCTCAAAGATGAACACAGTACAGTGATTTCCTAATACATAGAACAAAGGTGCTAAATTATGTACGGAGCCAGTGACAAAATACTGGGGAGGTGACCATGTTCACATACTCAGCACCTACCTCCAGGCTCCGAAGAAAGTTGAACATGTGGAGTCTTGGATATTTTGGGGAAAATTATCTGCATTTTGTGAATTGAACACACATCACACACACAGAAAGGGGGGTAATTCTTTTCCACTATCACTTCAAGCAAAATGAGGTTTTAGAAACAGTTCTTGTAGAGTTTAAGAGATGTTCTCTGAAAGTTGCAGGATGGAAAGAATGACTATCTATCTATCTATCATTAAGGGAGAGAAAGAGACAGAAAGAAAGAGAAAGAGAGAGAAAGCAAATAAATCAGAAAGGTCTACATATGTCTATATATCTAAGAATTTGAGATTGGGTTAATTAAATATTCTATATCCATCTTAAGGAATATGTTAAGTTATTAAAATGATGGTACCTTTGGGCCACCATGGTGGTGCAGTCTGTTGAGTATCTGACTCTTGGTTTCTGCTCCAGTCATGATCTCAGGGTCCTGAAATTGAGAAACAGAGAAATGATTAAGTCTTTCTGAAGCCTAATCTGAAACACTGTTTGGATAAAATCACAATCATGGTGCCTGTGAAGCTTTGGAGTTAACAGCCTCAGCTTGGTGTCTGGTTCTCAGTTTCTACTAGTATATCCCTGAACCAGTGCCGTCACCTCTCTGGGTCCCAGATTCCTTGTCTGTCAAACGAGCGTGTTAGGGAGGGCTGCCTTGCAGAACTGCTGCAAACATAAAACAATGACCATAAAGTGTTAATGGGTGCCCATGATATGATCACCCAATAACTTGATGACAGTGATGATGGTGCCTTCATGATGAGGCTCACCACTTTCACCTTATGAAAACATGGTGATCTAGATTCCCCAGAGCAATTTCAAGAGGTAATTTGGTCTCCTCCTACCTCTCTAGGGTTCAAAACGTCTTCTATTGCAATCACTTGGCACAGTGTTCATGACCTGAGGCGCTCCATGGCATTCCCAGAATATCACTTTAAAGTACTTTCAGTGAAGGACAAATAGAATGAGTCTAATCTTTTCCAAGTTGGATCAGTTTTGTGGTCCTTCATGATGTTTTCATTAACCAGAGGTATGTTAATTGTTGTGTTAGGAAGAAAGATCTCTGTGAATGAAGATGTTTGGATAATTTTTTTTTAAATTATGTGTCTCCTGAGTGCCTTTAATAATTTAATGTAGGACATATGTCTCTGTGAATGAAGGTTAATCATTCAGCATTTCTCAAACCTATTTTTTTTTTTTTCAGGAAATGTCTGAAAGGAGTATGGGAAGCATCAACCCAGAGTTTCACATAACTGTTTTAGAACTTTTATTATTCACCCAAAAATACTTCATCTCTCAATAACTATTTGACATTGAAGGATATAAGTGTCATCCTAAATGACTGAAATACTGCATAGTTTGAAAAATATTTGCAGACATCAAGATAATGCTGAGCATGCTAACTTGGACCCAGGTTCTTTACATCTTCAAAGAAGAAACAATAAAAAGATGGAAATACAATCTATACTGGATTAATGTCTATGACAGCTTTAATTGAATTCTGTAATAAACCTAAAATAATGAGGTTATTTATTCCACTTAAATATCTGTTAAATATAGGGGTGCCTGGGTGGCTCAGTGGGTTAAGCCTCTGCCTTCAGCTCAGGTCATGATCTCAGGGTCCTGGGATCGAGTCCCACATCGGGCTCTCTGCTTGGCAGGGAGCCTGCTTCCTCCTCTCTCTCTCTCTCTCTGCCTGCCTCTCTGCCTACTTGCGATCTCTCTCTGTCAAATACATAAATAATATCTTTAAAAAATAATCTGTTAAATATATTTTTTTAAGTAATGGTTGTTCTTAGTCAGTTAATACCACCTATTTTGAAAAAAAATATGTGACTGTAGCTAAAATTAAATATGACTGTTTATTTTGAATCCCTCTATTTTCCCAACTGGAAACTTTAAATTATTTTTAATGACAAATTTTAAAACTATAAAGGCATTCCAAAATCACATCTAGTTTCTTTCCATTTCTAAACTATATTGATTTGTTCTGTATTCCCTTAGAGATACAAATTATCTCATTAAATCTGAGGATCAGGTGATGTGTATTCAGATCGCAGCTCTTCCCTAGATACAAACAGCAAGGGCACCAATTAGGTTGGTGTTTTCAGTGAGGCAGGCAGTTCTTCCTGAAGAACTGGAATAAAACCAGCTGAACTCACTGGGAGACAACCACTGGGACTGGCCTCTGCCTCAGGCTACATTCAAAATTAAACTCAAGTACAATAACCACAAACCCAAGTTACCAGCATTTGACAAAAGACAGAGGTGATTTCCTAGCTCTGGAGCTAAATCAGAGTGAAACACAGCTCTGAAGACCAGCAAATACTTACATATGAAAATTCTAGATAGACAATGAAACTATTTCATGCCACCATTGTGTTATTCTTAAAGAATAAGATGACAAGTTACTAACAGAGAGAAGCTATTTTCATCAATTTAGGTAGGACTGATAGGACATTTTACATCCAATTACTAAAAAGCCACAATCAGGCATTCTGTACAAATATTCAAAAATCAATATGTCTTTCACCCACAAACTAGAAAATTTGATTAGAGTTACTATTTTCCCCCCAAGTTTTGGTGTTTTCTTGCCCAATATTTTACTGAATTCTAAACTCACTCATTTTTACTGAATTCTAAACTTACTTACAGAGATATGAACTTTCTTCAGTTATGAAATATTTCAAACATACAGGGAAGTGTAGAAAACTTCCTAATAAACAGTTATGTATTTCCCACCCAAATTTAACTACTTCATATTGTGTGATAATTGTTTCAGATATTTTTTTAAACAAGCAAAACATTAACAGTGTAATAACAGTTCAATTCCATTTCCTTCCCCCTTCATTCCGCAGATAGTTTTGAATATATATATATCAGATAGTTTTGAATATATATATATATATATTTTATTTATTCGAATGAGAGAGAGTGAGCAAGCAGAAGCAGTGGGGAATGGCAGAGGGGAATGGCAATGGGGAATGATTCGAGAGCCTGTAGCGGGGCTCAATCCCAGGACCCTGGGCTCATGACCCGAGCAGAAAGAAGGCAGATGCTTAACCAACTGAGCCACCCACGTGCCCCTAGTTTTGAATACTTCAGTGCTGGACAGTATATTAGGTGCAAAGGATTCACAGCATGAACAGGTATTACAGGTCAAGTCTCAGATCTCATGTCGCTTGCTCAGAAAATGTAGTTATACATAAATTATCGCTCAGTGCTATGACAAAAGGAGTTGTGGTGCAAAGGACCAGAGTTTGAGAGAGGATTTCTTTTAGAAGTATATAATGGCATGTATCTGCCATTATAGTATCATACAGAATATGTCACTGCTCTAAAAATGTACTATACTCAGCCTTCTCATCCTTCCTTACTCCCAGTGCCTGGAAACCACTGATCTTTTTACTATCTTCATAGTTCTACCTTTTAGAATATCAGATAATTTGAATCATATAGAATATATATAGTCTTTTCAGATAGACTTATTTCACTTAATAATAAATATTTAAGTTTCTTCCATGTCCTTATGGCTGGATAGCTCATTAATTTGGGGCACTGAATACTATTTCATGGTCTGAATGTACCACAGTTTATTTATTTGTCCACATTCTGAAGGGCATCTCTGTTGTTTCCAAGTTTTGGAGTTACCAATAAAGCTGTTATGAAAATTGGTGTGCATGTTTTGTGTAGACATAAGTTTTAAACTTCTTTGGGTGATACCGAGGAACACAGTTGTTGAATTACATAATAAGTTTACACTTAGTTTTATAAAAACTGTCATAATGTCTCTCTGGTCAGCTGTACATTTTTCATTCCCATCAGTAATAAATGAGTGTTCCTATGTTCCACACTATGGCTCACACTTCATCTTGTTTGAGGATTTTGCTATTTTAATAGGTTTATAGTAGCATCCTATTGTTTAACTTGCATTTTCTTAATGATATTTGATGTTGAACCTCCTTTTATGATTTATTCCCATCTGTATATATTTCTTGGTGAGGTATTTACTCAGATCTTTTGCCCATTTTTTTTCAAGTTGTTTTTCTTATTATTGATTTTAAAAAGTTCTTTATATATTTTGGATATCAGAAATATATTCTAAACTATTTTCTCCAGTCTGTGGCTTATCTTTTAATTCTCTTAACAATATCTTTCATAAAGTTAAAGTTTTACTTTCAATGATGTATAGCTTATTGATTGTTTTGTCATGGATCATGCCTTTGGTGTTTCATCTAACAAATCATCACCACATCAAAGATTGTTTAGATTATTCCCTATGTTACCTTCTAAGATTTTTATAGTTTTATATTTTACCCTTAGGCCTATGATCTATTTTGATAATTTTTGAAAATTGTGTGATATCTATGTCTATATTGATTTTTTTTTTTTTTGCATGTAGATGTCCACTTGTCCTAGCACTGTTGTTGAGAAGGCTGTCAATTTGACATTGTATTGTCTTTAGTCTTTTGTTAAAGACAGTTAAGTACACTTGTGTGGGTCTATTTCTAGACTCTCCATTCTGTTCAATTGATATATTTCTCTATTCTTTGCCAGTGCCACACTGTCTTGATTACCTTAGCTTCATAGAAAATCTTGAAGTTGTTAAGGAAATTTTTTTTAAAGAGTGTGGTTAGTTAAATCTCTCTTGTGAAGTGATACCTAGAAAAAAAGAAAGTAGCAAACCAGACAAATATTTTGGGATGAAGTGGGGGAAAGTGTAAGCAGAAATATCTGAAATATCTGAAGAGAATAATGTTTGATTTCTGGAAAGAAAAACAAGGTTACCAGTGCGGCTGAGGAAGAGTGAAAAGGAATAAAGTCAGAGTAGTAGCAAGCACTAAGTCAGGTGGAGCAGTGTAAATCCTGGTAAAGACCTTGGATTATATTTTTAAGGGTAATAGAACCCCTGAGAAGATTTGAGCAGGCAGTGAGTGATGTAAATGCAATTTACATTTTTAAAAGAATTGTCTGGCTACTTATGGATAATAAATATTTTGTTTTATTTGGGAATAGAGTAGAACAGAGACAGAATAGAACAGAATATGAGTAGAGACACCATTTAAAAGGCCTTTTTGGCAGTCTAGCACAGAGTTAACAGGAACACAGAATAGGACAACAGCCATGGAGGTTTGGAGAAGGAATTGCATTCTGGATGTACTCTGAAAATAATGCAGAGAAGATAGATCGAATGTCAGAAGATGGGATATGAAAGAAGAAGCTAGAATGACATTGTAAATTTTGGTCTAAGCACTTGATGAATGTTGATATTATTGAATTAAGTAGGAACCTTTTAGGGAAGACCAGCTTTGCTGAAAAATATGAAGTCCTATTTTGACCATGTTAAGTTTCATAGTTTATTGGAAATTCAAATGGAAATGTCAAGTAAGCGTTTGGATATAGAAGTCAGTATAGAGACATACATTGTAGAGTCATCAGCACATAGGTGATATTTGAAGCTATGTAAGAGTCTGGATCCCTCATCTACCTTTTGAAAGAAATAAAGTGAGTCATTAATATTTCCCAAGATTGAAAATTAGCACCTTAGTAAATAGCAACTTAGTATCAATCCATTACTATGTTAAAAGGTACTTCCATATGTCACACTGAACTCAGACTTCTTATTAAGCATATCCTGTGCCCATGACTTTATCCTTCAAATATTCACAATATATTTTAGCATTCCATTACCTCTTACTATGGCTATCTCTTTATCACTGTTTTATCTTTTCTGCAACCCTTAAAAAAGACCAGAAGTAGAGGTATGGTTTGGAGAGACAACATAAAGGCTATACTGGAGTCAACACTGAAGATGGAAAAGAGGATATATATTCAAGGAATTTTATGAAAGCAAAATTGAAGAATCGGTTTGTATTAGTTTCCTAGGCCTAACATAAGAAAGTACTGTGAACGGGGTGGCAAAAACCAGAAATTTATTCTCATACATTTTCGAGGCAAGAAGTCTAAAATAAGGTGTCAGGAGGACCATGCTACCTCTTAAAGCTCAAAGGAGTCTTTCCTGGCCTCTACCTAGGTTCTGGTGGTAGCTGGCGATCGTTGGCTTTTCCTTGTATCATAACTGTACCATTACAATCTCTGTTTCCTTCTCTACATGATCTTCATCTCTCCTAGCCTGTCTTCTGGGTCACCAACAATTGGACTGAGGCCCTACTCTATTCCAGCATGACATCATCTTAATCACATCCTTGAAGACCCGTTTTCCAAAGTAAGTTCATATGCACAAGACTTAGGGGTTAAGAATTTTAACATAATACAATTGAAGGTATAGCACATTGAGTATGGGAGGTAAGGCTGAGGGACAAGGGGACAAGGACAGTTGGAGTAAAAGAGGAAAGAGTCATTTATTATTCCCAGGATTCTACTTAAGTGATAGGCTAGTTTGTATTATATAAGCAAGGCTGGAAAAGTGAGAGATAATGCCAAGTTTGAGTGTCTATGGGAAGCTCAGACTCAGATATTTATAAGAGCTACATGTGTCTGAAGCTTGGTAGACTTCTGGACATGAATAGAGTCCTCAGCATATGGGTAATAGTGGCATATGGGTAGTAGTGGAAACCATAAATGTATAGATATAATAACTTAATCATAGCTAACAGTATTAAGCACATACCATGTGTTAGCCACTATACCAAGCACTTAGTGTGTATTAGCTAATGTAATCCTTATAACAACCTTATAAATGCTGTACAATTATTAGCCCCATTTTACAGATTTAGAAACTGAGTCACAGAAAGATGAAACAAATTACTTAGTTAGTAACTTGCTGAGCAAGATTCCATTCCAGGCTGTTTGAGTAGAAAGCCTGTGTGTAAAACAACTGAAGTCTCTTGATGCATCAAAGGAGAGCAACAGAAACCGAGAAATGCATGCCCAGGTATGGAGTCATTGAAGAAATGAGAGTTATTTGGTCTGGACATGAGAGTCACCCACTCTGAGGAGTTTTGCCTCTTCTCCATAATTTGGAGAACAGAAATATGGTCAATCATTTACCAATTATGGTCAATGTGTGGTGGTAAAGTAAGTTTAACGTAGAATTAAAGCTATTTGAAATGCGATGTCAGGTCTTTATTTTTTTTTAAGATTTTATTATTTATTTATTTGTCAGAGAGAGAGAGAGAGAGAAAGAGAGAGCACAAGCAGAGTGGCAGGCAGAGGTGGAGAGAGAAGCAGGCGTCTCTGAGCAAGGAGCCCAATGTGGGACTCAATCTCAGGACCCTGGGATCAGGACCTGAGCCGAAGGCAGCGGCTTAACCTACTGAGCCACCCAGGCGTCCTTGCAGTGTCAAGTTTTGTTTTGTTTTGTGTTTTGTTTTTAAAGTTTTTATTTATTTGACAGAGATCACAAGCAGGCAGAGAGGCAGGCAGAGGAAGAGGAGGAAGCAGGCTCCCTGCTGAGCAGAGATCCCGATGCAGGGCTCGATCCCAGGACCCTGGGATCATGACCCGAGCTGAAGGCAGAGGCTTTAACCCACTGAGCCACCCAAGTGCCCCCATCAATGTCAAGTTTTAAGACAAGAAAGTCTCCTTCCCTTAGGACACTGGACCCCCAGAAAGTTTTTAAGAAATGTTATGATACTGAAATGAGGTTAGGAAGACTTTTGAAGAATTTTATAAAGAAATACAAGAATACATGGTCATTAAGAGGCATTCCAACTATGAGATTCCATAAGACATTACATTTGATTGAAAATATTGTTTTTGAGTTTTTTAATAGTTATCCAAACTAGCTAATTTTGAAAAGAAATTTAAGAAAGTTATACTCTTAAGAAAAAATACTTATTGCTAAAAATACACAATTTAAAAAATTGTTGCAACATGGGAATAAAATTTGTATTAACATAATTACATTTACCAATGATTTTTAAAAAGTCTCCTCATAGAGGATATTAAGGCCATGACATTTTTAGACCTGGAACTGTTAACTATTTGTAACTCCAGTTTTGTAACCCATGAATACATGAGAATTATTTATCAGAAAAATCCCCCTTCCCCCAATATACTATTATTGCTGAGTGGGAAACCATGACTTGTCTTGTTTTAAAAAAAATTTTTTTTTGTAGTGTAAATTGCTTATTCAAACTTACATATTTCACTGAAGAACTGATGTTAGATCCAGGATTTCCAGGCTACAGAATGTCATTAAGAAATAAAGGAAAAGATTAGAAAACCTGTTAGAAACCCCAGTGGGTTTGCAAAAACCATCCTGAACTGTGGAATTAATATATTCAGATTTTACTAAAAAGAGATAAGATCCAGAATGTGTAATAAGAGATTTTATCTGGGCAAGGAGGCTTATTTTATGAAGAATGTTTTTATAAATATTAGCTTTTAACTATCAATTCTAAGGAATGACTCTAAATTAGATGATGCTTAATGGATATCATTTAGTTATTAGAAGCAAATCATACTGAATCATAGCTAGAGGTCCTTTAATTTCCAAACAGAGTTTTTAAAAATAATTTACAATGGAATCCTGCCTCTGTGTGTGCGTGCACCCGTGCGCGCACGCGCGCGTGTGTGTGTGTGTGTTATGAAAATAAGAGGCACTTTAGTAGCTTAAATTTTACATTTTGGGAGGTTTTATCTTCTCTTTAAAACCTATTTTATATTAAATTACATTAAGTCAGGCTCAGTTTTTAGACCCTCTGACCAGAGAGCTCCTATAAGCAAACGTTTTAAGCCATGTGCATAACCATACGTTTTCAGAATTTTTATAGCCATAATCAGGTAAAGTACCAGATCTGACTACCTAGGTTATATAGAATCATCATATATTATTTCTTGTCTGCATTTATATGCTATGCTCTAGTGGTATCTATAGTTACATATTGTTTCCTATTCATTTAATCTAAGGATCCATATTTGAAAATATGTAATTGAAAGTATGAGAGATAATAGTAGATAATAAATGTGTTTCATTAGATTGTACAATAGAAATGGAAATGTGGTCTTATGAAGTAAATAGATCATTATCATTAAAATTATATCTTTGATTATAAAACAGTTACATTTAAAGTAGATAACCAAACCATGTGGGTTTTTTGCTTAAACTTTTCAATGGGCTGTATTTTGATTAATTTTATTATAATTCTCATTCTGCGTTATTATTCTAAGGCAGTACAAACAGATAATTAAATTACCTGTGACTTTGCAACTAATTTTCAGATTTTTGAGAGTATATGCTACTTTTCATCCTCTAATTTATTCAGACTTTGACCTGGCAAGCTTTTTCCCCTTCCAAATTAACCTAAGGATAAGTTTCACAGAATAATAACATTTTAATAAAACTGAAGAGCATAGTATGGATGGTCATAAATGAAGTCCAACATTTTTTTATTATAAATATTCCTGAAAACCTGGAGAGAGAGATTTGAAATGACAAGACACCAGACAAATAATCCCTTCTTTTTAATCAGTGAATTCACCATTAGGTTATGTTAGTCATCTGACAAGTCAGGTCTTTGTTCCTTAGGGCATACATTTGCCACAGCAACATCTTTACAACTGGTTCCTTTTCTAATGAGGGATCATGTTTGTCTGCCTATAACAGAAACTTTTCTCAAGGCTTAAACACATAAGGGCTAATTTTTGTCACATAACAAGAACATCCACACCAAATAATAAAGTGGTTTCTCAGAGCTTTGGGAGTCCAGGTTCCTTCTAGATCTTTGTTCAGAGCTCCTTAACTCAAGGCCTTCATTTTGATGTTCAAATATTGGCTTCTGTGCATCCAGATACTACATTCATTTTTGCTCCAGCTAGTTGAAAGGTTAAGGGCAAAGGAAAAAACCTAGACCAGCTAAGTCAGTTTTCTTTAAACAAATAAAAAACCATGATATCAAAACCTTTCCAGGAATGCCCACTAGCTATTTCCGTTTATATTCCAATGACAGCAAGTCTATTCAACAGCCACCCCTTGATGTAATAGAGGTTGGCTGTGAGTCCATAAAACTGGGAACATTGTCATACAAAACAAAATTGCAGTCCTCTTAGAAAGGAAAAATGGGAAAAATGGATATTAGGCAGTGAGAAAAGTCTGTTATAGAACCCACACCTGGTTTATTCAAAAATTCCTCAACTAGAAGACATACAGATGGCTAACAGACACATGAAAAAGTGCTCATCACTCATCATTGGGGAAATGCAAATCAAAAACAATGCAATATCACCTCACATCTGTCAAAATGGCTAAAATTAACAACTCGGGAAACAACAGATGTTGGTGAGGACACAGAGAAAGGGGAACCATCTTGTACTGTTGCCAGGAATGCAAACTGGTGTAGCCCCTCTGGAAAACAGTATGGAGTTTTGTCAAAAAGTTAAAAATAGAGCTACCCTATAACTCAGCAATTATACTACTAGGTATTTATCCAAAGGACATAAAAATAGGGATCCAAAGGGGCATCTGCATCCCAATGTTTACAGTAATAGTGTCCACAGTAGTCAAAATATGGAAAAGGTCCAGATGTTCATCAACAGATGAATAGATATAGAAGATGTGGTGTGTGTGTTTGTGTGTTTGTGTGTGTATAGGAATATTACTCAGCTATCTAAAAGAATGATATTTTGCCATTTGCAATGACATGGATGAAATATACTAAGTGAAATAAGTCAGTCAGAGAAAGATAAATACCACATGATTTCATTCATATGTGAAATTTAAGAAACTTAAAGATGAACATAGAGGAAGGGAAAAAAATAAAATGAGATAAAAACAAACAGCAAGGATGCCTAGGTGGCTCAGTTGGTTAGGCAACTGCCTTTGGCTCAGGTCATGATCCTGGAGTCCTGGGATGGAGTCCCACATTTGGCTCCCAGCTCCATGGGGAGTCTGCTTCTCTCTCTGACCTTCTCCCCTATCATGCCCTCTCTTTCACTCTCTCTCTCTCTCTCAAATAAGACAAACAAACAAACAACAAACAGCAAGCCAAGCCATAAGAGACTCTTAACTATAGGGAACAATCTGAGGGTTGCTGGAGGGGAAGAGGGTGGGGGATGGGGTAATTGGGTGAAGGGCATCAGGGAGGGCACTTGATGTAATGAGCACTGGGTGTTCTGTGCAACTGGTGAATCACTGAATTCTACACTGAAACTAATAATACACATATGTTAACTAAATCAAATTTAAATTTAAAAAAAATTCTCAACCTAACCTCTGCCGATTAGTGGCATGAATTTTTCTATCTTTAACCTACATAATCAAATTTTAGTTGCTTTAATCACTGCTGCTCAAAAATATTGCTTTGAAAAGCAGCCCAAGAATTTTTACATCCCCCTTATTTCCCTGACCTCTCAATTGCCCAGTGATCTCCCATTTCATCATTTTTCTCATCCCTTTATTCCCTACTGAATTCAGTCTCTGCCTTCATGTGATTTGTAGGCTTTCGAACTTCTCTCAAGTCTGGTGAAAAATCAGTTCCCTTCTAAATTTATTTGCCAACGTCCTTCTCCAGTCCTCACATGCCTATATCACTAACCTGGCAATTAACAGAGTCTGGTGAAAAATCAGTTCCCTTCTAAATTTATTTGCCAACGTCCTTCTCCAGTCCTCACATGCCTATATCACTAACCTGGCAATTAACACTTTTATCAGTGCACTCAATTATTCTCAAGTCCCTCTCTCATGAACTTTCTACAGAATGTCTACCACAAAGACAAATGTAATGTGAACATTCAGCTTGTTCCATAAAGCCCTCACCACCTTGGCTCCCAAGCAAGTAGGAAGGAAAAGTTGGGAGCCCTTAATTTCATCCCACCATGGTCCCATCAAGTGTCTGAGGCATACCCTGTTTATAATTGGGAATCACAGGAATCTGGCAAGTGCGGGTCAAGCAAGGACTAATGGTGTTTGAATAAAGATTTAGGGACAACAGACTGGAGCATTCTCTATGTTTTTTCAAGGAATTACAGACAGCAAACTGTTTTCCACATCATCAAAATATTTTCTTTAATGAATGAACCCTCAAAGCCTAGGTGCATGAAAGGGTAGGGATCAAACTGGCAGAAAGAAGGGGAAAATTCTCAGGGTTGATTAATACCTTAAAATAACATCCTCCCATCATAGAAGCCATCATCTTATCATTAGGTTCTGCTTCCCCGGTGTTACTATTTTCTGATTTCAGAAAAAACAAATATTTGACATGCAATGTCTACCTGCTTATTATAATACGATAATGTAACTATAGAAGGATACATTTTATGAAATCCCAGCAATGTGCAATCTTTCTGCCACCTAGACTACCAATTCTATAAATCCTCTTTCCTGAACCTCCTAGATCCATAGAATATGAAATATTATACCCAAACAATTTTTAATGTTGAGAATCAAGTTGTTCATGGCTAATTTGCATGCAAAAAAGTAAATAATTTCTCAATATCACAGCAAGAAAAGAATTCAAAATAAAGAATAAACCTTTGGCAATTAAAAAGTACTGTGAATTTAGAAGATGAAGGCTTCTTGATACCATTACTAGGTGCCAGAGAACTCATTCTCACTAGTTCTATAAGATCTGTTAACATAGGCCACCAGCCAGCACGTACATGAACTTTTTGTTATGGTGAACTTTTAATTGCAATGGTGTGTGTAGGAGGGAATTGACCTGTATGTGCCCCAAGAATTCTTTTCCAGAATATAATTCACTTTAACAAGGCATTTAGAAACAGAGTATACTTTCAATAAGAGTATCTCCAGGCTTCAGAATCCTATTCCTCTAAAATCACAATCACATAAAGGAATAATTGTTTGGCATTGAAACAAAATGTGTTCAGGGATCTGCTTAGTAATTTTATTTTAAAATTAATAATTATTATTAATAATATCTAGTATTTACTGGATATGATGCCAAAAATCTGAATTTAAGATCACCCTCTTGGTGCAAATATTATTTAAGAAACTACATATTTTTGCATATATTCTGTGCATTTACTTTCGGATGCTTGTGAAGTATGACCACAGAGCTATTTAATTCTGTGACCTCATACTTCTAAATTTGGACCCAACAGGAAAAACTTTCAAAGAAAACTCCTGCAGTATTGTGTTTAAGATTCTAGATAAGTTCGGCAGTAAGTGATATATGAAATCTGGATGTGATCTATGTTAGTAATAAGAGTGGGTGAAAACTTACTGATTGCCACCAATTATATGCAGAATGCTGTTCTAGATGTTTCTTCTGCTTGAGCTCGAGGTAAGATCTTATATGTATGTGTATATGTGCTTGCGTGAATATATATATGAATATACCTATGAGTATATATTCAATTATAACTCAAAACATGAAAAGCATCACAAAACAGCACAGGAGATATATTTGTCATTTTTTTGGTTCTCAAGTAACTCAAGTATGCATTGCATCTGTCATTAAATTAGCAACAGGATTTTCATCTGCATTAAAACTCTTCCAACAATAAAATCATTATCAGCATTTCCCATAAAAGATTGACCCTCTTTGCCCTTCCCACTCCCTACCCCCAACACACATATTCTTTTGCCAAAGGGAGAAATGATAAACGATCTTTATATTCTGATCCTAATGTCCTTCGGAAAAAACAAATTTGTGTACAAAGCAATCACTAGTACTGTTGGTCAAATCTTCTCAGTTCTTTTCTTTCCGGCACAAGATAGGATGGTGCTTCTTTTCCCTTGGAATTCTCTACTCTGGGAATCAAGTATGGCCTTGTTAATTGTGTTGGCCAATCAATCTTGAGAATCACTGTGAGTTGTTGTCTGGAGAAGTTTTTAAAGCTGATATGTAACTCATCATTCTCTCTCTCTGGCACAGCAAAAGGCCACTGTCAGAACACTGGCATCCTATCAGCATGGGCACTTTACTGACCAAAACAACCAAGGACCCCTCTCAACCATGATAAAAATAAGGCATAAGAGAGAGAGAGAGAGAGAAAAGAAAACTTTCATTTCTTTAAACCATCAAGACTTTCAAATTTTATACTGCATCATAAAAGTTAGTCTACCTTAATTGATACAATCGGAAAAGTAAACTTTCTGCTCTGAAGTTAAACTGTCATCTAAAACTGAAAAAGCAATCGTGGTGAAATATTACTCTAGGAAAAGGATTCCTGGTATTTATTTATTCATTTAGGAATCATGGGAGGGTGAGAACGGTGTTGATCATTTTGCTAGACCTGAGGGTATAGAGATGAATTAGGTGTGGCCTTTGGTCTCAGAGATCTTGCATTAATTTTTTTTTTTTTTTATGTAAGATTTTATTTATTTGACCGAAAGAGACACAGTGAGAGAGGGAACACAAGAAGGGGGAGTGAGAGAGGGAGAAGCAGGCCCCCCGTGGAGCAGGGAGCCCGACTCGGGGCTCCATCCCAGGACCCCAGAATCACGACCTGAGCTGAAGGCAGCCGCCTAATGACTGAGCCACCCAGGTGCTCTGAGATCTTGCATTCTAATACATGTATCAGATAAGTATTAGGAAATCTATCTCATAGGAGGTGCATTTTAGCTTGTCTCTGTAGTTGGTCAAGCATTTTATGAGAATCATGAATGTGAGAGCCTCTTCCTAAGCTGAGAAAACAGCATGAGCAAAAAAAAGTGAAATTATAATTTTTTTTTAGGTTATGTTGAAAATCTCACTGTACCTGAGGTACTTTTCTGTATCTTAAACTAATTATAGCATGTATACCCAAAGAAAAAAGGAACCACAAGTTTGCTTTTGTCTTCTTCCTCCCGCCCCCACTACTTTGAGTTAACAAAATAATAAAATATTGGAGGTGGCATTAAGTACCATCAGGTTATCCAGAGATACATCTTATATTGAGACAGGTTTTCTGTAAAAATAATCCAAAAACACATTTTCTTTTCTTCTATTCAATTTATGTTGATTTCAGAAGAATCAGGGTATGTTTGGTTGCCCAACTTTGCAGAACAGTACATTGGATATTTTGAATATTTGGAATATGGTCATTGATTTTCTATTCAGCTGTGAAAAATGTATTTAGCATTCTGTATAAAGCTTTCAACAAAAAAAAATCCTTCTTTATTATATGCTATCGCCAACAAAGTCCATATAGGAATTCATTATTATAACAGTTGGCTTGCTGGCTAGGAAAATTCATTTTCAAAACTAAAGGTTGTCAAGAAAAGTTTCAGTATATTCATTAGATAGCTTTGATTATATATGTGAGTGTGTGTGTGTGTGTGTGTGTGTGTGTGATATTTAATGTTCTACTTTCTTTTTATCTAAAATGTGTTTTTAGTAAAAAAAAATCAAAATATACTGGTAGGTATCTTTATGCTTCTTCTCACATATGTGAACCCCTCAGCCATATCACTGGAGTCAGAATCACCTGTTGGTGCTTCTGCTCTTGTAGAGGAATTTGGTCTGTTGGCTACATAAACTCTTGTCACTTCTGACAGCCTATTAAAGTCTACACACCAAAAATGTCCATCACCGGGCTAACTTTTGGTATCAGTTTAATTTCACTTTTTATGTTTTAGTTCTGTTATTTTGTGTTTTTAGAAAGATGGTAGGAGATGGAGCACTTGATTTCACATCAGCCTTTCTCTTAGGACATTACATAAAAATTGTGCTAGAGGCCCAAATTGAATCACATCTAGAATAAAGCTCAAATCAAGTTCCCCTTCCTCAGCAATCACAGCAATGTGTTATAAACTTCCCACATGTGATATTAAATCCTCCATTTTGGATGACTTTGTGATTGCCGCCTCTCTTTACATCTGAGGTAACCTCTCAGCTCTTAGTTATTGCTTCACTTAAAATTATTTTTCACATATCCTGGTCTATCTGCTGAAATCTATGCAATTACCACTGGGGCCATAGTACTCTGTATAATCTTGGTTCTGTTTATATATAGTGCACCAGCTCTTGTCTACAAATCTTTCTTTAAAATGCCATGTTTCCTGCCTGTTCTATATTCATTTGGTCCATTTGACATGTTTCAAGTACGTCTTAATACTCTTCATTTCTAAGAGGATTTTTATGACTAAGTTTACTTGAATATGAAGAGCTTAAACTCTCAGGTAGTACTTATTTAAAAGAAAAATATCTTCATGTTAAGCTAGTGCTTCTCGAGCATTAATACACATGCAAACCAACTGGGATTTGTTAAAATACAGATTCTACAAAACTAATAAGCTGTCTGAAACCACACTTTGAGTAGCAAGGTGTTAATCCATCAATACCTAATCTCACCTGGGGATGATGTAATCAATTATTCATAATATTTACTGAACATCAACTACCACTGAAACATCAAGCATTTCACTGTGCCAGATTCTAGTGATTAACTGGTGTGCAAATAAGAAAAAAAAAAATTAAGGTCTCCACATTCATGGGATTCACATTCCAGTGGAGAAAACAGAAAAAAAAAAGAATAATAATATAATATCTTAAATGTTTTCGATAAGAACCATCGAGGAAATAAACATGACCTATCCCACAGAGTAAGTAGGGAATTTCTAGCTTGTTTGGGTTTAGGGAAGAACTGAGGAAGTAGAAATTACATAACGAGTGGAAGAAAGAAAAGGAGTCATGAAGGCTGGAAGGAAAAAGCCTCCAGGGGAACCAGGAAGTACAAAATCTTGTCTAGTAACATCTAAAGAATTTGAAGGATAGAAAACAGGCCAAAAGAGCTCAAATCTAGTAAGCCCTTGGAGGACACTTAGGCTGGGGGCAGACCCTGCTGGCCCTTACATTTTAGGCAGGCCCTTAGATTTGGGAGTTTTTGTTTTGGTCTAATATCAATAAAAATTCAATATTGTTTAAGTAAATTTAAAAAATGAACATGGCCCCTGGGTGTGTGTGTGTGTGTGCGCGTGTGTGTGTGTCTGTGTAGAGCATAGATGGAGAGCAAAAGTAGAGGTATGGGAAGCATTTAGAAAGCTGGTGTAGGAATCTATGTAGTAGTAGCAATAATAGTCCTACTGACAGCGGCAGCAGAAGCGGCAGCAGAAATAGAAGCAACACCAGCAGCAGCAGCAGCAGCAGCAATTGTAGCAACAGCAACTCCACCACCCATAGTGGCAGCAGCAGCAACACCTGAAGCAGCAACAGCAAAGGAGCAGAGGTCAGACATGTTTATAATTCAATTCAGGGAGCTGATCTTGAAACCAGAGTTGGAGAGGTGAAGCACGTCTGAGACAGGATGCACTTCTGACGAAAAGAACAGTAGAGGGGCGCCTGGGGAGCTCAGTGGGTTAAGCCTCTGCCTTTGGCTCAGGTCATGATCCCAGATTCCTGGGATGGAGCCCCACATCGGGCTCTCTGCTCAGCGGGGAGCCTGCTTCCTCCTCTCTCTCTGCCTGCCTCTCTGCCTACTTGTGATCTCTGTCTGTCAAATAAGTAAATAAAATCTTTAAAAAAAAAAAAAAAAGAACAGTAGAGCAGAACACGCATGGTTTAGTTTGAGGAACCAAGTGGCTCACAGCCCCATTTATGGATTCTCGAAGTGCAGAACTCGCTCAGGTTTGAGAAAAAGGACCATTTCAGTTGCAGACATGCAGAGATTAAGGAGTAGCCATGTAGGTATTCAGGTCCCCCCGCTCAAGACAGGGCCAAGCTATTTATAGAAACTTACAAGCCATTAACCATGCGGCTTTTGTGTCACTTAGGGGAGGGAATAGAATAGATGAAGACGATCCAGCCCTGAGGTGCTCAGAATTCAGAAATTCAGAGACATCTAAGCTATCTCTTGCAAAGAATACATAGAAGGATAAAATGGACAAGAAATATGGTTTGGTTTGGTTTGGTTTGGTTTGGTTTTCTTTGGTAGGATTCAAGTAGAGCTTGTATTTTAATAAAAGAAAAAAAAAAGAATATGGGGAAACCAAGAATGGGTTTATCGATTGAACGGAGCATATCAGTTTTCTTGTGGTGTCTACGTGTCAGATATTCCATCGGCTGAGGAAGAAGGAGCAGGAAACTGTGAGGATAAAAAATGAGTAGAGTGGGAGGATGGGAAAGCTGTGTTCTGTCAAGTGCTGATAAATATGCAGGTAAACACCTGTCTTTTCTCAAAAAGAGTACATTTACATTTAGATCTACAAACTGTCTACAGTAACATTTTTCTCATATACTATGAAGCTGGGGTCAATATACACTATATTTTTCTATGGAAAACCAATTAATCCTGTGCCATCCATTCGCATCACCACACTTTTCCCACTGAACTGCATTGTCACCTTACCAATTATGATTTAATTTTTTATGTTGCGCCTCTTTCCGAGCCCTCTACTCTATTAATCAGCTAAAAAACTGTTTTTCTTTTTTTTTTTTTTTTTAAGATTTTATTTATTTATTTGAGAGAGAGTAAGAGTATGCGAGGGATGGGGAGGAACAGCAGGCAGAGGGAGAAGCAGACTCCCCGTGAGCAGGGAGCCAGATGCGGAGCTCCATCCTGGAACTCCAGGATCATGACCTGAGCCGAAAGCAGACCCTCAACCAACTGAGCCACCCAGGCAGCCCTGAAAACCTTTGTTTTTCACCAACGTTTTTATTTTGTAGAATGAAGGGTCAAGTAGAACCTGTTGGTATACTCCTAAAACTATCAGGAATTCTATAGGGTTTGAGTATCAACACCTACGAATGACACCGAATGCCCACCCATTATCTTCTCCAAATAGGATGTGAAGTAAATAGTAGCAAATAGGGTGTGATAAAATTGATCCATACAAACAAACAGGAGGACAAGCAATATGTGGAAATCCTCAATTACAGAAATAACAATTAATGTCACTAATCCTTTAAATACCCTATCGCAAATGCACAAACAGAACTACCCAGAGGTAAGGCTTTCTCAAACAATGGGATCAAGAAAGTAAATACCCATTAAATTTCCAAATTTCTGAGGTTAAAGCCATTAGTAAAATACATAATAAATTAGGACACACATTTTGCACAGAACTTTCAATAGAAAAATATCCCCATCATCCTCTTGTTTATTTTTGATCTATACAGTAAGGACAGTCCTTTATTATTCTCTCACAGCATGAACCATGTCAAGTATTACTGGGGTGATTCTAAGTGCAATGCAAATGCATTTCTAGAACAATTTAGTCAAATGGATAGCATGCCTTGAGGTGCCCTTATGATTCTATATATATCATCTTCGCAGTGTTGATTATTGCCCTTCATATTCAAATTCTAGCTCGCTTGGCTTTATCTTTATAATTGACTCTGTGGCTTACATTGCATTAAAGATCTGACCCGAAAAACAGAAGATAAAGTTCTCCACAGTCAAATAAAGACTGTTGAGAGCAGTTTTGTTTTTATTTGTCTTAAATGGGGATGGATAGGAAATTGCAAGACAGTTACAACAAACTTTTAGTTCAAAAACTTGATTGTATTAAATGGAACATTTATTGGAGATAGATCAAATCTTCTGACAAGATGAAGTAGAGTTGTTTTCCGTGTAGTCTGCTTGCTAGAGACAATTTAAAGGGCAATAACTTTGTGAGAAACCATCTCTTCCTCAAAGATTCTGGCCCCAAAGCAAGTTTGCTTGCTTGCTTTGGGGCCATGACCAGAATCATGGTCTGCTTACAGCTCAAGTTCCTCATATATTCACAATTTTTATTACGCTATGTTCCAATTCAGTGTAGTATTAGAAAAATTTGCCCTTCAAATCATTGATTTTGAAATATGAACTGTGTTTGAAAACATGATCTTGATTTTACTCTGGGCAACAATTTTCCTTTAAGTTTGGTTTTTAACATAAAATTAAGCCTGAACGTGAACCTGAGAATAAAATTATCATCTCT
This sequence comes from Lontra canadensis, assembly GCF_010015895.1. NCBI lineage: Eukaryota > Metazoa > Chordata > Mammalia > Carnivora > Mustelidae > Lontra > Lontra canadensis. The sequence continues at coordinate 11,070,784 of NW_022631056.1, read as the reverse complement.
TATTGTGGGCCTCTCCTTTTGCTAAATACCAAATTTCTTTCTTCTTGAGTCAGAGGCTAGATATTAAGTACTTTAAAAATACAGTCTATTTGTATACTTCTCTAACACATCAATCTTTTAGCAGTAAATTTGAAATGTAGGTACTTCAATGAAAGAAGATAAAAGAAAAGAACAGATAATGATCTCTTTTCTGATTTCCTGTCAACATAGGATTTCCTCTATTTCCTATGTCTGCCTGTGCTCTGAACCCCCTTTTCACCTGAATTAGACATTCTGAGCAAGACTGTCATTCAAAAAACATTAAAAAGCAGCATGTACTAAGAGTTTCCTTAACCTCTGGAGGTCACTTGACTTCTAGCCTCATAAATGGAGACTGGGAGCCAGGGACCTTCCTTGTAAATCTGGCTCTCCAACGTCCCTGTCATTCCAATCACTTTAATAGACATTCATTTGCTCAGGAAACCTGGCTTTCTGGCTTCCTTGCAAAAACAGAAACTTATACCTGATGATATGAGGAGGATGGTAAAACTCCAAGATTTCTCCTCTTCTTCTTCAGAAGAAAATGCATCTATGTTTGGTCCTCCATATAAAATACCACCAATGGTTAACATATCAGCTTATCTAGTCCATGGTACCCAGGGTTTGGTCAAACACAAATCTAGATGATACATTATTTAGATGTAAATAACATTTAAATCGGTAGACTTTGAATAAAACAGATTAAGTTCCATAATTAACCTCACCCAATCAGCTGAAGACCTTAAGAGCAAACAATGAGGTTTCTAGAAGGAATTTGCCAGACTAGAACATGAAAAATCTGCCAGTGTCAAGTCTGCTGCCCTGAAGAATTTGGAATCAAGACTGCAACATCAACTCTCATCTGAATTTCCAGCCTGCCAGTTTATCCTACAAATTTCATATTTTTAATCACCTGTGATCTTGTGAGACAATTACTTAGAAAAAAGTCTATAAATCTCTTTCTATAGATGACAGATGATTAGATAGATTAGATAGATAGGAATAATTCTAACAGATTTAGAGACATGACAGAGATTTTGAGACTATCAGAGTCTGAGCATATCCTTGGTATTGCTTCTACAACTGGCCCAAAGAGCACCTATGCATGATTCCGAGCTTAATTGCAAAAGTTCACAGAAAATGTGTTTTAGAAAAAATACATGCAATGACAACAACAACAACAAAAACAATGTGGCAGTTACGTAATTTTTTGGTGACTTTATGATTTCTTTTTTTAAGTTCAGTAAAGGATACTTGAATTTAAAGAGAAAAAAATATATACAAATACCTTTGCTTCAGCTTCCCCTCTCCAATGGCATGTTAGCTCTAGTCTCAAGAATATATCATAAGAAAGGTGAATTAGAAAATAAACAATTTCATTCCCTTCTTCCAGAAATCATATATAGAATCTGAGAATAAATCATTCAGCTGGGATTCATTGAGTAATAACTATCTACTAGACACTATCTTAGGCAATAAGAATAAAATCATGAATACTATATATACTACATTCTTCAGGTTGTTTTTGTCACAGGTATAGTTCTGAAGGAAGCAAACACTAAGAGTTGTTAATGTAAACATTTTTCTCTTTTTTAAATATTTTATTTATTTGAGAGACAGAGAGCATGTGAGACAGATGAGAGAAAGAAAGAGAGAGAGATTACAAGCAGGGGGGAGGGGTAGCGGGAGAAGCAGACTCCCACTGAATGGGGAGTCCAATGTGGGACTTGATCCCAGAACCCTGGGATCATGACCTGAGCCAAAGGAAGACCTTAACCAACTGAGCCACCCAAGCACCCTGAGAGTGAAAATGTTTTATAAAGAAATGATACTTGTGAAGGAAATGGGAAGAAAGCGGAATTGGGCAAGGGAAGACTCCGAACATGACAAAGTCTCTGCCAGCCAATTTTGGAGAAAAGTGGGCCCCCTTAGAGCAATCCTTCTTTGGGCATAAATAGTCTGTCCCTTGTCCTAACATCTTGCTCAGCCACTGTCCAGGGCTTTCCCAAGAAATGCATGCTCTCAGTTGATACTGTGTTGTTCAATCTTTGGCTGGGGTCATCCCCAGAAGAACATGACCAGAACTCAAAAACCAGGATGGATCTTAAAAGAGCTCACAGCTGGAGGCTTTCAGCTAAACACACCCCTCAAAGCTGTGTAGTGAGTCCTTTCTTGAAAGGGGATCTGAGCAGCACATCCCATGTCTGCCACAGTCGATGCATTATACTGTCCCAATCCCCTATTCTCTGTACATTTGGGAAGGAGCTCCTCCATAGTTTCTGTGAGAATCTCTCCCAGGGAAAATTTAGAAGTGGGAAAAAGGGGTTGCCTGGGTAGCTCAGCGGGTTAAGACTCTGTCTTTGGCTCAGGTCATGATCTCAGGGTCCTGGGATCGAGCCCCACATCAATCTCTCTGCTCAGTGGGGAGCCTGCTTCCCCCATCCTCTTTGTCTGCCTCTCTGTCTACTTGTGATCTCTCTCTCTGTGTTGAATAAATAAAATCTTAAAAAAATATAAAAAATTTAAAAAATAAAAGTAAAGGGACCTCTGAAGGTAACCATCGGCATAGGAAAAAAGCTAAAGTTTAAAAACAAATCTGAAAATGAAAATAGAGTTTAAGAAAATGGTACTACCTGAAACCCTTGATCCCAGGACTCTGAGATCATGACCTGAGCACGGCTCGGGTCATGATCCTGGTGTGGTGGGATCGAGCCTCATATGGGACTCTCTGCTCAGCAGGGAGCCTGCTTCACCCCTTCTCTCTGCCTGCCCTCTCTGCCTACTTGTGATCTCTCTCTCTCTGTAAATAAATGAATGAAATCTTAAAAAAAAAAAAAAATGGGAAAAAGACCAAATCAGTTGTTCCAATGGTCTCAGAGCCACATCTGGTCCTCATTTCTCCCTCTTTCACTATTGATTCTAAATTCTTCCCACCCTTAGCCATCCATTTTGCTGATCACAGCGATCTATCAGGTGGGGGTGAACCTCTCATTCCTGAAATGTCTGAAGCCCTCAGACTAGAACTTTTTTGTTTATAGCTACAAGTAGGCAAGGGAGAATCATGAGTCACCTAAGTGAATCACCCACTGAGTCAGCCAAGATCTATACATATTTCTCTCTGTCCCCATTTTAGGACAACAGCTCTACCTCCTCCTAATCATCAGATTCAATTATCCCTGAAACATGATGACTCATCTTCTTGCCTACTCATTCCTAAAGTGCCCAAGAGGCATCTCTAAATTACAGTATTTTGAGGCTCTTGCTATGTTCCAGGCAAGAGGACATCCCTGCTGGAGACCAGAACCAGGACCTCGAACTTGGCAGCATCCAAAGTTGAAGGGATAGGAAAAATAAATTTCCTACCAGATCGTGGGCATAATGGAAGATGGGGGCACTTCTGCTTCCATACCTTGCTTATCGATTTTTTTCTTCCTTTTGGGAGCATGGTGCCATTTAATGGTCACAGATTTAATAATTATACTGCATCCTAGAAAGTGATAAGCCATCCTTGCAGGGCCTTACCTTGAGGTTAACACTTCAGCTTCCCCATCAGGCCATTTTTGTACTGGTACTGTTTGGGTGGTGAAGAATGTAATACCAACAGTGGATCTCATGGTGATGGTTCCATCTCCATAATTCTTACTTTCTGGGTTGTTACCCTATTGGAATATGTGGAATTCCATGCCTGTGGGTCAGAGTTTCTGGAAGCCCCTGGAAACAGAAGTCCTATAGATAGGAAAAACAAACTCCAGCTTAAAAAATTTATTCCTAGAGAACAAACCAATGGCCCTTCTAATACAAAAGGGGCAAAGGTAGTCAATATGCCACCAAGTAGTAGGTTTGTTTCTCTGAGGAATAGTGTCATAGAGCTATCACATCGTGAAAAGGCTGGAAACAGTGGCAGCAGGGCTAAATGGGCCCTCATAAGTAGAAATCTACATTGTGGAGCCCTTGCATTGCCACAATCTTTTCCCCTGTGGCCACTGAACGTTTGTGCCCACAGCACTGGGATGAAGTCTAGAAAATGCTACCTGACACTAATGGACTGAGTCATTTTGTCTACTTGGGTTTTCAGTGCTTCTTGTACGGTAGATGTTTCCTGGTGTGTGTGAACACGTGAGAGAAAGATTTTCACTTCATACCTACCCTCATGTGCCCGTGTCCATGTCTCTATCACAGATCAATGTGCCCTTGACCTTCCAATATTTTTCCTGCCAAACCTTTTATCCAGAAAATGTTATGCTTTTTATAAGTGTATGTATATTCTAAATTCAGGCTACTTCTCCTTCCATACGGAGTGGATCACCAGGTGGGCCACTTGAATCTCTGCCCATTAGGACAATTTTTTTTCATGCTGCCTCTTAAGGTCACTTCTGAATGTGGTGGTATTGCCATCCATTGTTGGATTGCTTCCTCATACCAAGTTCACTCAACCACAAAACAAGCTACACCTTTTTCTTCAGTCTATGTCAATCCTACAGAATGTTCCAGAGATAAGTGTGGGTGGACTGAGGGAGAAAGGCTGATTACGTGGGAATGAGGGACAACCACATGTGCAGCTTGCTTGTGCCTTCTGACCAGGACCTTGTTTTGAATTGAAAAATGATCCAATGATGATCGATGACCCCTACAGCCACTTGATGGTTGTGAGTTCAAAACAACCCAACCTGTGATGGTAGTTCCAGAAGCACAGTCCCATGTTTCCTATGGTCAAGATTTTTTTCTCTAGCAGAATTCAAACAGCAAAAGCTGTCTTTCAAAGGTGTGTATGCCTCTACAGCAGATAGGATGGCCTTGCTCTAGAACCCTGAGGGTCCAGGTTGCATCCTTCTAATTGCATACCGCATCTTTTCCCACCACCGACACCCAGACATTGTAAGGTCCTCAGATTATTATGCCCTAAGCAGCATAACTGCTTTGTTGTGTTTCCTGGATCTTCCCTTTCCTGCTTCATGCCCTGCTCACAGCCATTCATATGTACCCTCTAACTGAGGAAACATGATGATGCTTCAGTTCCGGGTATCAATATCTACCCAGTGCCGGTGTCCAACAATAAACCAGGTGGGCATTCTTTTTTTTTCATTGTAAGATTATTCAAGTTAATGATCATATATGTCTCCTGGGGAAGGACTTAAGGAAATACTTTACAGTGCATACTGACCAGAATAGTGTCCAGGCCTTCTCCATCAGGAAAGAGCTTCTTCTTTTATCTTTTTTTAAGTCGATTAGTTTCAGTCCCAGAAACTAATCAAGGGATTTTGAATTTTCTATTAGCACCACTCCCCTCAGCTTCTTGTTCATCCAATATTGCCCTCTTTTAATAACAGTGTTAAACAGTTTCCCTGTTTGCTTCTCATCCATTCTGCTCCTGGGAATGCCGTGCTTTATTAGCCATCACTATAACTGTCTCTGGGTCAGGTCCCTTAGGCTACACATCTAAATCTTCACAGGCATTATAATAATTATCTCGCATGCTTGGTTTCTGGTGACAAAGTGCTGCTACCTGGCCTCTACTCTTTCGGGGTCCTGAAAGGATCCGTTATCAGAGAGAGCATCTCTGTTCAGAGGAGAAGCATCACTGAATTTGTTAATGATGCTGATGTCCCCTCACTAGCTCTTTCCTGATGGCCTAGCACATGAGGTATCTTTTGCACTTTCCCACAGAATGTAATTTTTTGCTGGGACTTCATGTGCTACTAACATATCTGCCTGAGCTTGCCCATTTCCACGGTTTTTTAACCTCTTATTCTTTCTCAATCAGGCATTTCCATGTTGCTCAGTGTGAGCAGTCAATCCCTTTTTTAGCATTTCCAGGGATCATCCTAATTTTGAATATATATTTACCTTGGGTGTAGGCCAAGGAGTGCAACCCTTATATCCCCAAAGAGCTTTCCCAAGTCATTAAACTCTCCGTTCTTGAGTCTTATTTTCTGGTTTCCTTAATGGAGCACCTTCAGTATCAGTCCAGTTGCATGGATGGTTCCAGGCCCCTATAAGTGCATGTTAGCCAGATTTCACTCCTTTGAGATTGTAGTCTCTTTCTTCCCTGATCAGGTCTAGCAAGTCTCTATCTAGATGGATTAGGTATGCCTTTTTTTTTTTTTTTAAGATTTTATTTATTTGACAGAAAGAGAGAGAGAGACAGAGAGAGAGGGTATACAAGCAGGGGGAGTGGGAGAGGAAGAAGCAGGCCTTGTGCTGAGGTGGGAGCCTGATGTGGGGCTGGATCCCAGAACCCTGGGATCATGACCTGAGCCAAAGGCAGACGCTTAACAACGGAGCCACCCAGGTGCCGGGATTAGATGTGCATTAATCTGATTATCATCAGCCTGAGAGCTAGCAAGGGAAGATATGGGGTCACCTAAAGACTGGAGTACTTATTTCTTTAGGAAAGAAAGACCTCTAAGTGTCTCCCAGACTAGAGGGTGGATAAGGTCTTGATGAGAAAGGATGGGCCACTACTGAAGCTTCCAAAGTTTCAGAGAAGTCTGGACATTTTAAATCCTCAAGGGAATCTAAACAGATATCCCCGTCCCACAGATGAAGTTTCATGTCAATACAAATAGGCTCTTGTCTTGTTGAATACTTTTTAATCTATTATTGCAGCAATTCTTGACACAATTCGGTAATATAAGTAGGAAGTAATCTAAATTCTTACAATTTTACTCACTTTGAGATAAAAGAGATTTTCTAAACTTTTAATTAATATTTGGATTGCCCTGATATTAACCAATACTTTTGACATATTCCCCCACATTTAATGTCATATTTATCATCTTTGATACTCCATTCAGAACACAGATGGCTTATGGTTATTAATAGTCCTGGAATCTGATAGGGAAAGTAAGTATTATTGTTAATATTAAAGGCTCTGGTCACATTTCTGATGTGTGTGTCAAGGTGAGCCGGTTCCCACACTACCAAGCAATTCCTCAGACATCAACTGGGTGCTCCACAATTTTACCCTATTCTGACATTATTTACCCACAGATAGCATCAGATCCCTTAGGTTAAGTGTGCAGTACCTCAAGATTGCCCACCTCTCCCCACCACTTCAGACACCAGGGGACTCCCAGCTGACTGCTGGCTTTTAGTGTGTCTGTAGATTTGCCTGGTGATCATTTTATTGGCCATGAATATATAATGGGGATGGATATACTTGGCATTTGGAGTAACTTCCACATTCTATCATCATGGAGAAAAGCAAATGGAAATCTCTAAAGCTAATATTTGACAAAGGGAATAAATAAAAACAATATTACACTGGAGGGGGGGAGGCAGATAAATTTGATTAATTTGCTAGAGCAGCTCAGAGAACTCAGAGAAACATTTCACTTAATTACCAATTTATTACAAAGGGGTATAACTCAGGAACAGTCAGATGGAGAGGATGTACTAAAGCAAGGTATGAAGAAAGGGCACAGAACTTCAAAACACCACTCTCCCCAAATCTCCATGTGTTCACCCACACAGAAACTCTCTGAATACCTCCCCCCATGCTTCATGGTTTTTATAGGGGCTTCATTACTTAGGCATGATTGATTAAATCACTGGCCATTGATGACTGATTCAACCTCCAGCCCCTAACCCCTTCCCAGAGGTGGAGGAGGGGCTGAAAATTCCCACCTTCTAATGATAGGATTGGTTCTCCAGACAACAAGCCTCAGTCCTTGGGTGTTTTCAGAAAGTCATCTCATTGCCATAACAAAAGGCAACTTTGCCTTCGCTTAGGAAATTCCAAGAGTTTTAGGAGTCCTGTGCCAGAAACAGGGATGAAAATCAAATTTATGTTTCTTCTTATAAATAATAAAATCACAAATAGAATTTAAGGAATGAATCAAAGTGTAGATGAACAGTTAAGCTCTGACAGGAGGTACCTAACCTTATTACATGTGACTTTCAAATTTTGAACACTGTGAAATCCTAGTAAACCAATTCAATTGATTTGGAACAAAAAACAGGCACATTGATGAAGCAGTTTCTTACATTTTTCAAAAGACATTACATTGAGATTGATAAAGGAAGAATTCTGTGTGAACCTGGTCTCCCAAATAGGTAAACAGATTCAAATATATAAACTAAATATTAGGACAGGGTAGATCCAAATATATAAACTTAATATTAGGACAGGCAAAATTCTGAAATACTAAAAATGGAAGAAAACTTTAATGTATTACTATGAAAACACTTTTAAAAAGACTATATATATATTCATTATAATAATGTAGCAATACTAGTCCTGGTATCTATGTAGAAACATTTATCCACAGACTGGTTTGTTTCTTGCAATAAAAATAAATCATAACAAAAGTCTTCCAACTGCTTAAAAATGCATACCTATTCATCACTCAATATAGTAGTTTGAATTGAACAATGTGTACCATAAGAAAAGAGAATCAGAAATCTGAATGTCTTATGTCATTTGCTCGGAAATTTAAAAATTAGAATACAGTAATTATCTGGAGGGTAAAGAAAAAATGTAACAAAAATGTTAACTCATTTTTTGATATTTCAATGCAAAGTATTTTAAGTCCTGAAAAGATCTATTGATTTCTAACCAATTTATTTATTTTCCTTGAGTATATCTAAACCTTTTCACATAAGTAGCCAAGAATATTAATTCTTAAGAAGATATTGTATTCCTCCAGAAATCAAAATATTTCATGATGTCAAATTATCTTACAGTAGTACTGTTAATGTGTTGCCAAGGTCATTAAACCCTTGGATTTCCTAAGAAAAAAGGACTATTGCATAATTTAAAGATGCCTGAGGGTAACTCATTTATATATCATGTCTGTACTTCCCCATGTTGGGAATCACTTGTCTGCTGGCTATGTGCTTTTCATAAAACTTCACTTCCTTTTTTAAAAAGTTGATAGTTAGAATTACATGATCAATTATGTATATTGGCTTTACAATAACCTTGGAAAATATATATTACCTATCAAAACAGCACACATTTAACACTAAATACTAGCATGCTTATTTGGATTTAAGTAGATAACTAATCATAAATGGGGAAAGTGTCATAAGTTAAGTTAGTATTCCCAGGCAATTCAATAACATCCTTATCAGATTGACCTTCAACATGCTATATGACAAATTGAAATTAGTGACTTCATTTTTTTTGTTTGTTTGTTTTTTTGTTTTTGTTTTTGTTTTTTTTTTAAGATTTTATTTATTTGTCAGAGAGAGAGAGTACACACAAGCAGGCAGAGAGGCAGGCAGAGAGAGAGGAGGAAGCAGGCTCCCCGCCGAGCAAGGAGCCAGACACGGAACTCGATCCCAGGACCCCAGGATCATGACCCGAGCTGAAGGCAGCGGCCCAACCAACTGAGCCACCCAGGCGTCCCTAGTGACTTCATTTTAAGTCTTCCTTTATATGGGAAAATTTTTCATGCCCTAGAACATGCCACCTTAAGAATTCTTGAAGAAAATATTATTTAGCAGTCAATACATGTCATATGCCTATTCTGTAATTACGATATTTAAGCTAGAAAATTTTTAATTGCTTTTTATGGTTTTCTCCTAAACTTTTAGATTTATGTGAAAAAATATATAGAGCTGGTCTAAGTTTTGTACCTTTGTTACATGGTTATTCAGGCATATACTTTGGACCTCCACTAAAGGTTTAAATTATGTTGCCTAGGATTATATGATTAGTTCAAATGAAGATTATTATAACATTGTCTGTATTGTGTTCCATGGATACATTTTTAAAATATTTTGGGTGGGATCTCACTCTGAAATAACACAGAACACAATTTATCTCAGTGTTTCCATATGTGAGATATTGAGAAATCTCACATTTAGAAAGCACATTCTTTCATTTCAAATATGTACATGTCACTATAGACCTCTTTTTGAATGCACGTATCTTAATCATTGCCTGCAAAATATTTGTCTAAAGATACTTTTGTATAATATCCCAGAGAGAATGAGTTTGAAATTCTCCGTTACTGTTATTGAATTGTCTTTTAGGGTTTGAAGCAGAGCTTACCCTAAATCTGTATAAATTTGGACAGGACATACTCATTTTCGGAAATAAAAAAAAAAAAAGGTCCTTTTTTTTTCTCTATGGCAAAGTAGTAAAGTGGCTTAGAATCAAAATGGAAAGAAGGTTATGAAAATAATTTTCTGTTCCATTTCCCCTCCTCTGTGTGAGGCCAAATGTCAACAAAAATAAATGAGGAATAAAACCCTTTAAAACATTACCTTTTATATTCAAGGACATCCTTTTTAAATGTTTTTAAAGATTTTTGTTTTAAGTATCTCCCCAAAGTGTGGCTCAAACTTACAACCCTAAAATCAAGAGTCACATGCTCTACTGACTGAGCCAGACAGGCACCCCTTTAAGGACATTGTCTAACACCTTGCCTATATCTATTCCTCTGTTTATATATAATATTATTTCACTGGACATAATGAAAAGCAGAATAACTACCTTGTTTGCGATGTTTTTTTTTTTTTAAGATTTTATTTCTTTATTTGAGAGAGAGAGTGTGTGTGCACACATGCAGGGGGAATGGCAGGCAAAGGAGAAGGAGAAACAGGCTCCCAGCTGAGCAGGGAGCCCAATGTGGGGCTCAAATCCAGGACCCCACACCTGAGCTGAAGGCAGACGCTCAACCGGCTGACCATCCAGGTACCCCTGTTGTGCTCTTATAAAATAACTCTGAAGATTGTCTGATTTCCTCCCCAAGCCAAGGTGTCTCCAGCTGCTACCCTATTACACAGGAAAATGGTTGTTTGGCTTCAACTACTCTTCATATGATGCTTTAGTTTTCCAATAATTCTCTTCACCATCCAACTTCTTTAACAAGCTGTCTTACATTACAGACTCCTTGTCCTTGCTGTCCAGGAACTTCTCAACCTACTCTAATCTGTCTCCTGCTCGCATTACTCCAATGAAATGTCTCTTGCTGAGGTCAAAAATGGTTTCTGTGTCACTAAAGCCCACAGACATTTAATAGTTCTCATTTATTTGACCTTTCTGTAGCAGTTAATACTTCTGACATTGGCCTTCTTCTGGAAACACTCTCTTTGTGTTCTTTTCCATGACCCCACACTCCTGATGTTTTCCTGACAGCACTGGCCATTGTTATCACTGTACTTTGTTCATTTAACTTTTTCAAACTAGTAAATATAACTTGAAGTGCATTGAGATTTGGTCTGGAGCATGTTTCCTTGCTGTATTCTTTCTCTAGGCAATATCAACCACACTCATGGATTTGATGACTGTTATTACTCTATACCCACATTTATAGCCTATAAATATCCAACTCTCTACCCAAACTGCCTATTGAATATTGCATAGGAACATCAAATGTATTATTTCCAAAATAATATAACTTATATTATTTTGTAACTTATAACTTCTAACTTTGTAACTTTTCCAGTATTTTCTATATCAAGGAAATGACATGGTCAGAAAGCCAAACATGCAAGCCAAAAACCTGCAAATTATCTTTGATGTCATCCTTTTTTGTCTATCACTCCCCAATATAGTTTATCAATAACACTGATAAGTTTTAATTTAGGAACATGTTTATACTTCATTAAAAGTCTTTCCAATGTTTCTACTTCTCCCCATATCTTTTTATAAATCTGATTTTTTAAATCAGATGTTTATAACCTGGCCTTCAACAGTAGTCCATTAGCTGGTCTCTTTTTCTCTTGCAGTTGATTCTCCCTTTCACAATTCAGCTGGTGTGTTTTTTTCCAACTAAAAAGTTAACCATGCATGTACCACCCACCCACGCATTTATGCATATAAAATAAAGTCCTTTATTGGCTTCTTATGACCTTTTAAATAATGACCAAAATTTTATCATGATGTATAAGGTGTTTCGTGAACACAGTCCTTCAAAATATCTGTTCATTTTTTATTTGCCGGCCTCAAACCTAAAAGACTTTGTTCAGTTTATCAAATGCTCATTGCTCCTTTCAGCTACTTCGTTACTACACAGATTGTCAACTTTGTCAGGAACGTTCTTTTACTTTTCAATGAGTTAAACTGTTATTCATTCATTCATTCATTCATTCATTCCAAAGTCAACTCAAATTTCTTCATAAATGTTTTCCTTAATCCCTCTTAACATGTAGATCATTATGACATATGCCCTTTTAGTTCTCTGAATATAATCTTTATACTATGTGTCATAGTTTCTGTGGCTGAAATTTTCATAGCCCCTCCACTAGGATATAAGCTACATAGTAGCAAAGTCAGATCTCTATTTCCTTTCTGTAGAATCATGGCACAAGCATAGTGGAGACTCAGTAATATTGAATGTTAATATTTCTTTTACTCCAAATCAGGAAATAAATGAACTTCTGAATAAGTGAATGCTTATAGCAGAGCTTATTGTCAAAGAAACAATACCTAAGATTGACCTGTGGCTGAGTTTTTCATAAGCATGATAGAAATTCTTAAATTGTTGAAATAGTTTAATGTACACGCAGAATAAAGATAATAAAGTCCTTGGCATCTGGTTTATTAAAGGTCATCCTAGCCCTTCTAATTCAAGTCAGTGGGAAAACTACTAGAGAGAAAGATCTTCCAGGTGTCAACTACAAACAAATTGTAAAACTCTCTTGATTGAATGATGAAACGTTGTTCTTATACTAAACAGATGATCGTGAGTAAAGGGTTATACCATTATTCCAGAAGCCAGAGCACAATCATTTTTCAAAAGCCATAGCCTAGCTTGGAATATCATATACATAATATGTAAGACCCTGTTATCAACTCATAGCTCTAAAGAATTGTGAAAATACGCACATTAAACAAGTGATTAGGAATAGTGCCTGAAAAGAACCCTCTTATTCTGTGACAATAATTTTTCATTAAAATATAATAAATACCAATCATACAATGTTCTCTATATGGAAGTATAAAAAAATTCACACATCTAAAAAATAGTTTAAAAGGCTTATAAATTGTCAAATTCCTAGACTCGACCTCACAAAACCAATTTGTTCTCCACTGGTCCAAGAGGCATAAACTATAGCATAAAGTGTGTGTCTGTGTGTGTATATGTATATATATGTGTGTATATATATATATATATATATATATGTGTGTGTGTGTGTATTTCTATTTTTAAAATATATTAATATATATTATATATTAATATACTTAAAATATATACATTTAAATTATGAATATTTATTTTAATCATATATATTTACACTTATTTTCTCTAATTCATTTACAAACATATTTATTAAACACATAAAGTACCAAGGTCCAGATCCAACCAAGAAGATCATGCTACCAAGGCTTAAGAAAGAGAAGGTATCTAAGTGTTTAATAAAGTGTAAAGCACTAGAGGTTTGTACACATGTACATATATAGCTAGGCAGTTGATCTCACTTAATTCCCACAAGACTTATGAAATGTATTTTACAAATGGAGAATCTGAAGCACAGAGAGATCTAGTAACTTATGTAGCTTATATATATGATACATATATCATATATATGTATATACATATATATAGCATCAGTGTGTGTGTTTATATATATATATATATATATATATATAGCATGAGGAGAGCATCAGTACAATATTATTTCTATAAAATTTAAAATCTTTTTAGATAACAAATTGTTAAATTGGTAAGAAGGACAGAGATTGTGTGTGTGCACATGCATATGGGAAAGTAACTTGAAATAGGAAAGAAAATTTGAGAACATTAGTTCCAGTCCCCTTCATGTTACAGAAGAGAAAACTAAAGTAAACAAGTTACGGATGTATGCTCTCTTTGTGTGCCTAGTTTAGTCTACTGCTGGTACTGTACATGGTGGGTTTTCACTGTGTCTCTGCATAAAGTTCCTGAAAGTTAATTCACTAAAATAAGTGTTAGACTTAAAAGAGCCAAAACCAGGGGTGCCTGGGAGGCTCAGTCAGTTGAGCTGCTGCCTTTGGCTCAGGTCCTAATCCCTGGGTCCTGGGATCGAGTCCCACATTGGGCTCCTTGCTCCGTGGGGTGCCTGCTTCTCTCTCCACCTCTTCCTGCTTGTGTGCACTCTCCTCTTTCTCTCTCTCTCTCTATGACAAATAAATAAATAAAATCTTTTAAAAAAAAAAAAAAGAGCCAAAACCATTCAGTAAAAGGAGCAGAAAAGTTGAGAGAATATATCATTAATTGATTCACTTTTCTCAGGTAGTCCAGAGGCCAAATATCGAAGGGAAATTATCAGATCAGGAAAGAGAAGTATGTTTAATAGAACCCTTGGTATGTAGTTACAGAAACACTTTGAAGACTCTCTTGTAAAACCCAAGAATAGAGATCTATGGCATTTTAAAATGAAGTGTAAGCTCGACATAAGACTATCCTCGTTCTTGCATCTAACTGCTTCCTACCTAAAATAAACACACAAATAAGTAAATGAATGGATACAAACTATAACTCAGTTTCCTTGCTACAGATCTTATTCTCTGCTCTCTCTCTTCTCTCTGCTTTGCTCCGAGTTCCCTTCCCAGGAAGAAAGTTCTAACCCAATTACTTTTATTGTTATTTGTTTATGTACCTATTTATTTCAAGTACACCACCCTTTTCCTTGAAACTAGTTAGGAAGATCTATTGTTTTATGTTGGAGAGTTTCAAAAAAGGAAAGTACTCAAGAAAAATCCAAGAAATGTCTATTACAAAGAAGATGGTGGGACAGACTGATGAAGTCTGTGATGTCCTTTTATCACAGAAAACAGATCAGACATAAGTTAGGTAGTTTGCAAGATTTTTCCACATAAAGAGAGAGAGAGAGAGAGGGATGCCTGGGTGGCTCAGTCAGTGAAGCTGCTGCCTTCAGCTCAGGTCATGATCCTGGGGTCCTGAGATCGAGTCCCGCATCGGGCTCCTTGCTCAGCAGGGAGCCTGCTTCTCTCTCTGCCTCTGCCTGCCACTCTGCCTGTTTGTGCATGCTCTCTCTCTCTCTCCCTCTCTGAAAAATAAATAAATAAACTTTTTTAAAAAAAGAGAGAGGGGGCGCCTGCATGGCTCAGTTGTTAAGTGTCTGCCTTCGGCTCAGGTCATGATCCCAGGGTCTTGGGATCAAGTCCCCACATCAGGCTCCCTGCTCAGCGGGAAGCCTGCTTCTCCCGCTTTCACTCCTCCTGCTTGTGTTCCCTCTCTCACTGTGTCCTCTCTCTTCCAAATAAATAAATAAAATCTTTAAAAAAAAAGAGAGAGAGAGAACAATTTATATATATATATATATATAATATTGACCACACATGCCCACATGCCCACATGCTTGCACACACCTGTCTATATATTTGTGGTGGATAGGACAAACTGTGGCTTGACTCTGTATTACAAAATACTCTGTATTTCTTCTTGGGACTGCCCAATTGTACTTTCTTGCTTGTGGGATTTTTTTTTCTTTCTATTTTCATAACAAAGTGGCCTGTGAAATGCTGAATAAACCATAAAGAATGAAGGATTTTTTTTTTTTTCCATTTTGAAGCTAGACTACACAGCACAGTAAGGGTAACCTTTTCAGCAAGCAAAGTGAGAGTATGATTATCCCATTTGGAGAAATGGGGAAATAATGACCCAACTAGGCTTGCGAGTAAACGAAAACCTGGGGAAAGGGTGCTAAGGAGGTAGTGGTGGTTATGGATTCCATCTTCCGCACGCCGTTACGGGGTATAGGGTGTCATGTCATGTCTCCAATGCACAGAACCAAACACTCCCTGAAACTGAAATGTCTGTCTTGTTAAAGTTCTGGTTTGCATTTGTAAACTGCCAGGATGAGGATTGAAGATATTCATATTCTCTCATTTCCCCAAGCCCCTAAAGAACAGAGAAATAAGCCCCCGTGCTAGGGTCAGCGTATGTTGTCATTCCGTCTCTCACATGTGCTAACATCGCCTTATTTGCAGACCAGGACCCGGCTGCAACTTACAAATTAGAACAAAGAAAGAATGAGAAAATCAGCATCAGTCAAAAGGTAGTCAGAGAGAGAAACAGAGTGAGCTACATTTTAGAAAGTTTAATGGATAAAGTCAAAAGCAAGAAAATACATGAGGCAGCAAAATGTTATTTGCACAAAGACCCAATATGCCAAATTAATCATTAACATTTCCACACTCTTCATGCAGCTAGAGAAATTCCATTCTTTACCAGGTAATATACTTCCTATTTACACTCACACAGTCTTATCGTGGATTATGACAAAATATTGGTTCATCCTTTTTGAGCAAGGGATGTGTCCTTTACTTCTTTCCTATTCCCCAGAATACCAGGTCCATAGCCTGTGTTTAATAAATCCTTTCTGATTGACAGGTTTGGATGACTCTATCAGCCTGGACCTATAGATTATGTGGCAGGCTACACAGACATGTGAGAATACAGTCAAGAGTGGTTGAAAAATCAATAGGAAAACTAGCACTTCCATTAGGAAATAAACAAATAAAAATACTGCTAAGCTCTCTTAGAATTGAAGTCCAAAGCTCTAGCATCCTGGGAAATTATTTTTTGCTTTGTTTACCGAAGACATTATGTTATTGAGGATGCTGTCAGCATGTGGTTTGCTCAGTTTTTGTTTTGTTTTCTTCCTCATTCAAGGCCGGTTGATAACACATGAACTCTATCTCGGGAAAACTGAAAGAGAAGAAAAAAAAGAAGAAGAAAAAAAAGAAAAAAACCCAGAGACATTTCCTAATATCTCCTCGTTAATTGAAATGTTGAAATGACTTGGGTTGCTATTAAGACCTGCGAGTCTTGAATTTTTTTTATGTTTAGCTTGAAGGAGGAAAGAAGACAAAAGACAAGGATCCATTTTTTTTTTTAAGATTTTATTTATTTGACAGACAGAGATCACAAGTAGGCAGAGAGACAGGCAGAGAGAGAGGAAGGGAAGCAGGCTCCCCGCTGAGCAGAGAACCCAACTCGGGGCTCCATCCCAGGACCCTGGGATCATGACCTGAACCAAAGGCAAAGGCTTTAACTCACTCAGCCACCCAGGTGCCCCAAGGATCCAATATTCTTACTGAGTTGGCCACAGTACCCACTGCTCACATGTGCTGGGCTTTGCTGTCTTTGAACATTCAAACATACTTTAAGGTCTGATGGCTGAGAGACTTAACATCAACTGCCAGTTTCCACATGAATTTTCAGATCTCCTTTAACTCAATAAGCACCCAAAGCTCTTGATGTTGGCTCTAGGCACCCTTCTTTACATCCTGCATTGCGGCTCCTATGCTATTCTCACTTACTGCATTTGTCAATCCACAAGCCTTGAGTACTCCTTGGACATTCCACTTTCTCCTCAGTGACTACAGCAGATCCCCTCAGTTTGTCCTTGGTTCATCTTCTGCCACTGAAGAATCTCAGAAATGATGGCTCTTCCCACATGATTTCTGAGAAAGGAGTCCTCAACCCAACTAATTAAAAACTCAGATGTCAGCTGATTTTGTTCGTCTTATCCCAGAACAGGGAATACTAATGCAGCTGGATTTCTTGACAGTTGTAAACACAGTACACACCCCCGATCAAACCCCAGGTGCCTTCTCTCCATGTGCTCTGTGTTGCTGAGGTTTGGAATTATCATACCGAAACCATCATGATTTCTCCCAGGAAATTGTCATCAGTTGTATTTTTTCTAGAGAAACAAGACTTTAAAATAATCATTTAAATCTTTTTTATTGGTAAGTGTTTTTATTCAAATCTCTTAGTTACCTCAATATCAAAGCGCAAAGAATTACAAAAAGCAATTTTCCTCATATATGGACTTTTAATAATCTTCTTCAAAGAAAGACAGGTTTTTCAGTCTAATCCTGTCCTCATCCCTGATACTACTATTGACCCTACCCCGGGGATATTTCGTTCTGGCAATAGTATACTGGAAGTCTTCTTTTTTGAATAAGTAAAAAACTGTCTTGTGATTGAACTAATGTTAAGAGTTCTCTCTGTTGTAAGTTGGCTATACAGGATGTGTAAGACAGACAAAGCTTTTCTCCTCTAAGAACATGTCATTTATAAAAATCTGTGGGACTATGAAAAAAGAACTTTCAAACCTTACATTTTAATTTCTAGCTATCTTTTAAACAATGCTTTCTCCATCTTACACAGTACCAGAACTCCCCCCATGACTATTTCCTTTTTTATTTTATACTTATAATGATAAATAATTCATAGGAATAAGAAAATGTAATTTTCTAATTCAAAATAAAATCAGATTTTTATATTTGAGGAATGCTTGAAGCCCAAGGAAAATTAGTTTGTATTCATTAGTTTATTATAAAAATATTCAACAGGTGTGGCCAACTAATAATGGAAATACTAGTGCACAAAAGATTTGCTATTAGTTTTGCTGTCCTTTGCACACAACTTTGTCATAACTATTGCAAACACACAAAGCCTTCAAAGTGATGAATTAATGAATAATGAAAGAGCTAGATGGATAAAGTAATATAGCCAGTAAGAGATCTGATTTGCAAGTTGGAGATACAACCCTTGGATAATAAAGAGCTGACTGTAATTGTTAGATGGAGTTTAGATGTACGCTAAATCCACTTAATAATTACATTAGAAAGTGTGATTTCAAAATTATATCTGTATCAGTTCAAGGTCGTGGTCTATTTAATTATAACAATCCTTATTTTAAGTGCTAATTCAATAAATAAAAGTGTATAAGGCTGGGAAATTGTACTGCCAAAAGCATGATTAAATGTAAACCACTAAAATAATGTAATTGAAAATGATAACCATTTCTTTCATTTAACTAAGATGACCTAACAGAGCCTGAATGACTTATGTATGTTCAGAGATGGTTAGAATTACAAATTCACATGATGGGGCACCTAATATTCCCTCTTGTCTCAGCTCATTCACCCGGTAGAAGACTAGCAGAAACTCACATTGAAACCTACTTAGAGCTCTAGTAAGTTTAGTGGTAGAGTGCCCAGGCCACCCAAAGAAAGGTTTATGGAAAACTGAAGTTCAATTTGACTAAAAGCCAAAAAAAAAATATTTTTCCTTTTGGGTTTCTTGTCATGTGATTCTTCCAAATCTACATCTTACATCCTTCCTTGTGGCATTTCCCTCAACTCAAAGTCTTGAACTTTCAACTCAAAGTCTTAAAATTTCAGTGAATTCAAGATAGCTCTTACTGTTTTATCACGGTGGCTTGCTGGTTGTGTGTGTGTGTGTGTGTGTGTGTGTGTGTGTGTGTGTCCCTGCAGGTGCGCATGCGCGCACGTGTAATGCGGGACAAGTAAAGTTAGCGTTCCATTTCTCTAAAATCCTGGTGGATACTTCTGCTCAAACTTTCGCTATCTTGTACAAGTCCTACAGTTCGCCCAAACTGCGTTTTTGGCAGGCTTTCTCTTGACCTGTTTTTGCCCTCTTGCCCTTCTCTTTTCAATTTCCTGATTCCTTTAAGTGTGAAAGCTTCATTTACCTCTTATTTTAGATTCACTCACAGCTCTCCAGTGCCCTAACATGTTCATAGATGACTCTGCCAAACTAACTGCCCTCCTCTTCACATATAATGAAGCATCTCATGTTGCCCAAGATGTGTATAATATCAGCTTACTTAGATATTAAAATGTAAATTTAAGGTTATTATGCATAAGACTTGAAGTAACATATTAAATGAAATTGCCTGAAGAATATTTCTTAACTCAAATGTGTTTGTTTTGAAACTAATTAGATTGTAGTTAACTTTACAAAATAAGGGAAAAAGTCATATATTTCGTAAGAAAGCAAAATTAATTTGGGAATTTTTAAATTTGATTGTAAGCCAACTATAATTGCTGTTTTGTTTTTTCATGACACATTTTCTGTTTTATCTAGTCATGAGTTAAGAGTTCGTACAACCAAACTTTTTTGGCACGAAAATTTTCTTTTAACCTCTAGGTCCTACCTGTCATTTTAAAAAACACACTTACTATAACCTTTATGTTGGCTCATTTCCCAGACCCATGCATCCTTTCTACATCCCTGCAGTTAATTACTTATGTTTTTTATTTGATGGTTATCTCTGCCAACTCCATTACTTATTGCTAATTCTGAAATGCTATGATATAAAGCATACATGTCCCTTTCCCCAAGGTCATTGCTAGTATTGGATCTATTTGGTCAATAAGGTATCTGGTAATTTTGGTGATGTTTTAAACAGATAATACTTCATGCTATTAAGGTTTTATTTGAGTAAACTTTGTCATTCAGTTTATGCTGCCTCTTTGGAATTTGCCATTATTTTATACTATTATGTTAAGAATTTTAACTCTTTGAAACATGCCAAATCAAGAACAAAATAAAATATTTGCCCTAAGAATCACAGTTGTGATTTTTTTCCTCATACTTTTGCTACTTACCTTTAGTATTTATTGCATATGTCCCCTTTTTTCTTAAATATATTTATAATTATATTTATCATGGTTATAATTATATTTATCATGAATAACTATATTTATCGTGATTATATTTATATAATATAAGGAACAATTATACTTATCATGATTACAATATTATGTTTTATATACTCATGCTTTTCTTCAACTTTCCATTTTAGTCGTATAAAGATCCAATAGTTGGATTCTGGAGCTTTCCCTTGGGACAAGCTAATTAAGTTTTTAAAATTTTATATACATACTTTCAAAGTAATTTTACCTAGTTATATGTAAAGGCTATTCTGACCGATCCATAATCAAGACTGAGTATTCTAGGGACAAAGATAATCCTCAAGTTCACCCTATCCTCACTCATACTTTCATACTATCAAGTTAGGTCTCTATTTGCAACAGAAAAATGTATATATCTGTCTACATGTGTATGTATGCACGTACCTATGTGTGTATTATGTATGTAAGCATCTGAAGGGGAAAAGGTGGTTCATAAGCTCATTTGAAAAGACAATGAGAGCGATGAGGACAATCAAAGAAAAGGCATGGCACCTGAGTTCTGCCAGTGTCAGTGCTCCGGTTTTGAGTGCTGCTGGTAAAAACTGTTTTCATATGAGATTGAATGTAGGTGTTCCTACATTCTGCTTTAAATCTCAGGTAAATGGGCTGCCTGGGTGGCTCAGTGGGTTAAGCCTCTGCCTTTGGGTCAGGTCATGATCTCAGAGTCCTGGGATCAAGCCTTGCATCAGGCCCTCTGCTCAATGGGGATCCTGCTTCCCCCTGCTTCCCCTCTGTCTGCCTCTCTGCCTACTTGTGATCTCTGTCTGTCAAATAAATAAATAAATAAAATCTTTAAAAAGAAATAAATAAGCCTCAGGTAACTACTTTGGACTGAATTTTTGTGTTCCCCCATTCATATTTTGATACCCTAAACCCCATGTAATTATATTTGGAGATAGGGTCTTCGCAGAGGTAATTACGGTTAATGAAGTCATAAGGACAGGGCCCCTGATCTGATCAGATCTCTGTTCTTATAAGAAGAGAAACCAGAAAGCTTGCCTGTTCTCTGTCTTTATACCAAGTGAGGGTACAGAAAGAAGGTGGTTGGTCTTCTGCCAACAAGGAAGAGGGCTCTCATCAGGAACTGAAACAATGGTACCTTGATCTGAGACTTCCCAGCTCCAGAACTGTGAGAAGTAAATTTCTTTTAAGCCACCTGGTCTACAGTATCTTTGTTACAGCAGCTGGGGCCGAGACAGAAACAAATTAAAGAACGCATTTGGGAAAAGGGGTCCTGAATTTGTTTCCAGGATGGATCACAGCTTGAGCCCAGGGCAGAGAACTGAAAGGGTATAAGGGCTTCTGGCACTCCAGAGGGTGTACCACAGTAGGTCACAGGAGCTAGCAGCGGCAGAGAAGCCATGCTCTTTTCATTGAGGCTCTGCCAGCCCAGGAACCAATGAGTCTTACTCTGCTCTGCATGTTGTAGGCAGCGAAACTTAATGGGTAGACCAGGGAAGCAGAAGTCCAACTAACACACTCCTCTCCCCAAAGGCGGCTAAGAGAAGGTGAGGAAAAAGTCCCTGAAGCAATGGAATTATGAGATAAGAAGTTCCCAATATGTGAAGATTCATTCACTTATGCTGACATTACTTCTAATAATGTCTGAATGAAATTGAATTCTATGATGTTCTTAATTTGCCTCTTCAAAAATGTACAGTTGATTGACACAACATCTTTAAAGGTTATTAGATAAAGAGGTCATCTAGACACTCACTTTTCTAATCATCTGGACTTGAAAACTGCAGTTAAATCAATTTACTTGTAGACTAAGTTCTCCTCCACCACTAAGATTCAATAGCTGACACTCTCTGGAGAAATGGCAATAAAGTTTTAATGTAAATGCATCTTAAATTGGGTGTTGATAATTTTAAAATAATTTAAAATAATGTTTAATATAATGCACACTTGGGGCATTCTAAATATATTTTGCATACTTTGTCAAATAAATGCTCCAGTAATTCTCTTTTTAAAGAACAAAGAATTGTTTTTTACTTCTTTGCTTGCCCCCTTTTTATTTTACCTCCCCTTCTCTTCAACTCATATAAACTTTTCCAACTGTCACTTAGGTTTATTTTCATATTATTTTTCTCCAAGCTTATGTAATTATTCATAAATATATGGCCATACCTACCACGCATGTATTGTGTGAATATCATGAGTATAAAAGATTGCATACTTAAAAATCTTGATACTTTTCCTTTTAAGATGAAAACACACTTGTATAAAGTATTAAAATTAGTTTTTTCTACTTAACAATCCTTATGGATATGTCCAAGTAAAGGGAGGTTTCAAAATTATTATTATTATTTTTTAAAGATCTTATTTATTTATTTGACATACAGAGATCACAAGTAGGCAGAGAGGCAGGCAGAGAGAGAGGAAGGGAGGCAGGCTCCCCACTGAACAGAAAGCCCGACATGGGGCTCAATCCCAGGACCCTGGGATCATGACCTGAGCCGAAGGCAGAAGGTTTAAGCCACTGAGCCACCCAGGCGCCCCACAAAATTATTATTTTTAAAATGGTTTCATTCTATGACAGCTTATAGCTTTGTCATATTTTTGTAAATTATTCATGTGCTTTGGACATTGTAATTTTTACTTTTATTTTATTTTATTTTATTTTTTTTTTTTTTTGCCAGTAAAAACAATGCTTCAGTAAACACCCTTGTACCTATATTCCCTCCTGGTTTTATTTTTCTGAGAGTAGTAAGTTTGTTAGAAAAGGGTTTGCTTTCTTGAAAGATATTTACAATTTTAATTTTATGGGTAATGATAAATTGTTTTTCGGTTACCAGCTATTGCTAGTAGCGCCAGTGAAATGTAAGAGTATTCTTTTCTCTAAGCCCTAGTAGAAATAAGATATATGGAGTCTTCTTTTATTTTTAGGAAAAAAAATATATAACAACAATAGTGATGTTGGTCATAGTTTTACGTATATTTATTGTGTTTTGACTGAATTTTCTGTAGAAAGCTTTCTCATAAGCACTAATCATTTTTCTATTAGAGTGTTGTGCTTCCCTTATCAATTTATAAGAGCTCATTGTTCATTAAAACTATGAAGCTCCTCTGACAATATTTCTGTAGATTACTATAATTAAATATATATACATATTATGTTTTACAGTACTATATTTATAAGACAGAACCCGAAGCATTTTAACACATTAAATGAAAAACAGTAGCATATTTTCTGATAGCTATAATCGATCTAATTAGATTTTAGTATGGGTAAGTAAAATTTAAGAAATCAAGTTTACTTCAGTCCTTCTAATAAATGTATCAGATTGTCAGATAAACAGCCATTTCTGGTCATTAATGCATGAATCTTCTCTTTTATAATTTTATTCTTCATGGGGGAAAATAATAACAAACAGAATACTCCACTGGTATGTCTATAGACACTTAGTTGGCTTCTATATCTTGATTATTGGAAATAATGCTGCAATAAACATAAGGTTGCACATATCTTTTCAAATGGAATTTGGTGAAAAACAAAAATACCATATGATCCATAATTTTACTACTGGATATTTACCCAAAGAAGATGAAAACACTAATTTCAAAAAGATATATGGCTAAAACAATTTAAAGAAAATATTTTAAATTCCTTGCTGACCTGGCAAGAAAGAAGGGAAATTCTCAGAAATCTAACAAAATAAGAAAGCCAGAGTCCAGAAAGGGGAGTGTCCAGGCAAGTACCTGTCTCTTCCCAGTAACGTAAACTTTAGAATATAATGGAACACTTTTGGAGAACTAGACAAAGGCTGAGGAACCCAAAAGTTGGGAACTTAAATCTGAGAGCTCTTGAGTGAAACCGAACCCCAAATCTGAAATGAAGAGTTTAAAATAGGAAAAAAATATCTGAACTGCCAAGGGAGAGGAAAACTTGTTCAACTTAGATCTTAGCTCTGGATGGTAGGGGGAAAAGGTTTCCATTGAAAATTCTCATCTAAAAGTTGATGTCCATGGAGAAAAGTAAAAAATAAAAAAAATTAAAAATTAAAAAAACCCTGCATTTAGAGTTAGGACATTTAACATTAAATCATATGATTATTTAGTGTGATTTTAAGCTTGCTTTAAAATATCCACAAATCTCAGGTTACTCATCTCTCACATAAGAAAAATACTGTCTTTTTCATTAATTTCAAGTTACAAAGAAGCTATTTACTTCAAGTCACCAGCAAGATTTTACAGATACAATGCTGACTCTACAGCGAACTATTCAAATGTAAAATTATGAGTATCCATACAATATATCTAATTAGAATCACTGACTATTTCCATTTTTAATTCATGGTAGTTATATCTGTAATTTCCATAATTTTTATTTTTATATAATTTCAAACTTAGAGAAAATTCACCAGAGTAGCACAAAGAACACTGGTATATTCCTTACTGGGATTGACCACTTGTTAACATTTTAATCCATTAAGTATCTGTCTGTCTCTCTCTCCTTCTCTCTCTCCCATCCTTTCCTCCCCTCACTCTAATTATCAAAATGCAAAAATTTAGCCTTAACATGAGACTATTACCTAATCCAGAGTTTAAGACAAATTTTTTTCCATTGTGTTTAATAGCTATTCTGTCCCTGTCCAGAATGCACTCTATGTATATGTACATGTATATATACAATTTCATATATATATAAACATATATTTAATTTTTTGTATTGACATTTTAAGACAGTACAGCCATATTTTGTAGAACAATTCCTCAATTTAAGTTTGCCTTTTATTTCATCATGATTTGGTTCAGGTTTTTGTTTTTTTTTAAGATTTTATTTATTTATTTGACAGATCATAAACAGGCAGAGAGGCAGGCGGGCAGTGGGGGGAAGCAAGCTCCCCACTGAGCAGAGAGCCCAATGTGGGGCTTGATCCCAGGACCCTAAGATCATGAACTGAGCCGAAGGCAGAGGCTTAACCCACTGAGCCACCCAGGCGCCCCCAGGTTATCAATTTTAAAGGAAATGCCACAGAAATGTTGTATCTTTTATGTGCATCAAACACATCGGGCCATACGTAACTTTAGCTTGTTCTAGTATTGATAGTGTTAACATTAATCACCTGGACAAGGTAATATCTCCTAGGTTTCTCCACATTAAGATGTCTGTTTCCTCTCTGTAATTAATCAATAATTTGTAGGGAGATACTTTGAGACCACAAAAATTTTCTGTTCCTCACCATATTTTCACTCGTTAATATTAGCATCTGTTGCTTATTCTTGCCAGTATCAATTAAAACTGAGATGATAATAAAAGATATTTTCTAACTCCATCATTTCTCTTGAAATGTATTCATTATCATGTTACTAGGGTGATTTACTCATTCCCCCATTAATTTACATACCCATTTCTTTACTTATATCAGTACAAACTATAGGATTCTTATTTTACCTTGTTCAATGGGTGGTAACATGATCTCATTATGTAATTGTTCCAGCGAGCCCATGTTTGGCTAGGGAGAGCCCATTCAAGCAGATTCTGTGTCCTCATGTTGCCAGCACTTCTTGAGCACTTTTTATTTTCTGGCAATAATTGCAGCATACACTGTTTCAGGATCATCTTATATTTTCCCTGCTCTAGTCCAGGATTCAGCCATTTCCCTGAGAAGGCCTATTGCTTTAAGTGACGCTGGGTGTGCTCAGTGTTATTGGTATGTCATCCTTTTTAAGCCCCTTAAGGGAGCAGAACTTGGAAATTATTCACACACACATCAATATTAGATAGATACAGATATAGATTATACGGATATGGGTAAATATTTACTTTGTGTTCCTAAATTCATCTTAGTACCTCCAATTCCAATCCGGTGGCCCTGGATTAATTCTAGCCTTCCCTCTTTGTAACATTCTTCCTCAACAAGGAGGAACGCGGCTTCCGTTATTCTCAATATATTGTAGTTATGTACTTATGTACTCAATTACAGAATACATAATAAAGTCATGTTATGAAAATTGCTAATTCTCTCCAGTACAAATTTAAAAAAAATTGTCTTCATAATTAGATTAGTTCTGTTTTGTCAGTGTAGTAATGATTTATTGAAAATAAAGTTAAGTATTTTTGTTTGGAAACCATTTTATTTTTTTACACCCATAGTTGTTGGTTTTATTTAGTTTCTTGAAGAGTAAAAATTTTAAGAATTTTAAGAATGCTTAATGTATTAAGAGCTATTAGTTTTTTATCTAAACCATACATGCAAGTACTTTTTTCTTTTCTTTTTTTGCCTTTGCTGATGATGCTTCATTGCTATGCAAAACATTATTATTATCAGCTTTAATGTTATTATTATATAATCATATAATAATACATAGGTAATATATATAAAAATATGTATAAAATAATAAAAATAGTAAATAAAAATATAAAAGATAAAATATAAATAAATAAATATAGTTTATAAATAAATAAAAATATAACAAAAAATAACATATAGATAATAAAATATTAGTCCTTATTTGTATCACATCTGGATTTGAGTCATTGTTAGAAAACCTTTCCAATATGCAGGTTATAGAGCAAATTCCCCCTTTTTTCCTCCAGTGCTTGTACAATGTTATCCTTTGCATCATCTTGAAGTTTATTCTTAGGTATGATGTTGGCTATGAATCTAATTTTATCTTTTCCTGAATTGCTATTCAGTGGCCTCCACGTCATTTCTTAAAATGTTCATTTTTGCCCTCGTTGTAAGAATGCCATTTTTATTACATACCCAATTTCAATTTCACATGACTGTATTTCCGAACTTACTTTTTTTGTATTCCACTAGTCTGTATGTCCATATCTGTCAAGTAGACTACTGTTTTAATAACACAGGCTTGGGGCACCTGGGTGGCTCAGTCGGTTAAGCGGCTGCCTTCGGCGCTGGTCCTCAACTCGGGGGCCTGGGATCAAGGCCTGGACTGGGCTCTGGGTTCTGTGCTCAGTTGGGAGTCTGCTTCTCCCTCTGCTCCTCTCCCTGCTCATGCTCTCTCCCTCTTGCTCATTCTCTCTCTCAGATAAATAAATAAAATCTTAAAAAATAAATAACACAGGCTTTATGATATATGCTGATACTTTGTAAGCTTAATCCCTACTGGTAGCTTTTACTGCTTAGTGTCTTTCTTGCTCTTCTTGAATGTTTATGTGTCTATAGTACTAAATCCACGAAAAAGACCTTCAGGGCAGCAGCACTGATAAAGCTCCAAGCCTGTGGAAAGTAGATTTGGTGTTAGAGTATACGTTTAGGGAACACAGCCCCAGCCTCTCACAGGAGCCTGAACCCTACCTCAGTGTCGGGCAGGGAAAGAGAATCATGGCTGCTGAGCCATGGTCCAGGGTTGAGATGTGGCCGCATAAAATCCCCTCTGGCCGTGTATCCCTGCATACGCTCACAGCAATGTGCTTAGCACTCTTTTCCCCGTCCACTAAGCTACAGGGAAGCAGTTTGAGAGTGAGTGAAAGGGACCTTGGCACAAAGTGGCTAGTGAGACCAGTTGCGGAGTGTGATATTAAGTCACAAGATTTCATTTAAGACCCATTTTCAGGCAGGAGCAAGGAAAACCCAGAAACTTCTTTCTTGTGCTTTAAGCTGAAACACTCCATGCAACACCATTACCTTTAAAAAGGAGTCTCAGCTCAAAACACTGGCTTTAGCCTTCTCCTGAGTTATGACATGAGGGAAGCATAGGTCAGGTCTTTTGTTACAGATCAAACTCTGGTCTGTCGGCAAGTCTCCATCAGGGAAAAAAATCTCTAACCGAGATGCAAAAAAAGCTGTATGATAAAGAATCTAGCATTTCAAGGACTTCCATGAATGAGCAAAATTCCTTCTTCAGACCTCTAAGATGAGGACTGTAGAGCCTTTTTCTTCTTTCAGGACACTTTACTTTAGACCTTGACCCTGTCCATCTGGTAAAAACCCTTTAGTATACACGTCATGTCCACAAAGCTCAGCAGGGCTGACCTATGAAAGAAAGGGGTCTGGCAAAAGTCCAGACACTGCTATGTAGATCTCTTCTATGACGTTGCTAGTGATACAAGTGTAAGGTAAAAATAGGATCCAAAACAAGGGAGAAGAAACATTTGAACTCTTAAGCTTTTATGCCCTTCGCTGACTAGCTGTGGGGCTGGATCTGTTCCTCCTGTAGTTCTGAGGTTTAGCTTAGCTCTGGTGGGCCCGGCTTCTTCAGGACAAGACCATCTTCTTGGCCTGTGCAAGTTGGGCACCATGGTATTGCTCTGCAAAAGAAATAAGATGCCTCTCTTGCTGGTGTGTCTTAGGGGGTATATTTCCCTGGTGACCCAGGAGGAGTTCTCTTCATCTACAGCATCTCATTCCAATATGAGACACAGTAGGGTCTAGGAGACGAGGGGCACGTGTCACTCAGATTCAGCTCAGAGGTGCTGGGCATGGCCTCCACATGTGTGCACACATAGCTTTAGAGCACGTGAGTTCAAACTCATTTTGCTTGTTTTCCTGTATTGGGATGGTCACATGATCTTTCGTCGACAGTATTTCTCTCAATATCTATACTTGAAGAACCAGGAAGTCATAGCGTGAGTCTTGGAGGTGGGAAGCATGACTCCATCCCAGTTCTTGAAGGGGACACCAGTTAGCCTTCCTTCCTTGCCCACCATTCCCTAGAAGATCTTACAAGGTATTTTAAAATTATTGTCACTCTTCTTTTGAATTATGATAGAAGTATATGAATACTAAAAAAAAATTTTGGTTGTAAGGACCCAAAACTATTCTTAAAAAAATTGACTGAGATAATAGCTTATTAGTGACCTTGTTCATTTTACCTCTGCAATGTTTTTTTTCTTGAAAATGGAAGAAATAGAAGACTTATTATCTACAGTGTTTTTTTGTTCTGGTGTGTGTGTGTTTGTGTGTGTGTGTATTTTGTTTTGTTTTGTTTACCATTTGCTTGTATTTTGTCTTTATTTTTCAGGAAACAGATACAAATCCAATTATGTCACAAAAAATTATTCCATCACAACCCATCACAGCTACTGAGCCCTTTAAATTTTTATTAATCAGTCAATTAGTTACAGTCTCATTTCACTTAGGTATTGAGAATGTTAATGCCTACCATAAAATCATTCAGACATTTATTTGTACCTGGTAGTTATTATACCTTTACAAAGGTAAAAATTTGTCTTTTCTGCTGTAGAAAAGTCACCAGGGACATTGAACTAGCAATTATCTTAAAGATCAGTCTCATCCTGGAAACTCAGATGGAGTAGGTTAAAAAAAATTGCAAAAGCTTTTTAAAAATGTCATTATTTTCACTTTCCTCTTTTTCTCTTCTAAAGCAACTAGTATTTTCTTATCATCCACACTGGCTTTTCAAAATTTAAATAGTTTACTAGATAGTTTTTATTAAATTACTATGAGACAATAGTGACCATGTCTTCATAAACATGAAGCATTAGCCAAACAAAATATTAATATACTAACCAGAACTTATTTAGTTGTCATATAAATTGGGTACAATCTGAGGTTCAGAAAACCAAGCAATACTAAACTCAGAATATTTTGGCTAAATAATTGTTTTATTGTACTTTTTGTTTTGTTTTGTTTTTGTTTGTTTTATTATACTTTTAAAACAGTTATCACATTTCATCATGACCAGGAGCCATATGGGTTGATTGGGTAAGCTTCATGAAAACAAGACTCATATCTTGTTTTTCTAAAAATAAGTTCAATTTGTGTTTTGGTCTCCAGTTTCTTCAACACGGTGCAACAAACATAGCAGGCAATAAATAAAAGATTCTCAATTCCTTGAGTTAAATTCTATAATTTAAATTTAACAGTAGGCAACTTTTTTTTTAAGATTTATTTATTTATTTGAGAGAGAGAGAGAACATGAGCAAGGGGAGGGGCAGAGGGAGAGAGAATCCCAAGCAGACACTTTACTGAATGCAGAGCCCCATGTGGGGCTTGATCCCATGTCCCTGAGATCACGACCTGAGCCAAAACCAAGAGTCCGACGCTTAACCAAATGCGTCATGCAGGTACTCCCATAGTGGGTAACTTTTTATCAGCATAGACTTGAAGACAATGTTTTCTTTGACTTTGAACAACTGTAATATGCTAGGGAATAATTTATGATGACAGTATAGCCATGTCCTAAACTGTATTGGGAATACCAGCATCCTCCCAAAAATGTGAACAGGTAAGCACAAAAATATTAAGTCCATTTAAATATTAAAATAAGGAAGCTTCTGAGACCTGCAGTAAAGAAACCACCATAGTTAATGCTAATTTTCTAAACTTTCTTCATTAAAAATTTATTGAACCCCCTTAGAACAAGGCCATTTCAGAACAAAGTTTGGGAAATGAAATTAGTAATTATTCTAATGACAAATAATATCATCAGGACTTTTTTAAATTAGGTATACTAATAACCACCTCCCCACTACCACCATGCTAAAAAACTAGTCATGGTAAACCCAGATCAAATATTAATTTGGAAAGTTCCCAGAATAAAAGTAGCCAGAACTACATGTATTCAAGATTGATCCTTATAGATTTATAAGGAATCAGTAGAACAAAATGTAAACACTTGAGACAATCATCCAATTCTGGTATTTATATTACTTAAAAATTTTCACCATGACAGCAGATCATACAACCTGTAATGTGTTTGTGGCTATGAAATTAGTTGAACTTAAATGGAGAAGACATCAAATAAAAGGGGAAGAGAAAAGTACAAGCAAATAAAGAAAAGGAAAAGATAGATAATAAAGAAATGCAACAGTGGCTATGAAGAAATTGATGCAGTAAGTGTCAAAATGGCATCAGATTTTGAAAACAGAATTGGAGAGGTGAGAGGGAGACTAAGAACCAATTGAGCAGTGAACAGGCTTGATGGTAATAAATGTTCTCTGGTTTTGAAAATGTATATAAAAATAAATAAGATAGAGATAAGACATTAAACAAAGAAGTCAATGGAATTTACTATTCCAGATTGTTCTTCCCATCTACTCTGCAAAGCATAGTACAGTGGCAAACAAATATTTCAATTGCAGTTCTGGGTCTGAGTAGAGGATCCTCAAGGTGGCATGACTTGGAGCCAAATGCAAAAGTGCTTGAAGCCTCACTTCTTCATCTGAAAATATGGGATTAATAATAGCATCCTTCTATAAAAAATAAAAATACAATAATTACATGCCATAGTTTGTAAAAATCAGCAGTGTGTCTGCCAAATTGTGTAAACTATTTTATTATTACTACAAAATTATTTTATTTTCTCAAATATTGAACATTATTATAAAAAACTTGAGCTTAAACTTTTTAATTGATAACTGACAATTCTTTTTTTTTTTTTTTTAAAGATTTTACTTACTTATTTGAGAGAGAGAGAACAGGGGGAGGAGCTGAGGGAGAGGGGCAAGCAGACTCTGCCCTGAGCCCAATGTGGGGCTCAATCCCAGGACCCTGAGAACATAACCTCAGCCAAAACCAAGAGTCAGATGCTTAACCAACTGAGCCACCCAGACATCCCAACAGCTGAGAATCTTGACTAGAGAAAGAAAAGAAGTGCTTCTTTTTAGTGACAGATTTAGAGAAAGCAAAAACAAGCAAATGGACTACAAAAAGTTGATAACCAGGGGATGACAACCATAAGAGTCAACCAGCAGAGAAGATTGATGAGCTGAGAAAGTGACCAGGAATTGGGCATGGATAGCAACAAGTGAGCTAGCTGCAGATTTTCTATAATGACTCACCTGCTGACGGGTCTTCAAGCCATCTGCTCTGTCTTCCACCCTTTGTGGAATGAGGTCCAGGATCAAGCAGAGAATGACTCAGCACAGGTTTCAAATTCAGATGAACCAGTTTCAAGGTCCACTTCCCCAACAACTGTATGACCCTTTACATCTCTGAACTTTAGTTCTTCCCCCCCCCCATTTTTAAGATGGGCATGATAATGACATACTTCATTGGAATTTCAGGAGTATCAGATTGACTCTTGCATGTGTAATGCTTAATAGTACTTAGCCATTGGTGGGTAGCTAATGAATGCTATTTATTATTTCCTGGTTTATTGACATTATTCTATATATATTTTTTGTTATTCTTTAAATAAATGTTTTCACTGATGATTTAAATGGATATTTCACATACAAAAGAGAAAACTGCATATTTGAGAATTGATTGGCTAGAAAGATTATGTAACATGAACATATAGATAGAATATATACACATCTATAATGCACACATATAATGCATATCCATATGCATATATGTATGTTATTTATACATATGTGTCTTCTATTATGCATACATATATGTCTTCTATTACGCATTGTGTGTATATTTCTTAACCTAAACATTGTATGTTTTTGTGAACTTCTTAGCCAAAGAATCAATATATTTCAATAAATATACATTGAAAAATTAATCTACAAAAATGTTGGCAAAGAAATACATAAAACCAAACCTCTTAGAAATTCAAAGAGAAGCTGGCAAAAAAAATCAATCATAGTGGGAAAAAATGATATAAAGATACTTATCTGGTGGCACATGGCTCAAACTTGGCCCACAATTATCTTTGCTATGGCTGCCTTACATTACCTTTCAGGCTGTTTTATTTTAAATTTGATTGGATGCCAATATTTTAAAATATGGGCAAAATTTCAGTGGATAACAATGAACTTTGCTGTGGGAAATAATAACCTCAAAAATGTAATGGCTTAGAATAACACAGATTTATATCTTCCTCATACCCCTTGTCCAACAAGGGTTGGCAAGAGCCTCCACTCATTGTAGTCCCTTAAGGATTGGGCTGCAGGAGGTTCAGAATTCTCCCATGCTTCCAAGATGGCCATATTCAAAAGAAATACAAGAGTCAAGTTTTAGTAATTAAATTTTTCACCCCAAAATAAGAGACCCATATCACTTTCTCTAATATTTTATTGTTCAAAGCAAGTCACCTGGCACAACTAATGACAAGTGGACAGGAAAGGCAATCTCAACACAAGCTCCAAATAAGGATAATCCAATAGCTACCATGCACCTCAATCAGAATGCAAAATAATCTATTAATTAAAATATAAATAAGAGTACAGAGATTAGAATAAAACAAAATCTAGTTAAATCTATAGATAAACTTGCATACAGGTTAGAAAATACATGTTTATAGAAAGTCTATGTATTACACTATTGCACTTTTACAAAATCTGATAAGAGGATTTATCATAAAGAAAATTTGAGCAATTTTTTAAAAGACAACTTATTTTATTATTTGAGTGAGAGAGAGAATGAGAGAGAGAGCATGAGAAGGGGGAGGGTCAGAAGGA
Source organism: Lontra canadensis (assembly GCF_010015895.1). Classification (NCBI taxonomy): domain Eukaryota; kingdom Metazoa; phylum Chordata; class Mammalia; order Carnivora; family Mustelidae; genus Lontra; species Lontra canadensis. The sequence goes on along the minus strand of NW_022631056.1, from coordinate 11,037,062 downwards.
GAAGCAGACTCCTTGCCGAGCAGGTATCCTGATGCAGAACTCAATTCCAGACTCCAGGATCATGACCTGAGCTGAAGGCAGTCTCTTAACCAACACAGCCACCCAAGTGCCCCAAATTCAAGCAAATTTAATAGAAACATTTGACTCCAAGGGGGGAGGAGTCAAAATGGCAGAGAAGGACCAGGCTGAGATAACATCAGGTATCAGGAGTTCAGCTAGATAGTTATCAAACCATTCCAAACACCTACAAATCCAAGAGGACATCGAAGTGAAGAAGAGAAGCAATTCTAGAAACAAAATTGACCACTTTCTGAAAGGTAGGACTGGAGGAGAAGTGAATCAAAAGCTACGGGAAGAGAGACTGTGGGGGGAGGGGCCGGCTCCTAGCAAGCGGCTGAGAAATGGAGCAAATATCAGAACTTTTAAGTCTGCTCCAGGGGCACCTGGGTGGCTCAGTGAGTTAAAGCCTCTGCCTTTGGCTCAGATCATGATTCCAGTGTCCTGGAATCAAGCCCCACATCCGGCTCTCTGCTAGGCAGGGAGCCTGCTTCCCTTCCTCTCTCTCTCTCTCTCTCTCTCTCTCTGCCTACTTGTGATCTCTCTCTCCATCAAATAAATAAATAAAATATTTTAAAAAAATAAATAAATAAAATTCTGCTCCACTGAGAGACATCGGTCCAGATGCTAAACGGGGGTGGAGCCCTCGTGGGGACAGCATGGTCTCAGGTCCCGCAAGGTCACAGAAGGTTTGGGGGTGTCTGAGTGAAGCAGAGCTCGCAGGTATTACAGCAGGGAAGCTGGCTACAGAGACAGAGCAGAGTGAGCTCTCAGCTCGAGGTTAACTTAGACTGATCCATGGCACAGTCAGACCACTGCTCTTTGAGCAGGGACCCCACAAGTGGCAGATCTGGCAAAAGCCCCCTAGAAGCATGCAAGAATCTGTGGGGTTTGGAGACTCTAGGCTGTGTCCCAGAGACAGAGACGCATGGTCATAGGCTGGGTGAGCTTGGAGCATGGCCAGAGGCCAGGGAGACAAGAGTGATTGAGTGCTTTTCTCTGAGGGGGCACTGAGGAGTGGGGCACAAGCTCTCGGCTCCTCTGGGCTGGAGATTGGGAGGCCGCCACTTTCTTTCCCATCCTCCAGAGCTCTACAGAAAGTGTTCAGGAAACAAAAGCTCCCAAGAGCTAACAGGAGCAGATTATTTAGCCTGGCCCCAGGTAAGGGCGGTGCAATTCAGCCTCCAGCAAAGACACTTGAGAATCACTACAACAGGACCTCCCCCAGAAGATCAGCAAGAAATCCAGCCAAAACCAAGCTCACTGATCAAGAACAGCAGAACTCCAGAGGAGGGGAAAGCAAAGCATGGAATTCATGGCTTTCTTCCCATGATCCTTTAGTCTTGCAAAGTTAATTAATTTTTTTAATTTTATTTTTTTTCTTATTCTAATTTTTTTAACTTTTACTCTTTCCTCTTTTAACATTTTTTAACTAGGTTATCTTAACAATACCATTCTATAAAAAAATCTTTTTGAACCTTTATTATTAGTGTTATATTTTATCCCTCATTGCATCTAACTTTATCATTTGTATACACATAGGGTTTGTTTTTCTAAAAAATTTTGGGATACAACTTCTTCTAATAGATCAAAATATACCCTAAACACAAGGTTTGTTCTAGTCTCCAGCCTGAGCAAATTCTCTCCACTTTCTTTTTCTTTCTTTTCTCAACCAACTTATCAACTCCTTTTTTAGGTTTTTTTTTTTACTTTTCATCTTTACACTCATATTCCATCCCTTCATCGTGTTTATCCTTCTTTTTTGTATATTTATATATATAAGTTTTAATTTCTTCCTAATTTTGGGAGGCAGTTCCCTTCTAAGACACCAAAATACTCCCAAAATCAACTGAGTGGCTCTGTTCTATTCACCAGTCTAATATATATATTTTCTTTTTTTTTTTCTTGTTCTTTCTTTCTTTTTTTTTTTTTTCTTTGAACTTCTATTTACCCCCTGTCTTCTCCCCATGATTTGGGTCTCTTCTGATTTGGCTATGGGCATTTTTCTGGGGTCTTTCCCACCCTTTTAGTATTTTATTCTCTCTTTCATATATTCTTGTCTGGATAAAATGACAAGGCAGAAAAACTCACCACAAAAAAAAAAAAAAAAAAAAAAAAAAGAACAAGAGGCAGTACGAAAGGCTAGGGACCTAACCAATATGGACGTTGGTAATATGTCAGATCTAGAGTTCAGAATGACAATTCTCAAGGGGCTAGCTGCGCTCAAAAAAGGCATGGAAGATATTAGAGAAACCCTATCTGGAGAAATAAAAGCCATTTTTTGAGACATAAAGAACTAAAATCTAACCAAGCTGAAATCAAAAAAGCTATTATTAGGTACAATCAAAAATAGAGGCTCTTCCTGCTAGGATAAATGAGGCAGAAGAGAGAATTAGTGATATAGAAGACCAAATGGTGGAGAATAAAGAAGCTGAGCAAAAGAGAGACAAACAACTACTGGACCACGTGGGGAGAATTCAAGAGATAAGCAATACCATAAGATGAGACAATATTAGAATAATTGGGATTCCAGAAGAAGAAGAAAGAGAGAGGGGACAGAAGGTATATTGGAGCAAATTATTGTGGAGAATTTCCCTAAGATGGCAAAGGGAACAAGTGTCAAAATGCAGGAGGACAGAGAACCCCCATCAAAATCAGTAAAAATAGGTCCATACCCCATATGCTAATAGTAAAACTTAAAAGTCTTAGTGACAAAAAGAAAATCCTGAAAGCAGCCCGGGACAAGAAGTCTGTAACATACAATGGTAGAAATATTAGATTGGCAGCAGGTTAATCCATAGAGACCTGGCAGGCCAGAAAGAAATGACATGATATATTCAGAGCACTAAATGGGAAAAACATGCAGCCAAGAATACTATATCCAGCTAGGCTATCATTGAAAATGAAAGGAGATATAAAAGCTTCCAGGACAAACAAAAAATTAAAGAGTTTGTAAACACCAAACCAGCTCTATAGGAAATATTGAAAGGGGTCCTCTAAGCAAAGAGAGAGACAAAAAGTAGTAGACCAGAAAGGAACAGAGATAATATACAGTAATGTCACCTTACAGGCAATACAATGGCACTAAATTCATATCTCTCAATAGTTACCCTGAATGTAAATGGGCTAAATGCCCCAATCAAAAGACACAGGGTATCAGAATGGATAAAAAAACAAGACCCATCAATATGCTGTCTACAAGAAACTCATTTCAGACCCTAAGATACCTCCAGATTTAAAGTGAAGAGGTGGAAAACAATTTACATGCGAATGGACATCAAAAGAAAGCTAGGGTGGCAATCCTTATATCAGACAAATTATATTTTAAGCCAAAGATTATAAGAGATGAGGAAGGACAGTATATCATACTTAAATGGTCTGTCCAACAAGAAGACCTAACAATTTTAAATATCTATGCCCCTAATATGGGAGCAGCCAACTACATAAACCAATTAATAACAAAATCAAAGAAACACATCGACATAATACAATAGTAGGGGACTTTAACACCCCCTCACTGAAATGGACATATCATCAAGCAAAATATCAACAATGAAATAAAGGCCTTAAATGACACACTGTACCCGATGGACATCACAGATATATTCAGAACATTCCATCCCAAAGCAACAGAATACACATTCTTCTCTAGTGCACATGGAACATTCTCCAGAATCGATCACATCCTAGGTCACAAATCAGGTCTCAACTAGTACCAAAAGATTGGTATCATTCCCTGCATATTTTCAGACCACAATGCTCTGAAGGTAGAACGCAATCACAAGAAGAAATTTGGAAAGAACTCAAATACATGGAGATTAAGAGCATCCTACTAAAGAATGAATGGGTCAACCAGGAAATTAAAGAATTGAAAAAATTCATGGAAACAAATGATAATGAAAACACAATGTTTCAAAATCTGTGGGACACAGCACAGGCAGTCCTGAGAGGAAAATGTATAGCGATACAAGCCTTTCTCAAGAAACAAGAAAGGTCTCAAATACACAACCTAATCATACACCTAAAGGAGCTGGAGAAAGAACAGCAAAGAAAGCCTAAACCCAGCAGGAGAAGAGAAATAATAAAGATTAGAGCAGAAATCAATGAAATAGAAACCAAAAAAAAAAACAAAAACAAAAACAAAACAATAGAACAAATCAACGAAACTAGGAGAAGGTTCTTTGAAAGAATTAATAAGATTGATAAACCCCTGGCCAGGCTTATCAAAAAGAAAAGAGAAAGGATCCAAATAAATAAAATCATGAATGAAAGAGGAGGGATCACAACCAACACCAAAGAAATACAAACAATTATAAGAACATATTATGATAAATCAGTAAAAATTATAAACAATTATAAGAACATATTATGAGCAGCTATACACTAACAAATTTACCAATCTGGAAGAAATAAATGCATTCCTAGAGACATATAAACTATCACAACTGAACCAGGAAAAAAATAGAAAACCTGAACAGACCCATAACCAGTAAGGAGATTGAAGCAGTCATCAAAAATCTCCCAACAAACAAGAGCCCAGGGCTAGATAGCTTCCCAGGGGAATTCTACCAAGCATTTAAAGGAGAATCAATACCTATTCTCCTGAAACTGCTCCAAAAAACAGAAATGGAAGGAAAACTTCGAAACTCATTTTATGAGGCCAGCGCTACCTTGATCCCAAAACCAGACAAAGACCCCACCAAAAAGGAGAATTACAGAACAATATCCTTGATGAACACAGATGCAAAAATTCTCACCAAAATACTAGCCAATAGGATCCAACAGTACATTAAAAGGATTTTTCACCACGACCAAGTGGGATTTATTCCTGGGCTGCAAGTTTGGTTCAACATCTGCAAATCAATCAATGTGATACAATACTTTAATAAAAGAAAGAACAAGAGCCATATGATACTCTCAATAAATGCTGAAAATACATTTGACAAAGTACAGCATCCTCTCTTGATCAAAACTCTTCAAAGTGTAGGGATAGAGGATACATACCTCAGTATCATCAAAGCCATCTGTGAAAAACCCACAGTGAATATCATTCTCAATGGGGAAAAACTGAGACCTTTTCCGTTAAGGTCAGGAACTCAGCAGGGATGTCCATTATCATCACTGCTATTCAACATAGTACTAGAAGTCCTAGCCTCAACAATCAGACAACAAAAAGAAATTAAAGGCACCTAAATCGGCAAAGAAGAAGTCAAACTATCACTCTTTGTAGATGATATGATACTTTATATGGAAAGCCCTAAAGACTCCACTCCAAAACTGCTAGAACTTGTGCAGGAATTCAGGAAAGTATCAGGATATAAAATCAATACACAGAAATCAGTTACATTTCTCTACACCAACAGCAAGACAGAAGAAAGAGAAATTAAGGAGTCAATCCCATTTACAATTGCACCCAAAACCGTAAATACCTAGGAATAAACCTAACCAAAGAGGCAAATAATCTGTTCAGAAAACTGTAAAGTACTCATGAAAGAAATTGAGGAAGACACAAAGAAATGGGAAAACATTCCATGCTCATGGATTGGAAGAACAAATATTGTGAAAATGTCTATGCCACCTAAAGCAATCTACACATTTAATGCAATCCCTATCAAAATACCAAGAAATTGAACAAATAATCCTAAAATTTAAATGGAACCAGAAAAAAACTCAAATAACCAGAGGAATGTTGAAAAAAAAAGCCAAAGTTGGTGGCATCACAATTCCGGATTTCAAGCTCTATTACAAAGCTGTCATCATCAAGATAGTATGGTACTGGCACAAAAACAGACATAGATCACTGGAACAGAATAGAGAGCCCAGAAATAGACCCTCAACTCTATGCTCAACTAATCTTTGGCAAAGCAGGAAAGAATATCCAATGGAAAAAAAGATAAGTCTCTTCAACAAATGGTGTTGGGAAAATTGGATAGCCACATTCAGAAAAATGAAACTGGACCATTTCCTTACACCACACACAAAATAGACTTCAAATGGATGAAAGACCTCAATATGAGACAAGAATCCATCAAAATCCTTGAGGAGAACACAGGCAGCAACCTCTTCCACCTCAGCCACAGCAACTTCTTCCTAGAAATATCCCCAAAGGCAAGGGAAGCTAGGGCAAAAATGAACTATTAGGACTGGTTAGGATCAAAAGCTTTTGCACAGCAAACAGTCAACAAAACCAAAAGATAACTGACAGAATGGGAGAAGATATTTGCAAATGACATATCAGATAAAGGGCTAGTATCCAAAATCTATGAAGAACTTATCAAACTCAACACCCAAAGAACAAATAATCCAATCAAGAAATGGGCAGAGAGAGGGGTGCCTGGGTGGCTCAGTGGGCTAAAGCCTCTGCCTTCGGCTCAGGTCATGATCCCAGGGTCCTGGGATCAAGCCCCACATCGGGCTTTCTGCTCCGCAGGGAGCCTGCTTCCTCCTCTCTCTCTCTGCCTGCCTCTCTGCCTACTTGTGATCTCTGTCTGTCAAATAAATAAATAAAATCTTAAAAAAAAAAAAAAGAAATGGGCAGAGGACATGAACAGACATTTCTGCAAAGAAGACATCCAGATGACCAACAGACACATGAAAAATTGTTCCACATCACTCGGCATCAGGGAAATACAAATCAAAACCACAATGAGATACCACCTCACACCAGTCAGAATGGCTAAAATTAACAAGTCAGGAAAGGACAGATGCTGGCGAGGATGTGGAGAAAGGGAAACCCTCCTACTCTGTTTGTGGGAATGCAAGGTGGTGCAACCACTCTGGAAAACAGCATGCAGGTTCCTCAAAAAGTTGAAAATAGAGCTACCCTATGACCCAGCAATCTCACTACTGGGTATTCACCCTGCAAATACAAACGTAGTGATCCAAAGGGGCACCTGAAACTGAATGTTTATAGCAGCAATGTCCACAGTAACCAAACTATGGAAAGAACCTAGATGTCCATCAACAGATGAGTGGATAAAGAAGATGTGGTATATATACACAATGGAATACTATGCAGCCATCAAAAGAAATGAAATCTTGCCATTTGCAATGACGTGGATGGAACTAGAAGGTATCATGCTTAGCGAAATAAGTCATTCGGAGAAAGACAAGTATCATATGATCTCCCTGATATGAGGAAGTGGAGATGCAACATGAGGGGTTAAGGAGGTAGGAGAAGAATAAATGAAACAAGATGGGATTGGGAGGGAGACAAACCATAAGTGACTCTTAATCTCACAAAACAAACTGAGGGTTGCTGGGTGGAGGGGGGTTGGGAGAAAGGGTGTGAGGTTATGGACATTGGGGAGGGTTTGTGCTATGTTGAGTGCTGTGAAGTGTATAAAACTGGCAATTCACAGACCTGTACCCCTGGAGCCAATAACACATTATATGTTAAAAAAATACAAAACAAAACAAAACAAGTTTTTACCCCTCTGTAAGTAATTATCTAGTACTCAGTCACAGGGCCCTTCTACTGGTTCTGGCTTTTCAATGGCTTCATTACTGATTTAGAATAAATAAATAGATAAATAAATAAATAAATAACACCATTACCAGCCATTCTCTGATCCTATCATCAAAATATTAAAAATTAATAATAAAAATAAAACCAGAGATGCAAAAATAAGAGAAAGAGCACTTACTAATAATTATAAAAATAAAGTAAACATAATGTGCTTTGGAGAGATAATTTGAAGAGGCATATATGTTCCTAATAATTTATAAAGAAGTTAATTGTTTAATATGCTTAGGTTAAAAACCTGTGTGGTAGATGAAATAGCTTCTTAATGTCAAATTATGTGACGTTTGAAATATATATAGTAAATTTGTTTTTCTCACTAATTATAGGATACAATTAAAATGTTTTTAATCTAATAATTTTATACATATATAGGTTATACTGGATATAACCAGTATTCCATCATACTTCTAATTCAAAGTTATTTGGAAAATTTTCACAGTACTTTCTGAAAAGAGGCATTCATTTAATGTTTCTAAGAATAATGGAGAGTGATACAGATGTTAGTTTTATATTTTTTAATTTTTCAAAATTTGAGTATAGTTAACAAACAATATTCTATTTCACTTTAAATGAAAAGAGGGACATCTGGGTGACTAAGTCTGTTGAGCATCTGCCTTCAGCTCAGGTCATGATCCCAGGGTTCTAGGATCAAGCCCCATGTCAGGCTCTCTGCTCTGCAGGGAGCCTGCTTCTCCCTCTCCTTCTGCCTGCTGCTCCCCCTGCTTGTGATCTCTCTCTCTCTGTCTAAATAAATAAACAGTTTTCCAAAATGAATCCGGATAGAGAACACTTAATCAAATCTAGCATGTTAATGTGTTTGCTTTAAAGCTATGCTTAAAAATGATTTCTGAATCTTCCCAGGTTATACAAGTCACACCTAGTTAAGGTTTGAGTTTAATGTGTTTAGACATGGTTTACAATTCAATTCAAATTCAGAATGAAACTTCAATAAAAATGCCATTCATATGACCCTCTATTTTCATCTTCTGACTTTGCATTAGGCACTATTAAATAATGAATGCAATATAAATAAATTTGTGAAACAGACAACCACTGCATGTTAATGTTCAAAGTTACTCAGTAGTGCAACCAACAGCAATACATTAACTTCTGACCCCACTCATTGTACTACTATATTAAAACAATTACTCCAAAATCAACCAATCACATTCCTCGGTCTCCTCTACATCCTGAATTATTTAATACTGTTGAGGGCCTTCTCTGAAGAAAGGTGTTTCCTCTGTCATCTTCTGACATATTGAAACCACGTCTTCTCAGTCCCTTTCCATCTCTCAAAACCCTGTTTGTAACTGTTACCTACAGGAGGACCTTACCAAAAACACAGACTGATGACCCAATAAAGTTTCATCCTTTAACTCTTTGACATTTTGTGAAATTTTATGAGCTCATTTACTTCCATTCAATAATAGTTGTAGAGAACTTACTCAAACACCAAAAGAATAAATTGTCATATTCTGGAAATATGACACTGGTAATGTTTTATTTCCCCTAATTACTCCACCAGGAAAACAAAACATAGAAGCACAAATAAATAACAAAACAAAAATAAACAAAATAAATCATACATAATAGCTACAATACTAGGGGATAAAGGATTTTAAGCGTCTTCCAATCTCGAACAAAACCCAGCTTTATCCACTGAGACTGGGATGTACCTGGAAGACTTACTAATTAGAATTGCGGCCAGTATGGACAGATAGTGAGTTGGTAAGAGAATTATAAAAATTGAGGTCTATGGATTAGAGGGCTTGAGAAGACTGATCACATAGGAAGCTACAGAGAATGGTAAGGATTTTTACTTTTACTATAAGATAAGAGAAACAATTGGAGAGTTTTGCTAAGGAAAATAACATAACATCAGAGATGGAAGGGAATGAGGAAGAACTGAGACAAGGAACCAGTAAGGAGTCTTAAAATATGAATTCTGTAGGTAACTACAAAAATCTCTGACCTAACTACAGCATGACAATAAAGTCTTGGAAAAACTGGCAAGTGTACATAATAAATGGTTTCTTGGTATTGCCTTAAAATATGTGTTCTATTCAGGTGTTATTTCACTGAATCAACCTACACTTTTAACGTATCCCACAAGATATACTTACAGTGAATCTTTAAATATTAATCTTTAAATATTAATAATTATGATATTTAATTAAATACATAATTATGTTAGTAGTAGTAACTACAAATTTTTCTATGGTTTCTGATTCGTGGTCCACATTGCTATAGCTTTCCCTGCTTGTATCTTGTTTTTTGTGTTTTGTTTGTTTTAGTATTTAAAGAGTAATTTTTTTAAAGATTTTTTCATTTATTTATTTGACAGACAGAGATCCCAAGTAGGCAGAGAGGCAAGCAGAGAGAGGGGGGTAAGCAGGCTTCCTGCCAAGCAGAGAGCCTGAGGTGGGGCTCAATCCCAGGACCCTGGGATCATGACCTGAGCCGAAGGCAGAGGCTTTAACCCACTGAGCCACCCAGGCGCCTCTGTTTTAGTATTTAATTTGAAAACTAAATTAAATATAAAAGTAAGAATCCTTTGACGTTCATAACTAATTGAAATAAATGAACTTGGATTATTTGATGAATGAAGATAAAGAGGTAGATGGAGTTATCTTGTACTCTTTAATGGGACTTATAAATAGCAACACAAATTTATTTATTTTTCTTTTTGAAAGAAACCATATTTTCCAATTGTATACTGAAAGGGGCTAGAAAAAAATATTTAGTACCAACAAGAATTCCTAGTGCTTAGACAATGGACTCTAAATAAAATTCCCACTAAAGTAAAATAAACCAGGGCTTCATGAAAAAAAAAAAAAAAATTCATTCCAGAAAATAATGAAGCTGTCCAATACTACTGAAGATGACTTAAAGGATGCAGAAGTCAACTAGGAGAAGCATTCTTTGGCCAAATTTGAGCACCAAAAAGAATGAGTGCATTGAATTTAAAACATATACACGAACAAAGTAAAAACCCATGAATTAATATGCTAATAAAACATACCATTGGTCAGCTTTGAAGACTGTTACATATGAACTCTATTCTGAAAGTTTGTTAAGAATAAAAATTTTATCATGATCTTCCTGCTTGTACTATATTTTTCAGTGCACAAATTGTTGATGAGAGGAAATCTTTCTTTAGAGAATTTCAAGTAAATATGGAAGTAATGGTAGAACTAAAAACAAAACAAAACAAAAAAAACTGTGTTGTGAAATCTTGATCTAGGCAATATCATCAAAGGAAAATAAACAAATTAGAGGGCAGACTGATGGAGAATTTTATGTTGGATGAAACTGGCAGATGAGAACTAGCTCTCTGATTAGTTTCACATCAAGTAAGATAAAACATCTGGATATGAAAGCAGAACATCCAGAAATTACATTACTTACTGTGAAGCAATATAAAGCACAAAGCTCACCCATACATTATTATTCTTGTAAAGGAAAGAGGAAGAGACGCAGGAAGAAGAGAACTTTAATCTTCTAGATCTGACTACCTTCTATAGTAGATTTAAAGATTAAAAAAGAAAGATGATTGATTACAGAGACATAATTTACTCAGTCCAGATGTGGTCCAAAACAAATGACACTAGATGAAAAAAATAAAAATAAAAAAGGTCGACAAAGAAGAAAAAATGTTTTATTTTACTAGTCTTTGAAATAGAATACTTTGTTCCCTCATTGTTATCTCTCCTTCTTCTTGGTTTCTTGCACTATTTCATGCATATCCAAAATTGAAAACAGAAAAGTATTTTTAATTGATTCCACCTACATGCAACTATCAACCACAGGATACTAATCCCCACATACTAAGATTGATCCCATCCTTCCCATTCCACTGCCATCAAATCAATGCAGGACTAATTATTTCTAACCTGTGCTAAAATAACCTTCTTTCCAGAATCTATTTAATCTCTTCCTCTTCTAAGTCATACCATATACAGCAGTGTCAGATAAATTTTAATTGTAGTAAAGTATATAAAATCTTTGATAGATTCCTGATAAGTATGAATCAAACACAGGATCCTTACTTAAAAATCAAGACCTTAAACAATTTAGTTAAACCTATTTTTTCCAGCATCTGTGACCATGCCTACTCTTTTTCTATCCTTTGCTTAAGCAAAATACCTAAGCTCTTCATGTGTATTACATATTTTCTCTTCCTGATGTCATTTTCCCCCATGGGATTCTCTCTAATCCTATTTTCACTTCCTGAAATGCAACCCAGTCCTCAAATTTTATGTTAAATACTATTTTCCGCTGATTTCCCAATATGGACCTTCTATTAGAGTGACTTGAATATGTATCTAATTCTTTGTATTATAACATTCCTTTTAGTTGGAGAAAGCAGATACACTCATAGTTATTTTTACCCAAAGATCAGCCCCATTATCAATGTCATAAACCTCACTCTCTGCCTCACAATTGTGCTGTAAGCATAAAAACAGTAGAACTATTTGAAAATTGAAAATTAAACTTATAAATAACTAAAGAACAATTCTGATAAGACATGTCAATAATCACAAGTAATTTTACTATAGAAATAAGAAAATCTATAACAATATTTAGATTTATAATTTGTATAATAAAATTATGATTTATAACTTCTAAGTATAAAATAAAAATTAAAAATATTTAGATCTGGTTGGGTTAAAGAAAAATTGTGTATTTTTTTAAAATGTGAAGGTAACTTTAGGTAACATTAGAGTACAAATCCATTTGATTGAGTAAAACCATCTACTGAATAACAGCTTTATTCTTTTTGTAAGAATGATGCATATTTTTCTTTTTGAGATAAAAAGTAAAAAGAAGAAAATAAATAAAGCATCTAAAATCCTTCCTAAACATCTATAAATAATTTTTTTTTAAAGATTTTATTTATTTATTAGACACACAGAGAGTGAAATCACAAGTAGGCAGAGAGGCAGGCAGAGAGAAAGGGGGAAGCAGGCTCTCTGCTGAGCAGAAAGCCCGATGCGGGACTTGATCCCAGGACCCTGAGATCATGACCTGAGCCGAAGGCAGAGGCTTAACCCACTGAGCCACCCAGGCGCCCTATAAATAAATTTTTAATCACAGAGACAGACAGACACACATACACACTTTTATAATGGGGGAATAATTTCATTAAGACAATCATATTTATATACCTCTCATTACTTTTAATGCTGTCTGAATTTAATAGAAAAAAGAAATTTGATATAAAATATTTCTCATATTAAGCTGAGAAATGTCTGAAATTCAGATACACGTTTTTGTTCACTACCAGAGATATTGGTTCCTAAGATTGAGAAAAGCTTATAAAATCCATTGGAAGCTTAGAATCATTATGTATTTTTTAACTGATTGCTTCCTTGTTTTAAAAGATAAAATAGAAAACAAAGATTTGTCACATTTCTCTTTCACTTCTTGATATTTACTATATATATAGTTTCTGATATTTATTACTTATGTTATACATACAGTGTTGTTGTTATTATTATTATTATTATTATTATTTTGACCCTCCATCATCTAATTTAGTTACTTATAGGATATTTCAACTATTTTTGTCAGCTTTGAGTCTCTTAGTTATTAGTCTTTGTTGGTATCTAAATGGATTCGATGATTGTCAGCATTACCTTTTCCATGACTTGCTCACTCATTTTTAAAATTATTTATCGGGGCACCTGGGTGGCTCAGTGGATTAAGCTGCTGCCTTCGGCTCAGGTCATGATCTCAGGGTTCTGGGATGGAGCCCTGTATCAGGTTCTCTGCTCAGCGGGGAGCCTGCTCCCCACTCTCTCTCTGCCTGACTCTGCCTACTTATGATCTCTCTCTCAGTCAAATAAATAAGTAAAATCTTTAAAAAAAATTAAAAATTAGTTATCAATTACACCTTGACCTGTATCTCACATCATACACAATAATCAATTTCAGATGGGTTGTAGATCTAGATGAATAAGGTAAAGAACCAAACCTTTAAGAAGAAAAATAGGAGAGGCGCCTGGGTGGCTCAGTGGGTTAAGCCGCTGCCTTCGGCTCGGGTCGTGATCTCAGGGTCCTGGGATCGAGTCCCGCATCGGGCTCTCTGCTCGGCAGGGAGCCTGCTTCCCTCTCTCTCTCTCTCTCTATCTCTGCCTGCCTCTCTGTCTACTTGTGATCTCTCTCTGTCAAATCAATAAATAAAATCTTTAAAAAAAAAAAAAAAGAAGAAAAATAGGAGAACTTCATGTGGTACTAAGTAAAGACTTCCCAACAGGGCATGAAAAACACTAATCATAAAGATAAAGAACTGATAAACTATAGTGCATTAGATTGATAGCTTCCAATCATCCTAAGGCCTTATTAAGAGAGTGAAAAAAATAATTTACAGAGTAAGAAAATATGTATATAATACTACATCCAACAGGAAACTCATTATAATCTAAAGATTGCAAAGCCATATTAGATCTCTCTGTGATGTGTTTCCAGAAACAAAGAGAAGGGAGGAGAGAGAGATGACTTATACATCAATACATAAAAATACCTGAATAAATATTTTATGATGTTGAAAATGGAAGTTATTGATTTGAAATGCCAGGGAAGTTTTTTGAAACTATATTTGTTGGGGCCCATTTAAGATCACAATGCTGGTGAGGCCCTGACATCTGTATATTTAATGGGTTTCGCAGGTATGGCTATCGTAAACTCTTACATTAAAACCATCAGTATAGAGAGCTTCTCTTAAGCTTTAGATCTTCTGCTTTTTTTTGCTTATTAACTTTCTTTTTAAGTTAGTTTATAGAAAAAGAACACTCCCAGATATATATCTATTTTTTTAAAGTTAAAAAGATGGATTTATTGGCAAATTCTGTATGTATGCTAACCATAAAGTTGACATTTCTTGGATTCCTTGGAATCTTCAGTGATGCCCTACATTAATAAAAATTATTGAAGATGCACAAAAATCCATATTTATTTCTAAATTATAGACAGGTACTATTATATTAACATATTATTTATGTTACATTAAACTTTTAAAGGATGGGATTAGATATCATAAGCAATATTTTTAAAATATCTTGTTAGTCATTACAGCTTCATACCAGTATTAAGTATGAATATAAAAGAGACTCATTAGGGTGAAGATTCATCATTTGGTATTAGAATGAGAGTCATCATGGGCCATAAGGTATGTAACTTCCTGTTTCAAATTGTCCTTTTGAAAACTTTTGTTTTTCCAAATTATTTGCCAATATGTTTTGATCATTTTAAGGTTTTATTTTTACCTTGGTACTATGGCTTAAGGATGACTTAGACTAGTAGTAGTATTTTGCCATTGTTGTTTCCTTGTGCCCTTGCAATTGGTTGCAATTTTCTGAATTTTCTATATAAAATTTTTTTAAAAGAGTTAAATGACAATTTTTAGTTACTTAATTTTTAGTTACTAAGTTACTTAAAACTAGATAGTATTACTTACAAGTACAGTTAAAATACTAAAAGAAAAACACAGTATGTGACATTATGCTGAAAGAGAATGAATGAATCAGAACACTACTATCAATGCTCATCCTTCCAGGATCACACATTTTCCTCAAGATGATTCATCTAGCGTAAAAGACACATGGTGCTTACCATGCAGACTAAATGGGGAAGCCAATGTCAACCCATTTATTATGTGTTAGAAATCTTGATTTTTCACTTTATTCAATAAAATATAACAATAAATATCTTGCTTACTCTATGAGATGTGTTCATACAATTCTTTTCTAGGACCACTGATCAGAGGGTGCTTTTACCAAGCGTAAAGACAGAAAAGAAAGTTTCAATATTTAAGGAAAAAGTTTTATGTAGTATTTTGCAGATATATTTAGCAACTGTCTTGGGTTTTTAGTAAAGAATTTGTTGAGCCTGCAACTTTAAATCAAACCACGTAAATGGTCAAGTCCGAGCATCAGCGGGGTAATGGGGAACCACACACCTATTCATCCTTATGCATTTCTTTAAAATTCACATTTTCACGATGAAGTTGCTTCTCTTCACCCTCTTTAAGAGCAAAAATAAACTAATGGTACTTCTGGAGGCATCTTTGAAGACAAAATCTGCAGAAATATTTTCTTAGAGCAAGACTTACAATAAAAATACCTATCACAGTATTTTCAAAAGTTCCTTCCAAAATGAAGTAGTTTGATATGGTATTTCTACTGCTGTACTACCACCTCCATCTTTGACTCATTGGAGATAAAACCAGCAATCTTCTTCTGGAACTTGAAAAGTTGCGCTAGCTTTGAAAAAAGGGAGAATTTTTGACCCATATAATTACAAAGGACATCAATGAGGTAGAGATTGTCAAGAATTTAAAATTTTCCAAATCTTAACTCTGCCCATTGTCTTTGTAATCTCTGCATGTCAGTTTCATCCTTCACCACTGCAGACTGGCTTTTCCCAGAAGACTACCACTAGCACACCTTGGTACTCTTGGGCTTACATATTCTCACCTTTTCCTCCAGAGAGAAGCAGTCTCTTCCCTTATCTCTGAATCTAAACATTTAATGGGATGGTTTAGTTCAAATGCTCTTCCTTTGACCAATCTCTGTAGTTAGGCATGTAAGTATATTTAAGAACAAAGTAATCCCATTTGGACATGTTTAGTTGCTAGGGTGAAAGAAAATTAGTTATTTCCTGAAAAAAAAAGAAAGGTACATATTCATCCTAACATAAGAAGGAAGTATTGGGAGAAAAAACAATGTTCAAGGTCAGGGCTATGTGGTCAGCAAAATGTGTTTCTGCACTGTGAGTACATCCTTGCAAATGAATTAAGTCTGTTAGCAAATACCATCTCTCAGTACCACATTATCGAGATGGATGAAGAGACTCACATACGTCATCCTTACATGAAGTAGTTATTTGGGTTGAATTGTGTCCTTCCAAAATTAACAAAATGAAGCTCTGACACCCAGTATCTTGGAAAGTGACTGTATTTGGGGATGAAGACTTGAAAAAGGTAATTATGTTATAACGGGGTTGGTAGGGTGGCCCTAATCCAATATGGCTGATGTCCTTATAAGGAGAAGAGTGTAGGACACACAGACAAGCACAGAAGGGGAACCACGTGAAGACATGGAGGAGATGGCTGTCTGAAAGCCAAGAAAGGGCATCTAAAGAACTAACCTTATTATCACCTTGATCTTGGACTCTAAGCCTGTGAAAAATAATTTTCTATTGTTTAAGTCACACAGTCTCTGGTACCTTGTTAGACCACCCCTAACAAACTAATACAGTGCTTCATCCATATCTATTTCCTTAATCGTCTGTATTATTAGACAAATTTTAGAATTGGTTTAAATAGTGACATATCCTTTATTTTTTATTCAGTACTTCCTTTTTGTCTCAAATAGTTGTGTTTGTTTTTCTTTAATGAGGTCTAAATTCAAATGATTTTTCCTTTTCTTATGTTACGACTTCTCTGAAGTCAGTGACTTTGTTATTCATTTCTTTAAATAAGCTTAGATTGGCAATAAAATCAAGAAGTAGAAATCTAAATTGTCATACCATGCCCCTAGGAATATCTAAATCAGCTGCAAAAGAATCAAATTTCTTTTTTTGCAAGACTGAGAACAAGATTTGTGTGCTCACTAATGGAGTCACAAGCAATGTAGGAAAGAAACAATTTTACTCTGTATTAGGGTTCTTTGCTTTAAAGCAGAACTCTTATTTCTTTAAGATAATTCATTTAATCAGTATGGCAAAGGAAATATATCACAGAGTTTTCAGCATTACATTAAACAGATAATCAATAGTTGGAGACAATAAAATAAAATGTTTTCAGCTTTATTAAACTTCAGGGACATGTGGAGAGCAACTGGAAAGTAAAATAGCATTAAAAGTCAGTTAACATAGCTATTATTGCAAAGTGTATCTGAGTCACCACTTAGCATGGGGCTTCCATGTTATTCAGGCAAAATCAGATTGAAAAACAATCATGGAAAAACAGAAAATAGAACTAGCTGAAATATTCAATTCCTTAATTTCCAAAAGGTAAGCATCAATTTAGTTTTGTATAAAAATGCCGCATTTCAGGTTTTAGGACTCGGTTTGGTGTTTTTTTATTTTATTCAAAAGGATTTACCTCTCTTACACTTAAAAATTTTTAAATATAACTATTTGAGTCTAATAAATACAATAAAAAAGACAATTAAAATTTCAGTTGAAATATAGGCAATTAAAATAACTTTAGGACACCTAAAGTTAAGCCTCTGCCTTCAGCTCAGGTCATGTCTCAGGGTCCTGGGATTGAGCCTCGCATCAGGCTCTCTGCTTGGCAGGGAGCCTGCTTCTCTCTCTCCCTCTGCTGCCCTTTCTGCTTATGCTCTCTGCAGGGAGGCTGCTTCTTCCTCTCTCTATGCCTGCCTTCTCTGCCTACTTGTGATCTCTCTGTCAAATAAATAAGTAAATCTTTAAAAAAAAATAAAATAAAATAACTTTATATATAGGAGAGCATGTTTAGTACTTTCTATGCATTAATTTATTCATTCTTACAACAATCCTGTTTGAGTTATTTAATAATTGAAATAAATGAGACAGACATAGGTTGGTGTTCCTCCTCCAAGTTCAGCCAGGTAATGAGAGTTAGGCTGGAACTGGGGCCATCCCTGCTGCTGGTCCACCCAAAGATCCCAAATATTTTGGGGCTCTTGGGCTCTGGATCAGGAAGTACTACAAACAATAGCTTTATGTTGACTAAACAAAAAGATTTCAGCTCATTACCCAAAAGATGCTCAGTTAGCCAACATCCCAAGTGGGGTAGCTTTCCATAGATGTTCTCTGCTTATAGCTGTAAGTTACTATAAAAAGGCACATGGGTGCCATGACACTTTGCCCTACTATTAGCAAAAATAATTTTTTTAAATGATCTGAAGTGATCAGTCATTTTAAAAAGAAAAGAAGCCTGTATATATCAGGTAAAATAGCCTTTCACCATTCAAATAGTTGGCCAGTACTCTTCGTGTTCCAATTTTGTTTCATGAACTGCTAACAGATATAAAAATATGGTATCTCTCCTTCAATTAAACAATGTACAGAAATAAGCCATTCTTCCTAGAAACAGAACTACATATTTGTACACCTATTATTCCAATGAAAATAGACAAATAATTATTAATAGTTAATATTCTCTTATGCTGGTGTGCACAGATTTGAAGCAATGTAATAGATTGGGAAAAACAGGGACTTGGACACAGATATGCCCAAGTTTGAATCACACATCTCTCACAATCAGTGTGGCTGATTGCTGAACCTATCTAAGCCTTTTTTTCATATCTGATCAAAGATGTCAACATTTACCTCAAACACATGTTGGGAATATTAAAAGAAGTTATGTATAATTCAAGTGTGTATGACAATGTCTAAAACATGGCAGGTGATTAATAAATGCACATTATTGGTGTTAAGAGGAGCATCAAATTGGAAAGAGGGAGAGAAACACGGGTTATTGCTGCTCTTGCTGGTGTGGCAGCCAGTTCTTTTTTGTCAAGATTTCAAAGCATATTTTCCCTCTGGACCACAATGATATTCCTTGAAACTCCATTTTGGAAACACGCTGTCTGCTGACTTTGGGGGTGACCTCAAGGAGGCAGCTAATGAGGAATGGGGCTAAAACTAATGTTAATATTAGTGCTAATAGTTAACATGAAAAAGCAAGAAGTTAGACACAGCCCACACTCCAAACACTCAAGTACAAAAAGCTGTTAGATCTCTACCACTTAACCCAGCAATCAGCCATGCTACAACTGATTTTCTCCTCTCAAGGTTGTATTATTTTTTATAGCAGCCTGGTTTCACATAAATAAAAACCATGAAAAGAAAGAAACACACCATGTTATGTTACTGGATCCGAGGTCTTTTCTAGGCTGAAGAAAATTTCTGTCGCTTCTGCCAAGAAAAATAAAGTATTCTAACCAGGCAGATGATACTAGACCTCTTTATCATCAATTAGTTTGAAAATTTAATCAATAATTTTTTTTTTTTTTTTGGTAGCTGGCTGGAAGCCTGTTCAAAACAATACCTTTAGAACAAAGTGAAAATTAATTTCATTTTTCTGGGTACTGCTGGAAAATTCAGGATAACCATATATCTGAAAGCTCTATCTGAGGGGCACCTGGTTGGCTCGGTGAATTAGGCGTCAGACTATTGATCTTGGCTCAGGTCATGATCTCAGGCTTGTGAGACTGAGCCCAGCGCTGGGTTCTGCACTGGGTGTGGAGCCTGCTTAAGATTCTCTCTCCCTCTCCCTCTGCCTTTCCCCCCTCCTCTCTCTTTCCCCGTCTCTAACAAAACAACAACAAAAAAGTCTACCTGAGAAACTAAATCCCTAACTCCTTTCAATAGGGCACAACTGATGAGAGATCTCCACGGTATTTTTTTTTTAAGATTTTTTTTTTATTTATTCATTTGACAGACAGAGATCACGAGTAGGCAGAGAGGAGGCAGACAGAGAGGAGGAAGCACGCTCCCCACTGAGGGAAGAGTCCCATGCGGGGCTCGATCCCAGGACCCTGGGATTGACCCGAGCAGAAGGCAGAGGCTTTAACCCACTAAGCCACCCAGGCGCCACCTCCAGGGTATGTTTTTATCTAAATTTACATTTGCACAAGTCAAGTCTTATCTCCTGGGAAATTGCCACTGAATATAACAGAAAACTTGTATTTATTGGTAATAATGCAAACTTTGGTGGCTGATAATTCATCATCCCCACCAAAATCCTAGGTCCCATGCTGCTTGCCCATCATTAGAAGCTGTTCTGAGGGGAAAAAATCTCAAAGAAAACATGTCACACAACTTGCGACTGCTTTCCTCAGCCTCCGAAAACTTTTAGGTCCTAAGCCACACATACAGCAAATACTTGCCTGATTCTTGAGGCAGCAAATCCCTCTGGTTCATTTATTCAGACCTGACATACACTAGATGTTTACCATTTGTTTAAATGAATTAATAGTAAATGTCTGAAATTAGTGATAAAAATTTCAGACAGCAAGATAATTTCTGGAGCTAGCAAGAGGCTAAGGAAAGAGAAATTCCAGATTCTTTCAATCCCTTGAACATCAATAGTATTGGGTTACCTTTATTAACTTTCTTAAAACATAAATTTTTAGAAGTGGATTAGACCTTGGAGTCTCAATTCCTCAACCAAAAGGAAAATACCATTTTTCCCCCAGGACCCTCTGCCTGCCTCAAGAATATGCACATGGAGGGAGTCACTGCTGTTGAAGAGCTAGTGACACCCTTCATGATGACAACAGAGAGAACTAGGACAAAAGTCTTACTCTGCCCTCTCTTCCCACTGTGATCTCAAGAGCTAGACCCAGGGAAAAGAAAAGGCAGGCTGAGTTTATGCAGGGAAGCCCATGAGACAGGATCGTGCATCTCTCTTATGCTGCTTAAGGGATTGGATTCGAAGACAGATATTCCTCTTTTTCCTATTTTGGAGTTTGGATTTATAATTTAAAATCTAAATTTCTGGTTGCCACAAAAGAATTGTGGGAACTGCAATGACTTGAGACGCAATCACTTTTATGGGCAAATCCTTGTATGTTTTCTCTGCCTACATTTCTACATTTTGTAATTACTGAAACACTTATTTTAAGCTGTTGGAGCAGGAAAGCATCAAAAATAAAAATATTCCTGAGTCATAAATAATGTTTTTATATGAAAAATTATAGTATAGTAGACAATTCAATGGGCTTTGTAATCATTCCCACATGTCAATCCTAGCTCAGATACCCACTAGCTGTAAGAAACTCATTTAGTCATCTGTCATATGTTTGTAAAAATTCCTAGTTCATAAGATGTGAAAGTTAATTTATATAATGTCAATATGTTATGTGCTAAATAAATGGTAGCTATTCTTTTTTACTCTACCTAATTCCAAAATTATTTGAGGAGTGATGGATATTATTTTCCTTATTATTGTTACCATTATCGCTGTCATTATTAGACAAAAGCTGTAAAGATTATTACATAGACAATAGTGCTGGAGACACTATGCATGAATAAATAAAACCTTATATGGTTATGATCTGACATTACCTGTACTAGGAAAACATTGCGTAAATCTTGTTGATTAGGTATTATAATTATTTGTGATGATGCTCTTGGCTCACACCTAATAGAATTAATGTTTTCAAGGGTTTTATTTTTTTCAATGTTAACCATCATTGGCATAGACTTTATGGAAGTTTTCACATTATTTGTTTGTCATTCTGAGAGGAAACATTTAAATTCTTATTTTTAAGATTTTATTTATTTATTTGACAGACAGAGATCACAATTAGGCAGAGAGACAGGCAGAGAGAGAGAGGAGGAAGCAGGTCCCTGTCGAGCAGAGAGCCCAACGTGGGGCTTGATCCCAGGACCCTGGGATCATGTCCTGAGCCGAAGGCAGAGGCTTTAACCCACTGAGCCACCCAGGCACCCGAAACTTCTAAATTCTTGATGGGCTTGTACTCCAAGATCACAGAACCAAGCAAGTAAGCCCATAACCCTGGTCTTATTAGCCTTGTGGTCAGGATAAGTAAATTAACTGTCATAGAAACATCTTATTTACATATAACATTAGTGTAAAACTATAATTCTTTAGGGTTAATTATCTTTCTGACGAGTAATTCATCATGCTTAAAATGAATTGGCATCTGATCATACCACATAATATCTCTAATGCTTGCTTTCTACCTGACATCCAGTTTTCTTATATTTAGTTCCTTCTGCACATTAGTGTCAGATGAATCTTGCTAGAACATTATTTTTTCCTTCCAGCAAAGCCCAGATGTCACCTCTTCCGGAGATGTACCTCCTCTGGATTGGCTGTGCTTATTTCTAAGTACCTACCATTGTACCTTATAGGCTGTGTTGTAATCATTTATTCTAGACTACTCTCTAACACTGACTGCAAGGTCTGTGCAAGAAATATGTATAGATAATGTGTATAAATCTCCCAAATAGTCAATATCTCCCACTTCTTAGAATGTAAAATCCATATTTTTTTACTACCTTGCAAATCGATAAAATTCTGACCCAATTTATCCGCTCAATCTAAACTCATCTCAGCTCCCAATTTTACCATGTTAATCTGGTAAAATATTTTCTCTTAGCCACAGGTTTTCTAGGCTTGTTAATACACTCCAGATTCAAACTCTTCTTTGAGACCTAAATCAAGTGCCACATACTGCATGAAACTTTTCCTGACTGTTCCACTTTCACTAATGTCTCATCTCAAAATTTTTATAGCTGCGGTTCAGTGCATGAAAACTTCAATGCCGTAGTAAGTCTGAAACACTGAGATCATGCCTCTGGGATCAGGGCAAGCTTACTAGTATGCTATGATTCTGGTTCCGTAGGTGTAATGAAGAATGAGAAGAGAGCCTATGTCATAGAGTTTCTATGATAAAGAAGGTAAAGCACTGAATAAAAATTAACTATCATCATTATACAGAGTGTAAGAATTTAACATATAATAATAGACTACTACCTCCTTCTAATCCAATTGACATTTTTTTTCCCTAGTAAGATTGTATTTCAAGGACAAGAATTTACACTTTCTTTGCGTACCTCACAATATGTTAAAAAAATGTGTTCTACTCAGCATTTACTAATTTCTAAATTAAAATGTTTAATATGGTAACTGCTTAATTCTTTTAATATTATGAAAGTTATTTACAATATCATTGCTCTATTCATTCACCATGTATTTGCCAAGATAGACTCTTTAAAGTCATTTATTTGGATGCTTTTCTAAGACAGTTTGTTACACCATTTGTAGGCATAGGTTGCTTTCTTTTCATGGATGTGTCCCTTCTAATTGCATTCATTACTGTAATTTCAAGAGGCTAAATATTCTGAGATACCCCTAACCCATATTCATGTCTCTTGGCTTTTTCAGTCATAAGCACAAGAGTCCTGGTGAAAGTTTTTAAAAATTAATTTCCATATAGTGTTTGCTGGCCAGCTACAAGGGATCAACATGGAAAACATAGATGCGTTATTAAGCATAGTACTTTAATAACATGTACCGAGTAAAGTTATTGAAATAAGAAAAAAATAGTTGATAACCTCTTTTTCTTTTAAATTATGACCACAGATGATATTCTATATTACAAGAGCATTACTGGTACTCAGAAAAAAAACAAAAAAGTCAATCCAATATCTTTTACATGTAATCAAATATTAAAGGGGATTTGTTATTAAATGTCACAGTTAGAAAGAGTCTTGAACTATATATATACATATGTATATATGTATATATATATATATGATGTTCATTCATATTACTGATATCCAATTTTTTATTATTTTTTCAATTATCCTCAAATGTCATTTAGAGGCTTATTTTGTCACAATTTGTTTTGTACTGTTATACATAGTGCCTCAGTAGAAATTCAACAAAAACATCCAACTGGAATTCACACCCAAGCTTAGGGGTTTCAAATTGAAATTCCAAGCACAATCAAGGTCATTTAATGTACTGCTTTGGAAGAAATCCAGAAAAGCGTGTGTCCTTTAGATTTCCTGGAAAATACCAACTGTTACTGAAGAGGTAAAGAAAATAGCTTTAGCATTGTAGAATAATTATAATTTTGTTTACATACCCAGATCATTAAGACATATTCAGAAGTAAATTTTTAACATCTAAGATAAATGTAATAATAATTTTCTTATTTGTAATAGTGATTAATTTTTAAAACAAGCTATGCTTCATGTAAAAATGATTTTGGGGGGATAAATGTAAGTCTATCATAACAAAAGCACTGATATTTAATGCTATTGTCTTTAATGTCAATTTTGAAATTCCCTGAAAAATGTGTTAGATAGTTCAGAGCTATTTTTTTCTTATAGTTTACTTTCCCAATTTTAACCATAACTATAAAGAATATAGTGATTATTTATATTGAGAACCACAGCTAGTGTGAAAATAGTAAGTCTCTTAATTATAAGTAGCCTCGATCATCATTTCTGAGTGTGAACTAAATAGGTCTTAATTCTTACATTTTCTTTATTAACCTGCAGGATAAATATACCCATACCCTTCACGGATAAAGCATTAATCCCATTACAATGATGTGTAGTTTGGGGATACAGCCCTCCAAACCACAATGAAGGAAGCTGGACAATGAAGAGGGAAAGAAGAGAAGAATTCGGGGCACCTGGGTGGCTCAATTGGTTAAGCATCTGTCTTTGGCTCAGGTCATGATCTCGGGGTCCTGGGATCAAGCTGCATTGAGTTTTTCCCTCCCCCTCTGCCTCCAATCCCCGGTCCTGCTCTCTTTTGCTGTATCTCTCAGATAAATAAATAAAATATTAAAAAAAAAGAATAGAAGGATGTCAGATCAAACAAGATAACCAAAGAGAATAAGGAAATTGAGCACCAGGACAGAGTTGAAAGCGGATAGCTAGAATGAAATCCTGGATCATAATGAAGTAAATGCATGCAGACAGAAATTTATGAGTTGTGTGGAAAGAAAATCATAAGTCTGAGGCCAGAGGAGTTTGCAACTGAAAGAGAACTTCTCTTAAACACCGTGTTTCATTTTTCCCATCAGAACGCTGTGGTGCATCTGTCAATATCTGCAGTACATTCAAATTCCAAAATTATTAAAATAAATATCATCTTCCAAGAGCTAAAACAGTCTGCCATTTTCATGAATCTGCTCTTTGAAAATCTGTAAGAGTTACAATAGTCCCCTCTTACCCATGGTTTTACTTTCCAAAGCTTTAGTCACTCACGGTCAATCATGCTCTGGAAGCAGATGAGCTTTCTTTTGACTTATCAGGAGGTCAGTAGTAGCCTAATGCTAGGTCACTAAGCATTATGTCATTCACCCTACTTCATCTCATCACTAGGCATTTTATCATCTTACATCATCACAAGAAAGGCATTGCAATACAATAAGCTATATTGAGAGAGAGAGAGAGAGACCACAGCCATGTAACTTTTATTATAGTATACTGTTTTAAGTGTCCTACTGTAACTAATTATTGTTGTGAATATCTTCCTGTGTCTAATTTGTAAATTAAACGTCATCGTAGGTAGGTATGTATAGGAAAAAAACAACAACATAGTACACACAAGGTTTAGTACTATAAATGGTTTCAGGTATCCACCAGGGGTCTTAGAATGTATCCCTCTTAGGTTAGGGGGTGACTATTTAATTCCATTTCATATGATTTAGACACCACTCCTAAAGTCACCCACAGAATAAATTGTGGCATGAACTTTCATCACCCGCAGGGGTAAACCACCGTATAGGCACACAGACCAAATGGATTCATAGGGTAAAAATTATTTGCCTGAGGCTTAGAAATCTCAGAATTCTAGTAGGGATATAATACCCTCATCCTATCTCAGAAAAACAATCTGAGGCTTTTTAAGGCAGAGACACAGGGCTTCTGCTAGTCATGTTGTTAAGATGATTTCATTTATGTGAAAAGTTTAACTTGGATCCTTTTGAGAGATTCTTTTTGCATTTGTGATTCTGCATGAAAAATGACTCTTGCCATTCATCTATTTTCTTATCATTTTTTGTCCTTATTTCATTTCTTTTTAAGAATCATTTTATGTACATGAAAAAAAGAGGAGATTCCTGCATGGGAAGGCAGGTTTGATGGTATCTTGAACCTAAAAAAAATGTTTAATAACTTTTTTTTTTTTTTTTATCCCGGGTAAATCTACAGAGTTTCTTTAAGGTTCTTGAATTTTATTTCTCATTCTGGCATCAGTTAATCTTCTTGGCTCTAAAGTCAGCTCCTAGGACAGAGTGACAGCCTCATATCTATAATCACAGTTCCTGGTAACTCAGCAGAGCCACGGGCCAAAATTCTCTCCCAGGAGAGCCATGGGCCCAGACCCAAAGACAACATAGGAAATCGATTGTAATAAAGATACTACTTCTTTTTCAGAACTATTAATTCTCAAATAAGGAAATGTTTGAGCTCAAACCCATGGTCTGCAAGACATACAACTTCCTAACTTTATTCAATCTTTCTGAATAGCCTACTCTACAGATTGAAAAGAAGCTAAGTAGGAAAAATTCAAAGATTAGCTTAATGAATAATTGTTGACTAAATGGATGAATGGATAAGTGAATGGAATGCTTACTTAGGAATCATCCCCTTAATTCAGGTGAAAAATTAAATATATATCTTGAAGATTCTAAGTAACTCATTAGAAGGAAACTCAATAGAAAATTTTTTAAAAAATTGATGTAATTGTATTCCTTTCATTTTGCCTACTTATCAACTAAATGAGAAAGCATATTTGTTTTCTACTAAAGCAAGTTTTCATGAGTATGAAGCTCTCTCTGTTCAACTCTCTTTATATTATTAACACTGAGCAAATGTAATCTGCCATACCAGGATGGAGTTATCTAAGATAAGATTCTGAGTATTAGCAGGATTTAGTCTTGTAATGTTCCTTTTTTTATTCAGTGTCTTTATGATAATCAGGCTTATCTAGAAACTGAAAGTCACTTCAAAGTAGGCCATTGACATACATCTTCATCATTAGAAATCCTACCATACAGAAACAAGTTGAAACATGTTTCTGCTACCTGGGACTGGGCACTAAGGATATGGGACTAGCGCAGTGGCAAAGGATAGGTAGGAGATTAAAAGCAATTTTATTTTTAACTTTACATCATTTAAACTATGGTCATTTATCCTATGAGTATTTTTATACTAAAAGGATAATGCTATACCCAGATCTGAAAAGATAACACTTATCTAAGGGATATGTGGCTTTACTTATGTGTAAGTTGAATCATTTCTTTCTGAAGCAATGTTATGACATACTTCCTTCCTACCACTGGCTCATGCCAGATATGCCCATTGGAATATCCTGGCCATTGGTGGCCATGACTCTAGGAAGTTGTGCGCTAGGTAGTTAATGGTCATATGCATGTGTGTACGTGCGTGCGTGCACACACACACACACACACACACAAGATTAAGGGCCCATCAAATTGTAGAGAACTTAGTTAACATTATCTGGTGCTGTTAGAGCAAGATCCATCGTCATTGTGGGCCATGTCACTGAATACCATGGCTGAAAATACTTTCACCCATTTATTCACTGTGGTACATATGTGGATGAATCTTGCCCATTGCACAACATGCCAGAGCTTCCCATTGGTGATACTATGCCTATTATAGTCATTTATTCAACATACATCAGTTATATGACTAATGTGTCAGTCAAACTAGGTCTTGGAGATGCCAAGATAAAATATGATTTCTGTCTCTTAAAGAAATTTTACATTTTCATGGACTGATATCCCACTCTGCCTCTCAATGAATAGCCTCTCTTAATTTATGGCCTTGATAATGATTTCTACTCCCTCCTCCCATAATTTCCTTGTGCATGGGCTGCTAACTTCCATGATGAGCTTCAACATTCTAATAGGTCAAAATATAATTTTACAAAAAAGGGGCATCTGGGTGGGTTGGTGCGTTAAGTGTCTGACTCTGGATTTTGGCTCAGATCATGATCTCAGGGTCATGGGATCAAGACACATACGCACCTGGGCTCTGTGCTCAGCAGAGAGTCTGCTTGAGATTCTGCCTCTCTCTCTGCCCCTCCCCCATGATCACTCTCTCTCTCAAAAAAATATATAATTTTATAAAATAAACACATTATCTTTTAGAAGTTATAAAATATCCCTTAGCCTAGAATATTAAAATTTCTTATTTTCTTACTTCCATTTCATTATTTCCTTTCCATCCTTCAAGTACAAAAACAAAAACAAAAAAAAAATTAAACATCAAATACCTTAATCATGGAATGTGCAGTTAGGCTTCCATTCTTCCATTTTCTTTCTTGCCAAATTGACCGTAAGATTCTCATGGGCCTGTACTAATCCATTCCATAAGCGAAATGAATAAGTCTCCATAGTTCAAAAAAAAAAAAACCCTTATAACAACTTATATATTCATAAGAATTTCCATATCTGGTAACTGGACGTATGCAAGTTCTCTCTCAATACTTCCTTATGAAGTCAGCCATCTGCAACCAATAAAAAAAAAAGCACATGTTCCCTCTGCTTGGCAGAGATCATAATCCTAGTATAGGAGTTTAGTCCTTCTAAGAATATGAAAATTCTAACACTCAGGAAGATAATGAAGCCTCAATAATAGTCTAAAAATACCTCTCTGGGGTTTTATACCACCCCCAAGGCAATCAAGTTAGGTGAGAAGTGTTTTGCCTACCTAATATAAAATGTGAAGACTTGTGAAGGAATTACTAGGATTATTTGGCCTTAAAAAACCACTGAGTCTAAGGACATCCAGACCCAGAGCAGGGACTTCTGCATGGCATTGTAGCCCCACCTGGGGGGTCAGAGAACTAGCAGAGTTAGGACAGTATTTGCAGAGAAGGGGATGGGGCAGCAGACATTAAAGGATATTTGTTACATGTAAAATGATTGATTTCTCTCTATTCATACATATATTTACATGCAGAGAAACAAACAAACATGTGTCTACCTTTATGTAGACAGTAAGTGATAATGGGACTCTTTGAAGAAAAAAATGGATTTTTATGTCTGGACCAGGGTACATGGAAGATCAGGCTAACAGATCTTCTCTCCCAGAAGCCTAGAAATACTCAAAGAATGATGGAGACATGCTTGTACACATTTACATTTACATCTGTAATTATTAACATAATTTCAAACACCTCCTTACAAAATTATATTAATTACAAGAGGGAAAGGACTAGCACAGCAGTGAAGAGATAAGTAAAAACCATGTGTTATCTGATAGTTACTCTTGAGTGTTCTAATGTTGGGGAAAGTCTTTGTGACACATATTTGTGACAAGACTTACTCTTTGGTTTGAGAATGTTTCCCAGTAAAAGTTTTTAAAAAGACAAGCATTGAGTACAAGAGGAAGGAGAACTAATTCTAAACCTGGAGTATGGAAAACTGAAAGGTCTTAGTGGACCTCTTTTAAGTTCCACAGTGGTCAAGTTGAGCATTCTCTAGGAATTTTCCCAGGTACTGAATGCTTAATGATACTTATCTAACCTCACTTTGTCACCTTTTATGTGAAGCTCTTTTTCTCCACCTGTCTTTCCCTTCCTGTGTTTAGCTTGTCCTCTTGACTTTAACTGTGACAAGCATTGCCTGCACCAGCCCATTACCTCCCCATCCGTAATGTAGTTTCTAGGAGAGCTAACTTAATGGTCAGATCTTTGACCCTGCCTAAACTTGCATATGTTCCAGCTTTGGTATCCTTTTTGCACATG
Organism: Lontra canadensis; assembly: GCF_010015895.1. Classification (NCBI taxonomy): domain Eukaryota; kingdom Metazoa; phylum Chordata; class Mammalia; order Carnivora; family Mustelidae; genus Lontra; species Lontra canadensis. Next base: position 11,007,210 of record NW_022631056.1, on the reverse strand, counting down.
TGGATAAGTTCTAGATCCTAATGACAAGTACTTTGGTTGGGGGAAATGATACAGAATAGAGAAGCTTCATCTTCTCCAGCATTGAGGAAGAATTTGCCTTCAAAGAGTCCTATTCTCTCTGAATGCATGCTTTCATAGCAAGGAAACCAATATTTAGCAAAGGTCAAGTAAGTAAAAACTGACGTTTTTTGGTGATATTGTCACTAATGGCAAGTGTCTTGAAATAGGTAAGTTAATACTGCTGGACTTCCATATTATGCCAATGAAAATGTAGTCTAAGGTATGGTTTATAGAAATGTACTGCATTGTAAAAACAGACATGCGTGATAACTGGATCCATCTTATTGATGTATTCCCAGGGGATCCAAACCCTTATAAAAATATTTTATTCATATTTCTACTTTTTGGAAAAAAATGAATCCTTGCCACAAAATAACTTGTAATTACGACTTTCATTCTTTAAAGCCTTTATGTGTATATAGGGGTCTACTTAAAATTAAATGGGTAAGCGAAGATTATAAATAATCCAATAATAACCACTTCCCATGAGAATGACAGAAAAGACATAGAAATGTCTGTGATACTTAGTATTTTCTCTCCTAGGGTAAGAAACCATAGAATTTTTAAGTGCACTTTGGTTTGTCAGCCTCTAGTATATCTGACTTGTGCATTGCCTATGTATTTTTTTACATTTCTGAAATGTGTGTCATGTACCACATATAAATAACTCTTCTTATTTATAAGTGTTATTGTGACTAGTAATAGTAATACTGCAGTGCTAATAATAATTTTATAGAACTATACACTTGCATCAAGCTCTGCTTTAGTTATGAAAAAATACAAAACTACAACATAATGTTGAGGTAAGATATAAGGAAGAAAGAAAGAATAATTAAACAAACAAACAAAAAAGAACATTCAGGTATCCATCAAACATCTTAGGAGAGCGATAACCAATCACCTTGCAAATGCCAGAGAATCCATCCTCAAATTCATCTTCTTCCCTAATCCCCCTTCTGCTGAATTCTACCATGTGTTTTGTTTTTATCATCATCTTGTTTTTTTTTTTTTTAAATAAGTAGTTTGGACTACTGTTTATATATAAAATATTTAGTTTTTCACGTATTGAACATTATATGAATGGAATTATACCGTATGTGTGTTTGTATATAATATATGTGTATGTATGTGCGTTTGTATATAATATATCATAATATATTACGATTGCTTTCCTTCATTCAAAGTGCACTTAAGAATTCTATCCATGGGGCACCTCTTTGGCTCAGCTGGTCAAGTGGTTAAGCATCTGCCTTCAGCTCAGGTCATGATCCTGGAGTCAGGGGATGGAGTCCAGCACATGGTTCCCTGCTCAGCAGGGAGTCTGCGTCTCCCTCTCCCTCTGCCTCTCCCCGCCCTTCCCCTGCCTTTCCCCCCAGCTCATGCTCTCTTACTCTCAATTAAATAAATAAAAAATCTCCTAAAAAGTCTTAACTATTTAATGGAAGAATTTATACTTTGAAAGAATATTCCATTGAATGTATAAAAACAAAATTCACTTTTATCTTTTTAAAATACTTATTGTAAGGGTGATATGCAGATTGTTTCTCTATTACGAGAAATAACTAAGACTAGGGACATGTTTGTGTATTTCTCTTGGTTCCCATGTGCAAATGTATCTTTAGAGTGTGTAATTAGAACTGATGCACAGTAGGATTTGTTTATCTTCAACTTGTCTAGAAAATTCAGGTTTGTTTTTCAGAATGTTTTTTACCAAGTTTAACCCCCACCGAGAGAATATGAGTCTTCTCATGGCTTTTCATCCATGATAGCATTTGGTTTTGTCCGATTATTAAATTTTTGTCAATCTGGATGTGAAATGGTCTTTCATTACACTTTTAATTTACATTTAATTTGCATTTCTCTGAGGGGCTGTCAAACAGGAGGTACAGATTTGGAGGAAGTAGAAGACACAGCTGCTGGGAGAGAATCCCCCCAAAGTGGAAAGATGTATGAAATAACCTGTTTTTTCCTCTCTTCACAACCTCCAGTATTCTGTAAATGCCTGCAACTGGAAAACCTACCTGGAGCTGTGAGATTAAGGAAGCCCTGAAGGTGTAATTACCTGATATGCAGAGCATGGCAGAGAAGAGCAGAAAAAGAAACCGAAACAAATACAAAAATGGCCAACAAAGCTATACAGTATTTAACTTGTTACCGAATAACTTGTTACTCTAATAGACTACAAGCTTGATGAAGAAATGTGTTTTTATTGTGTTCCTTTTGCTTAGAAGATTTCCCGTCACATAAGAAGTGCTCAATAAATACTGAATGAATGAGTGAATGAGTGAATGAATGAATGATCAAGACCTAAGCCACTCATAGCCTTTCACATACTTAAATCTTACTTTCTGAGAATTGAACTATCAAGTAAATTGTTATAATTTAATTTTTAAAACTTTATTTTTTGGAGCAGTTTTAGGTTCACAGCAAAATCGAAAGGAAGATACAGAGATGTCCTACATAGTCCTGGCCCCGCCGACATGCGTAACCTTCTGCATATTTAACATCCCCCTGCAGAATGGTACATTGTTACAGTCAGTGAACCTACACTGGCATATCATAATTACCCAAAGTCTGGAGTTTACCTCATGGCTCACTATTGGTGTTATCTATTCTATGGGTTTTGACAAATAAGTAATATGTACCCACCATTGTAGTCACCTGTAGAATAGTTTCACTGCCCTAAAAATTCTCTGTGCTCTGCCCTCCCTTCTCCAACCCCTGACAACCATTGGTCTGTTTACTGTCTCTTGCAGTTTTGCCTCTTTGAGAATGTTGTAGAGTTGAAATCATACAGTGTGTCGTCTTTTCCAGTTGGTTTCTTTTCACGTAGTAATGTGCATTTTTAAGTTTCCTTTATATCTTCTCATGGCTGGATAGCTCATTTCCTCTTAGTGTTGAGTTACAGTCCCCCCTCTCTGGAGGTATCACAATTTATCCATTTACCTACTAAAAGATCTCGTGGCTAAAAGATCTCGTGGTTGGCTCTAAGCTTTGGCAATTAGGCATAAAGCTTCCACAAACATTTGTGTGCAGGTTTTTTTTAATATACTGAATATGGGAGGGAGAAGTAAATGATTTCTCAAAAGTCCCTGTATTAACCGAGATAATTTTCTAAGATTTAATAATATTCTTAAATTCACTCTTCTTCTTTTTTTTTCCCTAAGATTGTATTTATTTATCAGACAGAGAGAGAAAGAGATCACAAGTAGGCAGAGCAGCAGGCAGAGAGAGAGCGCGGGAAGCAGGCTCCCCGCTGAGCAGAGAGCCTGATGCGGGGCTCGATCCCAGGACCCTGAGACCATGACCCGAACCAAAGGCAGAAACTTAACCCACTGAGCCACCAGATGCCCCTCTTCTTCTACATGTAGTATAGATAGCAGGAATAATTCACTCATTCCATACCCCCATGCTTGTTCCTGCCTCTGATACAATAACAAGCACCCATCCATCCGTTGTTACCATGGCTCTCTTTCCCACCTTGTTGTGTAGGTCCATTCACCTGACCTAGTTCTCTATCCCACTGATTGCTATTTTTCCCCTATGGTCTCAGTCATTCTTCCTCCTCTTTCATCCATGTACCTGAGTTGTGGTTCTTCTAGCTCTGTATCTAGCTGACTTATTGTTTTTATATGTAAGATATTCACTTAAATGAAACTTCCTGGGGTGCCTGGGTGGTTCAGTGGGTTAAAGCCTCTGCCTTCCACTCAGGTCATGATCCCAGAGTCCTGGGATCGAGCCCCACATCGGGCTCTCTGCTCAGCGGGGAGCCTGCTTCCTCCTCTCTCTCTGCCTGCCTTTCTGCCTCCTTGTGATCTCTGTCTGTCAAATAAATAAATAAAATCTTAAAAAATATATATATGAAACTTCCTCAAACAGTCTTCCTCTGTGCACCAAGGTACTATGGCCTTTTTCCTCTTGGTCATTCATCTGTGTGTGTGTGTGTGTGTGTGTGTGTGTGTGTGTGTTTCATATCAGTCATCATGATCTTTAGTTATCCTGCATTCTATTTGTTTTCTTATTTATCTGTTTCACGCCACTAGAATGGAAGCCTCTGGGGACAGGATATTTGTTGGTTTGTTTCTTGCTGTATCTGTGAAGACTAACATAGTATCTGGCAGCTTCATAAATTTATGAATCTTCCAGGAAACACCAGGTTTTGCTCAGATAGATGGATTAGTTTAAAAATAAGAACAAATGTTATTTTCATCACTATATGTCTATCGTATTGAATTTGTATGTAGTGGATAATGTTGCACAAGTGTGTATGCTCATGCTAGGAGGACAGAATAAATCTCACCTTGTCTTATCATGTGACTCTTTGTACTGATACATTATTTTCTCCAGGACACTAATCATATCAAACAGAAAAGTACCTCGTTTGTTATCAAAATGATCTGAATCTACTTTTGCACCATAAACATCCTCAGTTTCTTCAATATTGTAAGCATATTATATTATTTTGGCTCTCCTTACCCTCAGAGTCATTCTTCTCTGGAAATACCCCAGGTTATTATATTCTTCTTAAAGTGCCAAGTCTGGAAATTGACAGTGGTCTAAGAAGTGCAGAGGAGAGCAAGAATACAAACTCTATCACTTTGCTGCCTTTGAAAAGAATAAATCCCTAAGCTGATGGGAAACTGACATTGATTCCTTCATGTTTTTAGTACCTAACAAAATATAGATAGATAGATAGATAGATAGATAGATAGATATTGACCTCACTCCTCCCAAAGACTGAAAATGTAAATAGATTTCTGAATAAAAATGTTAGGAATATTTTTACAGAAATTGCTTAATATTTATTATAAATTATAATTTATTTACCCATTAAACAATGCCTATCATCTGGTGAATTAATTTACTTTGTTTCACAAATGAGGAAGTTTTCAAGTTTGTTGGATAGCTCTTCAGAGTTAATGAACGTGTTAGATACAAAATTGCAAAGATAAAATCAGACACAAAATTAGATTTTATCTAAAATTAAAGTTAATTTTACCTAAAAATTAATTTTATCTAAAATTACATTTAAAAATTAGTTTTTAAAAAGTGGTTTCACATTTGAAAGTTTTGGATTTCAGTTTTGGATCAGATTTTAGAGTTGAATAATTTTGTTGAACACTATGTAACCCAATATAGATAGCAGAGGAAACTGAGACTCAGAAAATTCCGTGACTTACTCCAGATCTGACAGTTCGCAACGTAACCAAGAGTAGAATTCCAGATTTCTGACTTATAGACTATTTCTTCTTTAGTTATAACATGTTGCTTCATGCCCAGGGAGGATGATCTCACAAACTGAAAATGAAAGGTTTGTTTAGAAAAGTTTATTGCCTATTTTATTGTGAGAAACCAAAGCATGCAGTGTAAAGGAAACCAGTGCTTAACGCCCAAGGGCATGATATCAGCGTCCTACTGTGGCACAAATGATGCTGGGCAAGTCATTTAATTTCATTGAGCTGGAATTTACCTAGAGGGTAATGGTGAAGATTAAACAAGAGAATATGTAAGTATATTTTTAAAACCCTCAAGTATTATCAACAACTTTTAGCTCAGTTCTATTTCACCCCATACATAATGCTAGGTAAATCCTTTTGTGCTCCTGGATAAAAACCCTCATGACAAAAAACATTTGCTGATTATTTAGAGGAGAAATTCTTTTTTTTTTTTTTTAAGATTTTATTTATTTATTTCACAGAGAGAGAGATCACCAGTAGGCAGAAAAGCAGGCAGAGAGGAGGAAGCAGGCAGACAGAGGGGGAAGCAGGCTCCCCACTGAGCAGAGAGCCAGACGTGGGGCTCAACCCCAGGACCCTGAGATCATGACCTGAGCTGAAGGCAGAGGCTTAAACCACTGAGCCACCCAGGCTCCCCTAGAGGAGAATTCTTATCTAACACATTCAGCACCATGCTATCATAGATGATCAATTTTTTAAGTTTAGAGTTAATGTTCATAAAATACATGGATCACTCCCCTTTTAAATTAGATGGAATACACTGGAATAAGCCAAAATATACAATGTTGTTGTTGAAGTGATTCTGAAGATATCTTCTATGTATCATAGAATCATTGTTATGACTATCAGTTTCATGGGACAGTGTATAAAGACAATAATTTTACATGCTAAATCTTTCAGTTGTTTAAATGTTAGATAAATTACAGCTGTTATGATTATATATTTTTTATGATTATAAGATATCTTAAAAACATTATCAAACCAAGGGGATGAAAGCAATCTTTATTGAGTTTTAAGTTAGCTAGTAGAGCAACCAGATGTGTCACTAAGATTCTCATATTGCAAACCAACATTTATTTGGAAACCATACATTTGAATATTTTTCTTGCTAAAGGGCTTGTAATTCACCAATACTAATATAGTAAATTACATGAAAATGGGAAAGTGATGCAGTTATAGAAGTCATGGAAGTACAGAGAAGAAGTCCATTTTCAAGGTCCCCGTTCAGGGTTCTACCAGCTTTTCCTAAAATGAGAAAATGCAAAAGCTGGAAGCCAAAGAATTATGTGCATTAGAGACTTTTTGTGCTGGCAGGACAGGAGCTATTAGATCATAATGTCCATAATTTTGTGAATATAGAATTGTTTCCTACACCATTACCCACTTCTTTGTCTGCTCTACATAAATGGCTAAAGCAAAGGGGCTTTTTACTCCGTCCCTTAGGAAACAATTCCTCAGCCTAATAGACCTAACAAAGCCACCTTTTCTGTGATAGTCACTCAAAAATTTCCTATACTCAATTTCATCCCATTACTTCTGGTTATTTTCTCTTGACTAACCTAAAATTTGTTCTTTCTCCCCTCTTTTTTTACCCTTCAGATGCTTTCAAGTGATTGAATTTCCCATTAGTCTTTTTACCAAGTTTAATGATTACTGTCTTTTAATCTCTGTCCATTAATCATTTCATTTATACCCTTAATCATTTTTATTGTTCTTTCCTGAAGTTTCATTTGTTCACAGTTCTCTCGCATTGAGAAATCTCTATTTCTTCTTTGTATTGTGGTCAGTTTTTAAAGAAATTGAATTGGTCCTATTTCTGCCTAACCTAATCTCACCTCCCAGAGATGATTCTTTTTTGTTGTCCTCAATAGTATTTACACCTAGGTTGCACTTTACCAGCTATATAATTAGTTAGGCACCCTGTCGTTTTAGGATGTTTTCTGTATACTTTACTATGCAATTTTCATAAGCTTCTGAATAGGGTAGACTGCTTTTCCTCCTTTTTTCAGTCTATGGTGTTCATTAAACTGCTCTGTATAGTTAATTTTGAAAAGCAAATTGGGTCTTCACCTTTAGCCAGGAACTGCACTAACATAAGCTCTAAAGGGAGTATCAAATCCCATACTTTCAAATGGAGTCCTGGACTAGTTTTACCCATCTAATTTCTTCGTGTAGCAATGATCTCCCTCCCACCTACGAAATATGTTCAGGCTTTCCAACCTAAAGCAACTTCAAGGGAGAATAAAATATATTTAGCCAGGATATCTCGTATTTCACATCCTCCTGTTGCTTAAATTAGATGAAGATTCAAAGATTTCCAGATAAAATGCAAATCTTTTGAAGTACACAGAAAACATGAAATGTTCTCAGATGAAATACTTCAGCTCTCAATGGAGAGTTCACGACTCATAATAAGGATGAGATGCACCATACGCTATTTGTTAAAGTGGACTGAAAGGAGATGTAGCAGATCTAGAAAGCGCCTTTTCCACACAGGAAAAGACAGTAGCCCAGACTGGACTCTTCCAGCAGAAGGACTCTGTGCAGTCCAGGACGAAGGGTGTGGTTGGAAGAGCCTGGAGGGCTTGGAAAGTGCTATAAAGATAGCCGGTCAAGTGAGGTCTTTTTCCTTTTAGCATATGCTTTGGCCTCAACTTTCTAACAGTCTATTTTCCAGAGGTATAGAAATACTGAAAATTGGGGCACCTGGGTGGCTTAGTGGGTTAAAGCCTCTGCCTTTGACTCAGGTCATGATTCCAGGGTCCTGGGATCGAGCCCCACATCGGGCTCTCTGCTCAGCAGGGAGCCTGCTTCCCTTCCTCTCTCTCTGCCTGCCTTTCTGCCTACTTGTGATTTCTGTCACATAGGTAAATAAAAAAAGAAAAAATACTGAAAATTATGGACAAGAATAAATACCAAAAGATAGGCCTCAGATTCAAATATTGTAAGGCCTTTTTATGTTTCTCTGTTGCATTTTCTGTGTACCCTCCTTTTCCTAAATGATATTATTGTGAATATGATCTATGGTAATGTTGACTGTGTTGAAAAGTCAGCCTGGAGTAGAATGTGGTATGAACCACATTCTCCCGGTTCATGTAAGAAGATGGGGAGATTGTTTTTCCTATGGTGTTTTAGTATCACTTTGTAAAGCAGAACTCCCTCTGAGGAAAACCATAGGATGGATCCAAAAGCTATTAATCATAGTGTTATTTCAAAATAGTAATTTATTTTAAGGGTCAATGATTCATTTCAGAATGCCATATAACTTGAATGAGAGGTAGTATAATTTAGCAGATGGGATTTAAACTATTATGATTGAAATTAGGCTTAATATTACTTATTTTCTGGGGAAAAAGGGGTTCTCAAAATTTGCTGAGGGATCTATATTGCTTTTCCTGATGATCATGGCAAAATCATAAAGTTTCTTTATTTACATGCCTTCCCGTAAGTACTGTTAAAATACATCCAGCCAATCTGGGCACCTAGGTGGCTCAGTTGGTTAAGCGCCTGCCTTCAACTCAGGTCATGATCCCCAGGTCCTGGATAGAGCCTGCATCAGGCTCCCTGCTCAGAACAGTGTCTGCTTCTCCGCTTTCCCCTCCCCATCCCCCTGCTCATGCTCTTTCTCTCTCTCTCAAATAAATAAATAAATTTTTTAAAAATACATATACCCAGTCAAAAAGCAAGTCATAAAAAATGTGCGAACTTAAGCAATGTGCTGTTTATGTTCTATACCAGTTCATAAATCATCTTCACTGAAATGGAATTTATTATCTTTTTTTTTTTTTTTTTTTGCAGCACCCTCCTACGTAGTACATTTCTATAAGGCTCATGATCTCACAATTTTCTATAAACTTTTGTTTAAGTTGTAATCAATTATCAAACATACTTTCAAGGTAACTCTTATCTATACTTTGGGATATGAGTTATTTATTTGGTTGCATCTACTAACCATTGTGTTTTAAATTTTATAATACAAGCAAAGTAATTGGTGGTTCTATTTTGGCAAGATTTATTATTCATAAGCTGCATCTATTTCTAGTCTATGGATCCATTATCCTTTAGGTGCTTTATAATTTGTTTTTAATCCTTCATACTACCACTATCATTTTCCCCTGTTTTGAGCAGGTTGGATTTAGTGATTTTTTTTTAATGGGACATTAATCAATCTATAATTCTATAATTTGAAGAATTTGGTTTTCATATAAATTATTAATTTGGAAGGTGCTTAATTTTATTTTTAATATCAGTAATTCTATCTTTGTTTGAGTTTTTTATTTTTTTAGGTAAATATTCAGTAACACTCTATAAAATTATTTGTGGGGATTTCTGTCCAGCAAAACATGATGGTTCTCAGATTACTAAATTTTTATAATCAGTTGAATGTATTTCTTTCTCCTCTGCCTTCTACACTTCTGGTTTGAAAATTCAAACCCAAGATGAGCTCAAATTAGGTAGCAAGATCATTGGGACCTCTAAATTCACTCTTTCTATTATAGATATCAGCCTTTAAATAAAGGCCATAAGTGGAAATTTCAAATAGCTCAAATTTTGAAAGCACTTAAAAGGAGATTTAAGACTATTTAAAAGTAAAGGCTATTTTTGTTTTAGAGCTATTTTGTTATCTTTATAGTTATGCTGACGTAGCCATGGAGACAATATATTTCAACTCTTTCAGGAGTGGTTACCGAGAATAGAAACTAGTTTCAAGTTACTGTATGGCTGTATACAGAAAATCATTCATGGAAGCTGGTTTCTTCAATTCCATACTGTTTTAGTTGGGGTTTCTAGATTATGCTGCAATAACTAATGCTCCCCAAGTCTGAAGTGCTTACCATACTAAAGGTTCATTTTCCACAGATGCAATATCCTTTCTGTAAGTCATCTGTGACTTGATTCCTTGTCACCACCCGTGGAACCCAGAGGGACTAAGCAATTTCTATTGGGAAGACAAGCCATCATCTAGTAATGGGGACAAAAAAAAATAGTAAGTCAGGTTCTGGCTCTTAAAAATTCTGCTAAAACTTCATTAATTATAGCTAATTGACATGGAGATGTGTGGTCTTCTTGAAGGGAGAGGAACCTCAGGAAGGGACACTTATTTGTCAAACATGAATACACTCTATTACACACAACAAAATTATCTTCCATTTTTTTAGTAGGTGCCTGGACTACTCAAGTTTCCCTTCTATGCAAAAGAATACCAGATGTTCAAGCAGAGAGATGTATCAGTGTAAAGATTCTGCATCCTTTAATACACACACACACACACACACACAGTATTTGTGTCCTATAACATTCATGTGTGTGCACATTCATGTTGTAACGTATGCTATCTATTATTTAGTGAACTAAAATTTTAAAAGATCATTCATTCTAAAGTTTTTTCACCTGACATTCTGCTTATTGGACTTTCTTCTGTGTTAAATAAACAATTTTATAAGCAAGGATATTTATCCCATCTTCATTCACGTTAACCATTTGGTTTCTTTTTCTTGATGAACATATCATTCTTGCATACATCAGTAATTTTTTTCTGATTAATATATTCAATTATTTTCAAGTTATGATTGCAAACAAGAGCTTTACTCCCTCTGTTAAGTCTAGCATACTAGTTTTTCAGCACGAGTTGTATATTGTTTATCCTTCTTTGAATTTGTTCTGACCTTTTGGAATAATTTAAATTTTGGAGTCCATTCTTTTTCAATGGACAGTTTGTTTCCTTGTTTGTCTGAGAGGGAGAGAGAGTGGAGGCAGGAGGGACAGAGGGAGAGGGAAAGAGAGAATCAAGCAACTCCACCCAGCCCAGAGCCTGATGCAGAGCTCAGTCTCAAAACCCTGAGGTCATGATCTGACCAGAAATCAAAACTCAGATGCCTGATGGACTAAGCCACCCAGGAGCCCCTTCAGTGGAGGTTTTTGACATTTAGTTTACTAAATAACACAATAAACATTCACTTGGACAGATCAGTATCATAAAAAACCGTGTGCACAATAACATAAAGCTTTCATATTTTCTCCATGTAACCATCATTTAATTTGTTTATTCTGCATGGATAGTTATGGAGTGTGTTAATTAAATAGTTTTCAAGTAAGACTTTTCTTCTCAGTTTGCAAAAGATAGGTGCATTAAGAAACACACACTAACTTTTTATAAAAATTAGACATTATTCTGGTTAGAAAGTAATAAATCATTTGTTTAATTTGGCAAAGTACACCTAAATTATCTCAGTGAAACACTTTATCTTTATTTTTAAAAATAAATCTTAGAATTATCATTTTGTGCCAAGAATTTATAGTTTTATCATAATTCATGCCATCATCATTAACTTTCTGGCAAAAGAATACAGTTAGCTTATTTTGCATGTTTTTGTTGAATGATACAAGGAACATTATAATTTACACATATGCTCTCTATCTTTCTTGCCTCCCCTACTTGCCTCTTTCTGGGCAGTTTTATGCACATTTACTTGCATAATTGGAATTGAGAAGTCCTCATAAATGAATCAGGGAAACTCAGCTTAATTTAAACAAGCATCTTTTTTCTAATATACCTTATATTTTAGTATTCCTTGTTGGAATCTGAAGACTAGTTAGGTCCAAAGTTCATATTATATTCAATATACAAATGTCCTTGGCTAGTATCTTTTTCATATTATATTTAATATATGAATATCCATTGGCCAATATCTTTTTACAGAAATAAGAACCATATAATTTTATACTCAAAGAGTTTCAGAATAACATATTGTGCATGTCTCACCATTTCTTTATGATAGCTCTACAAAAGAAGTCAACAATCATGATTTCTAAAAAAATCCTTTCCCTGGGTTAAGTATCTATGTTCCCACTTTTTCCCCCATATGCTAGCATGAGATCTATCACTATCCTGGTTTATACCCTATTTTCTGATTTTCTTTTTTCTTTCTTTCTCCCTCTCTTTTCTCTCTCTCTCTCCCTCTCTCTCTTTTCTTCCTTCCTGCCTTTCTTCCTTCCAGATTGTTTTATTAGTTCTACCATCATGCCATTAACTTCTCTTGAGCTTATGGTTGGCTTAACCCCATAGGCAGTTTCTCATTGTTCTCAACTTAATTTTCAAATACTCTATTCCTTGATGTTGTATTTCAGTTTTTATGTGTTTACCTATTTTTAAATAAATTTTGAATGTCATTTCCTTATTCATGTAGTTTTTCAAGATGTTAGTTCTCCCTCTTAGCTATATCTTAGTTGTGTATTTGATGAAGATTTCTTCACTGAAAATATATATGTTACACCTCACAGAATCAAGTACACTGCTTGTGGCAGGACATTTGAGGTTAACATTGACAAATCAACCCAGAAAGTCCACTTGTTTAATTAGCTACAAATCCCCCTAAGTGTACTATCATCCAGCCAGTTTTTCTCTGCTTTGTATACAATGAAATGACAAAGCCCTTGTCAAATGCTTATCTGGCATCAAGACAAACTCCTTTTAAGAAACTCTCATGATCTAAAAGCTGTCTAACTCAGGAAATATAAAAAAATAAGTCTTGCCACATAGGATTCCCTCTTAAGCCCATGTCCTTTTGTGCCTCCAAATGCCCTAATTATTTACAAGATATTTCAATAAGCTTACTGGTTTAGTCCCCACTTGCTTATTTTAGAAAAGAAGAATGTTTTACTATGTCCTTAAAAAATTCTAAAAATATTACAGAGAGCTTTGGTGATCTTATTTGCAACTTACAGGATGATTTGTAATCTTCCTGGTATGAAATAGTTGAATGAAATTAAAATAGCTAGGCATTCTTCTAATATCAATTAACATTATTTTAAAAATGTAAAGTTTACAAAACCTTGTCATACATGTATTTTCACAGTAACAAGATTTTATTTCTACATGAGAAAACAGTGATCTGAGGTTAAAAAGGCTAGTGACCTTCCTAAAGTACAGAAATAATATGAGATAAATGGAAATATGTGTTTATTTGACTTAATATTAAAATTTACTTTTTAATTTATTTCTTTGACAAAATTAATACATATGCCTTTTGGAACATGAAACAAACAAACAAATAAACAAAAAAAACAGAAAAAGAAAGAGAGCCACCCATATTCACAACACACAGATATTAAAGAGTTTAAATAGGTTTAATTTTTTCTTAATCATAATTATTATATCTCCTTTGAATTTGGAAACATTTTACCTCAATGACTAGGCCAAAAGAAAATTTAGGATTCAAGTAGTTCCCAATGTCTACTTATTCATTAACTTTGCTTCACCTCTCAGGAAGTAGGGTATAACTGCTTCATTTTATTTTTCAAGTCTCAGTTCCAGATGTTGGCCTTTCCCAAACTATTTTTTTTCAGTCTGAGCCAATCTTTTATCTTAAAAATTAGTTATTCTTACTCTATTTTTAATTTTTTATGTTAATTTGCTTGCTTGTCAGAAATGAATTCTTGGATCTTTGCCCTTCAGAACCCACGTTCCATTTTAAAAGCTCTTGGGTTAAATATATATACATTTATGAATATTTAGTGTTCTTTTAAAATTTTACTTAATGCAATTATATTACCAGAATAGTCATAGCCATTTCCACCATCATTTCCAGAGCCAAAATCTACTCTTAATCTACCCTTTCAATTACTTCTCTAATCCTATCACCTATTCGCATCTAGCTCTCCATCCATCTATTATTTAATCTTGGGAAACAATTATTTGACAAGTGAGTCATGCAATTGAAGAATAAGATGTCTTTACGACCGTAGGAAAAGAAACCAACATGAAAACCGACTCATCGGGCCAAAGTATTGTACAGATATTTAAACTGAAAACCATTAAAATTCACTTTCCTGCTTCTAAATAAAGTGTAAGCTGATTACCCACACTTAAACGCTGCCTAAGAGAAGTAGCATTCTTGGGAATATGGCAGGGGAAGTTATTTTAAAAGTAATAAGGAAAGGCGTAAAACCTTATTTTAAGTAGGTTTTCTGTTACTAAGCTCCAGCATAGGAAACACAAAATACTATATTTAACATTACTATTATTTAATATTAAAATTTGTATTCTGCAATCTGTCCCTTCCTAGAAAATGATGCTGTCATATTCATTTCTCTTTGCTTTTACATAAAAATAAAGGTAGTCGCAATTTCTGTTGTATTGTCATCCACTTTTATGTATCCAACACGGTACCATGAAAAGTAGATTCAATATTCACTAAATGAGCAAGTGACTCGACTTTAATACTACTTTTATAAAGGCAAAGTTTAGTCTTGGGCAAAAGCAAATGACATTACATTTTGAGTGAATTTAATCATAAGAATTATGGTGTATGAATAAAAACAAAGTTTAAAATAATTACTGTTTCGGTATGCTTTGTAAGCAAGTCCTAAAGGATTCCTTAAAATAGACTAAGAAGTAGCTTTTAAATATTTGAGATGTTGGTTAGTACAGTGTTCCTTCTAAATAGTATAACCAGTTCGTATCTTTAGAAAGGCAAATCACAAGATCTGACCATTAGGCTTGATATAATAAGCATATAGAAAATCGACTGCGTGTTTAGCCTTATGTTGGAAATAATGGTTTATTTTACATACGTATGTAGTATTCTACAGAGAGCCACATCCATTTGTTTATTTGCTGTAACTAAACATTATCTCACATTTTATAAACATTTTAGATAGGTCTACATGTTTTTGTTTCTTTTTCACAAAAATATTTGTAGTTTTTATTCACAGATTTTTCTAGGATTAATACATAACATATTCTTAAGAACTTAATATTTGAATTAAAACTTTATTCATGCTTCCTCTAATCTCAGTGTACTATAACAGATATGTCCCCCATTTTTCTTTTGTTTTGTTGTTTCCTCTTTTATCTTTTGCCAAACTATTTCACTTCTACATTTTTGTCAACTTTTATCTTGCTTACTTTACAATCCTGTTTGATATACAGTAACACATCCTCCTCCATGCCTCTTCTGCTTGCCAATTTTTACTAGGATTCTAAATATTATGAGCATTCCTTTCATGGTGATCATCTTACCAAAATTGCTGTACCATGAAGTTCTCATCTCTTCTACTTAGTGTCAAGTTTAGTTTATCATTCTGAGGTCCATATTTCTCCACAAACTTACTACCTTCTATAGGTTTATTTTTAACTTCTGAGTTGTACTTTCTTCACCTTGTTTAGCAATTGGCCAAATTAATTTATGAGCCATGTATTTACATGTAACCTTTTGCAACTTTCTACAGTATTTAGAAGATGTTTTAGTGAATCATTCAATACATCATAGTATCCCAGTTAGCAACTGGTATGAATATTACTGCTTATTTACTACTGATTTACTACTGAAAAAAAAAATGTTCATTTGACCACATCCTTAATTTTATATTTCTACTTTCAAAGTATAATTTATGTCTGCTAATTTCCTTTTCATCTGTCAAAAATCAAGTATGAATACATTTTCTATTTAAAGTAGACAAGTAGATTCATGTCTATAACTTTGAAATTTTTTAACCTATGCGTATTTCAAAATTATTGAAGACATAGAATTTTAAAAATACCTTGGATAGTAGCTGAATGTCATTAGAGTTCATTAAATTTCACCAAATGGTATGTTATTACATGTTTACCAATTTAAATTTAGAAAGAAAGTTGATTACAGTAATGGGATACAGGGATATGCCAGGTATGTTTTGCTTTCCAACTTTTATAGATGCTCACATTACCCACAATAATACATTGTCATCATGATCAAGGGCATAATGGAAATCAGTTTCTGAGAGAGCATATATTGTCCTTGAAAACTGTACTGACAAAATGAGGGGTCCAAGGATACTTCAAATATTAAAGAATAGATCAAGGATACTTTTACAGTTTAGGAATGGTGAAAACTATTATGGTTTTAATATTATTTGTTTAAATATTTCTTACCACTATATCCAAGTAATATATTTTAAATATTTATAAATATGTATATATAATATAAGTATGTTATATATCTCAAAATATATGAGCATAATTTGGATAAACACAAGTAACTTATTGAAGAGATGTTGAATATCTTTTTTCTTGAAAAATATATAAGTTGAATTTATGATACTGATCAGTTGCTATATGTATACTTTGACCTTGTGAAAGGTGAATGAAATTGATCAAACACTTGTACGTTAAGCGTGTTAATAGGCTGGCTTTTATTTATTTATTCTTATTTGTCCACTATTCAAATTCTCTATTAAATTATGGTCATAGATAAATTGCATTAATTTTGTACAAACTCTGCTTGAATAAAACATATCTTCTCTCAGTTCTGAAAAAGATATTCATTAAATGCACAACTTTCAATGTGCACTTAGACTGGAAATGATTATTTTTTCAACCCTACTTGTAACAGGAAGTTGGAAGACCAGTAATACACTTGTTTTTTTTTTTTTTCTTTAATAATATACTTGTTTTAAAAAAGAATTGACTATCAGTCTTCTCCATTCAACTTTGCATGGTCATTATCCTTTTCTTACTATACCAAATAATGGCTTCTTTTTTTTCTTTTTACAGATAATGCGTCCTTCACAGTCTTATACTGAATATAATAGTATCTTGATACTTTCATGTTAACTTTATTGTAAATTGAAAAATTCTGAACCTAGTCTAAAGTGATTGTAACCACCCTGAATAAAAGACATTCCAAAAGGCTGTTCCAGAAACACAATAGCAGTGGGAAAATGGTGCAAATTGACTCTGATGTAATGACAATTGATCATGTCTTTTCACTCTAAATTAGTGGTCATGGATGTTTCAAGGATATATATTAGGTGAACATTTTTGAAATATACATAAGAATACTCGGTTTTCTAACCCTGAAGGCAACTCTCTTCTTTCACACCTCAATCATACAAGAGTTAATTCTGTCTCCTACAAGGATGTAAGCTCTAAGTTAGGTCTGGAAAGCAGCAAAGGCAACCTGGAAACCTGGACTCAAAGTAACACTTCTGTTGTCAAGGGTTACTGATGGGGGAGGGGAAAGGGCTGGAAGGGGAAGGAGTTATGGAAATGAAGGAGGATTGTAGCACATACTACATAAATGTAAATGCTATACATATATTTGGAATGGGATCTCAATTCTGTTGTATTTTTGCCTTTTGCATTTTCATTTATTTAGTTTACACATGGATGTTGAATTTATGAGTTGGTTGTTGCTGACATTATTCAGTGTATCACTGCCTAACAACATTCAGCTGTAAATTATAGCCATAATAATTTTGTAATTAAATTTACATTACTATTTACATCTCAAGCACAATAAAATCATGCTATTTCCTAAGCTGTAATATCAGCAAATATCTTCAATGGAACTTGGTGGAGAGTCTGTGTCATTTCAGTTTACATGAGAATTTCTTTTCCTCCACAAAATTAAAGGTCAAGGGAAAAGTATGATTAAGGGCTTTAAGTTCACATGGAAAGACTGAGTAATATTCTAACTTTTAAGATAGATAGGTTTAATGATGATGTGCTGAAGTGTTTTTGCCCAATGTTACAATATTTCAAAACACCATTCATCATAGGCCTGCCTCACTTTAAGTCTCCCTGTTAGGTCAATTTGCATTACCATTGGGTTTGTTAGAGGGGAAACTGTAAAAAGAAAATGTGGCAATTTATAGTAAACGCTTGAAATCTTGTGACATTACCAACATCTTTATGTTGATTTATATTTCTGTTATCAGTATTCACAAATAAAATATTTCTGAATTTATTTTGTAAAATAAAAATGACGTCCATGGCATTGTCATTGATGCATTTTCGGTATCATTTAAAATACATGCCCCATGTTCTATAATCAGCACATTCATATATTAGCTTCTACCATTTTAATCTACTCATTTAATTTAGAGTAGCCATGCATTTTCAAGAATGAAATTAAGTGTTATTTTACATAAGTGAAGTGCAGTAGTATTTGACTATAGAAACACTTCTTGGATTCATATCCAAATGATGCATTATAGAGAGCAGAAAAGAGGCTTTTTCTGCCAAAAGTATCTGTGAATTTTCTTTAGAAAATGTTCTTTTAAAATCCTTTGTATTTGCAAAGCGACTCTGCGGAGACAATTAAAAGCAAAAATGAAATGATAGATCACATGACAGGAGTTCAGATGTGAGGGTTTTTTCCTCGGTTAAACATCGCAGCAGGCATTACAATACCAGAGGTAACGAATCAATTAAATCCATTTTCCCCTCCGCGCCTCCAAAGCTGCGTGCGTAGTGTTGCTGTGTAGTTTAGAGCCGGAGCAGTAGGACCCAGGGGCCTCCGCAGCCACCAATAGAAGCGCACACTTGGACCTATTTGCATGCAATGCCGTCTGCTCTGCGCATTAATAGTAATACAGATAACGGGTTTCAAAGAATTCTCTACCGAAGAAGGATTGGATTTTTCCAGGGTGCTGATACTGAGAAGGAACCCGACTTTACTCTCTCCCTAATGTCCCCACTCTTGGGTTTAAAAGTCCCAGACAGCTTTGGCTTGCTTTAAACTCGGGAAGGTCTCCGTGCACAGCAAAGTTGGAGGGCTGCGCCTGCACCACGGAACCGCTAGATTTCCGAAACAGTCCTCTGGAAGGGTAAGTCTCCCAAATGATTGCAAAGGAAGTGACAGCCGGCTTTAGAAACTGTCAAACGGGACACGCTCGGTTTTCCATCGGCGGGTGCTGGAGTGCAGAATGGGTGCGGACAGGACTCCGCAGTTTGTCCAGAAATTGTGACTGGTGCACTGGGGTATTTGGGGGGGTAGAATCAGAAACCTTCAGGCTAAATCGGAAATTGCAGCCCTACGCTCGGGCGGGATTCAACAAGTTTCCCTGCAGAGATGCCATGGGTTTTGTTTTGGTTTTTGGTGTGTGTGTGTTTTGTTTTTATTCCCTTGCAAGTTGTTCCGGGTATCCGTTCCGGGTGGGCTGCCCCTGCTTCACAAAGAAGTTTCGGGATTTGTGTCTGTTGTGTGGGGCTGGGTTAACCCTTGTGTGAAGCGGTTCTTTGCCGCATTTGGGCTTCCAGGGGACACACGGGAGAACTGCTTCTAGGGATGCTCGGAGCATCAGGGGCCTGCGGGGCTCGTGCTGGGCAACTTCCCCGCGTCGTCTCGGGGTCTCTGAGCGTACGGTGGTTATGATGTGGGCAGAGGCACAGAAACCAGCAGCTCCGACGCCATTTGAGCTTCCAAACTTTGAAAGCGTTCTCTAACGAGGAGGGTGAGAACGGGTGCTTTGAAAATATGCATTACTAGATGAATTTTGATGAACTCTTAGTGATATGCAGGCGGTGAAGTCTTTCAGGACCTGCGTTTCCAACATGCAGCTTTTGCCTGGACGTGCAGTGCTGATGTGGAAGGGTGGGGGTTTAAAGCTAAGGCGGTGGGGGGGGGGCTTTATCTGAGGGGCGAGGAAGAGGGAGAGAAGATAGATGAATGAACAAGGTGCGTCCCATTTTTCACATACAAAAACCACACGCGTGGGACGTGCCAGGAAGCGCTCCAGTTGGTGGCGTTTAGCTGGGAAACGTATTGCAGGGAGGTCCGGGCGCCTCTGCATTATTGATGAAGCGCGGTGCCCTTCTGGGGGCCCCTTCTCTCTCCTTCTCTGTGCCCCCTCTTCCGTTCCGCGCTCGCCCTGCCTGGGGCTCGGGGTTGGCGCGGGTGCAGCGGCTCCCGCGGCTCAGCCCCGCAGCGCTGCGGACACAATGGGGAGAGGCAGGCAGAGGCCCGCGGGCGGGCGGAGCGGGGAGCTCGGCGTGGCGGTCCTGCTGCCGCAGCCACTGCTGCTAATCCGCGGGGGTTGCGGCGCGGCGGGGGCTGCTTGCGCCCAGCGGCCACGCGCCGCCACATCCCGAGGGCCCTGCGCAGGAAGGGCCGCAGGGGTCCTGGGTTATCCTTTTAGGGGCCCCTGTGCTACCGGGCAGACAGATTGGGGTGGGGAGATGTCATGCTGAGCCATCCCATTCCGCCCTTCGGCTCAAAACTGCTGTTACCCGAAAATCCCGGGGGTGCACCCCCAAACGTCCTAGAGAACCTGCACTCCAAAGGGAAACGAGACGAGGAGCGAAGAAGGGAAACGTTGATGAACCTGCAAGAGAACGGCAGCAAGTGATTCGGGGCAATTCTGGTCATCAGCCAGGCTTTTCTTGGCGCTTTTAAGTGAGCTGCTTTAGATGCGGCTTTGAAATCCGCTTCCGTGGCCTCTCTGTGGCTCCGAAGGGGCAGGCTTCCAGACCCAGGAGCTCACTGGAGACTCCATCTGTAGATGAAGGAAGGCGACTGCGGGGCAGGGGCCTTCATTTCGCAGTGTCATTTAACCCTGACCTCAGCAACTCCCACCCTTTCACGCCCTCACCGGGGAGTGCCCTGACCTTGCAAACTCCTCTGGGTCATCTGCCCTGTTTCTTTTCAAGTGATTTTTATCAGGCTGTGTGTTCCAAAGGCCTGTTAAGAAATGGTTTGTGTATTTCCAGGAGTGGTGGGAGATTGTTTAATTTGGAGGTGGATTTCCAACCCCCCTGAGCATTTGGAGGAAGGGGCAGAGGAGAAGGACTCCGTAGAAAGGCCCACCTGGGGGCTTGGTTGCTTGAAGGGGAACTTTCAGAAGAAAATATACCTCTTTGAGCATATGGGGGGGGGGGGGGCGAGGACACAATATCATTGCATTCTTTTCCCATTTTCCATTTGTCCCCTTAATTATGGTTGTTTGGGAACTAGGGTGTAATATTAAATGGAAAATATCTTGAGAATCCATCTGTTTATGAGGAGTTTATTACAAGTGTGGTAGATAGGTTTTCAGGCCCAAACTTGGATGCTCCTCAGACCTATTATTTAGAGAGATTCAGGTTGCTACTGCAAAACCTGCCTCTCTTCTATATCTTTTGAAAGCTTTTTGAAAGGCTTGGAGCATGTTGATTTCATTAATGGGGTTTATTAACCGGTTAGTGGGTGTCCATCAAGCCCTCCCTTTCCACCCCCCCCCCCACACACACAAAAAGCCCCTAACACATCAAAAACAAAAACAACAGCACCTAAGAACCAATATCCAGTTGGTAACAGGACTTTTGTGTTTGTCTTAGGAATCTATCTTCCTCCCATAGGAGGGAAGGGTAAAGCTGAGGAGTAGGTAAGGGTAAGGTGTGAGGGCATTCATCTCATATCCTTACCACAGATTTTGGACTTCCTGTAACCCTTCTCCACATATATTCCTGCATGTGTCTTCCTAGTTAGCCCTGTACGATCTGCAGCACTGAAGCAAATGACACAGCTGCAGATCCTTGATGAAGGCTTGCTTCAGAAAATAGCTGTTAATCACACGTTTGGGGGATTTTTCCACAAGCTTCCATTTACTTCCCTTTCCTTCCCTTCCCCTGTCCTTGAACCAGTGTTGCCATCTTCTAGGCTGTGCCCTGCAAAGGGTTAGTGATTTCCAGTGGCTTAGCACTGTGCTGAGCGTGGGAGGAGGGCAGAGACAGCTGCTCAGAGAGTCCCATAGGTTTAAAACTGACTTTCTCTTACTCTGTACTGCCCAGAATAAAGAAAAATATCCAAATATCCCCACAAAGAGAATTATATTGGCCTGTAAAATTGTCTTTATTTTATTGCATAAATGGAATCAATTCAGGTACAAAATAACTTTGGTCAGAAATGAAAGGGAAGCTATACACTTGCTTGCAGTATTTGGAAACTAATACTCAGCTGTGAGATCTCACCTTTTGGCATCCATCTATCCTTGATGTATTAGGAGCTATTTTTATTTAAGCCAGATTTACCATGTTACTTTCATTATGAGGCTGGGCAACTCAAGACACTGCTAAGATGTGAATTTTAAAAGAAAAGCAAAAAACAGGGCAGCAAAGCAAGCCCTTGGCAGCTTGATGAATGAGCAGGGGAAATGCACCATTTCAAATGTAACTGGAGGTGAGGTTCCATCCAATCCACTAGAGAATGAGTTCCTCCTTATTGCCCAGAAAACTCAACTGATATCCTTTCTCTCTCTTCCCCTCCTCCCCCAGCACCCTTCCCTAACTTCTGCTTCTCCATTTCTCTCTCTATGATCTCTGAGATCAGAAATATAACCATAATATTATACAAGAGTCTAGACCTATAACCTGGTCACATAATAATTTATCTCTCTAACCTTGCTGTTGAAGTGAGTAAGCAATATTACTCAATGCATTCTTGGTTATATCTAAAATATATTAGTGGCATATGGACCAGCCAAGTCTCCAATGCTACAGGAAATAGAGGTGCTAGAAAAGTAACTGACTTACCCATGGCCACATAGGAGAGAATTGTAGACACAATGTTAGCCATCTTACCTGCAATAAATATTCCATTGAATTTTCCCATCACTCTTTCAAGGTAAGACTTTTAGTAGATTTCTTTAATATATGAAGAAACTGAAGCTCAGAAAAGTTAAACAAAAATATACAGCCATTCATCTGATAGAGGAAAATCCAAAATCAGAAATAAGTTCTTGCTCATGACAGAGTGCATGCTTTTCCATACTATGGAACTATATTTTCTCATTATATTTAAATAAGAAATTTCATTATTTTTAAAATTTTGTTCCAGCATAATTTTTTAATCTCCTAAATATCCTTTCATGTCCAAACCCTTTTTGGCACCTCCCTCAGACCAGTCTTCTATGGACAGTGACTTTCCAAGGTTATCAGAGCACAGAGTTCTTTCTTTATTAAGAAAGCCTACCTCTAACCACCGTCCCAACGGTACCATCATCTTTGGAAGTTAGAAAAGAAGTATAAAAATTAAGGTCTTCGTCATTTACTTTGCAGTTTGCACAGAGAGAACCAAGGAGTCTGGAAGAGTCCATTATTTCATTCTGAGACAGAAGCTGGACACCTCTACCTTCACATTTCCACACACATGGATTCTCTGATCTGCAGGTTTCCCACCTTTGCTGAACCCAATCCTATTCATTTGTTCAGGGTGGTTCATGATTTTCCTCCAACATGTCATCTCTGACTATTCCAACCCTTATCATTTTTTTTATACACCTCTAAAATTTCCAATAAATTACAATTTTTGCCATTTAACTTGGTCTGTATTTGGAGTTTAGAGGAGTGAGCCAACATTTCTGGAGCATTTACTCTATATCATGTCTTTTTGCATAAATTATCTGTCAGATTCAATCTTCTGTCTGTCCTCAGTCACCCCAGATGGTGTGATGTATTTCTAGAGTTTCAAAAATAAAATCCAAATTTGATATTTCTAGTCCATATATTGCTCCTGATCGCCACATTTTGTATTACCAAAAATCACTTGATATCTCCACCTAGAGATGTGCTGCAAAAATTTATAAGGAAAATTAGTAAAAGGAAATTATTTAAAGGTACATAAGTCATTCTTCCTAACATATTTTTCCTTCTACTTGGTTTTCCAAGTCATGACTTGTCCATCATGCATCCAGGCAGAATAACCTATGACAGGTCCCTCTACTTCATCTACCTCATTTGGTTAATGGGGGAAAAATATATGTATATATATATATTTACTAATACTTTTATTTTTCTTGAACCTAGCTTCTTTTCTCCACAGATGGCCTTGCACCTAGTCTCCGTTTTACTTCCTGGGATCGGCCTTCTAATCTAACAACTCACCTCCCTTTTTGCCCCACTTAAATCCATGTCCTTCATATCTGCAAGTCATTCAACTTTCTAGAGCATAATTGATGAAGCCCAAACTGCATTCATGTCATTCAAGGTGCTCTATCATTTGGATTCAGAATTCCTCTCTTCAGTCTTCAACTTTATCGATTACTATGAAAATCTCTGCATTTTCTCAAATACGGAGGATATAGCATTCCTTTCTTCTTTTGTTTTAGAACTTCAGCTCATAATGGTTCTCACTTTTCTTGATCCTTGGATTTTTGGAAACACAAAACAGGTGTTACCCTTCTGTGAAGACCTTCACGTTAAGCAAATAGATTTAAATATGTCTCTTTCTACTCTTTTCTTAGTAACATCTCTGAGAATTTTTTGCATTTATGTATTCATTTTTATCAAGAGATTGAATTCCTTGAAGCGGTATTTTCCAAACTTTTGCCATTGAACCAAGGGAACTTCTCAATCAAGAAAAGTAGTATAGAAATGGACCCATCACCAGATTTAATACATTAAAATATGGGGATGGGACTCTGCAATCCACATCTTAACAAACATTTCAGATGTAACTAGGCACATGGAATTTATCACAACTGTTGCTCCCCAACTCAGCTAGGTCAGTTTGGTCCATAATTTGGCAGTTTGGGGAAAGAGCCATCAGCATGGCTTTTTAGATCTCACTGAGGACTATGGACATGTCCTGTTGGGTTACTGTGCTTTAAAGAAACATCTGATCACAGAGTTTAGTGTGTCAAATCATGTGATTCATTCTTAGTGCAGGAAGAGAGTCCTGCATCAAAAAGACATACTTGCCAAGAGCATAATTTCAATAATCACATGAGAAGATGGTCTGTAGGGTTGCAGTGCTACAGTGTACAGAGTATTTAGAACTTTACTGACTCTGATATTATGTAATATTATAATATTACAATATTGTAATATTATGATGTACTTATTTGGCAAAGACGGAGAAAACAGTGAAACAAATGACTGTAAATTATCACTCAGTTTA
Source organism: Lontra canadensis (assembly GCF_010015895.1). NCBI lineage: Eukaryota > Metazoa > Chordata > Mammalia > Carnivora > Mustelidae > Lontra > Lontra canadensis. The sequence continues at coordinate 10,982,276 of NW_022631056.1, read as the reverse complement.
AGTAAAAATATGTTAAACAAAACCTAAGCCCTCTGGACACACAAATTACATCTCCCTCCAAGAGGTAAATTGTATTATAAATTTGTTATTGTTATCCCAACACATTAACTTTTAATTTCACTGTATATAGGCACACCCCTGAATCATATATAGTATTATATTAAATAACTATATTATTTAAATAAATTGTAACATATTATGTGCATTCTCAGGAATACAGATTTTTGTGATTTATTTAAGTCAATACAGGGAGATTTGATTCATTCCTTTTCATTGCTGTATAGTATTCCATTTTTATGAGTCTACCACAAATTTCTTTCTATAACAGTGTAGCAGTGATTTTTGTGTGTGCGTGTGTATGTGCATGTACCATTGGGAACATAGACAACACTTTTTTTTTTTTAAGATTTTATTTATTTATTTGACAGAGATCACAAGCAGGCAGAGAGGCAGGCAGAGAGAGAGGGGGAGGCAGGCTCCCTGCTGAGCAGAGAGCCCGATGCAGGGCTCGATCCCAGGACCCCGGGACCATGACCTGAGCCGAAGGCAGAGGCTTAACTTACTGAGCCACCCAGGCGCCCCTAGACAACGCTTTTTAAGGTATATGCTTAGGAGTGAAATTGCTTGACTAAGTGAAATTTCATTAATTTCCTTTACTCAGATATTGCCCAAATCCCACACAATGCTTGTAGCATTTCCAGATTCCACACACATTTGTGTGAGCTACCATTCTATCTGCCTTTCTCAACATTTAATATTGTCATTTTTTTAATTTTAACAAATTGAATAGTTTTAATTTTTCTTTTCTGATTGTATGTCCAGTGAACATCCTTTCACTGGGAATTCAGGTTCCCTCCACTATGAATTGCTTAAAAACATATTTTACCTATTTTTTTTTTTTGCTAAGCCATTTATCTTCTTATAGATTTTTAGAAGTCCTTTGTATATCCTATATTCAAACTCATTTTTGGTAAATGCATTGAAAATATTTTTCCCTAGGCTGCATCTCATCTTTTCTCTTTTGTGTATGTGTGTGTATGTGTTGTTTTTTTTTTAAAGTGTATTTTGTTTCTTTAAAAGTAATAAAACTTCTCCATCATGTTTTGTCTTTTTTATGTCTTGTTTTAGAAACCATTCCTTATGGTGAAGTCATAAAATATTTTCATATATATATTTTAAGTTTTTAAATGTTGCTTTTTACATTCATCTCTTTGATCTATCTAGCATTGATTTTAGTTTCCATGTGCTGAGAAGTGTGGTTGTCACATATAAATGTTCCATATGTGGATGGATTCCTTTTTTGCCTATAAGGCTACTGGGCATCTGTCCTCATTTGAGACACATATTTCTGGTCATTTTCTGCCAGGTTGGTATGAGGACCATTATCTCACTGAACCATTGCAATGTTAATGAACCAGAGTAAAAGCATTAATTAAGATTTCAACCCAAATAGGTTTATATTCAGTTAGAATTAAAGACCAGTGCTTTTTATGACAAACTGTATAATCTCTTTAAATGGTTTGTGAATTGTTCATGTGTAATGAGTCCTTTAGCTATGCCTAGCATAATTTACTTCAGTTTTAGTTCTTTACGGAGAATATTAATGAATATCCCAAAGACACACTTTCCTTGTTTATAAGACTCCAGCAAAGTAGATCAAAGGCAGAATCATGACTCACTCTAGGAATGAAGCATGACTGACCATTTGCCAGGTGACTTATATAACCCAGAGGAGGAACAACATTTTAGCACAACAACCAACAGCTTCTGATCAATGCATATCTCTTGAATAAGCACTCCAAAACATTAACACAGTGGCAAAAAGTTTAGAAAGGAAATTATCGCAGTGTGCTGTGCATATTATATTACGTTTTACCTTGGGATGAGGAATGAGGGGGACTGCAAAATCACTTCACCTGCTTGTATGAAGTCATAGACAGTTTCTGTAAGAGTTTGTTTTTTATTCTATAATGAACAACAACATACCAAACAAACATGGTTAGTGTTAGGCCAAGTCTTAAATTATTTAAATACTGGATATGAATTTAAAGGTGCTTAAGAATGGTTTGGTTTGGCAAAAGAAATGCAAGAATCTTATATTTAAAGCTTCTCTGAAAAAAAGTAAAAAAATTAAAGAAAGCCTCTGCACCAAATACAGATTACACCCAGCCCATTAAATCCAGTTCTTTCCAATTAATGTCTTTTGTCATAAATTGTAAACTGGATCAAGGAGAGGAACTATCTTAGGGAAAGAACAAACTCACATAGTATCTTTTCTTATTCATTCTTTTTGTTGACACTGAAAATCTGAATTCTTCAGCGCACTGCCTTTCATACTCAGATTTGGGACTACTATTCTAACTTCTTCCCATTTCTCTTACTTCTTCCCTAGGTGTAGTCTCTCTCTCACTGTACCACACACTTACCAACCCTCAACACAGCATTTTGTTTCCAACTCATTGCCTTTGCCTTTCTGTCTTCTTAAAATATCCTTCTCCTTCTCTATTAGTGAGGTCTGTATCCTTCAACATCTAACTTAAGTGTTACCTCCTTTTTGAGGCATCCTCATTTTCTCCTAGGAAGCTCATCTCTTTTCGATTTGTGTTTTAGGAGAAATTAGTACCTACCTACACTCCTTTATCTTTTTTAAAGATTTTATTTGTTTATTATAGGGAGAGAAGGTGCACAAGTAGAGGGGGAGGCTGAGCAGGGAGCCTGGGGACACAGGGCTCCATCCTAGGACCCCGGGATCACAACCTGAACTGAAGTCAGACGCTTAATTGACTGAGCCACCCAGGCACCCTTATATCCTCTTGATTACAAGTAGCATTTGTCAGTTTTAATGACCAGACTGACTAACTGGGACAAAGATGATGAAGAATTTCTCAGTATATCTATCTAAACCTGCTATTACAATTTCATTGAGTATATTCCCTATCCTCTGCCTTTCAATCTCAATATGTACTCTGTTTAAATAGTTACATTTTACATAGTTAATCGCCACATATGGCTCATAGCTGACATATTAGATCAAACAGGTATAGAACAGCCCATCATCTCAGAAACTTCGATTAAACAGTGTTGGGAAGAATAAACTCACAGTAACATTTGGAACAAATGAATGGATGAATGAATGAATGAATGAGATACTAATAGCCTTTGATTTTCAATGGACAGCTGCCACGGAGTTGGATTATTGAACATGATCATAGTGGTGAGGATGATTTCACAACTTCACAGATTTTAGCATTTCCTGGCAAGAAAGGCTTATCTCAGCCTAACCAAGAAGGTAATTACAATATGAAATACCAAAGAAACCAGAGAGAGAGGGGCTCCTGGGTGGCTCAGTCAGAAGAAATGGGGGGGGGGGTGTTAAAGCTACACTTTGATGATTTCCTTGCATATTTACCCAAAGCTTGTTTACCTGAGATGGCAGAGTAAGAAATATCATCTTTTAGGACACAAGTTTATGAGAAATAGGATTGAGCTAGTGGGACAATTCCATTTCTTAAGATTTAGATTGCTTCCCATGTGGAGGTAAATACACAGTTCTTTCTCAAATATCAAATTAGTTTTATATTAATACCCATTGGGGTGACTATAAAAAAAATACTTAGAAAATGGCAAGTGTTGGCAAGGATGTAGAAATATTGGAACTGTTGTGCACTGATGGTGGAAATGTAAAATGGTGTAGCCATGAGGGAAAATGGAATGGTGGTTCCTCAAAAAATTAAATAGAATTATCATAGGATCCAGTAATTCTGCTTCTAGGTGTATGTGCTAAAAAACTGAAAGGAGAGATTGGAATAGTTTTTTTTTGCTCCCATGTGCATAGAAGCATTATTCACAACTGCCAAAGGTAGAAAAAAACCAAAATGTCCATCAGTGGCTAAATTGAAAAACACATTGTATATACTTATAATTAATTATTAGTCAGCTTTAAAAAGGAATGAAATTCTGATCCATGCTATGGCATGGATCAACCTTGAAAAAATTGTCTTATGTGAGAAAAGTTAGATTAAAAAAGTTAAATACTTTATGATTCCACTTATACACAATACCTAGAATAGTGAAACTGTAAGGACAATAGGTAGAATGGTGATTGTCAGGGCCCAGGGGAGCAGGGATTGGGGAATATTATTTAGTGAGTATAGACTTTCAGTTGAGAATGATGTAAAAGTTCTGGAAATGGATAGCAGTGATAGTTACACAACAATGTGAATATACTTAATGTCACTAAATTGTATACTTTAAATTTAAAATGATAAATTTTATGTTATACATAGTTTACGACATCAAAATCACTATTATTTTTTCAAGATGTTATTTATTTGAGCTAGATCAAGAGTGAGAGGAAGAGAGAGAATGAATTCAAGCAGGAGGAGCAGCAGGCAGAGGGTGGAGCAGGTTCCCCACTGAGCAGGGAGCCCCATGCAGGGCTCCATCCCAGGATTCCGGGATCATGACCTGAGCTGAAGGCAGATGCTTAACCGACTGAGCCACTCAGGAGCCCTACTGTGACAAATATTTATTAAGCCCATTTGTGGTTGGGCAACCTCACTCCTTAAAAAAAGATTTATTGTTCCAGCGTGGCTTCTCAGTGCTCTTTAAATGTTAATTTTCAGGGGCCCTGGGTGGCTCAGTCACTTGAGCAGTTAAGCTTCTGTCTTCTTTTGGCTCAGGTCGTGAGCCCAGGGTCCTAGGATCAAGCCCCACATAAGGCTCCCTGCTCAGCGGGGAGCCTGCTTCCTCCTCTCCTTCTCCCTGCTTCTCCCCTTGCCTCTGAGCTCTCTGTCAAATAAATAAATAAAATCTTTTAAAAATGTTAATTTTCATCACAGCTCCACAGAATGCTCTCTGCCTATTAATATTAAGAGAAAGGCAATGAACCCAAAGAGGTTTCATGGAAAAGGAACATTAATACAATGGATCGATCTACTCTATGGGATGTATTATATGAAACAAGCACATTGAATGGAGAAAAAAAAAAAAAACAACACCTTGACAATGAGTATTGTGCTTGTGGATAAGAGAGCTGGTGAGGTATGCTGGAGGTTTTGGACAGAAATAACTGCAAGACGGGATGCAGTGAGGTAGACCTGAAGCCCCAGGAGGACTTTGCGTCGAGGTGATACAAAGTGGCCAATAAGGCAGTACCTTAGCCACCTGCACATGCAAACTGCTGGATGAAAGAGTAATGTGATCAAATGGGATTACTCGGTGACACAAATGTATGCGGCTTTCATGAATTGCAGATTATGGAGCATCTGCTCCCTTGCTGACTCCTTGGGGGGCGGGATATGTACAAGGAAGGGTCTTTGTCGGGATGGTGAGAGCACTGATTGCTTTTGGTGCTGGAAATAGAGAAGCAACAGTCTCATCCTCCCCTTTCATGTTTTCTCTCCTTAGTGTAATGATTCACCTTCTGATATAATATTGCTTTAATCCATCCTCCTATTACCATGACATTTTCTAGGTAGGTACAGTTTGACATCTTATGGATTACTCTTTTTCATGGATGATGATCTGGCATACTTAAAAAGCGCCCTGAAATTCACTGCCCTTGTTACAGTGCACAAAAATAAGGCTTTTCACATATCGTGCAAAGGGGTAGGAGCTGTGGACTATTTTTCCAAGAGGATAAAGCACAGGGCTGGTCCTGTCCTGTTCTTTTCCCTGATGCTGTGGATTACAGGTGTTTTCCCGTCAAATTAAATTCAGCTTAGTAAACCCGAGAACATGGAAAGAAGTTCTTGATTTCATTAGTTTATTAGAATGACATTAACTAAGCAAGTTAATCAATCAGTTTCATTCTGAGCATTGTGACCTAATTTGGGGATATGAAAACTAGTATTACAGTGGTATCAAAGTGGGGATGGGTGAGCCTGGTGGTGGATATTAAGGAGGGCACGTATTACATGGAGCACTGGCTGTGGCGTATAAACAATAAAAGGAAAAAAAAAGCGGAATTAGAGAGTGAGAGCTTAGACAGAGGTAGGGGGAAAATATCAGGAAAGAATTTGTCCTTTTTTTGAGAGCTGTAGCTGTAGCTAACATATTAGTGACGATATTCTCTATTTTACCTTAGTTTCTAGTGCTAAAGCAGCAAAGACATTGGGGTCATAGCTCTTCAATTTTCCTCTTCCATATCGCTTCAACTTTTCCATTAACTGCCTTCTTTATTTATTTTTACAACTATTTCCATTTGAGGAAGAAAAAGTCCTTCAGAGTTTTCAGAATCTTTTCTCCTCCCGTTATCCCTCCTGTATCTTCTGCCCTCCTCTTAAAAATTAAACTTCTTGAAATAGTATCCTCCCATTTCCTTCCCTTGATTGTCCCTAATTCTTCACCCCTCAACCAACTGTAGTTTCGGGCAGCCCTAATCTGCCCTAATCTGCCCAAATCTGCACAGTTAGACTCTACAGATTTAGGGTTTGACAAATCAGGGCCAAGCTTCAGACCTCATCCCACTTTAGGTTTTTGTGAAATTTGTAGTACATCGAATAAATTTCAGGACACCATTTTGTTCTAAATTTCCTCCAGACATTTGACTTTTCTACTTCTTGCTCTGCTGTCTCCTTGTCCTCTACCATTTTCTTCAATGTTTCATATTCCGGATTCTGCCCATAGAAGTTTTCTCTTGATGTTCTGCATGTTCCCCTCTTTGATTTCCTTCACTCCCCAACTTCAAACTGATATAATGGAGAATAAGATGATACTGTGTGGATAATAATAATTGATGATGATACGTATAGATGATATTTATAGAGTATCCTGAGGAGTGCCTTTACACTCTTGCACGTGATCCTACAAAGCACTGAGCACACAATATGGCCACAGTCTTGCAGAGAAGGAGTTCATGGCTTTCATGTGCAAGGTTTCATGGGTAACGGACAGAGCTTCAATTGAAACCCGGTTCTGCTTGGCTTCAGGGTCCAGGCTCTTACCATGAAAAGACCTCATGCAGTTATGTCCCTCCATGGCAGAGGGTCTCAGCTTGGCAGCCCGTTAGAAACACCTGCGGAGTTTTGATTTTATTTTCATTTTTGTTTTTATTGTGTTTAGGGTTTTTTGTTGTTGTTGTTGTTTGTTTGTTTGTTTTTAATCCCTGTGTCCTATATCCCAAATTGCTTAAATGAGACTCTTGGGGTTTGTGAAATGAACAGCAGTTTGTTTTTTTTGGTTTTTTGTGTTTTTTTTTTTTAAGTGATTGAGGTGATTATCATGGGCAACTATAATGAGAGCCATGGCTTTGCAGTAAATATTTTGTTGCTATTCAAGTTTACTGCTCCAGCACAGATCTCTCTTCCCAGATTTAAACTTACACTGACCAGGGTTTACTATTATCTCTTCATTTGTCTGTCCTTAGTCTTATCCCATGATGGGATTTCTCATGTTACAAATGAACTCCCCATCCTTTGATCACCACCTAAATAATCGTCCTCTAGATCTTCTGTTTTACTCAGTTCTTCCCCTCCACACTGCCCGAGTTCTCTTGAGTGAAATCTGAGCAGCAGGTCCTCAAATTGGGATTTCCCTCACTCTTTATGTCTGGGAATCACTAATTTTCTAAATTGTATCTCAGAAAAACCTTTGCAATGTCCCCCACCCCTTGTCTTCATTACCTCTGTAAGTAAAGTTGCTTAGTCTATCCTTATCTCCCATATGGAATTTTGTACTGGACTCCCTATTTTGTTTTCCATTATTTTGTCTCTCTTTGGTTAAATTTTCTTTGTTTAATGCTGTCAGTCTTATCTTGCTGATATTCTAATAAGCCAGTCTTCATTGACCACTCTTTGATTAAAAACTTCTCTCCATTGCCTACATAATAGTTTAACAACTTGATGTAACTTATTAAGCCCTTTCCCCATCTAGACACACCTCTCTCCCTTACCTCATTTTCTTTCCCTTGACCAAAATACCCTACCTTCTAAAGCCCTTCCCGTGCTCTCAGGGCATCTCTACTTTTTCTTTTTAAAAAGAGCATTTTTTAAAAAGATTTTAATTTTTTGAGAGAAAGAGAGAGTGCTTGAGCAGAGAGGAGAGGGAGAAGCAGGCTCCCCACTGAGCAGGGAGCCAGACTTGGGGCTCAACCCCAGGACCTTGGATCATGGCGTGAGCTGAAGGTAGACACTTAACCAACTGAGCCATCCAGGCCCCCTAAAAAGAGCCTTATCACAGTTACCAAACATCTGTCTTCCTCATTAGACTGTCAGCACCAGGAGGGAAGGATGGCCGTCTATTTTTCAGTGTTTCTCCAATTGCTAAAAGAGTGCTTTGCATAGAGGAGTTATTCAAAAGACATGTGTTGTGTGTGTATGGGAAGGGCTGTAGGCAGAAACTCATATCTATGTCATTTCACACATTTTTCTTTCTGAGTGGGATCACCAAATACTCTCTCTCTCTCTCTTTCTCTTTTTCTTTTTGACCTGGTAAACTCATCTTTGATGTGACATATACATATGGATATTTCTGGACTTCACCAGACAGAAATAACAGGTTTCTCCCTTTTGGCTTTACAGTACATTGTTCCTGCAACTGTAATAGGAGTGATATCGAATAGCACTGTATCATCTTATTCCCAGTCTAAATTAAGAACACTGAGGAACTGGAGGTGTATATTGTTTCTGTTTGTTTCCTCTGCACATAGAATAGTGCCTTGCACCCAGTGATCCTTAAATTCTTATGTTTGATGAATGGATGGCTGGTTTTATGTATTACCATGTGTATTCAAGAACTCCGGCCAGTGGGATTCCAGCAACTCTGTTTTAATGGTTAGATTGTGCAACTTTCTTCTAGGAAAAATAAATGGAAAAATAGAGGGGTATCTAACATTCTGTCACCATTCCTTAGTGATCCTGTGACTAAGAAAAATTGTTTAATTTGTTATCTGAATAATCAGAATTTCACTGCTTTGTAAGCCCTTGTTCATATTGTTATGGACAAAAATTACAAGATAGTTGACATGTGACCACTATCCTTAAATATATATTTTTTAAAAGCCTCTGGCTTCCATAGTGAGACTCAGGTGATTTTTATTCTTTATTTATATCTTTAATAGTGTGTAATCGTCCATTTACAGACCTCCAGGTTCTGTAGATTATGTATCTGGCTTAATGGCCCAAACTGTGTGTCTTCAGTTTTGCCGTACTATTGTAGATCATATGGTATGTTGCCTCCTGCATGTAGTTTAGAATTTGTCTACATAATAGCACTTAGCTGAATTATCAAACACACATTAGGGCTTTTCTCTATCAAAGTTTACTAATACCATTCCTCTACTTCAATGAGGCTACATTGAAAAACTGACTTTTAGGGGCACTTGGGTGGCTCAGTGGGTTAAAGCCTCTGCCTTTGGCTCGGGTCATGATCTCGGGGTGCTGGGATGGAGCCCCACATCAGGCTCTCTGCTCAGCAGGGAGCCTGCTTCCTCCTCTCTCTCTGCCTGCCTCTCTGCCTACCTGTGATCTCTCTGTCAAATAAATGAAATCTTTAAAAAAAAAAAAAAGAAAAGAAAAACTGACATTTAATATTTCTTGTAGGTATACATTGATTATCCTACATTTAGATTGCAGTGTTAAATGTGCAGACATCTTTGCCTTTCATAGTGAAATGCAATAATATAATAACTTTATTTCCATTTATTTGAGAATGGAAGGCAAGGTAAATAACAAATAGTCTATAAAATGTACCTTTAATGATAGAGAATTAATGACCAACTCAGTTTCTCCTTTTGCATGAAGGAATAGGAAACTGAATAAATTCAGGAAAAATATGAAATTATTAAGATTTAACAGCAAGAGAAATTTTTATATAATTCACAAAATTATAACACCAGCATGCGACTTTGTGCTTAAGCATATTTTATTGACTCTTCCTTTTGTCATGAAGACAAAAACCATCCCTAAACTTGTGTTCTCTACCCTCCCTGTCAGCCATTGTATCCTAGTAGAAAGAACAATACATCCTCAACCTAAGGCTCAACAACTTTAGACTTATATGGAGAACTCATATGAAAAACTCTTCTCTTGGGAAACTTTAGAACAACTATGTATATTACAAAATGAATCATTTTAGTCATAAAATTTTTGATGTAGTATACAAAGAGTTTCATAATGCCTATATGGGACAGTAGCCCTACCCCTGAAAAAATGAGGATAATTTAATAAAACAGAAAAGGCCTGAAAAAAATGTAGGGTTTTGCCATTTGGTACCATATTTATTATTTTGGGCTAAAACTTTGGAATAAAACCAATTAAATTTAAACAATATAGTTTAAACATGCATGCAGATCCATACTAATAATGTAATTCCACATGTAAAGATTTTAAATGATCTATAATCATCTCTTCCATTTGCTATAAAGATAATAGAATTGTGCTTTTATGATATGATCAAGATTTATTTTTATGAATATTTGTTAACAGCATATCACAAATTTCCTTTTTATTGACTATGGCCTCATAACTTCTGAATCTGAATATCCAGACTATCATATTTGTAAGCGCATAACTCACTATCAGAGCTAGTTGTTTCTTGAATTCATTTTTATGTAATCTTCAGATCTATTTGAATTTCTACTGCTACGTGTTTATTTGAAATAATTTATACATAAATGTAAGGTAAAACTCATAAAATTATTTTCAACATTGAAAGCATCAATATGCTTAAATCCATCAAAATCTGCAATAGTATACTTTGCTTGGTTACTGAACAGCTATGTATTTTATGTCCAGAAACCCAGGTAATGAAAGAAAATATGAGGAAAATTTTACCAACCTTATTATCAATAATTTTATGTGTTCATATATTTAGTTATACTGATAACTTCTGATTATCGTTTGTATTGTTTATCCTTACAGTGATGTTGTTTGATCATTTATTCTGTCTCAAGTTTTGTCTCATTATTTGCCATTTTGTATTTCCTCTCACTGGTAGATTATTTTTTTTTTCCAAAGCCCTCTGCATATCTGTCCTGCACATTTCTCAGATATTAGTCCCATCTGACATTTAGTCATTTTGATCACTCTCAGATTTTCTTGGGTATCTTTTGGGTTGTGAGGTGGCCATAAATAAATAGAATGTTTGTTCCATCTATGATTGTGTGGAACATCATACTCAGAGGAAATACGATTTCTGATTAAAGTCTGTATAGGAGTCCCAGTAACCTATATAAGTCCAGATAATCAGACATATTTCCAAAATAAAAGAAAATAAAGGACTGAATGCACCAAGATTGCCACACACTGTGTTTCTAGGTGACAGTCTCCCCAATTAAACATTAAAATCTAGAAATACATCTGCAAGTGAAATGCACTTGTGTTTTAAAAAAAGAAAATCCAATTTGTAGAATGTGAGTTCATATTCCCTACTTAGAACTGTATGATTTAGGGGCTGGAATATGCCTTTATATAAAGAAAATAATGTTGAATATATAATTTAGACATTAAATAACAATTTGCACCCAGCCTCCTTACTTAGGAGAGTATAACTGATGGACGGAAAATAATATTAAAGTAATACAGACGTTAGAAATTACATAATTTGATCTTGGATTTAGCATATTCATCAACCAAGTCTTATGCAAATATATGTTATCACTGCAATACATATGTATATTTATTGAAATTATCACTTTGAGTTATATCTGTTTTTATTTTTATTTTTTTAAGATTTTTATTGATTTATTTGACAGACAGAGATCACAAGTAGGCAGAGAGGCAGGCAGAGAGAGAGAGGAGGAAGCAGGCTCCCCGCTGAGCAGAGAGCCTGATTCGGGGCTCGATCCCAGGACCCTGGGATCATGACCTGAGTGGAAGGCAGAGGCTTTCACCCACTGAGCCACCCAGGTGCCCCTATATCTGTTTTTAAATGCTTGTCTCCATTGTAGAGTCAATGATGGTTTTGAGTTGTTTTGTGGAACAAAGAATGCAAATTTAAAAAATATATATTAGGTATAATATCCGAGCATATTAGAGGTGAGAGAATCTGGTATGTATTCCTAATCCTATTACTTTATAGATGAGAAACCAGAGGAAAGTGACATCAAGAGAGGAAAATTGAGATAATATTAGAAAATGTGTACTATTAATTGATGATTAAAATGATGCTTGCTTTGAAAATACTTTCTGTAAACATGTTTCAGAAAAAGATGTTGGAAAAAATTCCCAGTTAGAATCTAGACTAAAAATTAACATTTGTACCAAAGTGGTAAAGAGGCAAGAAATTTGTGAGTAGAATGCTCGTATCATGAGTTAGTGATTCATATCTTTCAGCAGCCTATTTCTTTGTAAAAATTAATGTAGATGTTTCTAATCTTTAATCTCCAAAATTTTGGTGTTTCTAGGGATCAAGGAAAATACGTGAATCGTATCTATGCTATAGAAAAATGTACCATTTCCTTTCTGAATGAATATATGAAGAGACTTGAAAATTTTTCCATAAGTTTAGTTTATGATAAGTCCTGAAAAGGATGAATCCAACTAAGTATCCCACTATCTTTAGAAATAGAGGGAAAAGTAGATTGGTTTAATTATTTACTTTCTTTTTACTTTGCTATAAAGTTCCAAATCGTAACTTTGTACACTGTTGCCAGTGCCTCCCATAAAGTAGCACCATAGCAAATCTAATACAATTTGCAGTATCATCCCCTGACATGAAATAGAGCTGTGTGAAGAACATATAATTATATGAAGAAAAACATAGACTCACAGTCGGGACCATTTTTAAAAAGAAACAAAGGAAGTCATGGATGAAGGAAAAAAAGAATAAACCGTCTTGACCTTAAGCCAGTTAAGTCCTTAATGGACTAATTTATTTTCTTATAATTGTAATGCTATTCTAATTAACTAAACTTTAGTATTATGTTCCGAAAAGGAGAAAACACATGACATTGATGGAACCTTTGCTGTCTTGTGCAAGCATTTTTACACGGTTACCTTATTTAATCTCTTCCCATGCTTGTAGAATTGGTATTGTAGCATTCATTTGGAAATAGAAAGAAGGAAAGGCTTAAAGCCACAGTCCGTGAGAAGCAAAGGTAGACTTGGCCCCTCCTTCTGTCTGGCTCCAAATTCTCTAGGCCACACTGCCCTGCACTGCTTCCTTCACATGGCATGTGAATGAGTCTCCTTATAAACTGCTCTGAAACATGCAGCAGTCAGCAAACATTGTTATAAGAACAAAGGAATTACATTAATTTAATTGACCTGTTTAAAAAAAAAAAAGAAAAATGGATTTTATTTTGTTCCAGAAGGTAACTGCTAATCGGGTACATTAGCAATTTGACAGGTTCTTTCCCTTTTTTGGAAAACACCTTGTAAGTATTATCTGATTCATGTGGTCTCTCTCATAGATACCGGTGTTGTGATTGAAGAATTTGTTCTCAGCTAGACTGTTTCAGGGCAGAGCAGGGACAGCCAGTGACAATAGGCCAATAAGCCGCATCTCTGAGACTGGCTGGTTGGAATTATGGATTAAAGGTGTACTTAAAGCAAAAGCACGCTGAATGTTGCAGTGCCACCTTTTATCATTCCCAACTGCGAGGACGCTTAACTAGCGCACTTCTGGCTGAAATGGAAAGTTCGAATAGGAATAATCACTGGGTACAATTTATATCCTGGATTACAGATATGTGGGTGTTGAAGGTATTCATCTGGGAGAAGGGGTTAAACACATGTATAGTCAAGAAGATAGATACATGAGGGGGGCCTGGGTGGCTCAGTGGGTTAAAGCCTCTGCCTTCAGCTTGGGTCATGATCCCAGGGTCCTGAAATCGAGCCCCACGTTGGGCTCTCTGCTCAGCAGGGAGCCTGCTTCCCCCTCTCACTCTCTGCCTGCCTCTCTGCCTACTTGTGATCTCTGTCAAATAAATTACAAAAAAAAAAAAAATCTTAAAAAAAAAGAAGATAGATGATAGATGGATAGATAGAGTGAGTCCAGTCTGATAGGATTTTTTTTACTTTTTCATCATTTCATAAGTTAGGAGTTTTAAAATGTAGTAATTCTGTATAAATTTTAATAAAGGGCTCCTTGCTAATATTTATTTTTCTCCATATGTAACTTATTTCATTATGGAAGTGGAGAGTTTTTCCTGACAACTTTTTTTTTTTTTGTTTTGTTGTTGTTGTTGTTGTTTTACGGTTTATTTATTTATTTATTTATTTGACAGAGATCACAAGTAGGCAGCGAGGCAGGGAGAGAGAGAGAGAGAGAGAGAGAGAGAGGAGGAAGCAGGTTCCCTGCTGAGCAGAGAGCCCCATGCGGGCTCGATCCCAGGACCCTGGGACCATGACCTGAGCCGAAGGCAGAGGCTTAACTCACTGAGCCACCCAGGTGCCCCTTGACAACAGGTTTTATTCCTTATCAGTCCTTGACACCTTGACACCTTGGCACCTCACACAGATACCTGCTTCTTTGTAGGTATTTCGTGCCCTATTTTGCTAAGCAAATACCATTCAGATGTCATTGGAGGGTAGCAAAGAAATGAAAATCCACCTCAGGAAGAGTGGGTTACGATTCGGCAAGATGTTTGCCGAAAACATGAAACAAAAAAGATGTGAGATTTTGAGTACTGGGAACTACCTTCTTGGCTCTGTTTCCCTTCACAATATCATTGCCCAACAAAAGGTAGTCTTAAGCACTAATCCCCAAACCCAGTAATGTCTAAATGCTTTTCCCATCACCAGTGCTTGGGGCGGAAAGCGTTTTATCAAGCACGTTTGCTTTTGAAGGAAGCCCCTGTAAATGCAACTTCTAATGTTGCAATAATAATTAGAGAAGGAAGTGGAAAAGGAATTAAGAGGTATCTTCTGAATTTAACAGGAAGCGGTCAGTCTCGTTTGGAACAGAAGCTAAAAAAAATTCTGATGAGAGGCACAGAGTTAAATAGACTTAATAAATATAATTAAATAGAAGATCTGGATAGAAAAGTACCAGGAGAAACACACCTCTATAGCAGCACCCTACTAACTGGTTTTTACCATTTACCATAGTGAAATGGGTCTGATAATTAACACCAGATCTACCAAATGGCTAACGGGTGGTTGGGGGACAGGATTTAGCTGAGATGAGTCGTCCCTGCATCAAAGGATCTTTGGTCTTCTCGCAGGCATCCAAACTCTTCACATGCTTCCAGGTGCAGCAAGACACCAAGCTGTCTTGAGCACAGACTGTCCCAGCTTCACTGTGACTTTCGCTAATGTCTTCTTCCACAAACAAAGTCACATAGCAGCCCAGACTCAAAATTTGGTGAAATAGACTGCACGTTTTTCTTTCTTTTTTTTTTTTTTTTAATATTTTATTTGTTTATTTGGCAGAGAGAGAGAGAGAGGGAGAGCACAAGCAGGGGGAGCAGGAGGCAGAGGGAGAGGGAGAGGGAGAAGCATGCTTCCTGCTGAGGCAGAGATCACAAGTAGGCAGAGAGGCAGGCAGAGAGAGAGGAGGAAGCAGGCTCCCTGCTGAGCAGAGAGCCCAATGCGGGACTCGATCATGACCTAAGCCCTAGGCACATGCTTATCTAACTCAACCACCCAGGTGCCCCCAGACTCCTCTTCTTACTTAGAGAATCTGCACTATCTTGTTGGCAAGGTGTGAGTTTAAGGAAAGAAGTAATTTGCAACCATTTTTACATTTTTACATTTACATTTTTACATTCTACCACATAGCCCTAGCAATCATTTGTATAATTTTATAGATATTAATATAGTCAGTCCTGCTGTGACATACAAAATATTAATTGGTAGAGTGAACACAATTTTAACTTTTGTGCATAAAAAGTAGGTTTTCTCCGTACAAAATATTCAACACCGTTTTCCAGTGAAAATGAAAAATTAAGAAAATTAACAGATGAAATGCACTGACATTTATTTAGTGGATTCCTGCATGCAATACCACTTGTTTATAGGTGTATTTATATACACTATATAAAATTAGAAAATTCACTAGGATATGCAATTCAGTATATATGCTTCTTATAAAACAAAGGACGTGATAAAGAGGGGGAGATTGCCAGGTCTGCACGAGGGCATTAAGTGGTTCTAGTAGAATCTCCTGAAGCACATTCAGTTTTAAAATTGGTAAAATTCACTACTTTTCTGTCAAAGTTAATGATTAGAACTTATATATTTTAGAGATGGTTTTCATAAAACAGCATAATAATATAAATGATTTGAGATTGCGTGTGTGAACCAGGTCTTAGAGTTGTTGATGCTCTCGTTCTAAACTGGATCATTTTCTCCCATAATACATGAAGATAAGTCATCTCAGAGAGTACTCTGAAAACTCGAAATCATTAAAATCAGTTGTCTCTGATCATAGTCCTGATTTGATTATTGGCCTGTTGTGTTAGCAGAGTATCATAGGAAAGTTATTCACATATAGTAAGCTGTGATGCTCCTGTTGGTGGGGGCAGCGGACTCTGGGCGCCCTGTCTCCAGTGCTTGGAAGAATGACTGGCTCTAAGAACACACTCCAGAAAGGCTTCTTGCACATCTTCCAAGAAAATAATACTTTCCTCGGTTTTTTTTTTCTCTTTTATCACTTAAATCTTTTTTTTTTTTTAAGATTTTATTTTATTTATTTATTTTAGGAAGCGAGAGAGAGAGAGCTCGAGTGAGAGAGAGCGCGTTGAGTGAGAGGAGGGGCAGAAAGAGAATCTCAAGCAGACTCCCTGCTGAGCGCAGAGCCCGACTCAGGACTCGATTTCGTGACCCTGACATTATGACCTGAGCCGAAATCAGGAGTTGGCCACTTAACCAACTGAGCCATTCAGGAGCCCCCCAAAAAGTAAATGTGGAAAGACCTCAGTTTACCAATTAACACATTATTTTGAATTTTATTGCAACTTAATATGTTATTATCACTTACATATTGTATCTATTGTCTGGAATATAATTTCTTTGAGTTCCCTAAACTCCCTCTTAAGAAATCAAACCAAACCCAGACCCAGTAAAAGGACAAGCTGACATGAAATGAATATTTGCCAAATGAGCTCCAGGGTCGCCATGTTTAAAAAAAAAAAAATGTACTTTATTTCATCTCTCTGTCTCCACTATCAACCTGTAAATATTTTCTAGATACCCTTCTGATTAGCCCCGCTAGATGTGGGCTCTCTGCAAATTGACTATCTCAGCAGCTCTTAATTTTTTTTTTAAGATTTTATTTATTTATTTGAGAGAGAGAGAGAGAGATCACAAGTAGGCAGAGAGGCAGGCAGAGAGAGAGAGAGAGGAGGAAGCAGGCTCCCCACTAAGCAGAGAGCCCAACTCAGGCTTGATCCCAGGACCCCGGGATCCTAAGCCGAAGGCAGAGGCTTTAACCCACTGAGCCACCCAGGCATCCCACAGCAGCTCTTAATTTTAAAGTCTCTTGATCATGTCACACAAGTACCAGAGATAAAGATGAACAACTTAAAACTTTAGGAAATGATTAACAGCTCTTCTCCTTTGTTTAAAACCTTATATTTTCCTGTCTCAATTCTATAAAAATTCAGACACTAACACATCCTGTTAACAAACATAAATCCATCTGCATGTGTTTCTTTTCCTAAACTCTGGGTGATTGTGAGACAGTCATAAACAGTTTGTGGGCTGTACATTAAGCCACCATAAGTATCTAGTCCTATGCACTTGCACAGACATCCGAAGTCAGCTGGGACAGAATTAGTAGTTTTCTCCGCTGTATTCCAGTAGCAATCAGCACACATTATTTTATGATATGTCTGTCAATATACTGGCCTCATCTATCTTGGGAGTCTGTCTCTTCAGTAGACTGTGAGTAACTTGTAGGCAGGGAACTAATTCCTCCCTATGCATTCTGCCTGGGAATGTTTAGAACTGAATGAGTGATATGAATGAAAATTCTAAATGAATACACAATACAATAGTCCTAGTATTTTATTACAAAAACTCTGTGGCAAAATATCAGGTCACATTGCCTTTGAAAATGCCCCTTCATTTTGTCGAGACAATGAAATACAATTAGTCAAACTTGTAGCAAAAGGATATCCTGCTAGTCACAAACTTCTTGTTCATAACTCTGAAAAAATGATTGCAGTTCTCACACCTATACGTTTCCCTCTGAGTGTAAATACACCTGCAGACCTTTTATTATTTTCTAACTGGAGGGCTAGTGAATGAGCTCAGCATGGTTGAGCAGAAAATGTTGGAGGATAATTGGATCTGGAGGCTAAGGTGGTGGGAATGTTAAAGACTTCACGTGCAAGTTATTTGTATCAAGTCTACATTATATTTGAGAAAATTCAGATTTTATTTTGTCATTTCCACTCTGGATTTTAAACCACTAGTTAATGTTTAATGCCTTCTTAGAGACTCTCCTACCCCATGTTGTCTTGAAATCTCAGTAAAATATTTCTTTTCTTTGTGGGAAAATCATTTATTGTAGATGCTGGGTTTCTAAAACCGTATACTACTGAATTGAAAGGAGAAAGCACCTCATCATTTAATTTGTGTTCAGCTTACTCAATTATTCTAGAGACTCTGCTGAAAAAATAAAATTGGACCTGTGAATCTCACATGTTCTGCAGGATGAACAGTACCCTCTGGCTTATTTGAAGAAATAAATTACCAGTCCTCAAAGGGATCCTAGGTCAGTCTTTGAAGTAGATGGCGAAGAGGTTTCCAGTGGGAGTGTGAAAGTTGGAGGGAAAAAGATGTGCAGATAGGTGACAAAAGGAAGAACTAATTCAAACAAAAGATGGGGGTTGGGGGGCGGTGAGAAGAGCGTTAGGACTGAAGAAGGACTCTGGGGAGAAATAATTAAAGCAGGTTTATTCCTTACACCATTCATCATTTGGTGAACTGGAAAGCCTGACAGCCCTGTCATGTGTCTTTGTGGGCTTAGCTCTGTCAGGTGATTTTATGAATCACTTATTTTCTGACAGACCTGTTCAAAAAACTGTACAGTGTCCCACAGGTGGAATCTGTTGGTAGAACAAAGAACATCTGTTACATTTTTACATTTCTGACTTTAAACAGTGACTGGTGGGGGGAATGACTTGTTTATCCATTGACTGTCTCTGTGCCTCCCATGTCCTAAGGAAGTTAAGCTCTAGGAAATTCTTTCTTTCACTCATTTCTGTATTTCCAGTTACCAATTTCTAGTATGTGGTAGGTGCTCAGTAATATTTGTTAAATTAATGAATGCCTGAATTATTTAGTCTTTGTCGGACCTCTTGCCTCCACATAGGTAGGCTTAGATCAGGAGTTAGCTATTTGGCAAGCTGAGAGTTCTTACATCCACATTTAGGAAATACTGGTGGTCCCATAATCTCTTTCAATTCTGATATTGTTTACTTTCTTCTCTGTGTCCTGTGTCCTACTTATTTACTTCACTGTTAGGACCTTTCTTTCTACAGGCAGCTTTCCCTAAACCACTGTGTCATATATGCTCCTAAAACAGTGTGTGTGCCCCTTACTTTCCTCTTTTGAGATTGTCTATATGGTAAATAGTAAGATCTATGAAGATAACCATGTATGATACCTTGGTCACTGAGTTTATGTTAGTATTTAGTTGGGTACCTGGATAAAATCACAAATTAACAAATGTTTGATTTTTATTTTTTTTAAACTTGATTTAATTTAATTTAATCCAATTTATTTGTGAGAGAGTGAGCATGCGCAGGAGGAGGGCCAGAGGGAGAGGGTCAAGCAGACTCCCTGCTGAGTGGAGAGCCTGATATGGGGTTCCGTTCCAGGACCATGAGATCATGACCTGAGCTGAAGTCAGAGGCTCAACCTACTGAGCCACCCAGGCACATCTTACGTTCTTCCTTTCTTTCTTAAGAGAGAGCATGAGCATGAGTGTGTGGGGCGGAGAGGGAGAGAATCTTAAGCCGTCTCCACACTCAGTGTGCAGAGCAACACTCGGCGCTCTGTCTCATGACCCTGAGAGATCATGACCTGAGCCAAAATCAAGAGTCAGTCTCTTAACAGACTGAGCCACCCAGTTTCCCCAAATTAATAAATGGTTTCAAATGAATGCACAGTACACACGATATTTTTAAAACTGAAATTTGTTTTAGAGACTGGAAGCAGAGAAAATAATTGAAATCTATTCAGCCAACAATGACAACTGACTTAAACAACTCTCCACATTACTTGTGAATGAAATTAATTAATAATTCAGGGACACTGCCACTGAGTTCACGGCAGCTGAGGCCCAGAGACTGAACTATATAGTTAAGGAAAACTTGGCAGCTCAATTCTAAATCATCTGGTAGTTATTAGTATATGAATATCTGTAAGTATTTTTTTTCCGAAGATTTTATTTATTTATTTGAGAGAGAGAGTGTCTGCACACGCTTATGCACAAGGGCAATCCCAGTGAGCAGGGGGAGAAGCAGAGAGGGGCAAGGGAGAGTGAGAGAGAGAGAATCTTGAACAGACTCTGTGCTGAGTGCAGAGCACTGTTCAGGGGCATGATCTCAGCATCCTGAGCTAAAACCAAGAATCCATTGCTTAACTCACTAAGCCACCCAGGCACCTCTATAAGTCTGTCTTTATGGTAGTTTCTCATAACTACATAATGGATGGAAACTTGGGTGACTCCAAGAGCAATGGGATACGCAACATCATTTAACACTGTCTACTGACCTGTTGGACAGAGAGGCATTTGATATTTCGAGGATGTCCACCCAGGGAGCACTGGATGAATGGCAGTTATCACAAGTTAGGGTTTTTTGTCTAAGTTATCACCATCGCTCACTTGTGTTGCTGTGAGTCATAACCTAGTAACCGGCCCTAGTGTTTCCATTTCCGCCCCTCCCCACTACAGTCAATTTTCCTTACAACAGCCAGAACAATTTCTTAATAATGAAAACATGATCATATCTTAATTGAAAATTCCCATGTCTCCCCTTTGCACTTAGAATAAAATGTAAACTCCTTGTCATTTTCACTGAAACCTCAAATGATGTGGGCCTTTGCTAACCCAGCCTCATTCCCACCACGTTTTCCTCTCGTTTACTGTGTATCAGCTTCCATAACCTGCCCTCTGTTTCTGGGACACACCACAGTCACTCATGTCTGTAGTTGCTTTGACCTCTACCTGGAATACTTCTCAGATTTTCAAAGAAGTGATTTTCTCCCCCTACCATTTAGATCACAAAGAGAGCTTTACTGATTTCCCTTTGTAAAGTAGCCTATCAATCTGCAAGGCATTCCCTATCCCATTTTCTATTTTTTTTTTTTTTTAATTTTGTTTATTTATTTGAGAGAGAGCGTGAGCAGGAGCAGGGGGAAGGGCAGGAGAGAGAAAGAGAGAAGTACACTTCCTGCTGAGCAGGGAGCACGATGTGGGGCTCGATCCCAGAACCCTGGGATCATGACCTGAGCCAAAGGCAGAGACTTAATCAACTGAGCCATCCAGGTGCCCCCATCCCATTTTCTTATTTTATTCTAGACACACACACACACACACACACACACACACACACACAACACAAACCACAATGGGAACTCTATAGAAAACAGAATCTTTTTTCTTTTTAACTTGTCTATTTTCTTAGCTATAATATCGAGCGCTCAGCAAACACTTGTTGGGTAAATAAATACCGGAATGGATCTATGGGCCTTCAATTAGGAGAAACGTCAGGCATTTTTTTTTTTAAGATTTTATTTATTTATTTGACAGAGATCACAAGTAGGCAGAGAGGCAGGCAGAGAGAGGAGGAAGCAGGCTCCAGCTGAGCAGAGAGCCCGATGCGGGGTTTGATCCTCAGGACCCTGAGCGGAAGGCAGAGGCTTTAACCCACTGACCCACCCAGGCACCCCAATGTGAGGCATTTTTACAAAAAGTTTCATTTAAATTCACAACAGTGACTTCCCCTGAGAGATCTACTCACTTTAAACTTAAGGGAAAGTAACGTGCAGGAGCTGGGTGATTTTCATGGAATAACCAAGCAATTAATTCGAACTCAGGTCTGTCTGACTTGAACCGTCATGCTCCTTTCACTGTATCAAACTGCCTCCAGATTGTCTAAGTCAGTAGGAATCAGCATGCATTGAAACAAGGAAAAAGGGCGATTTGCATAAATATATTGGACAGGTTAATAGTAGGAGAGTCTGTGCTGTGTAACTGGAGGTCGTGGTTCTTGGAGTCCCCAGGAAAACATTTACGTGGGGATCCATGCTCAGAATAAAGACAGCCAGAAGGAAAGTAGCAAGCACAAAGCAGTTTATTAAAGCAAAAGTAGGCTCTCAAGGTGGGGGACGGGTGAGTTCCTCGAGGGGAAACCTACTCCTAGACTGTTTTGGGGTTGAATATTATTGAGTAATATTATTGAATATTATTGGGACTTTCTGGGCTAGGAGGAGCTGTGTCATACAGGGGGGTGGTCTCTAATGGCAGCCGCTTCCAATCATTTGGGGGGCTCCTCCTGTAGGTTGGGAAGGAGAGTTTTTGACCCTATAAAGTATATACCAGAACCATCATGACAGCCTTTTTGCATAGGGAGAGGGGCAGCAACTGCAATGTAAATGCATTATAATGAGTCTAGGGGTTACCTTGGAGCAGAGGTAGAAGAGGAGAGTGTATGCTCTGTACTTATGGCTCTTGGTCTGTCACCCCTAAGGTCTTGGAAGCCACAGAGTCAGTTGTACCCCAGTCGTACCCCAGTCTCCTAATGTGGAACTGTCTATCCCCCCCTTGCCCCCAGCTCATGCCTCTGTCATTCCCCACTCCAGGATTTGATAATTTGCCTCAGGGCATTCCTTTCACTGCTCAGATCTAGCTTCTACCTAACATTTCCCCCCCTAAAAAATAGGGATGCAAATCATTGGGAAAGGGGATGATGACTACTCTGGCGGCTTCAGGCAGAAGGAGGGAGTCAGCAAGTTTGGGTCCACCATTCTTGCTGTATGTCAAGTGGAAGGAATTCCCAAGTGTGACGTCCATCCAGGAGTCCCACATAGGTAGAGATGTCTTAAGTAGAGATGGTCTGGTAGCTTCAGTATAGTACCATTCTGAGTTTTATCACTTCAAGTCTGGAGAACACACATTTGATAAATAAATTAAATAAGGGTCGTCCTGCAAAAAGGAGAGCTATTATGGAAATTAGGGGCCCCAGAACAGGAAGCAGCCATGATAGCCAGGACCAGGCATTTTCCCAATTTGACCATTCGTGTTTAGCTTGATTATAAAGCATCCTAGCATTTTCTAGGAAGGGTTTAATATGCTATTGTACCTGGCCTCTTTGATTCATCCAAAAACAACATCCTTCTCCTAGTAATGCACATGTTCCCCGACTTCTGGCTGTAAGGACATCAAGGACCTGACAGTTCTGTAAGACCATAGTGACCAAGGAATCAATTTGTGCTTGGGTCTCAGAGAAAGCAGTTGCAATGTTCTCATTTATTACGGTCAGACACTTAGATAGACTATAATAAATTTGGTGAGAGGCACGGGTGCCACAGTTTCCCATGGCCACTCCTACAATGCTGATGAGAGAGGAGATTCCTAGTTTAGTATGTCTCTTCCCACTAGGGGACAAGGGCACTCCGGCAGAACTGGGAAGGAGTGGGAAAAGGCATAACCTTCCCACAGGCAACATAAGAGAGGGGTGAAAGCTTTAGTTATTAGTTTGCCTGATACTCCCATCACTTTGTAGGAGTTTTGGGAGAAGAGTCTGGAGAAGGAAGTCACGACAGAGTAGGGGGC
This sequence comes from Lontra canadensis, assembly GCF_010015895.1. Taxonomy (NCBI): domain Eukaryota; kingdom Metazoa; phylum Chordata; class Mammalia; order Carnivora; family Mustelidae; genus Lontra; species Lontra canadensis. The sequence goes on along the minus strand of NW_022631056.1, from coordinate 10,958,600 downwards.
CCCAGTATCTGAAAGGAAAATTGTTGTCCTACCTGTCACATGACTTCCCTCTGTTGCCGAGGGAACAGGGAAATTCCTGCAGGGGGCTGATTGCAGCAGAGGACCCCCTCAGTCCATCAACTCTAGTGGAGCAAGTTTCTGAACCAGAGGTCCTTTGACCTCCGGGGCAGTTAGCCACCCAGCGTCCCATTTGCTGACATTTAGGACAGACACTTGTCCTTACTAGGACATTCTCACACGCAGTGGTCAGTCCTCCTGCAGATCAGGCATTTTTCAGGACAGAGTTGGGCATTTTTGGAGTGGGATTAGCCCTAAGAGGCCACTAGCAACTGGGCCCGCCTTGCCTCTTGTCTTTTGTTCCTCTCTTGTGCCTTGGCCTCTTCTTCCTGGTCCCAGTTATAAAAGACAGTGGTTGCTGCTAAAAGGAGTTCTTCAGAAGTGGTGCCAAGGTCTCATCCCAGCTTCTGCAGCTTCCACCTGACATCTGGAACAGACTGGGAGAGGAATTTGTCTTTTAATATAACCTGTTCCTTAGAAGACTGTAGATCAAGGTTAGTATAATTAGTCACATGCTCTTTGCATCTCTCTAAAAAGGTGGTTGAGTTCTAGAAACCTCTAGAAAGGTGGTTGAGTTCTCATTTGGCTCCCAGCAGACTACAGCCACCTTAGGTAGCTGATGGACTTCTGTTGGCTGCCTTAACACAGAGGAGAGAGTTGTCCCCTTCCCATCACTCTAAAGGTTGGTTATAATCCCATCCCAGATCCATGAGAGGAACAATGGTCTCTCCTATCAGGGATTTGGTATCAGAAAGGTGAAGACTATTAGCATACACCCTGACTTCCTTAAGAATCCTTTCCTTTTTGATCTCTGAAAGAGTCTGTCCTAAGGTGAACATCACGTCTTTCCAAGATAGATCACAGGCCAAGGTCAGATGCTGGAAGCCCTCTATGTAACAGTCTGGGCTGTCAGAAAACTTTCCCAGGTTTCATCTAATCTGTTTAAGCTCTAGTAAAGAGAAGGGCTTATGAATAACCTGAGGTCCAAATTCCCTACTGTGACCAGGGGCACTGCTTGGTGTCCTGACGTCTAAGCTCACAGGCTCAAAAGGAGAGGGGTCGCTTCCATTTGAAAGAGGTGGATCCCTGAGGATTCAGCCTTTAGTCATGACCGTGGTTTCAAACAGTTACGAGCGGGTCTTGGTGGACTCTTTTGTCTTCCCTCCTGCATTTTTGTGCCCAAGGCCAGTGGACTATGGTGATGTGCTCAGGGTTGGGGTGGAGTCCCCTTCTGGTGGCATCCAACTTCATAAGTTACAGGTGACCTTCTGGCTTTGGCTGAGGCATTGGGTGATAGAAAGGCATAGTTTCTGGTGGGGTAAGTGAGAGGCTAGGAAAAAGCTCTCTTCCAGCATTTAGCCAACCAAAGAAGGTTCTCCACTTTGACAGAAGTCCTGGTGTGGCTGTGGCCAGGGCCTCGTAGGAAACCCTCTGGCACTGAATGGGAAGTGTGACAAGACAGGCTAGAAGGAGAGGCTCAGCCTGTGGGGGGTCAGAAGTGCAGCAAAGTGCAGCAAAGACAGACTATAATGAAGATGGTACTGGCCAGTGCAGAGGCAGCAAGGAGACGTGTGGTCAGAGACTTGGGATCACAAAGGGAGAATCTGGCAAACTGGTGGTTCCCAACAGTAATAAAGAAGAGACTCAGAATAACAATGAGTTAAAACGCTCTCTCAAACCCGAGTAGTCTTCTGTGACTGGGGAGGTTAGGACGACATACCTTGAAGGTGATGTCCTGCTAGGGTTTCAAGTTTGAAGTGATTGAGGACTGGCCTGGAGCCAGCCAAGAAAGGGGGGTGGCTCAAACCATTGTCCTCCAGTGGAGGCAAACAAACAGAGTCAGAGACAAAGAGATCTAAGTCACAGCACCACAGGGTGGTAGGGGTGGAATTGTCTGTGTTGTGTGACTAGAGGTCTTGGTTCTTGGAATTCCCTAATAGAAGATTTACCTGGAGATCCATGCTCCAATAAAGACAGCCAGAAGGAAAGCAGCAAGCACAAAGTTTATTCAAGTGAAAGCATACTCTCCAAGGGGGAGAGCAGGCACGTTCTGTGAGGTGAAACCAGCCCTAGGTTGTTATGGGATTGGATATTATTGGTTGTCTCTGGGCTGGGAGGAATTGTGAGGTACGGTGGGGTGGTCTCTAATGGAGGCTGCTTCTAATCATTTGGGAAACTCCTCTCATAATTTGGGAGGGAGAGTTTTTGACCCTACAAGGTTTGTACTGAACCCTCATTGCAGCCTTTCTCCGTGGGGGTGCAGGTGTACCCACAATGCAAATATGTTATCATGAGTCCAGGGGTTACCCTGGGGCAGAGGTGGAGGAAGACAGTGCGTGCTCTGATCCGTCAGCCCTAAGGTCTTGGAACCACAAGGTCAGGATGCTGTACCCACTCCTCTCCACCTCCCCGTGCAGCCCCCCCCCCCACCTTTTTAAAGATTCTATTTGCCAGAGAGGGAACACAAGCAGGGGGGAGGAGCAGAAGCAGAGGGAGAAGCAGGTTCCCTGCTGAGCAAGGAGCCTGGTGAAGGACTTAATCCCAGGACCCTGGGATCATGACCAGAGCCCAAGGCAGACAGTTATCTGACTGAGCCACCCAGGCTCAGTCGTAATACACTTAGTCCCCCAACTCCCTGCTTCTAATGTGCAACCTGTTTATCACCACCCTTGCCTTCAGCTCCTGCCTCTATCATTTCCCCCCTTAAGGACTTGGGACTCTGACTCAGGATGGTCCTTCCACTGCTCATGTCTTGCTTCTGCCTAATAGGCATACGCCGTATCAAACTAGTCAAACATGCCTACTGAAGTTACTGACCTCTTGCTTAATAGTCTTTTATTTTTTTAAATGCCTATCTAAATACTTTCAGTTATAAAATGAAAAAAAAAAAAATCCCGGTGAAATAATGTTCAGCACGGTGACTACAGTTAACAATACTGTATTGTATATTTTAAACTTGCCAAGAAAGTAGATCTTAGAAATTCTCAACCTAAGAAAAAAATTGTAACTGTGTGATGATACATGTTAACTAAACTTCCTGTGGTAATCATTCTGGATTTTGATACATATATCAAATCATTATTTTTGTATATCTTAAACTAATGCAATGGTATATCTTAATTATATCTCAGTTAAAAAATACATAAAAAATTTTAAAAAATGTCTATTTGAAATAATAAAGTGCTTTAATCCAGTCCTTCTCAAATTTAATATGCACACAAATCACCCGAGGATCTTGTTAACAATGCAATTTTTTTTTTTTTCCAGGCTGTAAAGATGGTGTGGAGCCCTCCACTTATGCTTTTTGGAGAAATAAGGGCTTATTGGGCATTAGTTCACACATAATACACTTAGTCTATTCTGTATGATTAGGAGGACTTCAGCAGAGGAAGAGGTTGTGACTTAAAACAGTGATTTTTCAAGCTCCGCTGCGTATTATAATCACCTGGGAAGCATCGAAAACTCCCAGTAACCAGGTTGCACCCAGACCAATTAGATCGGTCTCCAAGGGCGTGACGATTATTTTTTAAAGCTGCCTCGTTATTCCAACATGACCGCAGAGACTTCCTAGTTTTAGCGTGGCCCACGGACCTGCAGCCCTGGCATGGGAGCTTGTTAGAAAAGCGGTCTTAGGCCCCGACCCAGACCTCCAGACCTGTTGAAGTCATGGTCCCTATCAACAAGGCCATATGACAAGGTGATGTGTGTGCACTTTAAAATTTGAGAAGCGCTCATTTAGAGCAAGAGGTTTGTTTCTTTTTGTCCGTCTGCCTTCCTTCCTTTTTCTTTTCTTTCTTTCTTTCTTTCCTTCCTTCCTTTCTTCATTTCTTTCTTTCTTTCTTTTTTTTTTAATTAAGCTCTATTTGCAGGTTTAAGTAGGAAGACAGGAGTCCAGTGGACCCTCTCAATGCTGTCTGAGAAAAAAGTTCAGGGACGGTGGCCAAAGTATAGCATAAAAATGCTCTCTGCATTTGGCAATGGCAATTTGTGACTTTTTGCAAACTGTTTCAGTGTTGGAAAGAAGGTGGAAGTACAATTACAACCAGACAAATATTCAGTGTGAAACAAACAAACAAAAAAAATAGAGATAACCAGTGTAATAAAAATTTTATGAAGTTCAGCAGGTCGGTGGTATAGAGAGGTGCACTGGGGACTATGTGTTTCATTTTGTTTTGTTTGTATGTTTTTTAATGAGAGAGTTGTGTATATTTATAAACTAAGAGGAAGGATTCAGAATAAAGTTGTTAAAAATAAAATAGAAGAACGATTAAATGAATGTGATGGTAGTGGATCTTGCCATAATGTGATTAGGTAGAACGGGGCTGTGGGGGGTGGGGGGAATTTAGGAATTGGGCACAGGTGAGAATAGTCATGGCTCTGCTTTCAAGGGGAGTATGCAATAATGGAAAATACAGGAAAATAAACAGGCAACCCAAAACAGTGTGATAAATAACATAATAGGGTAATACTAAGAATATGATAGCTTAGAAAAAATAATTCTATACCATGATTGGGGTTGGTTAAGGAGGGTCTACAATGTCTACAAAGACACCTGAAGTGAAGATGATGATGGGAAGGAGGGATCCAGCTAGGGGAGTACGAAAGGTGGGTGTGGTGAAAAGTTAAGCTGAAAAGAAGTGAGTTTATGGAGCGTTCTTCAGGGTAACTAAGTATTGGGTCTTTCTCTTCAGGGCAAATTTTATCATGCTTTCCCCTTGATAAGATCATCTTAATAGTAGTGGAAATAAGGTTATGTTTGCATAAGAGGAAGTTTTTCTAAATGTAAGGTTAAATGTAGCGGAAATAAGATTCTATCTGCATCTGAGAAAGTTTTTCCAAGTGTAAGGTTAAAGGTATGATCTAAATGTAGACAATAAGGAGATAATTGGGTTCTTGCTATAATTTGAGCAGATAGTGATAGTCTAAATGAGCTGGTGGGGAACAAGCGGGGAGATGGTGAAATCATTTCAGAGTTGTAGGATATAGAAACCATATAGTTCTTGCAGACTGGTTGGATCGGGGGTGGGGAAGAATAACACTCTGATGTCTGAAACCAGCAACTCCATGGAGGATGTCATTCGTGGACTTGGGCACACAGATCGTTTGGTTTGTTTTTAATTATTTGGGGCGAGGGGTGCTGGTCAGATGGGGCGGGTGATGGTTTGGTTCTGGAGATGGTGTTCAGTGGATAGTAGCCTGTGTGGGTCCAAAGCTTGGCATGGAGATATGGGAAAGAGGCACAGATCAGGACTCTTCCTCACAGATGCGGCATGTAAGCCAGGAGAACGGACACAGTAGCTCGGGAGCGGCACGTAAACAGAAAAACAGAATGCAAGAAGAGGGATAGGAGAAAAATCGATAGGATTGTCAGTTTCTCAGGGATGGCTAGAATTTTAAATTGAGTGGAGAAAGGTAAAAGGAAGGCATAGATAAGTGTCGCCAACATCGTCAGCTCTTTCTGAACTGTGCAATAAGACAGATGGGTCTAAGTGGCTACTGCACTTCCAGTAAGAAAGTTCTTGACCATAGTTGGAGATTTTCACAGAGCAACAAGGGAGCAGAGGAAGTGGAGATGGGTTTGAATCTGTGACTCATAGACCCCAAGAGTAGAAAACCTTTTTAACATGTTGAGGTGAGAATGGGCAGAGAGAGCCAAGGTTTGGAAGGGTATGTATAATCATGGCAGAATATTTATATCAAAACCTTTCCTGGTTATCTGTGTGCGTGTATACACACGCCCATGGAGACCTACTGTGACCCCTTTTCTGTGTCTGAGGACGAGTTCTATTTCTTTATCACAGAATTACCATTCGACAACTTTAAATAAGGAATATTGACATCTTTATTTTTGTCAAAGTAACTTTGGGTAATTTTTAAATATCTATGGTATTTACATTTGAACAGCTGATGTCGTCTCAAGTTTTAAATATTTGTTTTGATTTCTCTTTAACTCCTGTTTCCTAAGGGATTTCCTAAGATTAAAAATATTTGGTTTCATTGGCATATTTGCCTTCTAAACAGCTGAACAGTTATATTTTATGCATTATCAAGGCTGAATTTTATTAACAACATACACATCGGAAGCCCTGTAGGCAGAGCTCTAATTCCTGTGTCACTGGGCTATGCTAGGTGCTCCATCTATATTATATTTTAACAATTTGGAAAATCTATACATCAATCTAGCTTGTAGACTAGTTCCAGCTAATATTTAGGCCTACAGGATATGTGGTGGTTTTGTTTGCCTTGGTTTTTGAAAGTGGCTGGGATTATAGACTTTGTAGCAACTAGAATGCTTCAGGTTAGAAAGTGTTGGGTAATTTTATTTGCTTCATCTCCCCTTTACTTTAATACAATGGCTTCGAACCGGGGGTCAGCATCCAAATCACCTAGTCAGGCTTTTTAAATTTAAATACCCAGAGTTTATCTGAGCCCTGGAGAGTTTGAGGTAGTAGGTCTAATGAGCCCAGGGACCTATTTTTGATGTTTTATAGATGATACTGATGTATAAGTTTTGTTGCAAAAGAGAAAGATCCCCTTACAATAACATATAATTAATTGGCTTGTGTCTTTCTAAGCATCTACTTGTAGACTAACAGAAATCATAGACACTTAAACATTGCTCATTGCTCCTCCTACACACACTTTTAAAATATTACTTTCTTTCATTAATATCTGATGTCATAGTTTCACCTCACAAGAGACAAAGACACATTAAAGATAGAAGAATATGCAAACGGGATATCACTGTTGTTTTAAAAGTTACCAGAATAGAGTGTGTTCTGGCTGCAAAATGTGGAAGAGGAAGTGACCTAACTTTGAATATAGGAAACAGACATTTCCACAGTGATTACAAATCATACTTTCAATTGCTGGTCTTTGGAAGAACAGAACATTTGATACATGCTTCTGCCAGATGTTAGAGATTTGCTCATTTCTATTCACTTTAAGGAACTTGAGTGTGTTTGGAAAAAAGCATTCTCAGATCAAATATATCTACCTAGTTGCTCTTTTTCAACAAAGCTATACATTCCAGGTTAAATTTCCCTATTGGCTATCTACTGGGGTATAGTTGATGGGGGGCTGAGGAGTAAAGCTTGCTCTGTAGATACCACAAAATAGACAAAATGAATACCGAATTCAAACTTAAATTTTTATGGGTAATCACTAGTTTTGATAATGTACATCACTGTTTTTTTTTTTTTTTGCATTAGAATGAATGAGTAGGGGCGCCTGGGTGGCTCAGTGGGTTAAGCCTCTGCCTTCGGCTCAGGTCATGATCTCAGGGTCCTGGGATCTCTGCTCAGCAGGGAGCCTGCTTCTCCCTCTCTCTCTGACTGCCTCTCTGCCTACTTGTGATCTCTCTCTCAAATAAACAAATAAAATATTAAAAAAAAAAAGAATGAATGAGTAAGGGGTGACAATAGAATTACACAGGAAGTACATATCCGTGATTTTGGCAAAGTGAGTGACCTCTGTTGTTGACTGTTGATTATTACTTCTAATAGAAGAGTAAAATAGCAAAGATAATGGAGAAGGAGATGCTCTTTACATCCTACCTGTCCTTCCCTCGTTTAGGTAATATGATTGTAAGAAAACACTTATGTTTATATACACCCTAGAAGAAGAAGTATTGAGATTTCCTGGATTATGGTATAAATGACTATATATATATATATGTAGATATATATATATATATATATGTAGATAGATACCAGGAAGACCTCTCAGAATCATGATAGGGGAAGATGCTTGACACCTACTCGGTGAAAGGAACAAAAATGTTAACTTTGGACCAACTAGAGAAACATCTATGTGGATAATACACAGGTGAATGCTTGTTAATTTGCTATCTAATTGTCTCTCCAATGAATTTAGCGAAGTATAACATTATGTAAAGGGCAGTGGTTAGCAAGCTCTTTCACAGAGAAATCATGGGTCATAAAATATGTTTCTGGGAGGTACTGCCACTTTATTAATTTCAATCACTATAATTAAATCTACATATGCAGCAGTAAAATCCACCAAATCATCAACTGATGCATATTTAGCCTCTGGACTCAGTGACATTTAATTAGTTAGCAGACAGCCAAATGCCAACCTTTCTTTTCCAGTGGCAGACGGATTGCATGCATAGTTCCCTCTCCACAGTGTCTCTCTTTCATGTAATAAAACTTGACATAATTTCAACAAGAATTCTACCCAAAATGAAAAGCAAATTACAAGTAAAAACTTTGGGCCACTGAAAATGAGAGAAACACCAAGATTAGCCATGGAGATAAATATAAAATAGCCTTGTGAATTTGTTCTAATTTACTGGAATATTGTTCTTCCAAGGATTGGAAGGTGTCGACAGCAAACTACTAAGGCATTTTTCTCTAAGCAGCACTGTTTTTCTTAATGAGACATGTACTAACAAGGCTTAATTGTGCCCTTTTTCCTCATATGGGAATTTTAATTAGCTTTATAGGAATTTCCATACACTCTAATTCACTAAGAGCTCATTCCAGCCAGGAAGTCACATGTCGAATGTGAGCTTTGTATGCAGGTCCCCACTCATAACTTCTATCTTTCCCTCAGCTACAAATTGACTTAATCCCCCAGAATTCAGGCAGTGCTATAAGAATTACCCTGTGGGGGCGCCTGGGTGGCTCAGTGGGTTAAGCCTCTGCCTTCTGCTCAGGTCATGATCTCAAGATGCTGGGATCAAGCCCCATACTGGGACAGGCTCTCTGCTCAGCAGGGAGCCTGCTTCCCCCTCTCTCTCTGCCTGCCTCTCTGCCTACTTGTGACCTCTGTCTGTCAAATAAATAAATAAATACATCTTAAAAAAAAAAAAAAGAAATTACACTGTGACAGGAGAGAGCAATCTGACTCTCATTTAAAAGGAAATTGTACCAAAGAAGCAAAATATTAATATTTATTTGAGAATTGGTTAAAAAAGAAGTTATTCAGAAATAACATAACAATAATGTAACCCAAGTAGTGAAAACTAAGAGCAATATATGATTACTCACTAAGGATTAAATTTCAATATCCCAAATAAAAAGGACTGTTCCAGAAGTGTGATGGTAGTTGAAATGATATCTAATGCATAAACTGTTTTCATTTTCATATGGCCAGCATTTGATGATCTATTTCTTATGTACTCTAGCCTTTTACTCAGTTTGGTAAATTAAAAAAAAAAAGAATAATAGGCGACACTATTTCATATTACTCATATAATTTATGAAGCTTTTCAGTCAGAAATAAAGGAAATCGTACCAAATTTCAGTGCTTTGTTGGAAGAAAACTCACTATGTAAATATTTTCGCCAAATGGCTTAATACAGAATTTGGGGGAAAAAAATCAGTTAAATCGTGATTCTTAACCGGAAACAATTTTTAAGTGACTAAAATTGTTTTTTTTTTAAAGTCTATGCTGTTGAAATTAAATATGAGAAATGATTATGTAAAATATATAGATATAAGATGTCTATATATTTTACATCAAAATGAGGAAACGCAGTCATATTTTGGAGGTAATATAACTTGAGTATGTTTTAAAATATATAAAATTTAGCTTATTCTTAAATAATCCATTTGTCATGCTTATTTTAGAAATTTTTTTACCTTTTTAGTGAAAATTTTCACGTTTTTAGTCCCCCTTAGCTAATAATAAAGGTTAATATTAAGGCCAGAGAAGATATAATGAAATTAATATAGATAGGAAGATAGATGAAAATAATTTAGAACTTCCCAAGCTGTGACCTTTGGTGTATATGTATTCCTTATTAAGTGACAACCCAGGACTGGCATATTGTCTGCTCCTGACATCGCAGAATCCCCCTGCACGTAGCTGTGTGTGAGTGTGATAAGCACTTGGGGTATGATGATTCTTTTTAATTTTGAAGCTAGTAAAAGAAACCCTAGCCCAGCAGTGACTCAGCAAATGTAAGATATGTTTACAACTAAAAGCATGCTATAATAAATAGATTTTCACTTTATAGAGAAATATGTTACAAATTTTTTGTAGGTAATATGTATTGTCTCTACGTTTTGAAAATGTGTTTATTCTCTTTGTGTGTGTGTGTGTGTACGTTTGTTTATTCTCTTTGTGAAAGGACCTGTGCATATCACATGTAGGTCATGTTAGAAGGAAAAATCATGGTCAGTATTTTATATCTATACTGAGATATGCAAAAAAGGGAACCAGGCAGCTTAAGGGATTAATTAATCCCCAGTGTGAAGGATTAAAATATATAAAATTTTCTTTTATGGAAAAGGTTTTTATATCTTGCTACTGAGATGGGTTGTAAAAAATTCTTTTACCTGTCCGTGTAGTTAGTTGAATTTTTTTTTTTTTTAATAGCAAAATGGCTCAAATCCAGCACAGGCATAGAAACACTTACAGTATCATTTTACAAAGTAGGTACTTAACAGATATGTGGGTTTTGATGAATAATATTATATACTGGTTAAATTTGAATTTTAGTTATCTAAGTGGTTCCTGGCTAAATATGAGACACTTGGGAAAACCCTGTTTAAAAACCATGTCTTCGAATTGCAATTGCAATATTATTATTTTTTGTTTGAAAATTACACAGGAACTAGTTATATTATCTTCAGTGATATCATTAAAAACCCCCAACTAATATTCCACATATTTTACGTAAAAATATGTCAGGCTATGGATGTCAATTAATGTAGCTGCAATTCTCACCTTTTCTACCTGGTTTATTGATTGGCTTCAATTAATGTTTGCCAGCAAGTAAATTAACATAGCACCTGAGGCATAATTCTCTCGTGGATCCTGGACACTGAGTTCTTCTCATCCTTGCTGGTTTAACTCCTCCTGAGCGCATTGCTAGGAGGTACATTTTAATTCAGTCTAGACGTGAACATTACCCGTGGCTTTAATGACAGGTCATTTACAGCAAACTCATGTTTCACTGCAGAGGCGTCTCTTTAAGTGACATCTTATCAATGGCAATTCACTTAGTCAACCCTAAGACTATGAGATGGGAGTTTACACCGTGTCACAAAGCCCGCTTTGAATTTGCATTTGAAATGTTCTTATTAGTCTCTCCCTTCCCCCTGCCCCGCATAAAAACATTAAGTACTAAGGTTTCCATTTTAGACATTCCCTGTATGGCTTTTACTCTTTGTGTATATATCATTCTCAGAGAATTGGGTATCAGTTGAAAAATATGTTTTTCCCTGGCAAGAAATATGAGCACAAATATATCTGCCTTAATTATAGACACCATCAAAGCCTTGATGTTGGCAAATAGAATGGAATATTGTGAAAGGCCATTTTTTCAGGCACAATATCAACAAACTAATTTAAAGGTAAAATACGTAAGAACAGTAAGATACTAGATTAGTGTATCATGAAATCACGTTACCATTTTTTATTTAAAAGAGGTTTAGAATTTGGACTGTGCTGTAATCAGAATGGATTAATGTCCAAGCTGGACTTTGTCATCTTTCAACACTGAGCATTCATTAAAATCCCAATATATGTCAGGCATTATTCTATACATTATACTCTACATTAGAATCCCTATATGATATCATTACAAAAAGATACTTTGGGGAAAGATGGTTGCATTAATAATATTATTTAAGTCCGGACCAGAGGGATCAAGAATATTGCAGTGATACAGGTTTTGTTGGAGAAAAATAGACGATATGGAGAGTCAGGGAGGAGGGGAGCAAGAGTAGCTGGAGAAGTATGGGATTAGCAACCAGGACATCCTTTCACAACTGGTGTCCCAGGAGAGATTTAAGACCAAATGCCTGAAGGCACCCCTTGTCTATAATGAATTAACTTCTCTCCTAGAATGGCAATGGTGCAATGCTTATGTACCATCTGCAGCATTGATAAAATAGTCATTCACATCACATATTGCGCTCTGAAATTCAGATGAGGAGCCCAGTTGAGAAAGGCTGCCAGATTGTTTGTTTTCCTTTAGCCTTCCATTCCTGATTTGATTGCATGAGATTCTCTTAAAGTTCCAGAGTTGCAAGTGGTGCTAGTTATGATTTTTTTTTTAGAAAAAAATTCACAAAACAGGTATCTGTATGTAAGCTTGATTGTATTATATGGATGCCATGATTCTCAACAAGACCCTAGCTAATAGGATCCAATAATACATTAAAAAGATTATCTACCATGACCAGGTGGGATTTATCCATGGGATGCAGTAGTGGTTCAACATTCGCAAATCAATCAATGTGATAGAACAAATCAGTAAGAGAAGAGAGAAGAACCACATGGTCCTCTTGATCCACGCAGAAAAAACATTTGACAAGATACAGCATCCGTTCCTGATTAAAATGATTCAAAATATAGGGATAGAGGGAACATTCCTCAACTTCATAAAATCTATCTATGAAAAACCCATAGCGAATATCATCCTCAGTGGGGAAAAGCTGACAGCCTTCCCTTTGAGATCAGGAACAGGACAAGGATGTCCACTCTCGCCGCTGTTGTTCAACATAGTACTAGAAGTCCTAGCGACAACAGTCAGACAACAAAAAGAAATAAAAGGTGTTCAGATTGGCAAAGAAGAAGTCAAACTCTCTTCGCAGATGAGTGATCAAGGCTTCAAAGGAGACTCTTAGTCTGTCCTGAGACAGGAACGAAAACTACATATATTTACTATCAGTTGTTGTCCTACATTTTAGCAAGTATCAGGAGGGATGATCTTAACTGTAGGTTACATATAATATTAGCTTAATTGTGCCACATAAAATAAAAGACTGGAGGCAGGGTAATTCTAGGATAATGAATATAGTTACATGACAACATCACATCATAAGTCTGACATTGATCTGTTTTTCTAGCCCTCCTAAAATGGCAGTAGCTCTCTTCCTGGTTGCATGATAGCTGTGTTACTTGTGGATATGAGTAAGAAGAGAGGTATTTCTTCCCATGTATCTTTTTCATTGTATTGGCAAACCATTCCTATAAACTCTTTGGTAGACTTAACACTCAGATTACATTGGCAAGTATTGGGCCATACACTCACTATTTGTCACTGGCAAGGAAAAACATTCTACAGTGATTGTTTTAAGTTAGTAGTGATTCAACCCTAGAAAAGGAATCATCTTCCTAGAGTTTATGAGGTATTGATAACCAAAACAAAATTGGAATCTGGGTTAGCTAGGAAAAAGGGTAAAGACTGATAGTGAAAGGGTTCTATCAATTCAGTGTGGGATGGTAGAAATACTCCAGATTTTTTAAAAGTGTCAGGAAATGTGAAGGTAAATAAAGTCCGGTGGAGTGCATTTTTTATCTACTGGTACACCCCCAATAATAGTGGCTTAAAGCCCACTTATTTGCCTCACATTCTCTGTGGGTCAGGGATTTTGGCATGACTTAGCTGGTCTTCTGTTTCTTGGTCTGCTATGAGGCTGCTGTCAAGGTGTCTGCTGGGACCAAGTTATCATCTGAAACCTCAATTTCTAAGCCAACTTACATAGTTGTTGGCAGGTATGTTGCATTAAGGGCCTTCGTTTCTTACTGGTTGTTGTTTAGAGGCTGCCCTAACGTATGGACCCTCTAACATGGTTGATTGCATCACCAAGCATATAAGCCAAGAAGGCAATAGGAAGAATCTGCTGACTAGATATAAGTCCTAATTTTTTGAAACCTAATCACAGACATGCCATCACTTCAACCTTGCCATATTTACTTGATTTCGAGCAAGTTATTCAAGGGAGAAGGCATTGCACAAGCCTATGAACACCAGGAGACAATGATTATTTGAGCCATTTCAGATACTGCCTACTGTAGGTAGAAACATAATAGTTCAGAAGTACAAAAATACAAAGACCTAATAAATATATTTGAGGTACAGTGAGTTTTGGGTCTCTTGATTGCTTATGATTCCATTAACTGTGAAAATAGAATAACAACTTTAAAGGGATTTTTAATAGTTCTAAGGTTGTTTCTTGCCCTACGTACATTCAAAGAGATGAACTACAAGAAGAAATTTTAAATACTGATATAACAAGCATGGAGGTCTGGAATTAAGCTTAGGGAGTAGTATCAGATGTTAGTGACATGCATTAAAAAAAACAAGCAAGTGAGAAATGGAGAATTGTAAGAGATGACCAGAGATCTAGCACATCTTAAAACAAGATCCTTTATTAGTAAAATTCATTGGAATAACATAGGTATTACTAGAGAGATCTTATAAAAAACTATTTTTAATCTATAAAAGATAGTTAAATGCTTTACTTCTGTATGCCTGTAACTATCAGAGTAACTTAAATCCTATTTACCACATAATAATTGATTTTCTAAATAAATATGGTTTATACTATAAAAGGCTAAACTTAAATATTTATCATGAAAAATAAACCTTATAGAAGAAAGCCTTAAATTACTTTTTTAAAGTTTTAATTAAATTTCATATTACCGAGGACAGTTTTCTTTTGCTTTTTGGTGTCTGAGTAAAATATAATTGTTCTTTATATGATTCTGATGGAATATTCTTGCCGTAACATAGATGCCAAAGTACCAAAATATCTAAAACAATGAAGCTCAATATGACTAATATATTATTTAAATGTGAAACCCATAAAATAGTAAAGCATGGGTACTAGACAGTAAGCCCAATTCTCCAGAAAGTTGTAAAGACCTATTTTTAGCAGAGGGGGACTAATTACATTCACCTATAAATTCATCTTAAGGATCTGGTAAGTATTATCATGGATTTGATCTTCTGTTGCCTATAAAATATTGTCATTTTGTTTTGCTATTCCAGGATTGTTTTTTTTTTCTTGAAATGAATTTGATTAAAGCATAGTCTTGAGGGAACATCAACTCACATTTCAAAACCATCATCTAATTCAGCTGAAATGTGGCAGAGTTCATAGACTATGCCTCAGGACAAAGAGTTAGCATGGAAAATAACTTCACCTTTGATCCCAAGGGAAAGAAGGATGCCTTTAAGGGAAAGAAGGATGCCTTTAGGTCATAAATAAGGGCATCTCATAACACATTCCATCTGTTTCATCCCTGTACATCTCATCATTGCCAAGAGAATGGTGGGGGTCAGGTATTGGTGGAGTGGCCTTTCTTTCAAATAGGAAAACCAATAATACTAATTATATTCTCCCAAATAGCTATGAATGGTGGTTAAAAGTCTTAAACATTATCCATTAAGTATCACCATCTTTTAAAAATAAATTAAATACATGTCAAATGGAGTATTGTGCATAGTACCCATGATGATTATAAATAGAGCTGTGGGCGCTTGATGTCCAGACTCAGGGGATTGGTGACCTTTACATGGCATCCGTGGTAATCGAGATCATTGAATGGTGCATGTTGCTATTCACTTGTGTGTATGCTGGTTTTCAAACACTGCGGTCACTATGTAAGCCATCAAAATGCTGTGTGACAACGACAGTGGAAATGAAAGATAAAATGATGGGTAGAAAGGCAGAACACACAAACTTAATGATTAAAATGCTGATTAAATGACTGCAGTATGTTTGTTCATATTGCTTCTGAAAACTAGACAAGATTAACTCTGACCAAGCAGAAGTCAGGGCTTTCGGTATACAGCAGGAGTTTTTCTGAAGATGGTAATAATGAACTTGAATGACCAGCCACTCAGGGAAGCAAAATGTTGGCTGAAAGCAATGGTTGGCAACAGAACCATGATGTCTCCATGAATGCTTGTGGAAATCAAGAGCAAACCACTAGCAAAATTTATTTAATGAACTTGTTTTGTGCAAAAGGCATCATTGCTTTTAGCTGTACGTTGTGGTCAGTTGGAAATGAACACTTAATAAAATGATAATTCAGAAACTTGGATATTGGGGAAAGATAGGAGAGAATGAATTGAAATCTTTGACAGCAAAATTAGATTTTGGAAAAGGCATGAAGGCCAATTTATTCTGTGGTTTTCCCTAAGATACTTGAACTTCTGATATATATGAAAAGATGAGCTGAATCTTTCATCTGTAGCTTTTAACATTTTAAATTAGTTTTCCAAAAATGTCAAATTCCTAGGTTATTTGATACACTCTGTAATATTACTTTAAAAAAATGTTTCCTGTAGTCCACTATCCTAATGAATAGCAATAGAAAAATAGGTTTCCTTTCTTGCCCATTGAGTTAATCTTCTCTTGAAAAAATATTCTTTTCTGCAAAGATTATGAATTTGTAGGTGTTTGTTTAAAGGCTATAGAAAGAACATTAGAATTGCTGTTGTTTACTGATAGTCTATTTTTAAACTCAATCTTAAGCTAGCTTTACTTTATAAATTTTCTTGGCGGGACAGCTCTAGTTTTCATATTTTTAAACAATAGGGTTCTGTGAAAGGTTCCACTCCCCCATCCTTCCAATACACATGGAAATTATTGATGGTTCATTTTGTTATTTTTCCCTGGGAACCTAATCTAGTCTTCAAATCCTTAACATATGTTTCCAGGTTTATACCACTAATCAGATTCAGCATTCCAAATGAACCATCTTTGTCATTGTGCATATCAACCATGTAGTTTGGAAAAAAAAAAAAAAAAAAGGCTAAACCTGTGAGGGGAACGTGATGAAAATACTGTCATTTAATATTTTCAGGAATATGTTTTAGTAAAATTTGAAAGTGGGCCTGGAAAAAAAAGCATAGAGATGTGTGGTAACCACATAAATTATTGTTATTAATTTTGTTATTAAGTTTGGTGACAATAATACATCAACTGTCAACTTTTGATATTTGTCTATTTATAAAATTAATACTTGAATTACTGATTCAATTATATATTCCTGAGCTTTTGAGGGGAAATTTATCATAAGAGATTATGTTTTTAGGTTTCATTAAAGTCATAAATAGTAGTCTCATAATTTTCTTCAAATTTGGATTAGTTATCCTATTGCAAATCTTTCCCTATTTGAAAAACAATGCTTGTTTAAAAAGTAGTGCTTGACCCACCTGCTTCCCCCTCTCCCTCTGCCTACCTCTCTGCCTACTTGTGATTTCTCTCTCTGTCAAATAAATAAATAAAATCTTAAAAAAAAAAAAAAGTAGTACTCTTCAAATCGTGGCATCACAAAACAATGGTTTAGCACAGTCATGCTTCGAATTCAAGAGCACCCATGAACTTGGATAAGGGAAATAAAGGCTCAGCTTTATTTCTACAAAGTTCTAACTAAATTAATCATTTCCTTTATTATTTATGCGAGTAATAATCCAGAATACTTTGTGGTAGTATTTGTGATTTTAGTTTTCATGGAAATCCCCGATATTTCTAAAGAACACTAGATATTTAACCAAATTCTGAAATATACTATATGCTCACCACTAATTGGAAATCACTGAAGTTATTAGTGCATGATCTTATTACTTAATGCATTAAGAGAAACATTTCTCCAGTTATGTATGGCTGTCTAATACATCACCCCAAAACCTAGCAAGTTAAAACAATTTATCATGTCTCTTAGTTCAATGGTTTGACTGAACTGAGCAGTTCTGGGGGTATCTCATGAGATCCCAGTCAGTTGTAAACTGGGACCACAGTTACCTGAAGGCTTATATGGACTGGTTATTCAAGATGCCTCACTGACAGAACTGACAGTTAATATTGGTGGCCGGCAGCTCATCTGGGGCCAACAACCAGAGCGTCTACTTATGGTTTCTCTCTGCCCTGTGGTCACTAAGTTCTGAGAGACAGGGTTCAAGAAGTTCCTGGGCTCACAAGACCCAAGGCAGAAGCTACAAAGCTCCACGTGACCTAACATTGTTTCTACCAGCCCAGATTCAACATAGGAGGAGTCTGTATGAGGCTATGAATACTGGAAAGTCTGATCCATTGAGGGACCTCTTTGCAGAATAGCTATACAGATCGTATTAGTATAACACATTTTTTAAAGGATTTATTTATTCCCATGACCCAGAGTTCACAACCTGACCTGAAAGCAAGAGTCAGATGTCCAACTGACTGAGCCACCCAGAGGCCCCTAGTATGACACAATTTTAAAAAATATTTAGAAAACCATATTTTGATCTAGTTTCTTTGCAATGTTATTTCTGAAGATTACACACTTATAAACTTTATTCTGAGAAGTGTCTCTAGTCTACCCAATTACCAAAGGGATCTGTTCCCCCAAATATTAAGAAGCTCTGGTTTAACAGAAATATGTTTTAATAGCACAATTTGATTTTTTTCTGAGATACACATTAGAAAAGCTCATATCAAGATAATATCAGTAATTTTAATAAACCATAAAAGTATCTCTTCATCTCAATATAAACTTACTGAGAACATGACTTGTATAAGGCATTTAGCAAATGTTAATTATTATGCTTGTTTTCCCTTTTGAAAGAAGTATAATAAGTTCTTAGCATTAGAGCTAAATACATTTTTTTGTCTCTCCACATGATTTTATGTGTTTTTGTAATATGATATGAAAGCTACGTAACCTCAAAACTTCATATTCCCTTTATTAGTCTGGCTGCCAGAAAGGTTAGAACTATATGACTACTGTACCATTTCCCCGTTTACATCAGATAATGCTTCTGTTTTAGCATTATATTAAGACCATCATATTTACATATTTTATAGAAAGCTTATTCCTTCAAAGGGTTGCATTAATAAAAATAGACTGTCTTTTGACATTAATTGCATGACCTAAATATTTCAGAAAACTTTTATCTGATTCAGGGAATTTTGTTGTTGTTGTTGTTTATTAACATATAATGTATTATTTGCCCCAGGGATATAGGTCTGTGAACCATCAGGCTTACACATTTCACAGCACTCACCATAGCACATACCCTCCCCAATGTCCATAACCCAGCCACTCTACCTCTCTCCCCACCCCCAGCAACCCTCAGTTTGTTTCGTGAAATTGAGAGTCTTTTATGGTTCGTCTCCCCCCTAATCCCATATTGTTTCATTTTTCCTTCTCTACTTCCCACCAACCCCTGCCCTGCCTCTCAAATTCCTCATATCAGAGAGATGATATGATAATTGTCTTTCTCTGATTGAATTATTTTGCTCAGCATAATACCCACTAGTTCCATCCACGTTGTTGCAAATGGCAAGATTTCATTTCTTTTGATGGTTGCATAGTATTTCAGTGTATATATACCACATCTTCTTTATACATCCATCTGTTCATGGACATCTAGGTTCTTCCCAAAGTTTGCCTATTAGACATTGCTACTATAAACATTTGGGTGCATGTGCCCCTTCGGACCACTACATTTGTATCTTTAGGGTAGTATGATTGCTGGGTTGTAGGGTAGCTCTATTTTCAACTTTTTGAGGAAACTCCATGCTGTTTTCCAGAGTGGCTGCACCAGCTTGCATACTCACAAACAGTGTAGGAGGGTTCCCCTTCCTTCACATCCTCACCAACATTTGTCGTTTCCTGACTTGTTAATTTTAGCCATTCTGACTGGCGTGAGGTGGTATCTCATTGTGGTTTTGATTTGTATTTCCCTGATGCCGAGTGATGTGGAGCACTTTTTCATGTGTCTGTTGGCAATCTATATGTCTTCTTTACAGAAATATCTGTTCATGTCTTCTGCCCATTTCTTGATTGGATTATTTGTTCTTTGGGTGTTGAGTTTGGTAAGTTCTTTATAGATATTGGATACTAGCCCTTTATCTGATATGTCATTTGACGTATCTGATATGTCATATGGCATATCAGATATGTCACGAATATCTTCTCCCATTCTGTCAGTTATCTTTTGGTTTTGTTGACTGTTTCCTTTGCTGTGCAAAGCCTTTGATCTTGATGAAGTCCCAATAGTTCATTTTTGCCTTTGCTTCCCTTGCCTTTGGCGATGTTTCTAGGAAGAAGTTGCTGTGGCTGAGGTCGAAGAGGTGGCTGCCTGTGTTCTCCTCAAGGATTTTGATGGATTCCTCTCACATTGAGGTCTTTCATCCATTTTGAGCCTATTTTTGTGTGTGGTACAAGGAAATGGTCCAGTTTCATTCTTCTGCATGTGGCTGCCCAGTTTTTCCAACACCATTTGTTGATTCAGGGAGATTTAATCTTTATAGTCTGGTATAGCAGTGGGAAACGATTTAACTTTTCCCAAAATAGTTTTCATAGAAAATAAACATTTAATAAAGAGGTCCTGAATTGATGAGATAGTAGGCTGCTTAGGCATAATTACGCATGTGTGGACATTCTCATGAAAAGGAAGTAGAATTTTCCAGCCTATGCTTTATCATGTTGCCCAAACAAATTCATTTTACACTAGTTCCTTAGAACTCTACTTAAATTCCTAAGGAAGCCTGTAAATCATCTCTTTTTGACTTTTCCTGCCAAAAACCATTCCGGACCTGCCACTGAGTATAAATAATGTCTTTATTTTCTACATACATTCAGCAAGACACTCTTATTTATGCTTGCTGCAGTAGCTATCAATATTCTTCTTTGGGCAGATACCTTCTGCTTCAGCATTTCTTTTAGTTCAACAAGTGACCAATACAAAATTAATGGATATCCAGCTTACGGGATCTTTTAGCTGAAATTAATTTTAGAGAAATGGTAATGGCAGCTTGGAGTTTTGGCCATAAATATAAAATTTCATTAGCTCTTCCCTGAAATGCAACATTGTTATTTATTTAAGAGAAACGCCATTATGTTCCTTGTACTATTTAAAATCTCTAAATTTTACTTTTAACCTTTTTCAATAATTACATTATCTATTGACATGCCTACCTCATATCGGTAGCTTCAGATTATTGAGCATCCGTAGCACGTACGATTTATTTGTTTCTTTTATTCTTTAGACACAGTGTGGAGAAAGATAATCACACAATGGTTTATCACTGTGACCAACGGATGATTATAGCACCACAATAGTATAATTAATGGAAAGAAAAATCAAAGAATGGGAACACATCCTATTACAGCTTGTTAGAACATTCTTTCTTGCACATAGTTTATGGTTATTTATTCCCTGGCACAATTTAATACCCCTCATGTCGCTAAGTGCAGGAAATTATTTTTCATGCTTTTGTAAAAATTTTCTGCTGATAGATTTAATTTATCTCCGGTCACAGAGAGAAAGAAAAATTCCATGGTTTCTCTGGCGATTCTCTCATTTAGCAGAGTTTAAAATGTCATAGAGCTGTATACCTTTCAGAAGAGGCATACACCATTGGAAAAGATTCTATTTCAAAGCTTAAATTGTTTAAGTGTCAACAGAGATTTGGAAGATACCTGTACTTAATATTAATTACAGTATTTATTGCCATGAAATAAATCCTAGTCATTATGGGTAATGAAAATTTAATGCATGTAAATGAAGGCAGGTTTTTTTTTTTAAGATTTATTTATTTTGGGGGGGTTAAGGGAAAGGGAGAGAAGTAGACTCCCTGCTGAGCATGGAGCACAAAGTGGGGGCTCAATCCCATGACTCTAAGGTCATGACCTGAGCAGAAATCAAGAGATCAACAGTACTGTGCTCAACCAACTGAGCCACACAGGCAACCCAAAGGCAGTTTTTTGAATATCAGAATTTCCTTTTATACAATACACTGAAATTAGTAATAAAATGATGTTATCAGCGGACCTCTGTAAGCAGTTCCAATTTGTTGGCACTCTCCCTCTTCATGCCGTGTGCCTTCTTCCTATTTCCTGGTCCACCTTCGTCTCTCCACTTATACTTCCAATTTATTCTTTTCTTTGTTCTCACTATTTTTGATGTTTTACTTTATCCTGTAGCTCCTTAAAAATTGGTGGAAGTGCCCAAAACGTCAAAAGACAGTGACTTTAATTCCATTCTCCTTTTATTTCCCTCCCATTTAACCTATAAGACAAACATACTGAAACACACAAAATGACAAATAACATAAAATTAAAAAAAAAGCATTATTTCCAAGTCACCCCCAAAAAAAAACAAAAGAGAGAGAGAGAGAGAGAGAGAGATACATGATTGCACACACACAAACACTAGTATAATGTAGTATGATTATTTGTGGCTCTTCTGTTATTAAACTTACAGTAGAGTATGGCTATAAGGTAAGAAAAAATTGAACACACATCCCTAATATCTGCACATCAAATAAATACACAAGAGAGGTGCCAGCATGGCTTGGACTATTAAGTGTCTGACTCTTGATCTCAGCTCAGGTCTGGATCTCAGGGTTGTGAGATTGAGCTCTGCTGGGTGTGGAGCTTACTAAAATAAATACATAAATAAATAGATAAGCACACAGTAGCAGTTAACAGGAAATTTTATAGTACAGATTATAACTTTGCCACAGTTGCAACCATTGATTTGAGTATTCAGAGTTGTAGAAAACATTTAAGAAAGAAGTAATGTTTTCTTAAATTATTTTATAATTATTTTTTCAAATATATGCAATTTCGTTTCAAGCAATGAGATTTTGGAAGGGACATAGTCAAACACACATGCCTGGCTAATGTATACTTTTTGCACTACATGTTCCTAGCTCATGAAGATTGTTCAAATTCCACAGTTTTAAAGATTTTCAACTCAGAATGCATTTGTCTGACATTTAATCATTCTAGCAGGAACAGATTGTGCATTTTCTCAGACTCAGAATACCAACATAAGTAGATTGAGATGCTGTGTATAAAATTGTATACTCTTAGGAGAAAGCAAAAAGTAAAACAGGTAAATCATATCAACTACACTTAGCTCTAAGTCCTGCAGTTTAAAATTCTATTCAGAAGGTTTCCAATAAAATAGCTAACATTTAAAATAGAAACAATGTATGCTCTCTAGAGGAAAATACTTGGGAGAACTCCAACACTATTATTTTGAAGATAAGAAGGAATCAAAATTTATAGCTTGCTTTCCTCAGGCTTCTTGATTGATATTCGCTGTCACCCTTTTCATAAATGGTTCTCTGCATGATGAATTGATTAATTGTAAACTGAATCCAGCTCAAAATTGCTATAATGAGATATCCATACACTTCTTTGTCCTTAATGCTAAGCTGTATGTTGTTGTTTTTTTTTGCTGATACCATTTACATTTTTTATTACTTGCCATTAGAATTTTTGTCCCACTTCATTCTTCTTCTACCCTCAAAATATCATTGAGTCTTCTTTAAATTTCCATGAGGCTTCAGACATCCTTTAATGACTAGTCAATTTTAGACCTGAAAACCCTTATATTGGCATGCTGGGTTATTAAATTATTTGTGGTTTATCAGTTTCACCTGCTGTTTTTCAGTTCTTGTGCAGCTGGTGTTATTGGCTGAGAACCAGGTCAACTGAATTCATATTTGCTACATCTTCATGTTTGCCATTAACAGATTGACTTTTTCTAATTTTCTATGCCACAGTGAAAACATCATCCAAAACTGGCTTCAGTTATGGTCAGGAAGTTTGGAAGAGTCTGCTTGTGTTTGTTTGTTTATATGGCAAACTAATGGAAAATATATTTATTTAGTTGCAAAGCTCCCGTGATAAAAATGACAATATGACATACTAATGCTTTACTTCACTGAGACTGAAGTCCAAAAATCTATTTGAGAGTTGTAGAATTCACTGTTCATCACATCTATATCACATGCCCACGTTATTCCTGGATATATTACATAATATTCATTCCATAATACACCTATTATTCATATATTTATCTAGGCTGTTTTGGTACTGTACATACAATGTGGGTACCTCTGTTAAATTAAAAGGTCTATATATTTATTTCTTATAATGTAGTATAATACAGTAAATACAGTCATATTTATCTTAGCATTAATAACCAATCATATAATAATTCAATCAGGATTAAATTTTCCTGAGGTTCAAAGTTGGCCATTTAAGAAAATTATTTATATTGACCCTTTCATACACTGTTGATAGCCTGCTACCTTGGCAAATTTTTTTGGAAGGAAATTTACTCAACCCACCTTTAGATGCTATTTAAAAAAATAGATTTTTTTATTGTTTCACTTCAAAGAAAAAATAGATTCACACCAAGATCCTACAATTATTTATTTTTGTGTTAACTGTATCAGGAGAAATTGGAAAAAAATCAGGGGAAATTGGTTAAATACATCATGGCTCTTCCATTTTAATGCAGTGTTGTCTAGCTCTTTAAAAAGAATGTGCGCTAAGAAATTTTAAGATTGTGGTGCATTTCTCATAATAGACTGATAAGTAAAAAAGCAGAGCACAAATATGTGATACGTAACATAAAGTATATAATTATAATAAATTCCAACCCTTTGTATTAAAGTGAGTGTTGTGTGTGGTAGTAGTAGTAATACCCATATAAGGAAATAAGTCGGCCACAATATTATCAGTATTACTAATGGTTGTCAGTGTATATTTTGATGTCAGGTGCATTTTAAATTTCCCATTTTTAAACTTAACTGGTTTAAAATTTAATTACTTTTACTTTTTCTCATGAAATTATAAGCAAAAGATATTTTGTTTTTACAAATTACTTTTTCTCATATTACAAACAAAAGATATTTAAATATGATTAAAAGAAAAGGAATTCTCAGATTAACGTATTCTTACACAGAATATCTGTGTATAATAATGCTTTACTTAATATCTTTAGTATTTTTATAACTTCCTGAACCCTATTTCACTGATTTACCCACCTGCATCTCCTCTGTAACCATCAGTTTGTTCTCTACAGTTAAGTCGGTGTTGGGCTTGGTCTCTTTTTGTGTGTGTGTGTGTGTGTGTGTGTGTTTATTTTAATCATTTTTTAATTTATTTTCAGCATAACAGTATTCATTGTTTTTGTACCACACCCAGTGTTCCATGCAATCCGTGCCTTCTCTAATACCCACCACCTGGTTCCCCCAACCTCCCACCCCCCAACCTCTTCAAACCCTTCAGATTGTTTTTCAGAGTCCATAGTTTCTCATTGTTCACCTCCCCTTCCAATTTCCCCCAACTCCCTTCTCCTAACTCCCCATGTCCTCCATGCTATTTGTTATGCTCCACAAATAAGTGAAACCATATGATAATTGACTCTCTCTGCTTGACTTATTTCACTCAGCATCATCTCTTCCAGTACCGTCCATGTTGCTACAAAAGTTGGGTGTTCATCCTTTCTGATGGAGGCATAATACTCCATAGTGTAGATGGACCACATCTTCCTTATCCATTCGTCTGTTGAAGGGCATCTTGGTTCTTTCCACAGTTTGGCAACCGTGGCCATTGCTGCTATAAACATTGGGGTACAGATGGCCCTTCTTTTCACTACATCTGTATCTTTGGGGTAAATACCCAGTAGTGCAATTGCAGGGTCATAGGGAAGTTCTATTTTTAATTTCTTGAGGAATCTCCACACTGTTCTCCAAAGAGGCTGCACCAACTTGCATTCCCACCAACAGTGTAATAGGGTTCCCCTTTCTCCACATCCCCTTCAACACATGTTGTTTCCTGTCTTGCTAATTTTGGCCATTCTAACTGGTGTAAGGTAATATCTCAATGTGGTTTTAATTTGAATCTCCCTGATGGCTAGTGATGATGAACATTTTTTCATGTGTCTGATAGCCATTTGTATGTCTTCATTGGAGAAGTGTCTGTTCATATCTTCTGCCCATTTTTTGATATGAGTATCTGTTTTGTGTGTGTTGAATTTGAGGAGTTCTTTAGAGATCCTGGATATCAACCTTTTGTCTGTACTGTCATTTGCAAATATCTTCTCCCATTCCGTGGGTTGCCTCTTTGTTTTCTTGACTGTTTCCTTTGCTGTGCAGAAGCTTTTGATTTTGATGAAGTCCCAAAAGTTTATTTTGGCTTTTGTTTCCTTTGCCTTTGGAGACATATCTTGAAAGAAGTTGCTGTGGCTGATATGGAAGAGATTACTAAACATGGTTAAAATGTCCATACTGCCTAGAGCAATCTATACTTTTAATGCCATTCCAATCAAAATTCCACCGGCATTCTTCAAAGAGCTGGAGCAAATAATCCAAAAATTTGTATGGAATCAGAAGAGACCCCGAATCGCTAAGGAAATGTTGAAAAACAAAAATAAAACTGGGGGCATCATGTTACCTGATTTCAAGCTTTACTACAAAGCTGTGATCACCAAGACAGCACGGTACTGGCATAAAAACAGACACATAGGTCAGTGCAACAGAATAGAGAGCCCAGATATGGACCCTCAACTCTATGGTCGGTTAATCTTCAACAAAACAGGAAAAAATATACAGTGGAAAAAAGACAGTCT
This sequence comes from Lontra canadensis, assembly GCF_010015895.1. Taxonomy (NCBI): domain Eukaryota; kingdom Metazoa; phylum Chordata; class Mammalia; order Carnivora; family Mustelidae; genus Lontra; species Lontra canadensis. The sequence continues at coordinate 10,932,406 of NW_022631056.1, read as the reverse complement.
CTTCAATAAATGGTGCTGGGAAAACTGGGCAGGTATATGTAGAAGAATGAAACTCGACCATTCTCTTACACCGTACACAAAGATAAACTCAAAATGGATAAAAGACCTCAATGTGAGACAGGAATCCATCAGAATCCTAGAGGAGAACATAGGCAGTAATCTCTCTCTCTTTTTTTTTTTTTTTTAATTTCTTTTCAGTGTTCCAGAATTCATTGTATAAGCACCACACCCAGTGCTCCATGCAATACCTGCCCTCCATAATACCCACCACCCGGCTCGCCCAACTCCTCACCTCCCTCCCCTCTAAAACACTCAGTTTGTTTCTTAGAGTCCACAGTCTCTCATGGTTTGTCTCCCCCTCCGATTTCCCCCAACTCACTTCTCCTCTCCATCTCCCAATGTCCTCCGTGTTATTCCTTATTCTCCACAAGTAAGTGAAACCATATGATACTTGACTCTCTCTGCTTGACTTATTTCACTCAGCATAGTCTCTTCCAGTCCTGTCTAAGTTGATACAAAACTTGGGTATTCATACTTTCTGACGGAGGTATTATACTCCATTGTATATATGGACCATATCTTCTTTATCCATTCGTCCCTTAAGGGGCATCTTGGTCCTTTCCACATTTTGGCGACTGTGGCCATTGCTGCTGTGAACATTGGGGTACAGAAGGCCCTTCTTTTCACTACATCTTGTATCTTTGGGGTAAATACCCAGTAGTGCAATTGAAGGGTTATAGGGAAGCTTTATTTTTAATTTCTTAAGGAATCTCCACACGGTTTTCCAAAGTGGCAGCACCAACTTACATTCCCACCAACAGTGTAATAGGGTTCCCCTTTCTCCACATCCTCTCCAACACATGTTGTTTACTGTCTTGCTAATTTTGGCCATTCTGAAAGGTGTAAGATGGTATCTGAATGTGGTTTAGATTTGAATCTCCCTGATTGCTAGTGATGATGAACATTTTTTCGTGTGTCTGTTAACCATTTGTATGCTTTGGAGAAGTGTCTGTTCATGTCTTCTGTCTATTTTTTAATGTGATTATCTGTGTGTGTTGAGTTTGAGGAGTTCTTTATAGATGCAGTGATCTTTATTTTGACCTCATTCATGAAAGATAGTTTTGCTAGAAATACAGTTTGAAGATTTTGTTAGGCTTTCATTTTTGCTGTTGAGTCGATTGCTGACACTTGTATGTGAGGTATGCTTAATTTCTGCTCCAAGATGCTGTGTATACACGTGTTTGTCATGTGATGTGTAAGTGTGGATTTTTTTTTTTTTTATCATTACTAGTTGTGTACTTGTGGCTTCATGCTTTCTATCAGTTTTGGAAATTTCTAAGCCGTAATGTCTCTGGGTTTCCTACTAGGTCTTTGCTGGGGTTTCCTCAATCTAATATCCATGTTCCTTTCCTTTTATCATCTTTCTTTTCCTGCTTCTCTGCTGTTCTGTAATTTTTTCAGCTGTGTCTTTGGTTCACAAACTCTCATTTCAGCTCTAAATTGGTATTTAAACCACCTATTTTGTTATTTCTAAAATTGCATTTTTATTTTTTACAAATGTTTATCTTTTTGCAAAATGTCTTTTGATGCCTTTCCCAGATGTGCTTCTTACTATCAGCTCCTTTGCATGGGTTTTCAAGAGTAGCTCGTTTCTGGCCTTGACTTTTTCCTTTGATCTCCCTGCCTTATGACATATTTTTCTTACTCCTGTGGATAAACAAAGCCAACAAAAGGGTTTTATATAGAATCTAGTAATAGAGTCGGCGTATCTAGTAAAAGTAGTTATCTTGCCCATTGATAATTTACATTTCTTGAGACATATGTCCTTATTGTATTAATGTCATTTCGATGTGAGTATATATTGGATAACCTTACTTCTAAAACACTAATGGTTGTCTGATTTATGAAAATATTGTCTTTAAAATTTATTTTCTCCCATTTATTGTTTTTTATATCCAAATTAAGACTGTTTACTTACACAGTTACTCAAATAATTATGTTGTTGCTGGTTTCTCTGTTCTAAAGTCCAATATATTTTTGGAAGTTAGTGCCTATGTATAGACTATAGTTACATAAACTACAAAAAATTCATCTTCACTAGTTTACATTTTTTTCAATGATAATATGTAATGGGCCAGACCATTATGGGGAAAAATATTAAGATCTCAGGAAATAGAAAAAATGTTAGATAGGACACATATTGATATGAGACAATGATTCTCACTTATCAGTCCTATATCAACTGTTGGTCTATACTAATCTACTGCATACTGTTCAATCTAATTTTTATATGTAAATGTTAAAATTCATCTGTTTTGTAGATTGACTTCTTATTCTTTTACATTAAAAACGATCGTGTGCATGTGTTTCAACATAGAGGTTTTTAAATTTCCTCGTGTAACTTTGGATGCTTTATATAAATTAGTAGAGTTTTGACTGGCCCAGTGGGATTTCAAGGATTAAAATGTTATTTTCAACCAATAAACATGATAAAAAGGAGATATGACTTCAAGCTTGACAAAAGCCTCCTTACTTAGGGTCAGGAAAAGACTTTAAAAATTATTATTGCACGGGGCGCCTGGGTGGCTCAGTGGGTTAAGCCGCTGCCTTCAGCTCAGGTCATGATCTCAGGGTCCTGGGATCGAGTCCCGCGTCGGGCTCCCTGCTCAGCGGGGGGCCTGCTTCCCTCTCTCTCTCTCTCTGACTGCCTCCTCTGCCTACTTGTAATCTCTCTCTCTGTCAAATAAATAAATAAAATCTTTAAAAAAAAAAATTATTATTGCATACAGTACAATAAAACTGTCCAAAATAAAAATATTTGCTGGGGGAGAAAATCCATCTGTCATTTCTCTTTCCCAAAACCCCCCTTTGGACCAAGAATTCCAGTAGCATAAGAAAGGTGTTGGCTTTCTAGCTATAATGTGCATCATAACTTTCTACTATAACAGTAAGTAAAATATACTTAATCTATCATTTTCCTACTAGTACATGATATATAGGGAAATTTTAAAGTGGTCCAATGAAACTCTTTTTCTAAAGATTTTATTTATTTATTTGACAGACAGAGATCACAAGTAGGCAGAGAGGCAGGCAAAGAGAGAGGAGAGGAAGCAGGCAGAGAGGCAGGCAGAGAGAGGGGAGAGGAAGCAGGCTCCCTGCTGAGCAGAGAGCCCGATGTGGGGCTTGATCCCAGGAGCCTGAGATCATGACCTGAGCCGAAGGCAGAGGCTTTAACCCACTGAGCCACCCAGGAGCCCCCAATGAAACTCTTTAAAATATTCTTTAAAATTGAAGAATTAGGTAAATTTGCCATCTAGTTTTATCATAAATAAAGGCTTTAAATAGTTTCATTATTGAAATATGCCCTTTCCACTTATATAAGCTTTGGCATAAAACATATTTGTCAAAGAAAAATATTTTCATGTTAAGTCATATAAGAAACCATATAGATTAAAACAATTTTTAAGTATAGTTGACTCACAATGTTTCATTAGTTGCAGGTATACAACATAGTGATTCAGTGTCTCAGTACATTACGTTATGCTCATTACAAGTGTAGCTACCATCTGTGGCCATACAACAATAGGACAATATCATTGACTATATACCTTATCCTGTAATTTTTATTCCCATGACTTATTTATTCCATAACTGAAAGCGTGTAGGTCCCACTCCCCTTCATCCATTTTGCCCATCCTCCCACCTCTCTTCTCTCTGGCAACTACCAGTTTGTTCTCTGTATTTATAGATCTGATTCTGCTTTTTGTTTGTTTATTCTTTTGGGATTTTTAAGATTCCACACATGAGTAAAATCATACGTATTTGTCTTTCTCAGTCTGTCTTGTTTCACTTAGCATAATACCCTCTAGGTCCATCTATGTTGTCACAAATGGCATAGTTCACCTTTTTATAGCTGCATAATATTCCATTGCAGATATGTATTGCAACTTTCCTATCTATGTATGGACACTTAGGTTACTTTTGTATATTGGCTATTATAATTAATGTTGCAATTAACATAGGGGTATGTATATATATCTTTTTGAATTAGTGTTTTTGTTTTCTTTTGGTAAATACACAGTAGTGGGATTATTAGAACATATGTTAGTTCTATTTTTAATTTTTGAGGACTGCCCACACTGTATTCCACAGTGGTTGTACCACTTTACATTCCCACCAACAGTGTATGGGGGTTCCTTTTTCTTCACTTCCTTGCCAATACTTGTTATTTCATGTCTGTTTGATTTTAATCATTACGACAGGTGGAAGATGACAGCTCATTGTGCTTTTCTTGGGGGCGGCCCAGAGGAAGAGGGAGAAGAATCTTAAGAAGGCTCCATGCTCAGTGTGGAGCCTGATATGGGGCTTGATTTCATGACCCTGGAAACATGACCTGAGCCGAAACCAAGAGTTAGACACTTAACCGACTGAGCCACCCAGATGCCCTTCTCCTTGTAGTTTTGATTTGCATCTTCCTGATGATCAATTATGTTGAGCATCCTTTCATGTGTCTGTTGGCCATCTGTATGTCTTCTGTGGAGAGATGTCTACTCAAGTCCTCTGCCTGTTTTTCAATTATATTGTTTTGTTTTGTTTTGTTTTGTTTTCAGTGTTGAGTTGTATTAGTCTTTTATGCTTTGGATGTTAATCCCTGAAAGCTGGGTATACAGGGAACAATTGAGTGAAACAGTGGACTTTACTAAGTCAGAGAAGATATAGCATATGTTTTAAAATTTGAAAAATAAGAAGCAATTAGATAGAGAAAGCGTAGTGTGTGTACGTATGTGCGTGTGTGTGTGTGTGTGTGTGTGTATACATATACAGACAATGGAATGGTATTCAGCCCTGAAGAAGAAGGAAATTCTGCAATATGTAACAATCTGGACAAACTTGAGGACATTATGCTAAGTGACATAAACTAGTCACAGAAAGACAAATAGTACATGTTTCATATATATGAAGTATCTGAAATAGTCAACTTCATAAAATCAAAGACTGATATTGTGGTTGTGGGAGAAAGAAGGAAATGGTGAATTACTAATCAATGGGCAGAAAGTTTCAGTTAAAAAAGATGGGTAAGATCTAGAGATCTACTATACAACATTGTACCAATAATCAACAATACTGTATTATACACTTAAATTTAAGAGAATAAATCTCATGTTATGCTCTTACTATAATAAAATAAGTTAAAAAAAAAAGAAAAGAAGCAGTGAAGTATAAATTTTTGCCATAATTAACTTACATAAAAATGAGTTAACTCAGAACTTCATAAAAATCTTTGGACCATGCCATTTCTTAACATCTTTATCTCCTGTCCACCTGAGCAAACCATATCCACCCCTTCTATATAGTCATTACTTAAAATTTTACCAGCTCAGAAAGCTTATCTTCTCAGCTTCTATTCTCTGACCATTCCAGCTGTATCTCATGCTACAAATATATATGTTCTTGGACTCATTCTCATCTTTTTGACTTGGGCCATTTTTTGACTGGCTGAAGTTATGTTTTTTATGTTGCTCATTTCAATCCTGATGATATCTACTAACATAGACCAACTGTACCCTTTGCCACAGAACAGAGGTGGTGTGGTCGGACAACAAGAGGCTATAACCGAGAGGCAGGAGTTGAGATAGCTTGTCTCCTTTGTAACGCCGAAAACAGCTCTGCTCAATAGAAATATAAAGCAAGCCATACAAAAAATCTAAAGTTTTCTAGTAATCACATTTAAAAAGTAAAACAAAAGCACAAAACCCTACACGTTAGTTGAACCTAATTTTTGTAGTATATATAACATGTTATATGGTTGTATCATGTTATATATTTTGTGCTTACAGTATACCTTAGTTTGAATTACGCACATTTCAAATGCCCAGTGGTCACGTGTGGCCAGTGACTACCATATTGAGCAGCGTATCTCTAGAGGCACTTGGTATATGCAGCCTTGTCTTCTCCTCTGTAAAATAATAGAATTCTGTTTGGCAGTAAGTTTCACCAGCTGTTAAATCGCAGTACTTTATTTCTCTTTAAATGCCTAGATATATGAGGTTAAATGTTAGTAAATTGTTTCAGCTCCAAAACTCCTCAGGGACTGAGGTCCCTTATAGCTCATAGTTCTTTCATCTCTACAGGGTGAACCTTTGGCACCATTGTCTAAAGTAGCAGTAGCTAAGTTCTGCGTGGGAGGATACAGAAAGGAAAACATAAGAACCAGCTAAAGGTGAACAGCGTCTTTCAAAGAAAGTTCACAGAAGCTGCTGCTTTTCACTTCCCACTTATATCCCACTGGCCAGCGCCCAGTTTCAGAAAATCTATCCTTTTGTAGTCAACCAGTTGGTCAGCTATAATTACAAAAGAAAGAAAGACATATATTTGGATATATTTGAATAAATAACAGCCCCTATGTTAGACTTTGATGACATCCCACCCATGGACTCAGGTAACTGCCAGATGTGTACCCCTGGTAGATATGCCCTTGGAAGAGACTGTGAGAGAATCCAAGATGTCTCAACAACTTAATATGTTGCTTTCTCCAGAAAAATTCATATAATAGGGTTGAATGTTACAATTTGGTTTGGAATGTTATTGTATTTATTGTAACTCAAGGTTTTGAGATGTCAGTGAAATCTGGATGGTGCATAAATCACACTCTGTTGCTGAGTAGGGGACTCACTGTGGATGTGCTGTGCTGTTTAGTAATATGGTATACTGTGGAATCCCAGAGAATTTCCATACTATAATTAAATTACATTCAAGCTTCAGAAAAAATGAATAGTCATGAGATAGCCATTCTATTAAAACTTTTCAAATTTGAGCCCCAGGCATCCTTTAAAAATGCATTTGTTCATTCAAACTTACTAAATTTCTTAAGTTTAGATTCTTTTATGTCTCATGCCCTACCTGTAAACAGATATGTATGTGTGTGCACGTGTCTGTATATACACACACACACACACACACACACACACACACACAATCTTCTTAGTAATAAAAAGTAATCTTATTAGTAAGTGCCATCTAATGGTCTTTCCTTGAAAAAGAATATGATCAGGCTTTGTATATAGTCAATAACTGATTTTTTTTAATGAACAGAAGGATATGCTTTAAATTTACAGACCTTTCATAAACTTTCGTTTTATGATCAAATATGACAACTGTTTAGAGAGGTCAAAAAACCCATTATTTTGAAGCTTATCAGCACGCTCAGCATCTCCTTAGCAAGTTCCTTGATTTATTCTGTAGCTGTTAGGAGTCACCTCGTTCAGCTTTATGTGCTGACTTACTTTATAAATTATTAATCTTCTCACTGCCTGGTTAAACACTTCAATTCCTCAAAAAAATTTTGATCATGCCAACAATACTTTCTTTCTGTTAGTACTGGTCCCCTTTAGGAATAGTTTCAGATTGAATTAAGTAACTTCTTAATGGTGGCTTAGCAACAAGTCCACCTTTTTGTTAACTAAATGGAAAGGAATTCAGGAGGGAAATGCAGACAAAATCAACAATTGACCCTCTAGGATTTTTTTCAATAAAGGCAAATTCTGGGAAAACTAAATCATATTAAGAAAAATCTGTAATTCAATTTTAATTAAACTTTTGTCTTATCGTATATGTGTACCTATGTGAGAAAAAAAACAAATTAAAAGGAGGCACATTTATCCATCCTGCTCATTCATTTGCCTTAACTATCTATTTGCCTGTGACTATTTATTTAGCCAATAATAAAGGTGAATAAGCATATGAAACAATGTATGAAAGAAAAAATTAATCATGACTTAATTAACTAATGATACATATTGTAATTTTGATTTATTTCTCTGTTGTCCATTAATATTAATAGTTCGAAATAGATGTAGTCAGAATCTATGTTTTTTTTTTTGTATGTTCTCTATGTATGTTTTCTTTCATGTTCGTGTCAAACAACACCTGTGCCACATCAATTTTTAAAGTCCCCATATTTAATTAGCTACACAGTATTTACTGGAGAGAAAGGAGCATAATTGAATTGTTTCCTAACTGATGGAAATTCAAGTGGCTCCTAATTTTTGATATTTAAATAATACTGCAGTGAACATCTTCATTTAAAAATTTGGATTATTTTATTAAGATAGAGATTTTTCAACTTTAGGCAATGAGTATATAGTTAATTCTTATTTTATATTATTTGGTTCTTACAAAAATGTTGACAGTATTTTCAGGGAGACTTCCCTCCACAAAACCAGATATAACTATTTACAAAGTGTAAGAATTAATAAAATGCTAGCATATTGTTAAGTAAATAATTTTTTTGTTTCTGATTAAAAGTTTCTGTCATTTTCATTCCCTTTTATAGACTTTACATTTCATCATTCACAAAACTCTTAATAGTTTCATTATTAATCTTTGGATCTCAATAGGTCTTATTGGGGCATAAAATTTTACAGGTACTTGTCTTGCCACATTTCGTCATTTTTTTTGTTCTTTTGTATTTATTTTAACATGCGAAAATCCTTCGGTTTTAAGCAATAACATATCTCTATCCTTTTTGTCATTACTTATGGTCTATATGTTTGACATTTATTCTCCCTTTTCAGATGATTCAAAATGATTGAATTGATTATGCTTAAAATATTTTAATCTTTTGTCATACATATGTGTGAAGTATGTATCTCCGTCTTCTTTTAACTCTGTAATTTTTTAATTCATATGGCTAAACTGAAAAATAGATGATGAATCAATTTATCTATCCATCCATCCATTCATCTTTTTTAATAAACATTTTTGAATGATCACTCTAAACTTTCTCTTACACAATGTGAATTCTGTGTCATATTGAATCATTCTTAATCACTCAGGTGGAAATAGCCCTAGTCAAGCTGCCTGCCCAATACCAGTTACAACTAGCTGGGTGATCAGAATCAAGGAAACTATATGGACCACACTGAGAACTTCAAGAAAGCTTTTATCCTTCTAGATACTTACCTCTCCACCTTCCTCCTACTTCCAGTACTTCTGTCAATAGGCCCCTTGGTTCTTTGCCCAAAGAAATGAATCCATTATCCTTCTTGAAATAATGTGTTTGTGATTTTCTCATTTTCTAAGGAAGGGTCAGAATAATTTTGGAAAAGGATAAAACAGTTTTTATCATTTCCTTACTCAAAACCCTAGAAGGTAGTGATGACCTTATAAAATCTCAATCCAAAGATCTCTCTGGGACGACAAGTGCCTATGTTTCACTGCCATGAGGTGATAGCAGTGTGTAGGAGGACAACTTAATGAGGAAGTAGATTATCGAGGGGCCACTTTCTCCTGCTGCTACTTCATTTATGGAGGTCAGTTTAGTTAAAAGTGTTTTAGATATCAGAATATTATCTTGTATTCATTTCAATTAGAACTGATGAGAAAACAGTACAAATGCTCAGATGCTGATTCATTGCCATGGATGTCTTTTTTCCCTTCTATCCTCTGTTTATATAGATCATTCACATGAGGTATAGTTCAATCCCCAAGTATATCTTACTCTAATAAGATTTATTGTTTTTATCTTATAAGCAACAAAAATAGGCTTTCGGTGTAGTAGGACAATAGGTCAGACTCTTCTTAGTACAAATGAACAATTAGGAAAAGCAATAGCATCTGGAAATGGGAGGGACTGAACATACTAGGCCTTGGGAATGGGCTAGAGGGATTGCCCTGTTGACCTTCTGAGAAAAGTGAAAGGAAATAGAAATGTACATAATAATGTACATAATAAATATGTACATTATTATGTACCAAATGTACATAATAAATAGAATAGAATAAATAGAAATGTACAGTTGAACATTTTAGCATATAAATGATCACCGTCACAAATATATAAATATACTCACATACGAACATTTTAGTGACCAGAGAAACTAAATCTCTGCCAATTTCTCATTTTTGTTCTAATGTTCAAGAAAGTAGGTAAAAAGGTCTCCTCAAATGACACAACAATGCTATTTTTTTGTTTGAAATAGAGGGAGGAAAGCTACAACTATATAAACTTAAATTTTAGTGAGGTGAGAAAGAGTACAATTATTTACCCAAGAACGATTTATATTGTAAACACAATGACAAAGGAAAACATCTTAAACAGGTTTTGTCCAGATCCTACTTTTATTAATGAGATATTTCACTGTGCAATTTTTTGTATCCTAAAATAGTGTTATTCAGTAGTCATTTTCAGGCTGCTGGAATTTTCTGCGCTCTCCATTTGCAAGATTTCTTACTCTATTCTATATTTTAAGAGGGTTTTTTTTGTTGTTGCTTTTTGTTTTGTTTTTGTTTGTTGTTTGTTTGTTTTTGTGTGTGGGGGGTTGTTAATAAAAGAATTCTAGAAAGCCGCCACTGTTTCAGATGGGGTATCTTGAATTGGTGCTCAGTCGTACACATTGGATTATAATTAAATTGGAATTCAAAGTAAAGTTCTTCTAATTATGAATCAAACAAGGCAAGGCAGAGCTGTTTTATTGAATGTCTTACATATTCAGTGGGTTTGTTTAATGCTGTATTGATTTGTTGTGCACTTTTTGTAGCTGAAGTCTTTCATTGGTCTTATTTTGAACATTTATTTTTTAATAAAAAAGAGACAACATATACTATTTATCAGATGTTCTTTTTTTACTTCACTTGCTTCAAATCTCTTAAGAAACATAACAAATGGCTCACATGCCTCAGATCCATTCTCCTCCTCTTCCCTCTGGAGATAACCAGTATACAAGGTCATGCGGTTTAAAAAAAACCTGCATTTTTCTCTCTTTTGCATTGATTTTCTTCCAAGAAGTGGGGAAAATAGAGAAAAGCATATTTTTATTATAATTATTCTCATAAGAGAATCCTAGAAGCAACATTATATGCTCAAATTTATAAAATGATTAAAGATATTAATATTTTTTTATCAAATTGCTTTTCAGAAAAAAATGAAGTTCTATTTCTTTTTTTTTTTTAAGACTTTATTTATTTATTTGTTAGAGTGAGAGAGAGAGAGAGAGCACAGGCAGGCAGAGTGGCAGGCAGAGGTAGAGGGATAAGCAGGCTCCCCGCGGAGCAAGTTGCCTGATGTGGGACTCGATTCCAGCATACTGGGATCATGACCTGAGCCAAAGACAGCTGCCTAACCGACTGAGCCACCCAGACATCCCTGAAGTTCTATTTCTAATAAAGGATTCTTTTATTTTTTATACTCTAAAAAGAATTTTCCAGATTATGTTGCTAAACACTTTTTAAATTGAGAAAATTGTTCATGTGTACTGTTTTTTCTTACAAATATCATGGCTAACAGCACATTACCTAAGGTAAATGAATACAGTTTGAAAAAGATTCTGGAACTTCACATACCCAAAGTATTTATGAGTATAAAGTGTTTACTAACATTCTTACAAACATGATTTTAAAGATAACATTTGAAAGCAGCATCCATTTCTCTTTGATAGAGAAAATGTGAGCATTTTGTTTGAAGCCTTTTTTTTTTTTTTTTCAGGCAGAAGGAAAATATAAAAGCAGGACCAAGGTAGGCCAAAGTTGGTGGCAAACCACATTATCAACTTACTACAGGACATATCACTCTGTCACTAATAAATCTGATTACAAGTTCCTTAAGTTTTGTAAAAACATTATAAAAATGTAGATATAATAAAGATAAATGAATAGGCTATTTTTCTATTTGGTGGCTAACGTATTATTTGTACATTCAAAACGAATACATCTAATAAGTAATTTTTATTACAATTAAATAACCGGAATGCATTTATATATCCTTCTATAATTTCTGAAGAGTTTTTCTTTTTTTTCCTAGAGACTGAGAGTCTTAAGGAAATCTGTTCTTTGATATTACAGTATTATATAGAAGTTATTTAAAATACTCATTTCAGAATTCAGTCTAGGCCTCTCTACTGCTTATCTGAACTTCTCTTTTTTTTTTAATATTTTATTTATTTATTTGACAGATAGAGATCACAAGTAGGCAGAGAGGCAGGCAGAGAGAGAGAGGAGGAGGCAGGTTCCCTGCTGAGCAGAGAGCCCCATGTGGGGCTTGATCCCAGGACACTGGGACCATGACCTGAGCAGAAAGCAGAGGCTTTAACCCACTGAGCCACCCAGGCGCCCCATGAACTTCTCTTTATTAAAGATGATACTTAATTTCAAATTTGGCCAGGTCCAAAAGTTTTAGGAATAATGTATAGTCTGAATTTGACAAAATATAATGGAATTATGGAACCACTGCTCATGACACTTAATTAAATAAATTTTGGAGATTAGGTTTCTCAAATACCTCTTGAGTATAATCTGAAGGTGGTACAATTTACTGAATCATTTTTGTTGTCTTTGAGAAAATGGAGTTTAAGTTAAAGTTTGTACCTTAGATTTTTCACCCTGTCAAAAAGCATATCCCTGTGTATTAGGTTAAGAAGATGACCTGTATCATACTTCCATGAATCTGCTTTTGGAAGAACTACATTCCGGTGTCTTTCTTTTGGAAACCGGTTGCTAGAATAGTCATATAGTGTCCTTAAATGGACCAGTGCTTTCAAGGCGATGCCTCCTCTTATCTCAGGACACTAATTTACCAATCAGACTGCTAAACAATTGGTTGTCTGCCTTAGCATCTCAACCCAGTGGTTTCATTAAAACCATTCTCTACCTCAAGCCAGGGTAAAGCAACAAATCTGATCCTTTCACTCATATAATTTTTTTGTTGTTGTTGTTCTCTTGGCGTCTCCATTCTCTGAGGATAAGTAAGCATGGCCTTATGGAGCCTGTGCATTTTGATCTCTCCCAGCTCTCAGCTTTGCCTCTGGGCACTGTCTGCTTTGCATTCTATACTCAGCGAATCACTCCTTTTATTTCTCCTAAACATGCCACCACATCTCTTATCCTTATCCTGAGCTCCTGTTGCTCTCTATGCCAATAATACTTACCCTTACCAACCTGGTCTTTTTCTGGATAATTCCTGCTTTTCCTCAGGTATAAGTTTTATAATCCTATCTACCTTGATAGAAAACATCTCCAGCTCTAGAAAAGCAACATGTAAATTCTATATTAAATTAATTATACCTGTTTCCCCACATAAGAAGCTACCCTCCTTGAAATCAAGATTCAAAACTGTTTTGCAATTTCTAGTATTCTGTGGCTAATACAACACTAGGCACAAAAATAGTTTTCATGAATGAATCAGATAAATGATTCATAAATTGATTTTTTTTAAAAAGAAACACCAGGTTCATAAAAAGTTACATTAAATATGTAGTTGGAAATCCTAATATGACCCTTAAAACCTTTGAAGTCATGATAATGCCAGAAGTTCTTGGCCAGAAATCAACTTTGTGCTTGTTATTACAAGGAAACTTACAAACAAGCTTATCATGGACAATAAATTAGTGTGACACTGGTTAATGTAATTTAAAAAATCCAAATACTTGAATTCACATTAGCTACATAGTTGGTTTTAAGAACAGAAAACAAGTCTTAATTTTATGGTTTGATTTGTACTCCTAGTTGACGTTTTTACGTACGATAGTAGTGATACATTTTTCCATGCTCAAATTATACCCTGTTGCAGAACACAAAGATAAATCTTTCTATCTATAACTGTTCTATAGAAAACTATATATTCTGTATAAATATGCCTGTTCTGTGTTTTGTGTTATATAATGCATAATGTATTATACTTTATCGATTGATGTCACGTACTATTGTTTCTTTCATAAATTTTGAAGAGTTGGTCTTTTTTCCTTTTCTCCTTTGGGACCTGAAACATTGAGATTTTGTAGTGACTTTGTGAAGGGCAGAGCTAATGATACAGATTTCCCTGAAATTCTGTTCTATGGCTGTGAAAATCTGACTTTAGAAATTTCACAGTGAGGCAGCTATTCCTTGCATTAAGGATCATCTCATTAACACAAAAACGTTATATACAACACAAGATTTTTTCTCAAGTGAGTTGGGGATTTACAGACTTGGGTTTCAGTCCTCTTCCTGGACAAGGGCAGATGATATCTGTCAAAGCCACAATTTTTATACCTCAGAGATGTTTATAATAATAACTATGTTGCACTTGACTGAAAATACGAAATGCTGAGAGAAAGTGTCTGGAACATAGTAGACATCCCGTAAACAGTAGCTATTTTTATTTTTTTAATTTAATTTAATTTTTTTAAAGATTTTGTTTATTTATTTGACAGAGATCACAAGTAGGCAGAGAGGCAGGCAGAGAGAGAGGGGGAAGCAGGCTCCCCACTGAGCAGAGAGCCTGATGCGGGGCTCTATCCGAGGACCCTGGGATCATGACCTGAGTCGAAGGCAGAGGCTTCAACCCACTGAGCCACCCAGGCACCCCACAGTAGCTGTTTTTAAATGTTACTGTCAAATGTTGCCTTTTCCTTTATTTATCTTACAGCCGATAACTGGGCATATACTTAGGATATTTTGGACGCAATAGGATAAGTGGAAGAAAATGTCAAAGATCTAGCATCTGTAACCTGTCCAATTTGTAGAACATTTATTAAATAAATATGTGACTAACTGGGGACATTGAGGTACAAAGGGCTATGGAGCTGGAAGTCAGCATAACAGTATCAGGTAACCGTGAGCTTACAATTTAGGACATGAGTAGTGGAAGATACATTTGTATTCATTTTCTATTGCTGCTATGACAAATTACCACAATTTAAGTGGCCTAAAGCAATGCAAATTTATCAGAGTCTGTAGGTCAGAAATCTGAACCAGTCTCACCTGGCTAACAGCAAAGTGTGGGTAGGGCTGTGTTCTTATCTGGAGGCTGGGGAGTGGGGGCGGGGAGCTGCTTCCTTGCCTCTCCTTGCTTCTGGCAGCCGTGTTCCTCGCAGCCGTGTTCCTCCACATTGAAAGCGGGCAGCCTCAGGCTTGAGTCCTTTTCACACTGCCCTCTCTTGGGTTCTCTCCTCTTAGCACATCTCTCTATCCGAAGTAAGCCAGGAAAAATTCTTTGCCTTTAAGGTTTATGTGATTATATTAGGCCACCTTGATAATTCAGGAAACTCCCATTTCAAAGTCTGTAACCTTAATCCCATCTCCACAGTCCCTTTTTCCTCATAAAGTAGCTTATTTATAGGTTCCACGGATTGGGCTGTGGAGATCTTTCGGCCCTAGGGACTTTGTGAAAGTATTGGGAATGAGCAAAACAAACATGAATTGTTGATATTTTGCAGGAATCCAAAGAAAACCTCTGTCAGCAGTAGGTGATGTTTATGATTTACACCAATTTGGTTCGTTAAGAGCCTCATGGAACAGTCACTTCACTGCTCTTTCTAGAACTGAAGAAACACTATTTTATATTTCAGAGTTATTTTTAATTAATACAGACTGTCCTTTACCCGATTCTGAACTGATGAGCTCTTAAGTTTGGAATTTTATTTTGAAAATTTTTTTTTTTCTCAAAATGTGTTGTTCTAATTTAGCCATTTTGTCACCAAGTTGTGTTTTAAACCAGAAGCACATGACCACAGTCTTTATAACTTCATAAATGTAAGGATAATACCCCTTTGGAGGGAAAAAAAAAAGTTAACATATTGTCTTATAATAAACCGGACGTGGAATGATAGGAAGAAAATGCAAGATATTTGCTTAGAATCATTCTTGAACTAATTGTAGTTTCTCTTCATTTCTTTTTCACTTGTCGTTGATTAGCAGCTGTTGTTGCAGTTGGCTCTCTTTGGGCTTTGTCTGATGGGCCTCACGGGGAGAATTTAATGGTGATTAATGTTTACTATGCTCTTATATTGGGCCATATATCTCACTTAATTTTACGGGAATCTCATGTAGCAAATATTTTATTCCTCCTTAAAAATGGAAGCAACACTTGGGGAAAGGGGTTCACCCAGTATCTAAAAATAAGTGATGTAGCTGGCACTCAGCTCCTGTTTGCAAGGTTCCGAAGCCTCAGTTTTCCCAATAAATTACAGCACTTCATGATTTCAAGACATAACACTTTTTAATATTGTCTATGATGCCAAATCAAGTTTTCTGGAATCTTTATTAATTTTTAAGTGATCATACGTAGATACCTAAAATCAAAGGTTTGAGATACTGTATTAAGTTCTAATATCTCCTCAATACCCTGTTTTCCTTACCTTTGGATATACCCAGAAGTAGGATTGTTGGATCAATAAAGCTGAATTTTAAAAAAACAAAAAAAGAATAAAGTTGAACCCTGACCATCCTATCAGGCATACATATTAACTAAAAATATATCCAACACCCAAATATACAGCTAATACTGTGAAAATCTTAAAATATTGTCATAAATTTGTGTGACAAATTTGGATTAGACAAACATTTCTTAGGACATGAAAAACACAAGCAACAGAAAATAAAATAGAAAAACTACACTTCATCAAAGCGAAAAAAACAATTAAATTACAAGGGGACATAATCAAGAAACTGAAAAGACAATACATGGAATGAGAGAAAATAATTTCTAATTAGATACCTGATGAGGAATTTGCATCCAGCGTATACTAAAACACAATGTCTCAACAATAAAAAGAAATTTAATCAGATGAAAAAAATGGGCAAATAATTTGAATAGATGTTTATCCAAGGAAGACATACCAGTGCTCAATAAATGCATGAAAAGGTGTTCGACATCAGTAGTCCTGAGGAGAGTGCAAATCAAAACAACAAGAGGCAATTTCACATGCATGAGGTTGACTATAATCAAAAAGGTGGACAATAACTATATTGTTGAGGAGTAGAGTGACTGGAACCCTATACATTGCTGGTGTGAATATAAAATGCCATAGCCATTTTGGAAAACAGTTCAGCAGTCCCTCAATATGTTAATAGATTTACTCTAGGAAGAAGCAATTCTACCCCTCGGAATATACTCGACAGAACCGAAAGCTCATGTTCACACAGAAACTTGTACATGGATATTCACAGCATTATTTACAATGGTCAAAAATTGAAACAACATGGATGTCCATTATTTTATTAACGGATACACAAATTAAAAACATGATACACAGGGACGCCTGGGTGGCTCCGTCGGTTAAGCTGCTGCCTTCAGCTCAGGTCATTATCCTAGGGCCCTGGGATCCAGTCCTACATCAGGCTCCTTGCTCTGTAGGGAGCCTGCTTCTCTCTCCGCCTCTGCCTGCCACTCTGCCTGCGTGTACGCTCTCTCTCTCTTTCGCTGATAAATAAATAAATAAATAAATAAAATCTTTTAAAAAATAATACACAAATTATGGTATGGCCATAGAATGGAATATTATTCATTCATAAAAAAATGGAGTATTAGTATGTAACACAACGTGGATAAACCTTGAAAATGTGTACATGAAAAAGGGCCGACACATAAGGCCACATATTTCGTGATTGTTCATTTCCTGCCTCACCTTCTTCAAGATAGTCACCTTACAGCAACTTGAAGTCATTCTGAACTTAGAATTATGTGACTTGATTTTATTTACTCTTCTTCCGTTGCCTAACTTCAAAAACTCTTTGAGGTATCTCTATATTTTTTAAAAGAAAACTAAGAGAAAAAAAAAAATAAAAGGGAGGGGGTGCCTGGGTGGCTCAGTCAGGAAAGCATCTGCCTTGAGCTCAGGTCATGATCCCAGGTTTCTGGGATCAAGCCCCACATCTGCTCTCTGCTCAGTGGAGGGCTGGTTTCTCCCTCTCTCTCTGCTGCTCCCCCTGCTTGTGTTCTCTCTCTCTGTCAAATAAATAAATGAGTTCTTAAAATTTTTTAAAGAAAAAAGGGAAAAGAAACCCACTAAGATATACAGTTGTGTCCATGTAAGGGCAATAAGCTAGTTTGTTTGCTCTTCGTTATTCAGAGCTACTTGCTATAATCTTCCTGTGTAGTGTCTGTGTGTGTGTGTGTGTGTGTGTGTGTGTGCGCGCGCGCGCGTGTGTGTGTACATGAGCAAGTGGACTATCTTTGGAACATGTACTTTTTTAAAGTTGAAAACTGACATTAGAAGGAATAAGAATAGAATTTTCTGTACAGATGAAGAAAAAGTTCATTTCCTCCCATGTTGGCTATTTATAGATGGGTCTGATACGTGTTTCCAGAAATCCATGAGGCAGAGTTGTGTCCATAACCTGGTTCCATTACTGTTCACTTCCTGTGAACCCTTTCTTGGTATTAAAATCAGTAAGAGAAGAAACTGGAGAAAGCCTGTGCTTTTATTGAAAATCATATGCTGTTTTTCATGTTTCATGTTAGGTAGCTACTGCCATTTTTCAGAGGCTGGGCTTTTTAACTTTTTTAATTCTACAAAGTGTATGAGCTGTGTCAATTTTTTAGCTAAAAATGCTAATGATTAGGGTATGGGAATTAGTGCATTGGATTTTTTTCCCCACCGTAGAAAATACGTTTCCGAAGAGTAATGTTATCTATTCGAGATGCCCTATAGGAATTTGCCTGTTTAATTGAAGATATAGTATTGGTTTATTATTTATTGGATAGAAACTCCAGCAGGATATTCAATGCCTGAAGCAGAGATTTACTTTTAAAGAAGAAAATTACATTTTCTTTGATTGGTCCATGTTCTGCTAAATGCTTAGAATATTAAAGCTCTAAGTTGGAATTTTAAAATGCTGTTAGGATAAAAGTGATTTATATGTGCAGTAACAATATAAAAGAAGAATAAACTCTTCATGTTTTACTCCCAGCAGGCATGCAGATGTAATTAAATAAAAATACTTCATAATATAACATACTGTTCTTGATAAAGTGAAGATCTATTTTCATGATTTTTAATGATATTCTTTGTCTTTTATCATCTGTGAAAAACACAAGCCTCCCCAAAGTTTCCCTATATGTGAAGGAGTCTGAGGAAGCCCGATGCCTAAGAGATCTGAGCTCAAAACATGCCCTTTCCTTTCTCCCCACTGTGCTATCCCTGTCTGCCACAAGACCAGCAGAATAGCTTTTTTCCTTTTTGCTGCCAGTTATCACCCGGATTCCACATCCTTGTTTATTTTTCACTCCTAAAATGCCCTATGACTTCACATTTTCCCATTCTACCCCTACTTCCCACTCATATCTAACTTCTGAATTCCTTTCCCAGGGGCCTCTGGCACTTATTTCCCAATGTCAACAATATTTTTTGAGATATTCAAGTATTTCTCTGAAAGCTCGTTTTACTTTTTAACTGTGATTGAAATCTAGCTATTCTCTGAGGTCATTCGAAGAGGCTGTCAGTCCTCTACCTCTCTTGTCACTGAGCTTGGAGATAGTGTAGGGGTCCTCTTTGCTCTTCTTTGGCACTTTTAAAGTCATTTCTGTTGGTATTTAGGAATCTTATGTATTCATACCAGTGACCAGTCCTTTATCAGTTATCCATCCCTTCTCCTCGTTTGTTGAAGATTTTGACACCCTCTCACTGTCAGTCTCTCTTATCCTGTCCCATCTCTAGCCTTAATGATTTGGGGATCGACATATGTAACAGACTTCTAACACACTGTCCTCTTGATTTCTCAAACTCATTTCCTCCAAAGATCTTGCTTGTGCTAGAGCCAACTACTTTCATCCAGTTGTTACCAATGAACTAACTCATTAATCTTGACTTCAAGCATCTTCCTCTCGGACCTCCAGCTTTACCATCTCTATCTCACTTGCTCTGGTATCTCAACTCTGTCAATTATTTGACCCCTCGGGGACTTCATAATCTTTCTTTCAAAAATGTTCACTCTTCTCAACCTCATGCATTTCTTCCCTCTTTGCCAAGATTATTTTCTGTGGTCTATAATTATAATGCCTATACTCTCAACCCTTGGAAAAATGGTAGTCCTTGTTAAACACAGTTGTTCCCCTCTTTGTCTAGTTGAATGTGACTGGGAGAAACATAATCTAGTGAGTTGTGTCCCATTTAATTTATGGTTATTAATAGCAAGTAAGCAATTTATGCTGACCAAAAATCATTATTATTTCCCTCACTCATTTTGCCTCATTTTTTTTGTGTGTGTTCTACTTCATGTTTTCCTCTCTTATCCGGTACTCCATGCCCCTTCTTCAAGCTCAGCTGGTAATCTTGTTTCTTATGAAGCCATCAGGAGACAATTTCTGCTAGAACTCACTAGCATTATCTACCTATGTAACAGGATCTGTTTCTTTGTTCTTTGACATTCTTTCTGTTAAATAGAGTAGATGATCTACCCTGTATGGTAGTCATTAATACTGTTTTCCCAGGATTCAATTATTTCTTACTCTGTGCACCTGGTGACATTGCATGATCCCGTAGGGTTGGGTTGGTCCATGAGTTTATTCTGGCCAATGAACTAAGAATGAAAATGATATGTGTCACTTCTAGACAAGGCCACTTTCTAGCAATGGAGACCCATAGAGATCTCTTCCCTTGTGATTTGGAGAGAGGTAACATTCTTGGTAATGGCTGTTCTATGAGTATAGTCATCAAAAGGAGAGAACATCTAGCCAACTAGTATTGAACATACTGCATAAACAAGAAATAAACTCGTTTCATTTTAAGCCACTGGAATTTTAGGATTGTTTAAAGTATAACCTATGCTGGACTGATATGCCATGCTCTTTTTTTTTTAAAGACTTTATATATTTATTCATGAGAGACAGAGAAAAAGAGGCAGAGGCAGAGGGAGAAGCAGGCTCCCTACTGAGCAGGGAGCCCGATGTGGGACTCAATCCCAGGACCCCAGGACCTGAGCTGAAGGCAGATGCTAAATGACTGAATCACCCAGGTGCCCCTAGTTTTGCCATCTTGATCTGGTTTTAATGTATTTGTTGTTTTGTCCTAATTTTTTGAACAGCCTGAATACTATTTTTACTTGTATAAATTTGCACTTTACACATTTAGCAAACATATATGTTCAAGTCTATTATATCAATTCCAATTAATCAATATCTATAATAAGTGTCTTAATATGACAAAGTTTAAGCATTCTTTAACTTTTTTCTGCCCCTCATATCTCCCACCACCATCACCCAAATATGTAATTACTTCTCTTCAATTTATAAAAATATGGTGTTGGAGCACCTGTGCGGCTCAGGGAGTCAAACCTCTGCCTTCTGCTCAGGTCATGATCTCATGATGTGGATCGAGCCCCACATCAGGTTCTCTGCTCAGCAGAGAGTCTGCTTCCTCTTCTCCCTCTCTCTGCTTATCTGCTTACTTGTGATCTCTCTCTCTGTCAAATAAATAAATAAAATCTTAAAAAAAAAAAAAAGGATGTTTGTTAAGGCACCCTGAAAGGTCTCTACATAAATATGGCGCATTCACTAAATATTCTAGGGCTTAATAATTTCTTTCTCCCTTGTTTCCAATGTCATAAATATTTGCAAAATTTCCATTGTTGTATTTGTAGGATTCTCCTTTACATTGAAATATGATTGTCAGCAATGCCACATAAGGCGTTGTCTCGATTTTTTTTTTTTTACCATGATGACAAGAATCCTAATTTTGTGTTATTGTCAAAAGACAGATTGGTTATTTGTAACAGGTAATAATTTAACTTTGTTAATTAGTTTTAACCACAGTGGGAATGGAGATTAATAAAACTTTGGCTCCTCTCATTGCTAAACTGTAGATTATGACACAACAATGTATATCATAACATGTGTGTTCTTTTTTTTTTTTTTAAGATTTTACTTATTTATTTGACAGAGAGAGACTTATTTATTTGACAGGCAGAGAGGCAGGCAGAGAGAGAGGGGGGAAGCAGGCTCCCTGCCGAGCAGAGAACCTGATGCGGGGCTCGATACCAGGACCCTGACACCATGACCTGAGCCGAAGGCAGAGGCTTAACCCACTGAGCCACCCAGGCACCCAACATGTGTGTTCTTTAATGGACATTTCTAGAATTAGACAGCATATTTAGTTTATTATTTAATTAACATTACCCCATGTAGTGGAATCAGGTGCCTTTTATAACATTACCTAGTACTTCAGGTAAACCAAAGAAACCACTATTGAGACACTGAAGATGTAAGCTTTTTTGTGTTTCTAAGGAAGTCTAAAATTTTTAAGGACTTCTTCCTGTCAGAAGCAGGCATTGTAGATTTTTAAATTACCTGATGCTTTTTAAATAAGAACTACTAGTATTCCTTGAAGTATCTTCATATTATTTCAAAAAATAATCTTATCTAATACTTTATTTGAAAAAGTAAATTAAGAAAGCCAAAGATGAAAGGACCCACTTGAGCAGCTCTAGTAAATCTATATCCATGGAAAAGTATTAATTCTGATGTATTGGAACTTTGTATGTGAATGGGATAGTTGTAGTGATACACATTATTAACTCACTAAATACTCATATTTAACTCCATGTGATGCATAATGCTTTTATTCCTGTTACTCAGATGGAAAACCAGGGCTTAGAGATGTTATCAATCCACACTTTAATGGCCAATAAATGGTAGAGCCAGGTTTTTAACTCAGGATCTAGCTCTAGAATCTTCTCTCTGAACCCTGACATTATACTGCCTCTGTGAAAAAAATGCCAAGAGTTGATATTTATTACTATTCATATTTCTTACTATGAGAAATCACTGTGTGAAGAACTTTTAATGGTAACACATTTTAACTGCCATGTAATAAACTACCATGAACTTAACTGTTTGAAACAATACATATATATTTTGTCAGGGTTTCTGTAGCCAGGAGTCTAGCCATGGCTTCACTGGGTCCTCCTCTTAGGATCTCACAAAGCTGCAGTCAAGGTGTTGGGCTTGTCATGTTCTAATACAGAGGCTTAACTAGGGATGAACCCACTCCCAGGTTCATATAGTTCATTGTCAAGTTCATATAGTTCACGTTCATATAGTTCATATAGTTCAAGTTCATGAAGATTTGGGTTTTTGTTGGCTGTTAGTTACACTCAGAACCTGCAGGCCAGGCACAGTTACTAGAAGGCACCTGTACTAATAGTAAAGACCATGTAGATTTCTTTTTTTAATTAATTATTTTTATTAACATATATTATTTGCCCCAGGGGTACAGGTCTGTGAATCATGAGGCTTACACACTTCGCAGCACTCACCATAGCACATACCCTCCCCAATAACCATAACCCAACCACCCTCTCGATACCCCGCTCCCCCCAGCAGCCCTCACTTTGTTTTGTGAGATTAAGAGTCTCTTATGGTTTGTCTCCATCCTGATCCCATCTTGTTTCATTATTTCTTTCTTTATCCCCAAAGCCCCCACTCTGCCTCTCAAATTACTCATATCAGGGAGATGTTATGATAACTGTCTTTCTCTGATTGACTTCTTTTGCTCAGCATAATACCCACTAGTTCCATCCACATCATTGCAAATGTCAAGATTTAATTTCTTTTGATGGCTGCATAGTATTCCATTGTGTGTGTGTGTGTGTGTGTGTGTGTGTGTGTGTGTGTACCACATCTTCTTTATCCCTTCATCTTTTGATGGACATCTAGGTTCTTTCCATAGTTTGGCTACTGTGGACATTGCTGCTATAAACGTTTCGGTTCACATGCCCCTTCGGATCACTACATTTGTATCTTTAGGGTAAATACCCAGTAGTGCGATTGCTGGGTCGTAGGGTAGCTCTATTTTCAACTTTTTGAGGAAACTTCGTGCTGTTTTCCAGAGTGGCTGCACCAGCTTGCATTCCCACCAACAGTGTAGGAGGGTTCCCCTTTCTCCACATCCTTGCCAGCGTCTGTCCTTTCCTGACTTGTTAATTTTAGCCATTCTGACTGGCGTGAGGTGGTAACTCATTGTGGTTTTGATTTGTATTTCCCTGATGCCGAGTGATGTGGAGCACTTTTTCATGTGTCTGTTGGTCATCTGGATGTCTTCTTTGCAGAAATGTCTGTTCATGTCCTCTGCCCATTTCTTGATTGGATTATTTGTTCTTTGAGTGTTGAGTTTGATAAGTTCTCTATAGATATTGGATACTAGCCCTTTATCTTATATGTCATTTGCAAATG
Organism: Lontra canadensis; assembly: GCF_010015895.1. NCBI lineage: Eukaryota > Metazoa > Chordata > Mammalia > Carnivora > Mustelidae > Lontra > Lontra canadensis. The sequence continues at coordinate 10,908,486 of NW_022631056.1, read as the reverse complement.
TCTTTTCCCATTCTGTCAGTTGTTTTTTGGTTTTATTGACTGTTTCCTTTGCTGTGCAAAAGCTTTTGATCTTGATCAATCCCAATAGTTCACTTTTGCCCTTACTTCCCTTGCCTTTGGCGATGTTTCTAGGAAGAAGTTGCTATGGCTGAGGTGGAAGAGGTTGCTGCCTGTGTTCTCCTCAAGGATACTGATGGATTCCTGTCTCACACCAAGGTCTTTCATCCATTTTGAATCTATTTTTGTGTGTGGTATAAGGAAATGGTCCAGTTTCATTCTTCTACATGTGGCTATCCAATTTTCCCAACACAGTATGTTGAAGAGACGGTCTTTTTTCCATCAGACATTCTTTAGGTAGCATAGAATAGGTAGATATTTTCACAATATTTGGTCTTCCAATCCATGAGCATGGAACATTTTTCCATTTCTTTGTGTCTTCCTCAATTTCTTTCATGAGTACTTTATAGTTTTCTGAGTACAGATTCTTTGCCTCTTTGGTTAGGTTTATTCCTAGGTATCTTATGGTTTTGGGTGCAATTGTAAATATGATTGACTCCTTAATTTCTCTTTCTTCTGTCTTGCTGTTGGTGTATAGAAATGCAACTGATTTCTGTGCACTGATTTTATATTCTTACACTTTACTGAATTCCTGTATGAGTTCTAGCAGTTTTGGAGTGGAGTCTTTTGGGTTTTCCACATAAATTATCATATTCTCTACAAAGAGTGAGAGTTTGACATCTTTGTTGCTGATTTGAATAGCTTTAATTTCTTTTTGTTGTCTGATTGCTGAGGCTAAAACTTACAGTACTATGTTGAATGGCAGTGGTGATAGTGGACATCCCTGCCATCTTCCTGACCTTAGGGGAAAAACTCTCAGTTTTTCCCCATTGAGAACGATATTCACTGTGGGTTTTTTGTAGATGGCTTTGATGAAATTGAGGTATGTATCCTCTATCCCTACACTTTGAAGAATTTTGATCAAGAAAGGATGCTGTACTTTGTCAAATGTTTTTTCAGCATCTATTGAGAGTGTCATATGGTTCTTGTTCTTTCTTTTATTAATGCATTGTATCACATTGATTGATTTGTGGATGTTGAACCAACCTTGCAGCCCTGGAATAAATCCCACTTGGTCATGGTGAATAATCCTTTTAATGTACTGTTGGATCCTATTAGCTGGTATATTGGTGAGAATTTTCACATCTGTGTTCATCAAGGGTATTGTTCTGTAATTCTCCTTTTTGGTGGGGTCTTTGTCTGGTTTTGGGATCAAGGTAATGCTTGCCTCATAAAATGAGTTTGGAAGTTTTCCTTTCATTTCTGTATTTTGGAACGGTTTCAGGAGAATAGGAAATAATTCCTCTTTAAATGCTTGGTAGAATTCTCCTGGGAAGCTGTCTGGCCCTGGGCTCTTGTTTGTTGGGAGATTTTTTTTTTTTTTTTTAATTTATTTGACAGAGATCACAAGCAGGCAGAGAGGCAGGCAGAGAGAGAGAGAGGAGGAAGCAGGCTCCCCATGGAGCAGAGAGCCTGATGTGGGGCTCGCTCCCAGGACCCTGGGACCATTACCTGAGCCAAAGGCAGAGGCTTTAACCCACTGAACCACCCAGGCGCCCCAGTTGGGAGATTTTTGATGACTCCTTCAATCTCCTTACTGGTTATGGGTCTGTTCAGGTTTTCTATTTCTTCCTGGTTTAGTTGTGGTAGGTTATTTGTCTCTAGGAATGCATGGATTCCATCCAGATTGTCAAATTTGCTGGCATATAGTTGCTCATAATATGTTCATATAATTGTTTGTGTTTCTTTGGTGCTGGTTGTGATCTCTCCTCTTTCATTCATGATTTTATTTATTTGGGTCCTTTCTCTTTTTGATAAGTCTGGCCAGGGGTTTATCAATCTTATTAATTCTTTTTAAAGAACCAGCTCCTATTTTCATTGATTTGAACTATTCTTTTGGTTTCTATTTCATTGATTGCTGCTCTAATCTTTATTAATTCTCTTCTCCTGCTGGGTTTAGGCTTTCTTTGCTGTTGTTTCTCCAGCTCCTTTAGGTATAAGGTTAGGTTGTGTACTTGAGACCTTTCTTGTTTCTTGAGAAGGCTTCTATCTCTATATACTTTCCTCTCAGGACTGCCTTTTCTGTGTCCCATAGATTTTGAACAGTTGTGTTTTCATTATCATTTGTTTCCATGAATTTTTTCAATTCTTCTTTAATTCTTCTTTAATTTCTTCATTGACCCATTCATTCTTTATTAGGATGCTCTTTAGCCTCCATGTATTTGGGTTCTTTCCAATGTTCCTTTTGTGATTGAGTTCTAGCTTCACTCAGAGCATTGTGGTCTGAAAATATGCAGAGAATGATCCCAATCTTTTGGAACCAGTTGAGACCTGATTTGTGACTCAGAATGTGATCTATTCTGGAGAATGTTCCATGTGCATTAGAGAAGAATGTGTATTCTGTTGCTTTGGGATGGAATTTTCTGAATGTATCTGTGATATCCATCTGGTCCAGTGTGTCATTTAAGGCCTTTATTTCCTCGTTGATCTTTTGCTTGGATGATCTGTCCATTTCAGTGAGGGGTTGTTAAAGCCCCTAGTATTATTGTATTATTGTCGATGTGTTTCTTTGAATTTTTTTATTAATTGGTTAATATAGTTGGCTTCTCCCATGTTAGGAGCGTAGATATTTAAAATCGTTAGATCTTCTTGTTGGACAGACTGTTTAAGTATGATATAGTGTCCTTCCTCATCTCTTATTATAGTCTTTGGCTTAAAATATAATTTATCTGATATAAGGTTTGCCACCCCTGCTGTCTTTTGATGTCCATTGGCATGGTAAATTGATTTCCACCTCCTCACTTTAAATCTGGAGGTATCTTTGGGTCTGAAATGAGTTTCTTGTAGACAGCATATTGATGGGTCTTTTTTTTTTTAATCCATTCTGATACCCTGTGTCTTTTGATTTGGGCATTTAGCTCATTTACATGCAGGGTAACTATTGAAAGATATGAATTTAGTGCCATTGTATTGCCTGTAAGGTGACTGTTACTGTATATTGTCTCTGTTTCTTTCTAGTCTACTCCTTTTAGGGTCTCCCTTTGCTTAGAGGACACTTTCAATATTTCCTGTATGGCTGGTTTAGTGTTTGCAAATTCATTTAATTTTTTTTTTTCCTTGTCTTGGAAGGTTTTTATCTCTCCTTCTATTTTCAATGATAGCTTAGCTAGATATAGTATTTTTCTCACTTAGTGCTCTGAATATATCACGCCAGTTCTTTCTTGCCTACCAGGTCTCTGCAGATAAGTCCACTGCCATTCTAATATTTCTACCATTGTATGTTACAGACTTCTTGTCCCGAGCTGCTTTCAGGATTTTCTCTTTGTCACCAAGACTTGTAAGCTTTACTATTAGGTGATGGGGTATGTACCTATTTTGTTTTTTTATTTTGAGCGGGGTTCACTGTGCCTCCTGGATATTGATGCTTGTTCCCTTTGCTGTATTAGGGAAATTCTCTACTATATTTCGATCCAATATACCTTCCAGCCCCCTCTCTGTTTCTTCTTCTGGAATCCCAATAATTCTAATACTGTTTCACCCATCACTTATCTCTTGAATTCTCCCCTCGTGGTCCAGTAGTTGTTTGACTCCCTTTTGTTCAGTTTCTTTGTTCTCTGTCATTTGGTCTTCTATATCATTAATTCTCTCATTCTGTCTCATTTTTCCTAGCAGTAAGAGCCTCCATTTTTTATTGCACCTTATTAATAGCTTTTTTGATTTCAATTTGGTTAGATTTTAGTTCTTTTATTTCTCCAGAAAGGGATTTTATTTCTCCAGAAAAGGTTTCTCTAATATTGTCCATGCCTTTTACAAGCCCAGCTAGCACCTTGAGAATCATCATTCAGAACTCTAGTTCTGACTTATTACCAATGTCTATATTGATTATACTGATTAGGTCCCTAGCCATTGGTACTGCCTCTTGTTCTTTTTTGTTTGTTTGTTTGTTTGTTTGTTTTGTGGTGAGTTTTTCCGCCTTGTCATTTTATCCAGATAAGAATATATGAACAAGAGAATAAAATACCTAAAGGGTAGCAAAGACCCCAGAAAAATGTATGCTAACCCAATCAGAAGTTACCCAAAACTGGGGGGAGAAGAAAAGAGGAAAAAAGAAAAAAAATATTAGACTAGTGAATAGAACAGAGCCACCCACTTGATTTTGGGTGTATTTTGGTCTCTTAGAAGAAACTATCTCCCAAAATTTTTAAGAAAGAAAAACTTACATATACAAAAATAAGGGTAAACATGATGAAGGTGTATGGAATATGACTGTAAAGATGAGATTAAAAAAAATTCTAAAACAGGAATTGATAAGTTGGTTGGAAAAAGAAAACAAACAAACAAACAATTAACAGAGAAGAAAATGTGCTCAGGCTGCAGACTAGAACAAAGCCATGTGCTAGATTTAGGGTATATTTTAATCTTTTAGAAGAAATTATATCCCAGCATTTTAATGAGAAAAAATAAACCCTACATGTATACAAAAAATATGGTTCAATACAATGAAGGGATAAAATATGACTATAACAATGTAGGAGTAAAACATTTTTTTAGAAAGGTATTGGTAAGATAAACTAGTTAAACATTAAAAGAGGAAAGAGGAAAAGTTAAAAAAATAGAATAAGAAAAAAATAAAATTAAAAAAAATTTTAACTTTGCAAGACTAAAGGATCATGGGGGAAAAGCCATGAATTCTATGTATTGCTTTCCCCTAGTTCTGGAGTTTTGCTGTTCTCCTTGATCAGAGAGCTTGGTCTTGGCTGGATGTTGTTGGTGTTCTTCTGGGGGAGGGGCCTGTTGCAATGAGTCTCAAATGTCTTTGCCCTAGGTGACATTGCACCACCCTTGCCAGGAGCTAGGCTCAATAATCTGCTTGGGTTACTTTCGAGAGCTTTTGTTTCCTGAATGCTTTCTGTAGGGCTCTGGAGGACGGGAATGAAAATGGCAGCCTCCCAATCTCTGGTTGTAGGAACTGAGAGCTCAGGGTCCCACTCCTCACTGTGCCCTCAGAGAAAAACAGTCAATTCCTCCTGTCTCCCTGATCTCTGGCCTCGCCCTGTGCTCACCCAGCCTGTGACCAAGCATTTTTATCTCTGGCACACGGCTCCGTTTGGATTCTCCAAACCCAGCAGATTCCTGCCGTGCATTCCTGTGCTGCTCCTCCTGGAAGAGGAAGGAAGGGGTCTCTCTGGATCTGCCACTTGTGGGGTCCCTGCTGGAAGAGCTGTGGTCCAACTGTGCCTTGGATCACAGTTTAAGATAACCCCGAGCTGTGAGCTCACTCCTCAGTTCTGTCTTTATAGTCGGCTTCCCTGCTCTGATACCTGCAAGCTCTGCCACACTCAGATACCCCCGATCTTTCTGTGACCCCATGGGACCTAAGACACACTGTTCCCACGAGAATTCCAGCCCAGCTTAGGCTCTGGAATAACCTCCCTCAGTGACGCTGACTTCTAAAAGTTCTGATTTTGTGCTCTGCTGCTCTGCTGCTCCACTGCTTGCCAGCCCCTCCCCACATGGTCTATCTTCTCGTCCTTTTGGATTTACTTCTCCACACATCCTACCTTTCAGAAAGTGGTCGATTTTCTGTTCCTAGAATTGCTCCTCCTCTTCTCTTCTGTCTCCTGTTGAGTTTGTAGGTGTTCGGAGTGTTTGGAATAACTATCTAGCTGAACTCCTGGGATCTGCTGTCATTTCAGTCTGCTACTCCTCTGCCATCTTGCCTCTCCTCTGAACATGGAGATTTCTTAACATGAATGCTTACTTCCTCAAACCATCAAGGAGAGTCTTTAAAACAAGTTGGCCAGCAAGAAAGATCTTACATAATATAATATAATATAACATAATATAATATAATATAATATAATATAGTGATGGAAATGACATCCCTTCCACTTTGCCGTATTGTATTGGTTAGAATAAAGTCAAAGATTCTAGCCATACTCAGGGGAAAGGGAACTCTACAAACATGTGGCCTTCAGGAGTTGGGAATCATGGAAAGACCACCCAGGATTCTGTCCACCACAGTCTGCCCTCTGGACCAAAATGATTCATATCTTTCATATTCAGATTATATTCACATCTTCTCAAGGCCTCTAAGAAAGAGTCTCATCCCTTTACAGTATTTGCTCAAAGCCCAAAAATCTCAACATCAAATCAGATCAAGGCATGGGGAATGTCTTTTAGGTGTGGTTCCTCTTGATTTATGGTTGTCAGAATCTAACTTGACCCTTCAGCATCACTGCCTTCTGGTGCTTGTGCTCTTGTGTATACCTACCTACATATCCCTTGGTATGAGCAGGACCTACCTGTAAGTTGCTTCTGACCAATAAAATATGGCAAAGGTAATGATAATATTACCAAGATTGCTTTACATGATACAAGGCCATCTCTCGTGGTCTTGTCATAGGGATTTTTTTTTTTCTCCCTAGCTGCATTTGAAGAAGAAAGAGGCCATGTTGAGAGATCTTTGTGACAAGATGCTGAGGGCACCCTTCCGACAATAGATAGCAGGAATCTAGGGCCCACAGGGGAACAAAGTTTGTCAACAGCCTGAGGGAACTTAGAAACCAATTCTTTCTCAGTTGAGCCTCCAGATTGGAATACAGCCTGTCAGTAACCCAAATTGCAGCCTTGTGAGACCAGAAGCAGAGGACCCAACTGAGCCATGTCTGGACTCCAGAGTCCTAGGGACACGGAGATAATAAAATGCTTGTTTTAAGCTGTTAAATTTGTGGCGTTCTGTGACACAGCATGAGATACGAATATGTATTAGCTTCATTAATTCTCACAACAACCCTATGAGGTAAGAACTATGGTTATACCTATTTTATAGTTGTAGTAACAGAAGTACAGGAAACATTAAGCTACTTTCCCAGAATAACCTAGGCAGTTGTGACAAAATGGGTATTTCAACCTGCTTAGATTACCTTTAGAGTTTGCATTCTTCCCCATTACACCACACAAGGTTTGGGGTTTTTGTTGTTGTTGGTGGTGGTGGTGTTTTTTATTTTTAAATTTCATACATATCCCAAAGATTTAGTTAACGTGTTCTACTAATTGGTATCTGTCACAGATGACTTCAATTCCGTAAGACTAAATATGCTTTATCTTCGTTTGCTCAGCAGTCAAGAGGAGTGATTTTTAAAATATTAATTACAAGTTATCCCTGTATTTTCTCCATCAGATCCTTCTCTGTTAGGCAGTGCGGATTATTCATACACAGATTGCTCAGATCACCTTGGTATTTCTCTTTACCCTCCAGCTACCTGCCATTTTGTCATTTGTCTTCTCCCTTGGAAGCTGTCCAAGTTCATGGAGAGGAGGGGAAACTCAAACCAATCTTAATAGCAGCTCTTCTAAATGCAGCTGTGAGGGAAGAGTGAGCAACTATTGTCTGACATCTTTATCATCTGTGAATTTCAATTATCTATATGATTCCCACCTCCCATTAAATTGAATAATTGACAGTTGGATTCAATGCCTTTTAGAGGTATTTTTGCATTCTTTAACACTGAACACGAAGCTAATAGAATCATAAGTATGTACAATTTTAGAACAAAAGCAAACCTATAAATCAAAGAGAATACTCGTTTTCTTTTGTTTCATTCCAATTCCTGTGGGATATGCAGGCTCATACACACGTACCGTAGTGTTCTAATGACCAAATGCACTTTTAATGTTCTTCTCCGTAGTCACTTGAAAATTTGGCTCAAGCCTGACATCATTAAATAGCTGTAATAATATCAGCAGAGGCACCATGCTCAACTACATGCAAACATAATTAGAATTTAAATGCCATTTTTTGTTATGTAATTTTGTTCATAATTAAGAATGTTAGTACATCAAAAATATATAAATACTGTATCTGTGTGGATTACCACTTTTGTGTTTTCAAGTGAAAGTATTGTTTTTTTTGATTGATCAACATTTCTTCTTTTCTGTAAATATATAAAAATGAACACACAGAGATAGATAAAGCTTATTTCTGATACAGTTTCAGAACTGCAGTGCAGACATCTTACCTTGTAAAATGAATTTTAATAAAGTGGGTATTCTTTAAAACCCCCTCTGGGAGCTGAAATAGCTACAGAAAGACAAAAGTGAATTCCTATTTCATTTTGCTCTGTGTGCAAAAATTGTACATTTTACAATTATAAGAGATTATATTCAGATTGAAGAAGGTCAGGGAAGGATAGCAAAAAACTGCAACACGTGGAAAAATGTTATCATTTTTTTATCTCAGTGTAATTATTTTCCTTTTCAGTGTAATTATTTTCAGTGTAATTACATTTCAGTGTAATTATATTCCTTTTCATTTTTTGTATTTTTCTATTTTCCAGAATGTTTGCAATAAACATATATTAGTTTCTAAGCAAAAAAAAAAAAAAAAAAATGCTATTTTAAAAAGACACTATGAGGGTCCAAGTGGCTTAGTAGTAGTTGCTTACACATACTGAAGATAGTGAAGTGTTGGGTTTGGTGTGAAGTAGTTTATAAACATTGCACATTTCCATTCTTTCTGAAAATCTGTGAGGTTATTACCATTTTCGGATGAGGAAACTGAGGCCTAAAAATGGTTTAAATGTCCTATCTGGTTTCCCAGAGCTGTCTGTCTCAAGTGTGTGTTCTTTGTTACTCTGAATTCTTAGTGGGAACTTTACTCCCTCATTTCTTAAGAGGGAGATTATTGTCATATGATTTTTATTATTGAAGGAAAGGGCTTTATGAGGTTTTTAATTTCTAACTACTAATTTCCTTTGAAGAAAATTTTAATTTGATTGGTTAACGACTTGCCCTGGAGGGAAGCTGGAAATAAGAAGAGGGTCTTGTATCTGTATCTCTTTACAACTGAGTTTACGGTATCCGGTTGACTGGTGTGCAGCCCTTTGAATGCTGAGGGAATCAGAGTGTGTCTTCAGCTGCTAAAGAGACTTTACTTATGGAGAAAACTACAAATACCTTCTGTTACAGAAAATGAGAATGCTGTTAGGACATCTTGGCTCAGAAATAGTTGAAACAAAAAGCCAAAATGCCTCCGACCAGGAATCCTTTAATTGATTGGTGCTCTTTACAAATAAAGAAGCAAATTTTCGACCTAATATAATTCCCGGAAACAAAACCCATTCATCCCTTTCTCGAAACACTGTACTACTTTGCCTCCAAAACAGGAACTCAGGGTTCAACGGAAACTTGGCCGGTTCTTTAGCCCAAACAAATGAAGCTTATAGTGACACTAGCCACATTCATTATCATTCAACTTGAATTGGGTCTGTATCTGTTATTTGGTCATAATCCCTGACCTATGTAAGCCAGTTCTAGAACATCAAATCTTTCACATTTCTTTACATGTTAATTATAGCCTAAAAATTTTTACATACACTCAAACTTACACACATGTAAAATATTCCTATTTATCCTCAAGGGAATATTTGATGAACTTACATAAATTATTACTCCATAATTAAGACCACATTATCACTAATTGTTAAACCTGCCATTTAGCAAAAATATTGAATAAGAAATTGAAAGAAATTGTTAGAGGACACAACAAATAATGTCTTTGTTTTTGAAAATTGTCCTATCATTTTTTTTCTTTATGTAAAGTGACTAGCTTTCAGGCAGATTGGAAACAGGAATAGAGGAGAAAATATTCTTTGATGTTATGAATGCCCACAAGCATCAGCAGCTGTGAAGACTAGTAATGAAGCATTTGGCCCTCATTTGGCACTGCTCACTCTTGAGAGGATTTTCTTACAAAAGATCAGCTATTTGATGAGTTCCACAGGCTATCACTTTGACTTCCACATATTGGCATCTACATGCTGTTGCAATTGACGTTCTACCTTCTGCGTGGCACAGTGCCCATCTCACAGATGGACCCAGGTGTTGGCAGAACACAGAGAAAATATTGTCATTACATTCAAGTGTTAGGTACTAGATGTCTTTCCTTGAGTGTCAAATTGCGATTTCTGAAATGACTTCATCCTCCTGAAGAACGATAGTAGGCATTATTCAGGATTCCTTACAATGGGCAACAACTACAGAATTACTACTAAGATGTATTGTTCTTTCCCAAAAATTTAACATATGGGAGTCAAGTGGAATTACCCCAAGGTCAGTCTTCCAGTTTAAAAAAGAGAAAAAAGGTTTAAATTGAATCTGAAATTCATGCATTGTGCTTTAGTTTCGACATTCATTAGCATGCATATCTTTCTTGAGTTAAATGAGATCTAAGAAATGAACTTATTGGGTGAGTTAAGCATTGGGTATGTTAAAATTCTGTCTCAAGGCAGAGGGAGATACTTAAATTGCTTTTCCAAATGAAGACTGTAACTTTAACTGTATTAGTCTTCAAAAGTTGACAGGGATGACATTATCCTAAGTCTTTTTCCATTATGAGTGAAGCATGCTCCAGCTGTGTCACTGGTAAGGTTAAAAGGTGTTATCGCGTGTGCCTTTTAAATGAGCGTAGTGAGTGAAAAGTGAACAATTGGGTCCGAAATGTGGCTTACTGTCTGTGCACGCTGTGCCTCATTGTGGCATTGCCAGCTTCTCTGAATGAAAATACAAGAGCAAATTAAGCAGCTTTATGAACTCGCAGGGGGAACAGTTGTTCTAGTGGCTTTCATACAAATGTCTAATTAATTCTTGAAGTAACCCAAATTGTCTTTTGTGATCTATGAATGAGAATCTAAGAGAAAACCTGTGCTGAAGAAACTAAATGAAAGGAGAGTGGGGATTTCGTGATTAGCTTGCAGTTCACAGTTTTGGGTCCCAGCACAATTTCGTTATTTTCCTCATTAATATTACATTAGTAGGCTAATGAAACATTTGGGTGAATACATTATAAGTAATAAAGGCATTAATTTTATTTTTCTGAACACTCAATTATGCTAATTGGCATCTGCTATTGTTTACTGTATATATTTATCTGTAAAAATTAAGAACAAATGTAGAACACACAGCTGATTTTACATATTCCCAATACAGTAAATTTCAGTACTCTGTATACTTTTTTGTACTCTTGATATTATGACCAATTTAAGAAACTTAACCATATTTAAGTTATAATTCCATTTAAATTTAAATTCTTTTCTAGTTCTAAATATGTATATATATTTTTTGTTTTAGCGTTAACCAAAAATTTCTGTTAGAAATAAACAGCATTGTTTTATGGGCCAAATCAACAAAAACAAAAATAGTTTACACACGTAAACTCTTTGTAAGCATGAGCTGTCAAACTCTGGATCGGTTTAGGCTTTTATAGATTTTCTCATGTTTAGATGCTCAATGGGAAAATTTAGGAAAAAAAGACTCCCTTGCAAATTTTATCAGGGATTCTTATAGGACAGGTATTGGTTGACAGCAAAAAACTCTGTTTTTTGCTGTCACAGCTGGAACGTCTGTCTTCAATGAGGAAGATTTCTATGTGAAGGACAATTCATTTCTACAGCATTTTCCGTGGTGCCCTTACTGTAGTATTCCATCACATTCATATCAAATTGAAAGACATTTTATTTAAATTTTTCTTCTAAAATAATGAAGCAATTAATTTTTATAATAATGATTTATTCAGTTAAGTGCCTATCACCAGATGAGAAGGAGTTATAGGTGTAAGTCTTAAACACCGCGTATTAGTACCTCCTTTCTGTACCTGCCAGTGTGTTGACTATTTTAATTCCATATACCTGTTCAATTGTTAATTAGCAGTCAGCTCCGCATCACCTCTTCTCACGTATATACACACATGATATGAGACGAAGCAAAGAAAGCTAATGAAACAATCTGAGTGAGTGAGTTGGTTGTCAAAACCAAACCAGTTAACTAAAGCAGTTATATTAGTTCTTCCGGTGGTTTTCTCCTTGTGAATTACAGAATTGATATAGTTGAAAATAGTTCAGTGAATTGCCGCCCAAACCCTCTCCAGGGACTTGAGCCCTAAATAATTTTTTAACGTTTTCTGTAGCCTTTGAATCTATTCTTTATATTTATCTGAATGGACTGAGCGGCCATATGTGGCTTTCTGTCCTAATTCTATCCAAACCACTTCGGTTTGAATGGTGAGGCCTATACTTCTTAAGTCTTCACTGAAAAATGTCAGCGTTCTCCTAAAAGGTCGGCTTATTAAGTGCATGTGTGCCATGCATGTTTTTTTTGCTTTTGTCAGAAAATAGAGAACAGCAGATCATTTTGATAGTTTAGCTATGTTTGACTGGTTCTACCATGAAGTCCATAAAGTTGCCTGGGATCAGTGTGTTAGAGGTAAAGGTCAGACGATGAGTTGAGAGGCCACTTAGATATTACCATCAACCACCAGCGAACAGTTATTCTTATCTGAATTATAGTTTGAGATACTATTTTGTTGTATGGAAAGAATATTTTGCTTAAAATGCCGCGTTCATCCTCGTGGGAAGGACCGTTAACCATAGTTCTCCTTATTTCACTGTAGTTCTGGCAAGTTTAAATCTACTGTATGTACTTATGTGGAGTGTAAAAGGCACACATTTGTGAAAATTTCCTAAATCAACTGAGTGTGAATTATGACTTATTTTAAATTACCTGGCTATAGGTAAAACATACCTCACAAAAATATCTTGTATCTTACTTACAGCATTGGTAATAATTGAAAATGTCTCCATACTAAAACCCACACTGTAGAAAATAAGGCTTTGCAGATATTCTGTATTTTTATTATAACTTAGGTGTTTTATTAAAGTTTGTGGATATCACCTGCTTATTCACAATCCATTATGCTCTCTAAGCATCAGTTTCCCCTCAATTAGAACAATTGGTTTTGTTGTATGTGCAAATATATCAAATCATTATATGTGATACACCTTAAATGGATACAATGCTTTATGTCAATTATATCTAAATAAAACTGGGGGAAAGGAGTTGGCTTGTTCATTCTGAAGGTGCTATCGAAGTAACACCCTCTATGTTTATCTGTTCTGTTTCTTGAATTCCAAATATGAGTGAAATCATATGGTATAGGGGAAGGGAAAAAAAAAGAGAGGGAAACAAACCATAAGAGACAATTAACTATATAGAGAGAACAAACTGAAGGTTGCTGGAGGGAAGGTGGGTTGGGGGATGGGCTAAATGGGTGATAGGTTCTGAGGGCACTTATGATGAGCACTGGGTGTTACATTTAAGTGACGAATCACTAAATGCTACTCCTGAAACCGATATTACACTATATGTTAACTAACTAGAATTTAAATAAAAACTTCAAACAAACAAAAAGAAGTAACTCCTGATCATAACTGAGAGCACCAATAGCTAAAAGGCAATATACCATAATTCCTAAAGCATAACATTTTTCTCCTTGTTGTGAAATACAAGTTCTTTTCTGTTTCCAAATAAGCACCTTTTCTTTGGAGGAATATAGTTTTTAAACATAAAATTCAATGATTTTTAAGGAAATTGAAAATTTTTACTTTAAATTCAAGTAAAAACATAAGGATTGAAAATACAGATCAAGTTAGTCTAAGAAGTTTTTGAAACATGACCTAATGGCTTCCTTATGACATTTCTGATATCTTTACTTCTTGGGCCATCTTAATTATATCACTCTATCTCTGGGACTATGTAGGGCCAACATAAGTAGATCATATTTATCTTGTTTCACTAAAAATGTTCAAAAGTAAAACATTTTCATGCCTTTCAAATAGTCTTCAGATTCTTTAAGATGGTGTTCAGAATTGTTGTTTCAGGCGGTGTTAGTGTTTCTTCAGACAACCCTTTTACAAGTCTAATCCTTATGAATCCTTTTTATTCAAATATTTCAAAGCTTCAAAGAACATTATTTAGTTATAATACACAGTAATGTATCTTATCCCCAGGAAGCAATTGCTTTAGAAACAGACCAGATTAGATAAAAACAACATCTACTGGATTCTCAGTACATTATTCTGAATTTGCTATGATAATGGGAAAACGTAGTATATAGGATCTCTGCAGAAATTATATTTCACAGAGATTTTCTAAAAATTCAATAAAGCCTTTTAAACTTTCTAAAATGTTTCTGTCTCTTTTAAAAGAAAATGGATTTTCATTCTGTGGCATAGTGACGTGAAATGGGAAATCAAGAAAGCTGCATGACACGTGTCATTTACCAGACTGACATGTGTGATCTAATAACTGGCAGAATACAAAGGGCTTATAATAAACAGGGTTATTTCACATGTTTATATCATTTTAGGAAAAAATTGGTTAAACATTTAGCAATATTATTATTATAATTGTCAAAATGGCCATTTATTTTTATTTTGATCTCTTTTTTTAAATGACTATTTAAAGAAATTGAATCGTGTAGAGTCTAGAGAAAATAGATTAGAGGGCATAAAGTTTTCATTTACTGCCTTACTCAGTGATGCAATTGTCAACCAAGTTAATAAAGGTAATTGAAAGTTTAAAGGGATTTTTAATAAGAATTTTTAATTCAATGTTCTAAAATAAAAGATAGTAGAATTACAGAAATTAAGGTGAAATGAAATCCAGATGAGAGGAGGGAAAAATGAATGGCTAGTAAGCTGGTGATAATAAATGAAGTAAGAAATGAAAGAGAATTCAAGTCCTACCACAGGAACATGTGGTCGCATACAATTTAAGTGCTTTTGCTCTAAGTTCACTACATTGACCACTGACACAGATGGGTTCTCTGTTTTGCTTTCTATTTCCAGCCAGATTTCATACATTAATGTTTGAATTAGCCATTCTCAGAGAGGATCCCCAGTCAATATTATACCAGGGATTATAAAACAAAGTTTTGGCAATCTCTATGAGATTGGATCATTTTACTCATAAACATGCCACATTTTCCTTTACTGTAATTTTTATGTCTTTATTTTGTATCTTTTTCCTTAATATATTTTTTAAGATTTTATTTATTTATTTGACAGAGAGAGAGAGACAGCAAGAGAGGGAACAGAAGCAGGGGGAATGGGAGAGGGAGAAGCAGGCTTCCCACTGAGCAGGGAGCCCAACGAGGGGTCAATCCCAGACCCTGGGATCATGACCTGAGCCAAAGGCAGAAGCTTAACGACTGAGCCACCCAGGCAGCCCTTTTCTTAATCTTTTTTTCCTTCTTTCTCTCTTTTCTCCCTTCCTTTTCTTAGCTTTATTGATGTATAATTGACAAAATTGTAATACATTATACAATGTGAAGATTTGATATTCATATACATTATGAAAGGATTTACATGATTACTTTAATTAACACACCTTTCACCTCAGATTTACCTCTTTTTGCGTGTGTGTTCATGAGAACACAAGTTCTAATATTAGTACATTTCAATTGGGCTAAATACAGTATTATCAGTTCTAGTCACCTTATACATTAGATCCTCAGACCTCACTCATCTTATACTATAAATTTGTATTCTTTTACCAAACCTAATTCAAATTGGTCTTATTGGGAAAAGATTTTGTCTTTTTTTTTTTTTGAGATTTTTATTTATTTTAGAGTGAGAGAAAGAGAGCGAGCACTTGTGAGTGAGGCTGGGAATAGGGGGAAAGGCAGAAGAGGGAGGGAGTAAATCTCAAACAGACTTCCTTCTGAGCGCAGAGCCTAACTTGGAGCTTGATCTCAAGATGCCAAGATCATGACCTGAGCAGAAATTAAGAGGCAGACACTCGACCGACTAAGCAGCCCAGGAGCCCCTGTCCTCTTCTGGTTTTTAAAAAGTATTCCAAGCAGCCATGATCCAAGAGGAGTATCATCTTTCATTGCAGCTAAGGTGAAGCTTCCTTCTGACTACTTCTCTGAGTTGCTAAGTGACTAATGACTTTTAAAAACTTTTGTTTAAGATCCTTTCCTGCAGGGGCGCCTGGGTGGCTTAGATGGTTAAGCCTGGGGCTCAGGTCATGATCTCTGGGATCAAGCCTCCCTTCTCAGCGAGGAGTCTGCTTCTCCCTCTCCTGCCTCCTCTGCTCATGCTCTCTCTGTCTCAAATTAATAAAAAAGAAAATCTTTAAATTAAAAAAAAAAGATCCTTTCCTGAAATTTCAAGGACTTCACAATTTCCTCTGTCTTTGTCTATATCATTTTTTTCCAACTGTTCCTTTAATAACTCTTTTCCTTTTGCTTGATTTTAGAAACACTTCTTTCATTTTGTAGCATGCAGCCTTTCTTCTCTCATATCCACTCTTAAGCCAAAATTTTTCTTGAAACTTTCAGTTGGTGATCTCTATAAGGGTTAGAGTTACTCTTGTCCCACAGTGTTTATAACCTCAAAAGTTTTTCTTGACTCTGATTTAAATGCTAAGATCTTAAAGCTATGCTAACACAATTTAATATTGTTATTTAAAATATTATTTAAAGAAGAGATGCCAACCAAAGAATATTTTAGCTTCCCACTATTTTCCCCACAATATATGTGAAGGATTATTGTATAAAGAGAAATACACAGGAAATGTTTTTAAGAAATTATCTGGTAATGAAATGGGACCATGAATAGAAATGAAATTAGGGAATTGGTATTGAGGGGACTGTTTTTAATCAAATACATAATAAGCCAAGTATTAAATGGAGTCTAACAGTATATGAAATCATACATTATTATATGAAATCATTGATTTTATAAATACAGAGCTATTTTAGACAGATGCAGTATTTCAAAATCTTATAAAATGTTTGTAAAATAAATAGTCATAAGATGTGTGCTGGTAATTATACTTTAAGCATAACCAGAATATTTTCCACAAATATTTTTAAACCATATCTGTAATGAAAAGCAAAATAAAAAAGAATAAAATATTCAAATTCATCGTATTTCATTCTATAGCTTAATTTAATATGCTATTTTAGGAAGTCCAAGTAATTTTAATATGTGTAAAAATAATGCCAATACTTAAGAAATTGATTATACTTTCTTTTCTTTTTTAAATTTTATTTATTTATTTGACAGACAGAGATCACAAGTAGGCAGAGAGGCAGGCAGAGAGAGAGAGGGGGAAGCAGGCTCCCCGCTGAGCAGAGAACCCCATGTGGGACTCAATCCCAGGAGCCTGGGATCATGACCTGAGCTGAAGGCAGAGGCTTTAACCCACCGAGCAACCCAGGCGCCCCATATACTTTCCTTATTTCTTATATGACTTAACATTGAAAACATCTAATATTCTTCATTCAGGAATAAACATACAATCAAATGATAAGCATGCTTCTCATTATGGTACCTTTAATTTTTAGAAAAACTGCCTACAATAGTAGAAACCATTGGATGTTTATTTTTTATCAGGTTTTTTTGTTTTTTGTTTTTTGACTCTGAGTTTTGTGCCCATGGAAAATTTATAGCAGAGGAGTTGAAGATAGGGTCAAAGGGGACATAATGGGCCAACATAGTACTTACATCATAACACCTACACACCAAGAATGAACAGCATCATATTTTCTCTAGTATTATTTTGTACAGCTAGTAGAATCAAAGAAATGTGCCATGATGAAGCCAGAGAGTATATTTGCAAATGGTAGAGAAGAAATGGGGCCTTATTGGGGGGGAAGAAAGGAAAATTGAACCTAGTCCTACAAAATGATGTTAGGTTGAATGAAATACCACAACATGCACCTGTCATTAAATGTGGAGAATGTAGAGTAAGCCAGGATCCCTACAGGAACTAAGATGGGAGAAACATGGTTCCTCAGATGACATAGACAGAAACAAGACCATCTTCTTCAGGAGGCTGGATTCACATCACCAAGTGCTCTAGGTTATTAGGTTGGCTTCCCTCCCAATACTTCAGCTCTCAATATAAGATATTTTCTGAACAGCTGGCTAAATTTCATTTCTGTGAGAGTAGAGATTGTATCTGGAATTGCACATCACTAATCCTGAGTATCTAGGAATGTGACTGGCACACATGTGGCACGTAATGGTCAATGGAATGCATGGAGATGAGGGAAGGGCAGCAGCTCTTGCCAAAGAAACTCATGTGATGCATTTGACCCATGCAATCTGTAGCATGTGTGGGGTGTGTACTATGAAAAGCTAAAATGGGGAAAATAACAAAATAAGAGTTCATGTATATGTAGTGAACACGATTCATTTAGTACTGATTGTCTGATAATTGGAAGGCAAAGATAAAACATCTCTGCCCTCCATTGCTTACTTAGTGTATTCAGGTCATCAGAATTAAATGTGAAACAAATAGAAACTAGTAAAATGCTATCATCACTACCTCCTACAGATTTTCAGACTAATGAAAAAAGAGATACAAATAGTTTTAATTCATTACGATACTAGAGGCACCTATAGCAAATCCACAACATAGTAGGAGCAAAAAAAAAATGAATAAATTAATAAAAACTTTCAATTTTCTGCAGAAAAGTAATTCAAAGTGGCGCCTAGGTGATTCAGTTACTTAAGTGTCTGACTCTTGATTCTGGCTCAGGTCATAATCTCAGGGCTGTGGGATCAAGTCCCATGTCTGGCTCCATGTTGAACATGGAGTCTGCTTGAGATTTTTCTCTCCCTTTCCTTCTACCCTTCACTTCTCCCCCTGGCCCCTGCTGGTGCTCTCTCTCTCTCTCTCTCTCCATCTCTGTCTCTCTCTAAAACAAACAAACAAACAAATAAATAAGATCTTTTAAAAAGTATATCTTAAATGTTTAGCTTGAGTGATTGGTGGATAGTAGAACAAAGAGAAGGAGGGTTTATGTAGAAAAGGTACTGATTTGGAACCTCTTAAGGTATTTAAGTTTTTAGTAAAAGACAACTTCACTATAGGTTGAGAAGAATAGAATACAAGAGGAGGGTTCTGGAAAACGGCAACATTTAAGGGGCCAACACAGAAAGAAGTAGGAAGAGAACCATGGGACTGAACAATCAGCAGTTATCATCATCTATAAAATGCTACAACTGGACAGATTATAGCAAGTGTTCTAGAAATACAGGAAATAACTATGGAGGCATAAAAGGGGAAAGGTTATGTGTCAAGAATACTCTGTGGCAAGAATATAATCAATAAATAATTTTTTCTCTTATATCATTGCATTTCTATGGACTATTTCTGTAATCATTCTATAGTGGCATAACTTTTTCAAATAGGCAATGTAAGAATTATTAGAGTTGTTATGGAGAAAAAAAAAAATTGTAAAGCTTCGGAATTCAGTAAGTGGTGCCCTACAGTAAAAAACAGAATTACATCCTTGTTAGCAGAAATGTTTTATAAAGAAAATGGCTATATTTGTTCATTCCCACTTTTCAGAATTATAACTAATGAGTTTCAACATCAAATTTTTATATGTGTGTGTGTGTGTGTGTGTGTGCTTGTGTGTATGTATATATAAGCATATTTGTTTCTAGCAGTCAATGATAAGTGCCATCTTATATGCCCCGATGATTTTATATAGTTTTGTTTATCTTGCAGTTCAGCCAAAACACTATGTCATTTTCTTGGACTCCAGACTTCCTTTCACTTTCTCCCACAGGGTTCTGTGTGACAATCTTATAAAGACGTTCCTTCCTTCCACAGCTACATGGCAGCTCTAAGGCATAGTTTTGTACCTATGTTCCTACCCCTTGCCATTGTTCCAATTGGTCTTACTAAATTGGAGGTGAGCAGGTGATGATGGGGGCGCAGGGGGGGCAGTGGGCGTGCACTGGGAATCTAAGTGGCCAAGGGGAAAGGCCAGGCAAGAAGACACATAAAATGATGATGTTTATGAAGTCTCTTCCAAATGGCAAATTTTTGATCCTATAATTCTGATTATACCTAGCTGGTACCTTCTGAGTATTGGCAGAAACCAGCTCCCTTTGCAACGGAGGTGGAGAAACTCCATGGAGGAGAAACTGGCAAGTGTTAATTAAAATATGACTGAGTGTGCACTTTCAGTCACCTTCTGAGATTTGATTAAAAAAACCAAAAAACAGGATTTTTGATAGTCAAGAATGATGGTTTAATGATATGAAAGGAGGAAAAAAACCTTCATTAACAGGTATTGATTAAGACAGTCAAATTACCTATAATGTAGGAGATTCACAAGACCGTGAATCATTTTGGAGGTTGCAATTTGGCAGGAACAGCATTGGGATCTCAGTTCTGAAGAATAATCTCAAGTTCATTTTGCCACTTGCTTTGATGGTTTTTCAATGTGAAGTTAAATCTTTCAAAGCTGCTAATTCTCATTCAAAGTGCAGAGGAGTTCCAGGGAACTTAAATCACATCTGTAAGTGTGTGTAATAGCATCCATGGTTATTTCACAGTCATTTAGAAGGCCACTTTCAGGATGAGTGACTCATTCTAAGTATTATCATAGAAAACCTGTTTTAAAAAAAAAAAAAAGGACTGCTCTTTGCATTTTAAACTTCGGAGGCACAGCTCAGATTTTAGCAGTTTTCAGGGGAAGAGGATTATTACCACTAGGCATTGAAAGAGACAAAAAGAAAAAATATAAACAAAGTACAGTGAAAAATGCGGTAAAAATCATTCCACATTGTCTGTTTACTGGAGCATTTGCTACATTCCCTGCTGTTAACCAGCTGACAGCATCTGAGTTATTTTCAAAGATGTGAAATTTCAATATGGAAAACATGATATAGAAGACACATTGGTTTGGAACAAGGAATTCTCTTACAGGCAAAATAGGTGTCTAGGCAATTTTAGGGTAGAATATTTTGTTGCCCTGTAAAATATCTAAATGTGGAGTTGTTTCTGTGGAAGTGTAAAATATAAAGAAAAAAGAAAGGGAAAGAAAGGGAGGATGGAATAAATAATGGAGGAAGACTGGTCACTGAATAAACAAAGAAAAACACTAGGGAGGATGGGAAGGAAAGAAAAGAGGTAAAAAGGAGGAGAATGATGGGGAAAGAGAAACGCACAAAAAACAGGAGAGAAGACCGTTAGGTTGAATAATTGAATGAGTTGAACTCTTGGATTATAATCATAAGAAAACACTCTAATAGGACTAAAATAATCCATAATATGGTAGTCCTGTGTTATTGCAAATGCCTTTTCCTGGCAGGCAGACTCTCAATCAGACGATGGCAGGTGAAATGTTTATGAAGGTGTGCTTTCCAAATAAACAATTACGGAAACAAGGAACAAAGAGGACCCAATTACAGGAAAGAACTTTGCAACGTCTGTAGCGGTCAATCATTTGAACTGGGCCACCCCCAGCAGAGTTCATGACCCTGAGTGAAGTAAGTGTCTGAAATTAGGCCAATCGCAGAGGGTTGACACTGTCAGGAGGTAGGTCATTTCCGCGAAGGAGCATATGGATAGTGAGCACATCAGAGTGTCCCCCAAAGTCCCCCAAACAAACAGATTTGTTTTTATTCTCTGCTTCATCATGTAAATTCTTACAGCGGATCTTTCAGGATATCTGAAGGGCCATCTTCCCTGGAGAAAATTTAAAAAGGAAGGCGTTGCTGAACGGTAGCCCCTATGGCTGAAGCTTATCTTGGTCCACTGCTGATAGGGTGTTTTTCCCCCCCTACCTATTTCACTCTTTATTCTAGATTTCCTTCATGCTCAGCCAAAGCCCCAGATGGTCTTGGTGATTACCTTATGGCTTGACAAAGACCCTCATGCCTGAGAGGCCTGAATCCCAACTCATTCTGCTTTGCTGAGGGTAAGCTCACCGAGAGTCTACTTGAGATTGGAGCACCAAAGAGGCATTCAAGTGCATCACCTAGCTGCTAAACACCTTTCTCCCTGCGCCTTTGTGTTAGAGCAGACTTTCGATATTCTGATGGTCATAGTCAATTATCCTTGCCAGATGGAGGTTGATTTTCTTGCCAACTAATACCTTAGCAAAAGGATTCTGAGGTTCCCAGGTGACACAGCTAATTTACAACTGAATTAGACCCTTGCTCTGTCCCCTGGTGAAGTTGTCCGCTCTCTAGGGACCAAGATATCTGTACTGTCAGAGCCCAGATAGGATGGAAGGGGAAGCAGAACTTTCCAAGGAGGTCATGAGAGTGACTGCAGTGCTTCCATTCCTGGGTTCCATTCCTTGGTTCTCTGATTCATGTGTCTTACCTTTTGGAGACATAACATTATGTAAGTCTCTGATTCCACATGTATACACTTCTGGGAAGATGCTGTCTTATCCTCTAAAGCCTAGTCTTCAGTCTGACCTGCAGAACAGCCTGCAGAAGACACCGTTAAAGCTCTCTCAGGCCTGCAGCTTCTGGGTGGTGTGGAACATGATCCTGTGTTTTGGGACCTACTCTCACACCTCTTTGTTATGAAGTAGGCACCTGGTCTGCTGAACCCCGAGGCGGGGTTCTGTGGCGGTGGATACAGCATTTGATTAGCTCCGGGATAGGGATGCTAGCTGAGGCCCATTGGCAAAAAGAGAAACCCACAGCTAATGAAGTAGCTCCTCCTGCCAGAATGCAATCTTGCCCAATATAATCAACTTCCCACTAAGTGGCCATGTGGTCTCTTTGAGGCGTGGTGCCATATTGGAAACTGAACATTGGTCTCTTTTTCTGGCAGGTTGGGCCAGTGACAGCAATTGCTAGACCAGTTTTGATAGATGTGTTTTATGTTCCTGGGCTTATGCATATCCTTAGTCCCTGCTACCACTGTCCCTTTGCTCATATATATTCATGGTGCCAGTACTGAGATGGCCAACGGCAGATGCTAAAGGTCACCTGGCCGTCTCATTCTATTTGGTGGTTTAGTGCCTCTTTTATGGTGGGTAATTTATGGTAGATATGAACGTGAGAAACAGAGGTCATCACATTTTATGCCCACTCCCATGTCTACCCAGTGGATGTAATGTTACTTTTAATTTACTTACTGTATAAGTAGCACAAAATGCAAGCTACTATTATTCTTATTTATTCTGTTATCCAACAGTAGTGACTGGTTGTTCTCTGTGTGGTCCATAAAACCAAAAAGCATTGTTTCTGAACCCTAAATCTATTGTACATTGTAATTTTTGATGAATGTTCTGTAATGCAGTTCAGGTTTCAGTGTATATGAAAAGGGGGCCTAATATGCCTTATCCAATTTAAGGAAGAAGGCTACTGAAAATCATCAGGTAATTATTTAGGGTGAGTGATTTGAAAACAAACTAATTCTGACACAAGTAAATCCTAACCTTGTTTATGTTTAATTTGAGTTTTTTAAGTCGTTAAATCTAAGTCCTAAGAAGATATTTATTGCATTGCATTTTAATTATTAAAAGTCTTCTGTAATTTCGTTGATAGTTATATGGCTCAATTACTGCATCTGAAACCAGGTTTTTATGGTGCCTGTGTTACAAAATTCTGATACTCATGAAATCTCAGTAATAAGTTTAAACATATTTTATGTTATATGTTAACCTTTTAACATATAAGTATGCTTTGAGTAATGTGGACAGTTAATATAAACAAGTTCTACAAAATTTCATTTCTTAAATTATATGCATTTATGGAAGTGAACACTTGTTAGTGCTATTTTAATTGACAATGTTTGAAAAAATAGAGTCCCTGGAAATACAATGACTGCATTAATGGCAGGTAGAGTCTAAATGATATTATGGTACACTGTATTGGAAAGCAAAAATGTAGAGGCAGAGGTTAGTAATATTATTGTCATAAAAAATAAAGATATTTGAAGTTATTGGAAGTTTAGAAAAGTAGTTACATGATTATATTTTTACAGAAACCTCATCATTAGAAATACTTCCACTATTACTATCAAGGAATAATTAACCACTCCTTCTGTGACATCAGGGACATTGTAATCTGAAGAATTATTCCCTTAAAGTACGGTCGTTCTATCATTGACATAGGGTTACTCCATCAAGTCATCTAGAATTATTATATAAAGTGCTCATTATTCAAGCTGTCAAATTTGATCTAAACAGTATCTTTAAGACATAAGATTTTCTCTTTTTCAATCAAAGAGAGTAAATTGTGATGGCAGTGAATGTATATATTTTTACTTTGACTATCATTTTAAGTAATCCTTTTCCTTACCTACAACTGTTGGCCTATGCTGTCATTACCATATATCTTTTTCCTGTATTCAGCCACCTGACATTACATACAATTTTTCCGTCACTGCCTGCCATCATTGATAGATTTCTTTTATGGTCCCCTCAAGTCATAGAGGGTAGATCGACTTACTAATTCCATCAATGGCATCTGGCTGCCTGGAGCCATGTTTCAATATATAAGCTTCAAACTAGGTCCCAGGCAGCAAAATACCAAATTAATTCCATCAGCATTTGGATTCATTCAGAAGCTAGGCACGATCCCCTTTGTCCTTGAGGGTATAAATTAGATAGAAAATAGGCAGAAAATTATATTTTCAAGTTAACTTTAAACTCAAAATTTTTTCCATATAGAAATCCTGTACAGGAAGTCTTAAGTGTTCATAGATGATGCCATTCTATCCTTTTATTGGTCAGTTTTATTCTACTTTTCCCAGTCATTCAATATGATCTATGTTTTCTTCAAACTCAACAAATTATTAAAATGAACTATGCTCTTATTGTAGGAATTTGTTTCCTAGTTATGCTTTCTTTCTAGTCTTAGAAGGAGATTAGAAAGAATGGTTAACTCTCCTAACATTTTTAAAGCATTTCCTAATACCCTAAAACTTCTAAGTTTCTTTTCAATTTTGTATATCTTAATGAGTAGGAATTTCACCATCATTATTTCAAAAAACAAATTCTCTTTTATCAGACTTTAAATTTGTTTATAGTACTTATGAGAACAAGAATAAAAACCAAGACAACATCACTTTTCCTTTGCATTATTTAACTACATGTGATAAAAACTGATGTAAAGTCATTAGAGATGATGTGAAATAATATTTTATGTACTTATTTAGCAGTTATCATGCTAGGAGTTGTTCCTATCTTCATTTACAAATAAAAAAATTAAAAATAATTAACTGACTCATTAATGAATATACAAGTTAGTGATTCAGCTGGGATCTTCCCCCTCCTCCTCAAAATCCCAAATTCCCACCCTGTTTTATATTATCATTTTATTAGTACATCAAATAATATAACCCAAATAGCTTAGAGGGGCCAGTGCTAGAATGATTGGATCAGGTATTAAGAATATTCTAGTTTGAGGGGTGCCTGGATGGTTCAGTGGGTTAAAGCCTCTGCCTTCGCTGGGGTCATGATCCTGGGGTCCTGGGATCAAGCCCCGTATCGGGCTCTCTGCTAGGTGGGGAGCATGCTTCCCCTTTCCCCCACCCCTGCCTGCCTCTCTGCCTACTTCTGATCTCTCTCTCTGTCAAATAAATAAATTTAAAAAAAAAAGAATATTCTAGTTTGCTAACCACAGTTCCCATAAGCACCTTTCTTGTTTTGAGACACAGCCCTTAACTTTCTTTCCTGCTTTGTGAAATACAGGTTTTTACCTAAAAAAATCTTTAGATTCCAAATCAACTTGCCTAATCTTCTATTTCTTAATTATTGGAAATAAAAGCCCTTTTTCCCAAAAAGAAATCTATAGAGACTTTGTATTGTAGCTATTCATATGTTCCTTTGAGATCCTATGTAGGTTCCTGGCATATCCTATAAATACTATTCTATTGAAGATACCCTTGGTTTCAGCTAAGAGACACTTGAAGAAGAGGAGATGGCAATGGTAAGGTTGCTGCAGGAAGCAGAGTCAAAACACTCTTTGATTATTGAACAGAGGTCATCTTCTACTAACGGGCCCGAACTTTCTGCCACTCTTCTCTCTTCCCAGTTTCCAGAAACAAAAAATTTTAATCTGAGGTCAGTGGTGTAATGGGATAAGCAACATATGCATTTATTCCGTCATACAGAATTGATCAAAAATAAATGTAGATTTCTTGGGTACTTATTTTGTCAAATGTGATTTTGTACCTCTTTCAGTATTAGCCAGGGCAAAGTTATCCTTCCATCTGTCAATCAATGAAAGGACTGTTTTGTTAACTGCCACATATTCATACACATACATCTATGTATGTCTATCTACATAAACAACGTGTATATATAATGCCATCCCACAGGTGCTGGATAGAATCTGTTTTCTATGATCTTCTATTTGTTGTCCCCTGGCTTCTGTAGATTAAGCCTCAAATATTTTACATGCATATCTCTTGTAAAATTTAAAAATTGCTGACATTGCTCCATGTTCCAAAGAAAGAGGGTAGGAAAGCCTACTTAAATCTGTTTTGTATATAAAATTTAGAATTAGCTATATCTATTGATTGTTCGTTTTCACAATATGACTTCTGTGATGGAGATCAGTAACTGACTTGTTTGTGTTTATTTGAATGACTTTCACATTTTATGTCACTTAGCAATTCTATATCAGAAAATGGACACTATGACTGCATTTTAAGTATTTTTTACTTCATTATTATGAGTTAAAATTCCTATTTGTGCCTTAAAAATAAATAATATTATAATTCATATTAAGCTATCTAAAATCTTACCACATTAGCAAATGTAACTTTTTAAAAGATTTTATTTATTTGAGAGAGAGAGAGAGCTAAAGAGAACACCAACAGTGGGGAGGGGCAGAGGAAGGAGAAGCAGACTCTCCACTGAGCAGGAAGCCTGATGTGGGGCTCGATCCCAGGACCCTGAGATCATGACCTGAGCCAAAGGCTGACCCTTAACTGACTGAGCCAACCAGGCACCCCTAAAATGTAACTTTTTTATACTCTACCCTGCTTTAATTTATAACTAGATTAAAAAAATGTCTTTTATGCCCTACAAATATTTATTGAACAAACACTTTATGCTGGATGATGTTCTAGGCTTTGAAGAAACGATGAACAGATTAATCACTTTCCTAATTGTTCTTATATATACTAGTAAGGAGCAGTATCACTTCATGGTTTTATTATTTTTTAATTATTTATTTGACAGAGATCACAAGTAGGCAGAGAGGCAGGCAGAGAGAGAGAGAGAGGAGGAGGAAGCAGAGAGCCGAACAGACAGCCCAATGTGGGGCTCGATCCCAGGATCCTGGGATCATGACCTGAGCCAAAGGCAGAGGCTTTAACCCACTCGGCCACCCAGGTACCCCTCACTTCATGGCTTTAATATTGCACAAAATCCAGAGTCCCCAAATGAAAATCCCTCTTATTGACATTTTTGTAAAAATACATAATAAATTCTAGACCTTATATGTTGTGTTTGTACTACTAACACTCATTTTGTGCTATAGGATTTCACTAGTTTTAAAATGAAAACAAAGGAGGATCATGCCATGATATAGCATAAAAATCTGAGGGGATAATGGAGGACAATAACATTTAGCTACTATATTTGTGTGCTGTGTTTGTATATTTTGTGTTAATTGTGGTTGCATTTTCCTTTTAATTCTATAATTATAGACCTATTTAATAATTAACCAATTTTGTAGACTTAGAAAACCAAAAAAGAGACCCTTAATTATAGAGAACAAACTAATGGTTATGAGAGGGGAGGTGGGGGTATAGGTTACATAGGTAATGGGGATTAGGAAAGACACTTGTGATACCCGCTGGATGTGATATGGGTGTTGAATCACTATATTGTACATCTGAAACTAAAATTACATTGTATGTTAACTAACTGCAATAAAAAATAAAAAGAAAGCAAGAAAACGAAGATCCACAAACTTAAAGTTACTTTCCGAAATCACACTGCTAATAAGAGAATACAGGCAGAATGAGATTCTCATGTAGGTCTCTGAATCCAGTATGTCCATCCTTCTCACAGTCCTCCTCTGCCCCCTCCCACATGGACAGAGCTGAGAAAAGCCAGGAAATTAGATGTTTTGGAATGGAAACATTGCATGTATTCTATTTAGTCCAGTATACCAGGATATTGTGAACAGAGACATACAAAGAAAAAAACATTTCTGCACAGCAAAAGAAACAATCATAAAGTGAAATGGCAGCCTATGGAACTAGAGCCAATAGTGGCAAATCATATATTTGATAAGAGGTTAATTTCCAAAATATATAAGGAACTCTCATATAACAGAACAGAAAAAAAATCCAATTAAAAAAAATCAATAGAGGAATTGAATAGACATTTTTCTCTTTTTAAATCTTTATTTAAATTTCAGTTAGTTAACTATATTAGTTTCAGGTTTATGATATTGTGATTTAACAAAACTTCCATACAACACCTGGCGCTCATCACAAGTGCACTCCTTGGGGCACCTGGGTGGCTCATTGGTTGAGTGTCTGACTCGATTTTGGCTCAGGTCATGATCTCAGGGTCGTGAGATGGAGCCTAGCGTGGGGTTCTGTGCTCAGTGCAGAGTCTGCTTGTCCCTCTCCTGCTGCTCCTCTCCGGTCATGCTCTCTCTCTCTCTAAAATAAATAAGTAAAATATTTAAAAACAACAATCAAAAAACCATCAAGTGCACTCCTTAATCCCCATCACCTATTTAAACCATCCCCTCACCCACCTCCCCTTTTGGTAACAAATCAGTTTGTTCTCTGTAGTTAAGTGTCTGTTTCTTGGTTTGCCTCCCTCTCTGTGCCCCCCCCACTCTACTCGTTTTATTTCTTAAATTCCACAGATGAGTGAAATCATACAGTATTTGTTTTTCTTTGACTGACTTAGTTCACTTCACATAATGCATTCTAGTTCCATCCATGGAATCGCAAATGGCAAGATTTCATTCTTCTTTACAGCTGAGCAATATTCCATATATCTATATTTCACATCTTTTTTTTTAAGGTTTTATTTATTTATTTGACAGAGAGAGAGAAAGAAATCACAAGTAGGCAGAGTGCCAGGCAGAGGGAGAGGAAGAAGCAGGCTCTCCCGCTGACCAGGGAGCCGGATGCCGGGCTCCATCCCAGGACTCTGGGATCATGACCTGAGCCTAAGGCAGCACTTAACCAACTGAGCCACCCAGACACCGCCATATTCCACATCTTCTTTGTCCATGGACACTTGGGCTGTTTCCATAATTTGTCTATTGTAGATAATGCTGCTATAAATATTGGGACACTGCTACTATAAACATGTCCCTTTGAATTAGTATTTTTGTATTCTTTGGGTAAATACTTAGGATCCTAGGGTAGTTCTATTTTTAACTTTTTGAGGCAATTCCATATTGTTTTCTACAGTGGCTATACTAGTTTGTGTTCCTACCAATAGTGCAAGAGGGTTCCTCTTTATCCACATTCTTGCCAACATCTGTTATTTCTTGTATTGTTGATTTAACCATTCTGACATGTGTGAGGTGATATCTCATTATAATTTTGATTTGCATTTCCCTGATGATCCGTGATGTTGAGCATATTTTCATGTGTTTGTGGGCCATCTGTATGTCTTCTTCAGAAAAAATGTCTACTGAGGTCTTCTGCCCATTTTTTTTAAATATTTTTATTTATTTATTTGACAGAGATCACAAGTAGGCAGAGAGGCAGGCAGAGAGAAAGGGAAGGAGACTCCCTGCTGAGCAGAAAGCCCGACTTGGGGCTCCATCCCAGGACCCTGAGATCATGACCTGAGCCAAAGGCAGAGGCTTTAACCCACTGAGCCACCCAGGTGCCCCTGCCCATTTTTTATTGGATTATTTGTTTTTTGAATGTTGAATTGTATAAACTCTTTTTATATTTGGGATACTAACCCTTTATCAGATATGTCATTGGCAAATATCTTCTCTCATTCTATAGGATGACTTTTAGTGTTGTTGATTGATTTCTGGGTTTTCTATTCTGTTATATTGAGCTGTATGTCTATTTTTGTGCCATTACCATACTATTTTGATGCTAGAGCTTTGCAATATAACTTGGAGTCTGGAATTATAATGCCTCCAGCTATGCTTTTCTTTTTCAAGTTTTCTTTGGCTATTTCAGAGTCTTTTGTAGTACCACATGAATTTTAGGATTGTTTCTTCTACTACTAATATTTTGCAAATATTGAACCACCCTTGCAACCCAGGAATAAATTCCACTTGATTGTGGTGAAGTATTTTTTAATGTACTGTTGGATTTGGTTTCCTAGTATTTTATTGAGAATTTTTGCATCCATGTTTATCAAGGATATTGGCCTATAGTTCTATTTTTTTAATGAAGAATTTATCTGGTTTTAGTATCAGGGTAATGCTGGCCTCATGGAATGAATTGGGAAGTTTCTCTTTCTTTTCTCTTTTTTTAGACTAGTTTGAGAAGAATAGATAACTCTTCTTTAAATTTTTGGAAAATTTGCCTGTGAAGCCTTCTGACTTTTGTTTTTGGGAGTTTTTTGATAACTGATTCAGTCTCTTTCCTGGTTAACAGTCTGTTCAAGTTTTCAATTTCTTCCTACTTCAGTTTTGGTAGTTTGTATGTTTCTTGGTATTTATGCACTTCTTCCGGGTTGTCTAATTCATTGGCAAATATTTTTTCATAATATTCTTTTATAATTGTTTGTTTTTCTCTAGTATTGGTTGTTATTTCTCCCTTCTCATTTGTGATTAAATTTTTTGTGGTTATCAGTTGCAAAGAAGATATACAGATGGCCACTGGGTACATTAAAAGATGTTCAACATCATTAATCATCAGATAAATCAAATCAAAAGTGAAATTAAATATTGTTTCACAACTGTTAGAATGACTGTCTTGAAAAAGATAAGAGGGGTGGCGCCTGGGTGGCTCAGTGGGTTAAAGCCTCTGCCTTCGGCTCGGGTCATGATCCCAGAGTCCTGGGATCGAGCCCCGCATCAGGCTCTCAGCTCAGCAGGGAGCCTGCTTCCCCCTCTCTCTCTGCCTGCCTCTCTGCCTACTTGTGATCTCTGTCTCTCAAACAAATAAATAAAATCTTAAAAAAAAAAAAAAAAGATAAGAGGTAGGGGGGGTGGGAGGTTGGGGGAGCCAGGTGGTGGGTATTAAGGAAGGCACAAATTGCGTGGAACACAGGGTGTGGTGCATAAACAATGAATCTTAGAACATTGAAAAAATAAAATTAAATTTTAAAAAAGACAAGAGATAGAAGGTGTTGAAAGGATATGGAGAAAAGGGAATTCTTGTGCATTGCTGATGGAAATGTATATTGATAACAGCCATTATGGAAAACAGTGTGGAGGTATTTTAAAAAATTAAAAATATATATATAACTATCATCTGATCCAACACTCTCACATCTTTGACATCAGGTTCTTGAAGAGATAGCTGAACTTCCATATTCGTTGTAGCATTATTCACAATAGCCAAGATATGGACATGAATTAAGTCCTTGTCAACAGATGAGTATCTAAAGAATTTGTGGCACATACAGACAATGGAGTATTATTTAGCCACAAGAAAAGAAGAAATCCTGCCATTTGTGACAACATGGATGGACCTTGAAGGCATTATGCTAGGTGAAATAAGAGAGAGGAAAAAAAAAATACTGTATGATATCACTTATGTGAAGAATTTTCTAAAAAGTCCCAAATCATAAAAACAGAGAGTAGAATGGTGGTTTCCAGGGGATGGAATTTGGGGAAAATAAGGAGATGTTGGGCAACGAGTACAAACTTTCAGTTATAAGATGAATAAGTTTTATGGGTATAATATACAAAATGCTGATTATTGCTAGTAATACAGTATTATATACTTGACAGATGTTAAGAGAGTAAATCTTAAATTTCTTACCATACAGAAAAATGGTGATTATAAGATATGATGGAGTTATTTTTGCAATATATAAGTATGAAAATATATAAGTATGAAAGTAATACGTTTTCTACCTTACACTTACACAATGTTATATGTCAATTATATCTTAATACTGCTGGGGAAAAAAAATGAAAATTAGACTTCATCAGTCTAGATTCCAGGGTAATAAGACAATGCAGATGAGTAAATTTACTAGCTAATCAAACCTATTGTTTGAGAGAAAAGGATTTTTTGTTATTATTGTTTCTATTTTAAGAATTTATTTTAAAATGTCTATGCTTTCATACTAAAGTCTAAAAATGAACTACAATGAGCCCAATTTAATTTTTATTTATTTTTTAAAGATTTTTAAAATTTTTATTTATTTGACAGATGCAGAGACAGCAAGACAGGAAACGCAAGCGGGGGAGTGGGAGAGGGAGAAGTAGGTTTACTGCTGAGCAGGGAGCCTGATGTGAGGCTTGATGTGGGGCTCGATGTGGGGCTCGATCCCTGGAGCCTGGGATCATGACCAGAGCCGAAGGCAGACGCTTAATGACTGAGTCACCCAGGCACACCCTAATTTAACTTTTAAACTGTAGTTTTTAAAACATCACAATGATTTTATATATATATATATATATATATATATATATATATATATATATATATATATATTTCCCTACTGTTGCAACAAATCACTACAAGTTATTTTATAGTCCTAGAGAACAAAAATCTGACTTGGGTCTCACTGAGCTAAAATCAGTTGTTAGTAGAGCTCTGTTCCTTTTTAGAGACTCTAGAAGAGAATCTGTTTCCTTGCCTTTTCCTGTTCTAGAGGCCCACCTGCATTTCTTTGTTCATGAACCCCTCCCTCCACCTTCAAAACCAGTAATATTGACTTTCTCTGTCATAATGCCTTCTCATCTGGTTGCAATTTTTCAGCAATCTCAGATTTTGGATTTCAGGAAAGTTTTCTCTTTCTAGGGACTCATGTGATTAGGTTGCACTCACTCTGATATAATTATCTTAATTACTAAGATAAGTACATGATTATATTCTAGGATAGTCCAGGGTATAATATACAGGTTATAATCCAGGGTAATCTGTCTATCTAAAGGTCCTTAACCTTAATCATATCTTCAGTTACTTTTTTCAAATCAGGTAACATATTCATAGATTTTAGGGATTAGGATATGAACATCTTTGGGTGGGGGGAACCATGTTCCCTATCACAGTTAGTACCAGTTAATCAGCTATTTTGTAACTATAAATGCCTTCCTGGAATATTGGAATAGCTTAGATATTTTTAGGTTTTCTTGGGTTGATTACCTGTAATAAAAAACTTTTCCAGTCAATCTCAAACCTTTATTGATTTTCAAGAGTTGTTGGGCATAGCTGCCATATTGCAGAAGATAATTGTTGCAATCACTAAACCTTCTCCTTGAAGAATGTATGTTTTTATACTCCTTTTCCTAACAATTACAGAATATTGTGACTGAAATCTATACATAGTAGATTTAGAGTGAATTCCAAAGTAAAAGGTTCATAGGAAATGAATTTATTATCAAGATGAAAATTTTAACACTCTATACAGTTTAATACCATGGTTTTCCATTTTTTCATTTAATAAATTTTACACTGAAAAATAACAGAATATCGAATATTATTGACAAGAATATTTTGTTTATGTTTTTGGACATATACAAAGTCTAAAGATGCTGGGAACTTTTCAGACACTGACTGCAAGGAAAAGAGAGAACTACAGAAGTCAGAAAAGGAATGGACAGGAGAAAAGAGTTACATCCTGGACTGATGGCTGGAAATCAAAGAACAAGTTGAAATAGAGAAAGTTGATTGAGACTATGATAGGTTATATTCCATTCTTATCTGAGGCATCGAGACAAAGGTAGATTGATTTTATCCAGGGATAGAGCATGGAAAGAGACTAGAAAGGAAAAGGTGAAAGAATGAAAAACCAGGCAAACTAGCATAATGAATATGAAAACTAAATTGAAAAAACACGAAAGAGCAGATACTGGCTGTCCAGAAATAGGAGTGTAAACATGATATAAGGATCCATACCTATTTGCTTGACCTCACCCATGAGTGTATAAGGCCTAGTTAGGAGACTTGGGGGAGAATGTAGGTTGGCAGAAACATCGTAGACTGAGTAAGGCATTGGGTGATATTAACAAAGTCACGGGCAAATGTAGGAGTAGACATGAAGTTGCAGTCGGTGGGTCTATTGAATTCAACTGAGGATCTGACAGATGTAGAAAACTAAGAAGGCATATGTGTATGTGTGTGGGGGAAGCCATTCATAATTTTGAATAAGGCAGTGAGGAATTGCTCCACTGAGAAAATAGTATTTGAAGAGTAAAGGAAGGAGTCATGCAACCATCTGGAGAAAGACTTTTTTTTTTTTTTTTAAGATTTATTTATTTATTGGAGTTGGTGCAGAGGGAGAGAATCTCAAGCAGAGTCCCTGCTGAGCACAGAGCCCCACATGGGCAGGATCCCACAACCCTAAGATCATGACCTGAGCCAAAACCAAGAGTTCAGTGTTTAACCCACAGAGCCACTTTGGTTCCCCCAAGGAGATCTTTTTAGGAGAGACGAACAAGACTAAAAACCCAGAGCAAAGAATATAGTTAATGTGTTCGAGAAACAGAAGGGGAACAAGAGTGGCTACAGCAAACATGGAAGGAGAAGAATAAGAGGTGATAGAAGTAACAAGCATTTTGGACATATAGAGCCTTAATGACTTCAGTTTTTACTTTAAAATAGGAAGTACTGGGGACGCCTGGGTGGTTCAGTCCATTAAGCTGCTGCTTAACTGGCTCAAGTCATGATCCCAGGGTCCTGGGATCGAGTCCCGCCTGCATCGGGCTCCTTGCTCAGCAGGGAACCTGCTTCTCTCTCCACCTCTGCCTGCCACTCTGCGCATTTGTGTGTGCTCTCTCTCTCTCTCTCTGATAAATAAATAAATAGATAAATAAATAAATAAATAAATAAATAAATAAAATCTTTAAAAAAATAGGAAGTACTGGAGGGCTTTTAGCAGAGGACATAATGATCTCATTTGTGTATTAGAAAGAACACTTGGGGGCACCCAGGTGGCTCAGTTGGTTAAGCGACCAACTCTTGGTTTTGGCTCAGGTCATCTCCCAGGGCCCATGAGATCCAGGCCCATGTTGGGCTCTGTGCTGAGCATGGAGTCTGCTTGAGATTCTCTCTCTCCCTCTGCCCCTCCTCGCCCCACTTTCTCTCTCAAGGAGGAAAAAAAAAAAAAAAAAAAAAGAACATTCACTTGGGTACTGGTGTATGAAAAACCAAAAACCCAAATGGGGGCAGTGTAAGAAAAGAATAGGGAGAGCAGTTAGAAAGCTATTGGGGTCAACCAGGTGAGAGATCATGGTATTTTGGACAGTAGTGGCAAAGTAGAGGTGGTGATGATCGGCTAGATTGTAGAGCTATGTTGACTATTAAATCTACCAACTTTGCTCATAGGTTAATACAGTCTTTGGGAAAAAAGAGGTTAAGGATTACGGAAAAGCATCAATAAATGACCACAATGAGGATCCATCTTTCTTGGCTGCAAAGTTTTTATCAAGTGGGTCAGGGTACGTTTGTTGAAAACAAGTGTTATCTGAGGGTCGCCTGGGTAGCTCGGTCAGTTCAGCCTCTGACTCTTGATTTTGGCTCAGGTCAGGATCTCCAGGTTGTAGGATCGAGCTCCACATCGGGCTCTGTGCTCATTGCGGAATCTGCTTGTCCTTCTCCCTCTGCTCTTCTCCCCACTCTCTTTCTCTCTCTCTCTCTCTCTCAAATAAATAAATAAAATCTTTAAAAAGAAAAAAAAGAAAGCAAGTGTTGACTCTGAACTCCACTGATAGCTGAATGAATGCAAGTGAGGTGCTTGCCTAATAGGGCTCTGTGGTTTTGGGGAGTGGGTGATCCAACTACTAACCTGGAGAACATCTAGAATTTGTCTAAAACTGGAAACAAGCACCAACAACAGTTCTATTTTACAAAATAATAAATTTTGTTGACCTTTAAATTGGGAATTGGGAATGAGGTAGGAGACTATCTTGGTTGGTACAAACTGCTGTAACAAATACCATAGATAGGGAGGCTTCTTCAACAGCAGACATTTATTTCTCCCAGTTCTGGAAGTCCAAGATTAAGGTGCCATCCTATTTGATTCTTGGTGAGCCCCTTCTCATAGGTTTGCAATCAGCCACCTTCTCACTGTATATTCACAGAGTTCTGATCTCCATTCTTTTTCTTCTAAGGACACTATTAGGGGCTCCATCCTCATGATGTAATTTGAACCTGATCATCTCCAGAAGACCCCGCCTCCAAAGGCCCCGCCTCCAAAGACCTCGCCTCCACGTGTCAGCAGCTAGAAGTTAGGGTTTCAAGGCATGAATTTTGTTAAGACACCAGCATTCCATCTATATAAGGACTCTAAGAAACTTTGAGACACAATGTATTTTTGGTTTTGTTTTTTTTTTTTTCTTAAGATTTTTATTTATTTATTTGAGAGAGAGATCTACGGACTCTAAGAAACTTTGAGGCACAATGCATTTTATTTTAAGATTTTTATTTATTTATTTGACAGAGAGACACAGAGAGAGAGGAAACACAAGCTGGGGGAAAGGAAGGGGTGTGTGGGACAGGGAGTCCCCACTGAGCAGAGAGCCTGAGGCAGACAAGATCCCAGGTCGCTGAGATCATGACCTGAGCCAAAGGCAGACGCTGAAGGACTGAGCCACCCAGACGCCCTGAGACACAATGTGTTAAGTGGGTGGATAATATTGGATCACAGGTGATTCCAGCATTTCCTTTCCTTACCTCTCACTTCTAGATTCTTGCTTACCCCTTAGAGTTGTAACTCTACATGGATTGTTTTAGATGTGTATTTTTGGATCAGTGGACATACTCATTTTTTCACCCTGCTGAGTCTTGACAAAGATTTACAAAAAAAAAAAAAAAAACATACCTGTGCAATAGTTAGGAGCAGTTTTATTGTTGCATGTGAGAAATTTCAAGTTAAACTTGTCTGAATTGCAAAGTCTGTATTGTAAACGTGGTACGTGATAGAGGATGAGCCAATCAAGTTAATAGAATTAGAGTTCCTATGTGGGAAATCAGCATTTTAATGTAAAGAATTTATAAATTTATTCTCATTTCTCAGCATTTATGTATGTATATATGTATGTATGCATGTTTGAATATGTTTTTGTTTCTTTTTTTCTTACATTATAGATGTTAAGTATAGGTTCCAGTTTACAGATATAGGTTAAGCATAGGTTGTGAAATCAAAATACCTACGTTTGAGTATTAACTACATAATTTATCATTATGTTCATGGATAAGTTATTTAATTCCAGTGATTTCTTTTCTACTACTGAGTTTATCTCAAATGATTCCTGAGAAGTTTAAATTTAATATATATTTAAAGTTGTGATACATGTTAAACACTCAAGTAGTACCTATTTTCTCCTTTGTTCTCAACTGTGTTCTGGGTAGTTCATATTTCCAGATGAGTGATCTCAGAAAAAATGAGGTCTGAAGGAATGTGTGTGCCTTTAATGCTTCCAGAACTCAATCGAACATTTCGTCAGAGCTCTGAAAATTGATTGATTGATTTTTGTACTCCATTTTGCATTTCTTAGGGTAAAAACTTTGCTAGTTTTCCATGTGAGGGCAGTAGATGCTTTCTAACTTTCTTTTTGAAGATACACTGATGTTTTCTGTATTCTGTTATGTCAGAATAATATTCAGTTGGAACATTGTTTATACTTAACCATGGCCCGCCGTTTATGCTAGCAAAGTCTCTGTTGATACCGTTAGAGAAAATGAGGTTGGATTGAGTAAATTTTAATAGATAGCAATTGTGGTTAAGATGGTATGATAGTGGGGTGCCTGAGTGGCTCAGTGGGCTCTGCCTTCGGCTCAGGTCACGATTTCAGGGTCCTGGAATCAAGGGCTCTCTGCTCGGTAGGGAATCTGCTTCCCCCTCTTTCTCTCTCTCTCTGCCTGCCTCTCTGCCTACTTGTGATCTCTCTCTCTCTCTCTCTCTGTGTGTCAAATAAATAAATAAAATCTTAAAAAAAAAAGATGGTGTGATAGCTATAACATTGTGTGTCAACTGTATTCAATTTAAAAAAAAGATGGAATGGTAGGCAATTTAGATTGTATTTTTTAATTCGTTTCCAAAAGTATATGTTTCCCCAAATCATTGTATCCTCACTGGGCTGATGCTAAGTAAGGAGCGTAATGG
The DNA here is from genome assembly GCF_010015895.1 of Lontra canadensis. Lineage (NCBI taxonomy): Eukaryota > Metazoa > Chordata > Mammalia > Carnivora > Mustelidae > Lontra > Lontra canadensis. The sequence goes on along the minus strand of NW_022631056.1, from coordinate 10,870,625 downwards.
CAGCCAGCCTTCCAGATGGCTCACAGTCTTCCCCACCTCCCGATATTGCACTCTTTTGTAATCCCCTTCCACACCGTCCCAGGGTTAGTCTGTGGGACCAGTAACATACAGCAGAAGTGATAGGATGTGACTTTAAGATTAGGTCATAACAAAGCTTCTTTGCTTGCCTGAACTTCAATGGGGATCCTTGAAACGTCTCCTAGGCTTCTCTGTGTACTCCCTTGTAAAGTCCCTTATACCAAGAATGCTAAGTCAGTTTAGCAAAAACGTCCCCTACCCCCTGACTCAATACCTGATCACTGTTTATCTGATCAGATTCCTAATTCTCCACTATCCCCCAGGGGCTATCTGATCAGGACAGTCACCAGGAACGCTGTTAGACTGACTTAGCCAGAACCCCTCACCCTGATGTTTCCTCATAGCAGCTTTCTATCCATGGACGTCCACCTGCTTCTTGACTATAAATTCCCTCTTGCTTGTGCAGTGAATTGAGCCCAGGTCTCTCCTGAGGTTTCTTCTTCCTCATTGGAGTAGTCCTGAATAAAATCTAGGTTAACCTATTTAGTGTGGGGGGAGAGGGAAAGATGGTATGAGAGCCAAAACGGATAATCTCCTGGCAATTATATGTTTGGTCTTAAAAATTCAATAAAGTCCTGAGGTTCACTTTGTATGGTTTGGTGGTAAAATGTCTAAGCACAATTATACATATTTTTAAGTAATTGGTTTGTTATTAAAGGAAAGGGAGGAACTAATGAAGAAGGACGATTATGCTCAAATTTTCCTGTGACAGTTGACAGCTTATAAAGCAGTGTGCTGTTAATGTGACTTCTGTGGGCTTTGTAACTCACAAAATACCAATCTCACGCCTCACGTTATACTTTAGGATTGAACCATAAAGGGGAAAAAATGAAGGCACTGCATACCTCATTACACAGACCTAAGAGGTGGTGGTGTAGCAAAGGCTACAAAATTACTATGGCTCATCAGAGTCCAACAGAAGCAGATGAAATAGGAATAGTTTATCAGAACCAGTCAATCCAGGAAAGCAAAAGATTTAAATCAAAATGATAACAGAGCGGCTAAAAGAAAATGTGCCCTGTATGAGCAATGGGAGGGGGAAAAAAATGTATTGTTATAACAGGAAGACCTATACAGAATAGAATTCCTGTGTTAATGATTTTATGATATTAGAAAGCTAGTCTGCATCATGTAAGAATTTTATTTTTACGTGCGTCTTTTCAACGGAAGGTGAAGGAGTATAGCAAAGTTGTTTTTTTAATACAAATTTTACCATATAGTTCCCAAACACAAGGAATGCAATTTCTGTTTTTCTTCGTGGCTGTTTTATGGGTAAAACAACAAAAAATCATTTTATGTTATATTGAAAGAGCAAGTCACTTACTCTCTCTGACATCCAATTTTCTCTTATGTAAAACGACAGTATTGCAATGGATACCCATCATATTTGCTTCTGGTTTCAAATTTGCATGATTCCATGAGAAACAGCTTTCCACTAGAATGAGATATCTTTCCATCCTTCCCAACTATAGTCATTTTAAGCGTTTTATTTTGTAATTTTTCAGGACTTTTAGTAACATTTGTTTGTGAAGCTGAATTTGATTCCTCATTCTTCTCTGGTGATTAATTACATGTGAATTGTCCTTAAATCTCAAATTGTATCCACAGGCTCAAGACATCCACTCAGAAGTACAGGGACTAATATATCTATGCTTGTAGTAAATATTTTATCAATGCTTCTCACTTATTTGTAAGCCCATCTCTGTACTTAATAACAGACATGTTAGGTGAAATTCAAATCCAATCTTTGATATGTCATGCTGTTTTTAAAACTCACAAATTCATAGCTTCAGTTTTCGAGGGAGAAGCTTTGTGGTTTTTACAAAAATATATATATATTTTTCCTAACCTTTGTGGAAATTTAGGGAAATGTGCCCCCATTCCTACTTCAAATATGCAAACTTAAATTATCATATTGATATAGCCATCAGCTGTCCCCTTTGATAATACCTTATAGATGAATAGAAACAGAAGATTCATTTCATTTGTGTCAACATTAGCAGAAAATAATATGACAGAGTGCAAGACTCAAGGGATTCATCTGACATTACTGAACAACCTCTTACCCCAGGAATTGCATCTTACTGGGTCTTCTCCAGACACATTACACAAAGAAGATCTTCTGATGGCCTTTGAACAATCTGAGACACTGATCTATGCATTTTAGAAAAGATGCCCTAATGGGAATGCAAATAATTTTATCCTGAAATCTTAGTCAAAAGCCTGAAAAATATTTCTTTTATATGGCTCTTTGAAAGATCTTTTACAATGACCATTTACATCAATGCCAAATCCTTTGGGGGAGGGGTGGGCCTTGACATAAAATCATAAAATACAAATTAACATTTTATTATTCAATTTAAATGGCAGTGAAATATGAGAGGAGTTTTGGCTTCCTGGGAAATGAACATGAACAGGAGAAGCAAAATGTGTCCAACTAATAGATATGAGTTGTTAGCTTCTGAAGATGTGGGTTTCTTTGTTAAGAGTTATATTTGACAGGACAGTTTTCTGTGTTAAAAATTATTATTATTTAGTGAATTTATTTCATTTTTCATGAAATAATACTAAAATAGTAATTAAATATGGATATATATATATATAAGATAGACACACATAAATAATAATTATCTAGGAAGTTACTGTATGACATAGAATTGATTTTTATTTTAGAAATTAAATAATAATAAAATCCCTAATTACTCAGGGACATTTTTAGAGGTCTATTTGGCTCAGTAATGAGCAAATATATGTCATATTTATTGGGATGATATGCCAGCCTCCTTATGGTAGCAAAAATAAAATGCTTTGGTGACAGAGCTAGCTTTATTATTTTCTCTAATAAGGACTCTCTGTTCCTTTATAGCTATCCCCTTTAAAATAGAAAGAGAACTTTTTATTTATTTATATTTTATTTTATTTATTTATATTTATAAAATGAATAAGAACTTTTATTTGAAAGAACTTTTAGAATAATTGCAAGTTCAGAAAGTAAAACAGCAAAAATCTTTTTCTGCGGGGCAGTTTGCGTCACAATTTGCCATTATTAGAATCCCATTAAAGCAGTAACAAACATATCTTAACACCACCGTCCCGGTTACTCTCTAACTACCCCCTCCACCCCACAGCGGCAGCTGATTATAACATTTGCTGCATAGAACATATGAGCCAAACCTTGAGCTACATAATCTATGTGGACTATTTTATTGAGGCTTCATAGAAGTCCTGTGTAGAATCTACTATTAATCCTATACTTAAAGCAATTGCGATTGTATAAAACCAAATCCCCAGGGGCCAAGCTCATCCGAATGGTTTTGGGCACCGTAGTATTCTAATTTTGCACGTAAGTTACATGTCCAAGATCACACTGTTCACTACTCCCTCTAGCAAATATTAGAATGCTAACAAGCCTGCAAGAGGTAAGAAGATGGAAAGAGTTTTTAGAGAAGGGGAACAAGGGCAATGAAATGACATGCCCCAGTGATTCATGTGAGCCTATATGAGCTCAGTCACCTCATAGAGGATTTAAATAGTTCCGCTTAGATTTCCCCCTACAGAATCCCACCCATTTAACTGGGACAACAAGGATAATTGTCTGTTTGATTCTCAGAGCTAGTGTGATACATGAAAAAAATCACAGGAAAAATCAGCTTGAGAATAAAAGAATACAATAATAAATCATTCATATACTGCATGCGACACTTGAGGGCTTCTGTTTCACTGACATGTATAACTTTACATGTGAAATTAAGCTATGGAGAGAAAGTTGAATATTTTGCTGTTTGTAAAAAAAAATTTGGTGTTCCAAAGGGTAAGTTGAACAGTACTGTGACCTAGATTTCAATCATAACATAACAGGAGGGGGGAAAAACTGTCGGTGGATTATGGTAAAATAAATTTTATTTTGAGCAATATTAGTTTCTTTTCAGTGATCTTTTTTGACATTTAATAGATTTTTCAGTCATGCACAAATAGAAGAAGAATGTAAGTGGAATGAAAGCATAATACTTTTTGGCACCAAAAGAAACATTAAGCCATGCCAAGGAGAGAGCCTCTGGATGTGTCCATTTCACCCATGAACGCTTCAGGCTCTCCAGACCTAAGATGGAAGGAAGCCATGCAGCGGCCGGTCTCCTAGGGCGTTGTGTTGCAGACAGGGCTGAAAGGTGGCTGACTACACAATGCACCGCTGAGTTCTGCAAATAAATCAGTTGACTTCAGTTTTAGGAAGTGGATTTTTGACCTGCTGCTTTGTGAAGTGAATTTGAACAACCACGTTTACATAGGTGCTGCTGCTCCAAAATTAACTTACACATAGTTTCAGTGATAGGTGCTTTTTTTAAATAGCAGTGCTTTTTTTTTTTCCAATGCTGAGAATTATTGAAAGCTCTGAAAGTACACAGAAAAAAAAAAATTCATATACTACCAATCACCTCTGTCAAAATTGGTATTTTCCCATTATTTTATCATTTCTCAAAATTTTGGAAGTAATAGATCGCGAGGGATGCAGTTGAAGATCCCTACAAGCCCCTCCCTACAATTTCCCTTTCCTTCTGACCTTTGAGTGATAATGATCATCTCAAGTTTGGATGTGATATGTAATACCGTATTTCTGTTACATATATATTTAATTAATAATGGACACATATAAAATGTATGTATAGTTTTGGTGTCATCAAATAATTTCTAAACAATGCCATGGTGTATGATTAGCCACTGAGCAGGGATCCCGATGCGGGGCTGGATCCCAGGACCCTGAGATCATGACCTGAGCCGAAGGCAGACACTTAACCGACTAAGCCACAGGCATCCCGTCTTCAAATTCTTTTGCTTAATTACTATTTTGAGATCCCTGCATGTTTATACATGCAGTGTTATTTTCACTATTCTATGTAATTCTATTATTGGCATGTATCCAAATTTATTTATTCTCTTAGTAGTACATACTTAAGTTTTGTTCTAGTTTTCGCTATAAAACACAGTGCTGCAATTAACTCTATCATATATTTATCCTGAGTGTGTCCGAGATGTTATATATGTATAATTATATAAGTTGGATATAAATATGAAATTACCAAATTAAATGTTATACCATATTCTACTGTATTAAATATTGCTAAAATTCTTTCCAAAGTTGTTTGAAAATTTATACTCCCAGTAGCAGTATATGGAAAATTCCATAATTCAAGATCCTTGTCAAAATTTAGTATTGTGAACAATACTTAGTTCTTAAAATTGATGAATGAGGAACAATATCTGCTTACAGCTTACTTGCATTTTCCTGATTGCTAGTGAAGTTAAGCATATTTTTAATGTTACATTGGCCATTTATGTTTTCTCCTCAATATTCTTATTTATAGGCTTTGCTTGCTTTCCCATAGTTTGCTTGTCTTTGGCTTATAGATTTATAGATTTCTTTATTTCCTTTTATCTTCTTTAGATAAGTTTGTCTTTACTTTGTTTTTATCATTTTTCTTAATGTAAGCAAACCTAGCATATTTTTTCCTTCTGTGTTTTTAAGTTAAAAATATACAAATTTTTATATGTAAAATTTCTATTTTATATGGTTTGAGGAAATGGTTTCTCTTTTTCACTATGCAGAACTAGGGATCTCAACACCAACATTCTACAGTTATACATTTTATTATATATTTCCCGGTTTTCAGTCCTGTTGGAACCTATTGATATTTTCTTGGCATTCTTCCCAATCTTCTTGAAGAACCTACACTTAATTTTAGATGCCCTCTCTATTATTAATTTTCAATTTTTATAATCAGCTAATTTCCTACTAAGTTCATTGGTTGAATTTACCTTTTTCTTTTTCAAAAAATCTTTGGATAGATATTTTATCAATAATTCTCTGTTCTTCTCAAATGAAAGCTTATGAAATTCTAACTTTTCTCTTTAAATACCTAAGTGTATCCCACATTTTTTGATGTATTTTATAGTTTAGATTATGAGTTTATCTTTAGTGAGCCTTTATTTATATATGTGTGAAAGTCCTTTTTTCATTGCTCTTTGCATTTGTTTCTGCTGGAATCCAAAGTGTTTTACCACAACAAAGTAAATTTTATGGCTGGGAGTTATCCAAGATCTAATAACAGAAGAAATGGAAACATGCCTGAGGGCAGATCATGGCTACAGATGTTCAGGCCCAGGCCAAAAGACATAAATTGCCTTTTGCCTGAATAGCAGACTCTCCGTTTCACTTAGAGTTACCCCGGAAGAGGTCCTGATTTTGGAACTTAAAGTATATCTGTTTTATTTTTTTTTAATTTTTTTTATTATTATTATTTTTTATTTATTTGACAGATCACAAGTAGGCAGAGAGGCAGGCAGAGAGAGAGAGGAGGAGGAGGCAGGCTCCCCGCTGAGCAGAGAGCCCGATGTGAGGCTCAATCCCAGGACCCTGGGATCATGACCTGAGCTGAAGGCAGAGGCCTTACCCACTGAGCCACCCAGGCGCCCCAAAGTATATCTGTTTTAAATCCCTAGATCTTACTAGCCCAACACTTTCTCTCTGGTCCTCAACTGGGAGTTAGTATCTAAGACCCGAGGGCAGGATTCCTCCACATCAACACTATGGACATCTTGTGAGAGAGAATTGTTTAGTGGTGGCAGTGGTGGGCAGCGGTGGGGGCCTTATATCCTGTGCATTATAGGAAGCTTAGTAGTAATCCTACCCTCTACCCACAAGGTGCCAGTAGTACAAACCCTTTCCCAGCTGTTACAACCAAAACGTTTCTCTCCATTTACAAATATCCCCATGAGGGCAAAATTGCCCCCACTTAAGAACCACTATCCTTGTTTATTGAGATCAGCAAGCTCTTCAGAGCAACCTCAGCATTAAATTAGCTCATGTATCTACTGCTTCTTATTTATAGCTCCTAGAAATGTCCTTTACTTTCTTGCGAGCTCAGTTACATATTTAATAGGAGATCTAATAACTGTCTAATGTTTGTACAGGGAAATTTGGTGTTTAATTTTTCTATGTTGCCAAAACTGGAGTTCTAAATTATTTTTTTAAGTTTGCAATAATTTGACAAGAAGATAGATTTGACCACGGGTTAATTGGTCATGTAATTCTGATGTAGCATTTACATAAGCATGAGTGGACAGTACGCCTGTTTTCCTATATTTCCGGTACAGCAAATGCTAGGTACTATGTACCTAGCACCTTGGCACACAGACTGAGAGTTGGGGGACCTGGTTTCTGAACGCTGGCTCTGCCTCCAACTAGCTCTGTGACTACAATCAAAGAAATAGCTCACGTCTTCTATTTTTTACTTTCTTACTATGATTTCATTTCTTGCTTACTAATTACTACTTATCACTTATCTAATTTGGTTGCCGCATACCCAATCAGATTTGTATTCTAATTTTGCTAATTTATGAATGTTAAATGGAGAGTATCTATAAAATACATACTGGTTGTTGATTTATCTCCCCTAACTGGCTATCATGTTATGATACATTATGAACTTTTACTCATATAAATATTTTCCATCATTTACTATATGTTTTTAATGTTTCCTATCTGATTTATATATAAAAAACAGTGCCTACTCTTCCACTGTAATGGAAATTACAAAGCAATTATTTCTTTTAAAGATTTATTTATTTATTTGAGAAAGAGGGCAAGAGAGAGAAAACGTGCATGTGTGAGTTGGGGAAGAGGCAGAGGGAAAGGGAAAGAGAGAATCCCAAGCAGACTCCCTGTTGATTGCGGATCCCAACCCAGGGCTCTGTGTCAACAACCCTGAGGTCATGACCTGAGCTGAAATCAGGAGTTGGACATTTAACCAACTGAGCCCCCCAAGCACCCTGTGAAGCAGAAATTTTAAAAATAAAAATAGAAAATATTTGCAAATGTGAAAAATTTTACACATTTGAACTAAGTATTTTAAATGGTTTAAGGAGAAAGAGATTAGTAGGGGAGATTGTTCAGTAATGGTTTAATTAAAGTGATACTAATCAAGCTGTGTCTTAAAACACAACATAAGGTTTTGCCTAGTAAAAGTGGAGAATGAAAAGGGTATTCTGAGAAGCACATTTCATGGAGAAAAATATCTAATCAGATGCCTTCACTTATTATTCTTGGGCAGAGAAAGTTTGAGGAGACAGTTTCTAGCTCTTCCATGAATAGACCCATCACAACACTGTCACCGCCAACCTCCTTTGCTCCTGTAGCATAAGGCCACTCTTAAAATCCCATGTGAGGGCGCCTGGGTGGCTCAGTGGGTAAAGCCTTTGCCTTTGGCTCAGGTCATGATCTCAGGGTCCTGGGATGGAGTCCTGCTTTGGGCTCTCTGCTTGGCAGGGAGACTGCTTCCTCCTCTCTCTCTCTCTCTCTCTGCCTGCCTCTCTGCCTACTTGTGATCTCTCTCTGTCAAATAAATAAATAATTTTATTTTTAAATCCCATGTGAATGGGATATAGATAGGGGAAGTACACCTTCTCTATACCTACTCAAGCTGGACAAGAGCAAAGACAGGCTTAGTTTTAGTTATTAAGAATAGCCTCAGATATCTCAGTAAAGAAAGCATAAAGAATGCAAAAGCAACAGAGGGAAAATTCAATTTTGTATTCTCTGGAAGTTCAGTTGAGGGTATAGCCTGCAAAATGATAGTGAGCCCAGGTGGAAAGCTTTCTTGACTTTGATGTTGACTTTGACTTGACATTGATGTTTCCTAGTGGGGGAGGGTCCACAGTGGGGTTTATCATGACCATTTCAACGTGATTATAACCCTGTAGAGAATTGCGATATTTACAGAAATAACCAGAAAACCAAATGGCATATGGTTAATGATAGAATAGTACTACAAAGTAGCATGGGAGCTGAATAAAGGTAGGAACACTGAAGAAAACAGCTCCTTGAAGTTGAAGTTCATGAGTTAGACCTTGAAGAATGATTAGTATTAGAAGTGAGTGGACATTGATATCAAGACTGAATTGGATTATATGTGAAATCAAACTAAAACTAAAAGTCATGGGCTGGAAAAGGGACATAATAAAAGCCAGAAGTGTCATCAGATAAGGCAGAAGTGGTGAATTTCCAGGGGATGCAGAAAGTTGAAATATTTTTTAAATTAGTTTTCAATGTGTGTTAAGTGTCATCATAATGATTTATCACATTGCTTGGGACGAATGTCTCCATTTTAAAAAAGTATCTCACTTGAGATAAGATCCTCAGTAAATGATTTAGAATCCTAGGAAATTCAACCTAAAGCATTCACTCGCTTCTATATGATGAACAGTTTTCTTCAAGAGAAAAGATTCTAAATGCAAATGTCAGAACCCATTATCCTAATGCTTTATTGGTTATATTTCTGCTGAGAAGTTCTAAGTACTTTGGTGACTCTGTCTTAGACACCTATGGCACGGTCAAGTACAATTTAGAGGGTTTGCTATCTCCACAGCAGAAAAAAGTTTAACAGAATATTTTTAAAATATATCATGTGCCTTCTTTGCATTTTATTTGATTCACAAAGCAAAAGGTGATAAGAATAAAGATTGGAGAGTAAATGAAGAAAAAAAATGAAATGAAACCATGAAGAATCTAAAAAAATTCTTTTAAGATTTTATAATCTACACCTCACACCAGTCAGAATGGCTCAAATCAACAAGTCAGGAAATGACAGATGCTGGCGAGGATGCGGAGAAAGGGGAACCCTCCTACACTGTTGGTGGGAATGCAAGCTGGTGTAACCACTCTGGAAAACAGCATGGAGGTTCCTCAAAATGTTGAAAATAGAACTACCC